>NC_136422.1:20957500-22157500 GCF_052625555.1 Lactuca saligna
ATCATCACCATAGTCGAATCACTCATTCCCTCTGCATCGGAACATAAGAAGCAATCAGGCAAGCTCTCCCTCTTTTGCATAGATCACATATGTCTTCTTTATGCATCGCTTACTTGTAAATGTGTCAGTGATTCTGATTCTTCTGTGCTTTATCCGATTGCCAAGGGTTTGCACATTCTTGTTCGATTTAACCAATTCCCGATCATGATTATTCCTTCATTTTTCTTCTGATTTAATCTCATTCTCAACACAATAATTTGTCTGGTTGAAATCTTAGAAAACCTCTCTCTCTATAAAACGATTCGAACTAAATAGTCTTCAAGAGATCGCTATCTTCATGCTTTGGCTTATTCGATTTAGATTATATCTTCCCGTATTTAAGTTATCACTTTGGTTATAGTATTCAATTTTGTGTCTGTTGAGATTGTATCTAAAACATGCATCGGTAGTTGTAAGGTACAAGAATCCTGATGCGTCGTTAGTTCTACAGTGTAGCATCTCAGCGATGGTTGTGATTACTTGATCTAAAATAATATCAGTTTGATGGTTACACATGATGCAAATTTTGCTTTCTACTTTTTAAACTGAAATTGGATTCAAAGATAATGAAAATAATTAGAAAAAATTGAACACGAGAATATGCGTGAAAATTTCCAAAATCGGCATAAATAAAAATCACCCCAAATTCTGAGACTTTTTATACTCTAAAACAACTATTTATTTCAGATGGCTTCGACATTCCTTTCCCTCCCCTCAGTTTCTCCATCAGCAGCACAATCAGTGCAAGACAAGTGCAAGGTACTATTGATTGTTTTTTTTTTTTTTTTTTTTTTTTTTTCTGTGTGTCAAAAACTCGATAAAATACAATAAAAGACCATTTTATTGTTTGATTAGGACAAAATGAAGTCTGGAAATGCATTCAGAAGTGGTTTCTTTGGGAAAAACAAACAACCCCTCTTTATGAAAATAAAGGTATATAGATTGTATATTTATCTCTCATGGTTATATATTTGTCTGGTATTTGTATTTATCTGTATATCTTGTTTGCAGTCTCATGGGCGTATTACAATGGCTGTTGCTGTTAAAGCTTCACGTTTTGATAACATAACAATGGCTCCTCCAGATCCGATTCTTGGAGTTTCTGAAGCATTCAAAGCTGACACAAATGAGTTGAAACTTAATCTTGGTGTTGGAGCATATCGTACAGAAGAACTTCAGCCCTATGTTCTTAAAGTTGTTAGAAAGGTAATATATGATAATGATAAATTATGACAATCACATAGTCTGTCATGTATTCAAATGTAATGTTTTTTTTTTTTTTTTTTTTTTTCTTTTTGGGAATCTTTTAAATGTGTAATTGTGTTGTAGGCTGAGAATCTTATGCTGGAAAGGGGAGAAAACAAGGAGGTAGTTTACTAACTTTTTAAGTCTAAAACAAATTTAGTAATTGGAATTTGTGTTTTCTTTTTAACATTTTTATTTCATTTGATATTTTACATGCAGTATCTTCCTATTGAAGGATTGGCTGCATTCAACAAAGCAACAGCTGAGTTGTTGTTTGGAGCAGATAATCCAGTTCTTCATGAACAAAGAGTATGATTTAATATTTATTTTTAAAATAAAATTATTTAAGGTTCATGTTTAAATATAACCTTTTTTTTATATATGTAAAATGCAGGTTGCTACTATACAAGGTCTCTCAGGCACTGGCTCTCTTAGAATTGCTGCAGCATTAATTGAGCGATACTTTCCCGGAGCAAAAATTCTAATATCATCTCCAACTTGGGGTGAAAATTCTAAATTTTACAAATTTAAATCTTTTCTAACTACATTTTTATTTATTAATTTGTGTAAAAAAAATAATTAACTTTCAGGTAATCACAAGAATATTTTCAACGATGCTCGGGTCCCATGGTCAGAGTACCGATACTACGATCCAAAAACAGTCGGTCTAGATTTCGATGGAATGATTGAGGACATAAAGGTAATTTCAAGTTTCAACTACTCTATCTTCAAACGTATAATAAACGTTTACTTTGGATTTTGGAAATAAAAAAAAAAAAAATGAATTTATAAATTCAGGCAGCTCCGGAAGGTTCTTTTGTGCTTCTTCATGGCTGTGCTCACAACCCAACAGGCATCGATCCAACTCCTCAACAATGGGAGAAAATCGCTGATGTCATTCAAGAAAAAAACCATTTTCCATTTTTCGATGTTGCTTATCAGGTTTGAATCTTTAAAATTCATAACAAACAATATATTTGAATGACTAAATTCCATTCCATTCATTTTAATTTTTTTTTTACAGGGATTCGCTAGTGGAAGCCTTGATGAAGATGCTTCTTCTGTGCGATTATTTGCAGCTCGTGGAATGGAGCTTTTAGTTGCTCAATCATACAGTAAAAATCTCGGTCTTTATGCCGAAAGAGTTGGGGCTATAAATGTCCTTTGCTCATCACCCGATGCAGCTATAAGGTATTTAACTCATTAAATAAAAGGCCAAAATGCACAAAGTATCAACCTAATATACACCTTTTATCAACATAGACAATATACTTTATTTTTTACCCATAATATATTTGCAGTTCTATAGTAATACTTAGGGGTTGTTTGATAGTTGTTGATTGAGTCAGATCTGATGGATTCAAAACAGACCCCACCTCTTATTTGACCCAGTAAGAGGCATATTAAACAACCCCTTATATTTTTTTGAGTAAATTACTAAAATCGTTCCTGTGGTTTGGTCAAAATTACATGTTTGGTCCCTAACTTTTTTTTTTGCACTCGGATCGTCCCTGTGGTTTGATTTTGTTACGTTTTCCGTCCCTGTGGTTTGGTCAAAATTGCATGTTTGGTCCCTAACTTTATGTATGTAAGGGACGAAAAACGCAACAAAATCAAACAACAGGGATAATCCGAGTGAAAAAAAAAAAAGTTAAGGACCAAACGTGTAATTTCAACCAAACCATAGGGACGATTTCAGTAATTTATCCTATTTTTTTTATGAATAAAATCTATCTTTGAAAACGAGATTATTATATGATATTATTGTTTTGTATATACTTTTTTGATAAATAATTGTGTGTAGGGTGAAGAGCCAGATGAAGAGAATCGCGAGGCCAATGTACTCGAATCCACCTGTACACGGGGCCCGCATAGTGGCGAATGTTGTTGGAAATCCTGATTTTTTCAACGAATGGAAAGATGAAATGGAAATGATGGCTGGAAGGATTAAGAGTGTGAGACAAAAGCTATACAATAATCTCTCTTCAAAGGACAAAACTGGAAAAGATTGGTCTTTTGTTCTTAAGCAAATTGGGATGTTTTCTTTTACTGGTCTTAATAAAGCACAGGTAATGTACTAGTACAACTACCAATGCGTTAAGTACTACTACTACTACTACTACACTTTTTTTATTGATTTTTTTTTTTTTTGGGTTTTGTAGAGTGATAGTATGACGGATAAATGGCATATTTATATGACGAAAGATGGAAGAATATCATTGGCTGGTTTATCTGCTGCGAAATGCGAGTATCTTGCGGATGCTATTATTGATTCGTATCATAATGTGAGTTAGAAAATGGTGAGTATAAAGTTGGGGAGCATTTATTAATAATTAGAGGGAGGTGAGGGTTGTTTTTGTAATTTTGCAGAAATGTTGTAATAATGATTTTAACTTTGTATTCTGAGAAAGACCCATTTTGAAGTTATATATTGAAGTCATGTTTCTTCCCTTGGGATTAGGGAAGGCATGTGTTGGACCTTATCGAACATTTTCAATGGCAACCTTTTTTTCATCCTAACTGAAAATTTAAAATTTAATTTGTCTGGTGAACTAGTTGGTGGTTGATAAACTAGATGGTAACATGTGTTTTGCAAACTAGCTTTTGCATAACAAGCTAGCTAGTAGTTGATATAGTAATGATGTTTGGTAAACAATAACAGATAAATAAGATGATTGATGTAATATTTAGATAAAATGATATTTTGATATATAAGATTATAAGGGTATATGTGTAAAACTTGTGGAAATACCTCATAAGCTTTATATCAAATAAAAGCTATATCAAATAACTTTTTAAAAAACTAGCATGTAAATAATTTTACTGGGCTTATTAATATTATTTGTAATAAACTTAAAAAAATATATTCTAATAAATAAAAATAATTTTTGCTATTTGTCATTTTCTATGTATTATAGTACATGTCATTTTATGGTAATTTTAGATTAAATTATATCAATATCAAATTTTAGATTTTTTTTTCTATTTTGTTAAATTTGATATAATATATAAATATTATAAATATAATAATAAATGCATATCAAATTCATTAATAAAACTTTCCTTGTAATTTTTAAATTTCTAAATTGAATCTAATTATTATAATTGTTTATTTATTAAATTTAAAAGAAAAACAAGCATTTTTATTTTAATAGTTAAATATTTTTTCTCTCTTTCCTTACAAATTCAAACTTTCTAAATTTTAGATCTTCATTTTTTTTTAATAAACTTATATAGTATATGGGTTTTATAACTAGTAAACTAATTTATGCACGTCAAACATAATCGCTTTGATTTGTTCAAATACATGCATATTAGTTTTTAATATTGGCTTAAACGTAGAATTAAAGTAGTAATCCAATAAATACCAATTTCAAAATATAGAAATGTGATTACAATTTTTGAAGTCCATAGTAATATGTATACACCATTTAGTTGTAATTGTCATTAGCTCATGTGACACTTGTGTTTTGTTAACCTTTTGAGCTTTTTTTTTCATTATCTCTTCACTAATTATGATATTTATATCAAAGTAGGTTGGATTGAGATCTTTTGTGACATACAACATGATACTATTTGATCAACCATTTTTTCCAACTACTTTTTATAATAATATGGACCCCATCAAATGTCATACCATTATATTATATCATCACACGTCGATTGCTAGCAAAAATTAATAAATTTATTGTTTGTCAATTAATTAATCAAATTGTTTTGTCTTCATATTCTTGTCCCACGTCTACAATTAGTGCTCAAAATTTCCAAAAAAAATAACACAACGGATATAATTACAATAACACAAGTATGAACTAAGAAAAAAAAAACATTTTTTAAATCTATTTTTTCTTCACTAGGTAAGAAAAGAAAACATGGTTGTATCAGTATCATGTTACCACCCTGCTTTCAGCAACTCTCAGTGTCCCTCCAAGTTCCACAGGGACGAGAGGAACCAAAGAATGTAAAACGTCGGTTATCAACGGACGGTAACTCGGTTCCGATTGAACACACAACACCGCCACCGCAGCCACCTACAAACCACCATATTTTTTTAAGTTAACCATCATGCATTAATGACTTGTACTCTAGGAAAAAAGAGTTGTACCATACATGGTAATTACTTACTTGATAAAGGTGTTTAAGATCCATTTTATCTCTAATCAAAGGATCTATCACACTTGGAAGCTTTGATCTATCCATTAGTTGTGGCATAGCCTACAAATTCATCAAACCAACAAAAAAATCAATTTCATAACAACAAAATTTAAGTTAATTCACAAAAAAAAAAAAAAAATAACAAATAAATAAAAAGAAAGAAACTAACCCAAGTGACAATAGATTCGCACTTTGATGATGTTAATTTTTCAAGATGTCTTCTTCCGAGTAGAAGCTCCAAAAGTACAACTCCGAATGCATAAACGTCACTTTTATCGGTCAGTTTCCCTTATAAAATTATAAAAAAAAAAAAAAAAAAAAAAAATTATTAAAATGAAGCATGTCAAAAGGGTTAAATGGTTCAAAAGTATATTCAACTACTTATAATCTTATAAATCAAATTAGGCTAAATTACAAATAAACCTTTATATTTTAGACAGTTTTGTAGTTTAACCACTTATACTATATATATTTTTTTTCCAATCAAGTTATCAAACCATAAAATATTTTTACAAACTAACCATTTTGACTTGTCATGTCACGTCATGTCAGGTTTCAGCTGTAATTTTCCAAAATAATAATTTTGACCTTGTGATATCAGGTCAAAATGGTTAAATTGGAAAATGTATGAAATTGTTATTTGATTGGAAAAAATAAAGTAATAGTCGCCGAAAATATTATAATTTTCCCATCAATTTATTCAAGAAATGTATTATTATTTTGATGATAATATAAATTTTATAATCATATTTAATAAATCATACCATCTAAAAGATATTCGGGAGCCACATAACCCAATGTACCCGAAAGCTTAATGTTTTTGCTATTCGCCCCTTCCATAACCGCAAGACCAAAATCCGAAAGCTTTACAACAAAATAACCAACAATTATTATAAAATAAAAAATATATTTTTTTTTAAACTTTATATATACATATACACACACATTAAATTCAATTACTAGTACCTTGGCATTGAAGCTTGAATCCAAAAGTATATTTGATGATTTAAGATCTCTATGAATCACCGATGGTTTGCAACGTTCATGTAAATATTCCAAACCTCTAACAAAAAATAAAAATAAAAACCCGAAAATAAGTTTTTAAAAAAAAAAGATGATGTCATTAATATCAAGACATTAAAAGCTCACCTTGCTATATCTAGGGCAATTTTCATCCGGCAATGCCATGTTAAATTGGATCCACAAGAAGGCCCTATTTTTGCATTAAATTTTTGGTACAAAAAAGATACAAACTTTAATGTGTATTAGGTAAAGATAAATGATCGAAAAAGATCAAAAACTCACTCACCATGTAATTGGGATTCTAAGGAACCATTTTGCATTAATTCATAAACAAGTAGCTTTGTGTCATCATGAACACAATATCCCAATAAAGTAATTATGTTTGGATGTTGAATTTTACTCAATATATCGATTTCTGTCTGCAAAACCCAGATCACAAATTTTGAAAAAACGAATCTTTAACATCATGAAGTTGAAGATCTTTAATGGGTATTGAAAAAAACCTGGAATTCTTTGATGGAGTTTTGAGTTTTGTTGTCGAGTTTCTTGATAGCAACTGATAAGTTATCATTGAGTTGAGCTTTATAGACGCATCCGAATCCTCCTTCACCTATAATTTCACTTTCTTGAAAATTCTTTGTTGCTGATTGTAATATGTTGTAATCCATCGTTGTCACGGATGTCTTTTGGGTGTTGAAAGTGGTGTTTGTTCTACCGATGAATGAAGTCAATGGAAGCCCTTTTAAAGAATCTACGCAAAGAAAGCTGAGAATTTGGAGAAATGTAGCAGGAAAGCTAGAAATCGATTGGAAATAATCATGTTACCTAATCTTCTGGTGGTGATTTTGGTTGATTTGTATAGTTTCTTTCTGCGGCATATCCACAAACAGGTTAAGGGCAATAACACGATTCCTATCAGAGAAGATGCAGAAACGAGTCCTATAACAAGCTTTTTGTTTGAATTTTGATGGATTTGGATATCCGTATGAGTTCCTGATAAAATTTGTCAAACTTAGCAACATAATCTTTGCTAAAGATGTAAAAAAATTCAAATTTCGAAGTAAATTGTTCGTAACCCTATAAAAAAAAGCTCAGTGGAATCACATACAAATAAAAATGGATAAGAAGAGAGTACCGGGAGGGAGATCCGCCACTGAAGAGATGGGAGCAGCAGCAGGTGAAGATTCATGAACAGAGATATCAGAAAGTAATATTAACCTGGTGGGTCTTGCATCAATGGTGGTAATTTGAAGATTCAAAATCAAATTAAACAGAAAACCCACCAAAATTTTCATACTTTTTCTTCGTAATTTGAATCGTTTACGGATCTTGTAAGGTGTACGTGTTGAAAAAACGAAGATTTGTTAGTGGGTAATGTGAGGAATTACAGAGAAGCAGCCATGAATGTGAAGAATTTGTTGCAGAAAAGTTGTTAGTGACTAGGAGACAGTCTGCTGTGTAACTTTGTTCGCTAGAATAAGATACTTGATAAAGGACAGAAGATACTTGAAAAAGAAAAAAGAAGGAAGAAAGAAAGAAAGAAAGAAAGAAGGAAAAGGGTAATAATGGGATAACTCCTTTTCTCAAATTCTTGATGATATTTACAAAATTTAATATAATGACAAAATATTATTATTAATAATAATATATGATTAATATCTTTTCAATTAAATAATTTTTGTAGATATAATTTCATATATTTTAAATGTGGTTGTCACTTATGGTTGGCCAATTCATTTGTTTATTATGCCATTTGGTTGAGAAAATATTCAAAATAATCCACGTTGTCTGATTAAATTTAATATCTATATATAGATAATAAAAATAAATCAATTGATTTACTTTCATAGTAATAAATGATTAAGCATACCTATCATTTCGTTCAGGATAATCAAATGTAATAGTTCGATGAAAACATACATTAGCAAGGTTAATAAAACAAAAAACCAAAAATTTTATATAAATGTATTGGAAAACTGATAGATAAAATCGTGAAGTTTTTATGCATTAATAATATAAAATATTCAATGACATATTTTTAACCGAGAAAATATTGTAAAATAAACCACAAATTCAATAAGATCGTCATTATAATAGAATAATGATCAAAACCCAATGAAGTTAATAACTTATTAAGCAAAATAGAAAATATGTCTAGTGCTTATTTTGTGTACATTGGGAAGTGATTGACAATAAAAGAATGGTTACATTTTGAAAAAAGAGGAAAAGAATAAAAATATGAAAATGGATTTAATTTATTTTAAGACAATTGGTTATGTTTCACTGAAAATGAGAAAAAAAAATCAAGTTTTTTTACTCAAAAGTCATTATTTCACGAAAATGTAACAAAATTTTGCATTTCAAAACCTTTAAAAGTCCGACATCAAACTTCCAAAAGTACCATTTGGGGACAAAAAGTATGAGAAGAAAATATTAACTTTTTAGAGAAACTAGAAAAGGAAACAATCCTTAAGATATTAGTTTGATCCAAAATTCGAAATAAAGAAAATATATAAGATGAACAAAAGGAATTTCAGATATAGGATTCACAATCAAAAGCCACGAAAATAATTATTTGATTTCTATGCAAAAATCAAAATTTAAAACATAAAAACCAGATTTTTATTTATTTAATTATTTAATTATTTAATTATTTAATTAATTAATTAATTATTTATTTATTTATTTATTATTATTATTATTATTATTATTATTATTATTATTATTATTTTGCAATATATGCATCATGTATTTGTAAGGAAGCAAAAGAAAGACGCACGATACATGTTACAAGAAAGAAAGCGACTCCATGGAATCCATATGTACACATGAAGTAAGTAACTGTATTTATCATTTACTAAAAATAGAGAAACAGATTACGAAATATGATTAAAAAGTTGGAAAAAGTCACACACATACGGTTTCTTAGTTGAACAAGGCAAGCAATTGTGTTTTGATTTATTACTTGGGAGAATGCAACTTGATGTTTCAATGGGAAAATGGCACATACGTCTTATGAACTTTCTAGGATTTATTTTCTTAGTTACTTAACTTTTTAAGTGATTTTACGAGGGAATGAAGTGTGTTGCAACCTAGCATTTAATCCTTATTACTTATTATATCCGGTAACCATGCCACATCACCGATGGCATGGCCAAATTGTACTTTTGTCCAATGACCCAAATGACGTCATTTTTGAATGTGGAACGTAGAGGCCATGTTTGCACTATCCCCCCCCCCCCCCCCCCCCCCCGGGTCTTCGTATAAAAGTTGAAGACTGTGTCCTAAAATGACACAATTTGAAACCTAGTTACCTTCACTACACCCTTAACTTCAATACCAATCGCCAAAAGCATGCCTTCACGATCATCTCCAAATCACAGTTGGTCAACCAACTACAGTCGACACATGGTTGAAAATGTATCCAACGGAGTCACCAATGAAAGACATGGCGATCAATCTGCTGTAGACACAGTTGGAGGTGTCGCTTGTGAGGGAAGAGATTGCAAACGACCTTCGTGAACTACACTGCAACATAACTAGAGACTTGGAGGTCCTACACCATGAAGTTGATAATGTTAGGGCTTGTCAGCTCGATTTGTCTAACATGATTGTTGATTTGTAGAAGCATTTGTGTTCACTACAAGCGTCATATGTCAACATCGTCTTGGGTAAAAACAAGTGCAACAAAGTCAAATGGGTTGTTGGGGTTTTTACTATTGTTATTGTGGGGGTGTTAAACTACAATTTCTTAAATATCATGGGTTTGTATTTTGTTTTGATGTGCATCTGGTTTAATGTCCTTATTAGTAAGGCGTTTTGTTCCTTGTGTTTTTGTTTATGGTGGTAGCATTTGGTGGTCGTGGTTGATGTTTTTTTTTTTTTTTTTTTTATCATTTTGTTATGATGATCCGTTTTTTATGGTAATCACATGTAGTAAGATGCAGGTATAAATCATGTTTTAACTTGTGTAATAGATGTAAAGATGTAACACAAACCCATGAATGAAATGTTGGTTAAGTTAAAATGCTCTTATTATAGCTCTGAATGTGCATGTGTCGTTAAGTAATACCCATATTTTTTGTTGATGTTCTTCTTAGGACCACATAACAAAGTCAAACTTTTTAAACAAATAAAACATGAACCCCAATGTTTCTGTTGGGGACATAGAACAAAAAAAAAGAATCTAATACACGAGGCATGTAATACCCAAAACTGTCATTGTCTATAACCCTGATATGGAAAACAATGGAAAAGTTCTTTTTTGTTGTTGTTGTGGTTGCCCACTTGGATAATTGGCCGGAAGAAATGAAATACCCCTAATGGGTTAAGTCAAATAAAAAAGTAATGATTGAAATACCCCTAATGGCTTAAATCACATAAAAAAAATAATAACTGAAATACCCCTAATGGGTTAAGTCATATAAAAAATATTGACTGAAATACCCCTAATAGGTTAAGTCACCTAAAAAATAATGATTGAATTACCCCTATTTGTTTAATTAATTAAAATGACAATGATAACCCTAATGGTAACTTCTTTGATTAACTAAAATACCCTTACCTTATTAATTACTTGAAATAACATATACCCATTAGAATAGCTGAATCGAATGACTAAAGTACCTTTAAACTAACATTAACATGCCCTAAGTATCTCAAAATGACTAAACTACCCCTACCTGTTTAAATATTTGTAATGACTAAAGTACCTGATACACACTAATGTAAATAAGATCATACAGAATGTAAATACATACACGAATCCAAATATCAAATGCTAAGATTAGTATAACATACATGAACATAACAAACGTAATTTCCCTTGTTCAATCCACATAATAGACATACAATAAAATTGTTATTAATCTAACTCAATTGGCGATCCAACACTACTACCTTCACCTTCAACTCTTTTAGCAAGCTTTAGTTTAAGAATTCTCTCATGCTTTTTCTTCTTGCTTGGTTGACCTATAGTATATACATGCCCAACAACTTAATTAACCTTGCCCAATTCCTCAGCTTCATTAACCCTCACCACTTGCTCATATTCGTTTACCCTCATAACTTCCTCAAGCTTGTGGCTCAACTACATCACCCATAACAACATCTTCTCCAACATATTACATATTCACTCGCTCTTGTGCTTGCATGATCTTTTGTTTCTTTGTGACATTAGTTTTAGGAGGACTTGGCACTTGAGTGCAAGTGATCTTGTTGTGCCCTTTCTGTTTGCATATGCCATATGAAACCTTTTTCCTTACCTTTGAAACCTTGTGTTTTCTAGACCTTTCAGAAGCATCCCTTATTCTTTTCATGGCTGGCCTGCCTGGCATTCTTCTTTTTAATGGATGAAATGGAGGTATTAAGTTTGTAAAAGGCCACATGTTCATCCTATTCATGCCACTAATGAACTGTTTGTAGGTAGTATGGAAGAAGGCTCCCATGTACAATGGTCTACATATGGTCCATCAGGTGTGATGTTTAAATATGCTAATGTAGCTACTAAATGAATATAACCATACCTATTTAGTTTCCATAACCTTCCATTGCATTCATTTTTTATGACATCAACAATGTACGGCTCATGCATTTTCCTTATTTCAAAATTCATACCCCCACAAGATACAACCTACCAATGCCTACATAATGTAATGCAAATGTTTAGAGTTGAGAGAGGTAAGGTATATATGAATAAATAAGTGTGCAAACCTTTGTTCATTTTAGAGAATATTCAATCTTGTTATGATGTTTGGACAAACAGAATAAGGATTCCATCCTTAACATGTTAGTTTCATACTCACCATCCTTTGCATCACATATATACGAATGTCCTCTAACATTTTCAGTTTTAAAAAGAGAAATCTAAACAAATTAACATGTATCATGAATTGGGCTTACAAAAGTGGATCATGAACAGTATTCGAATTTTGATTTTGGGCTCAAAATACGTGAATAGTAATAGATAATGGAATTTGGATCAATTTGGCTCATGAATTCGAAAAAAAAATTGGAATTTGATTTTTATTTATGAACTTTTGATCTAAGCAACAATAAATGGATCAATCAATGGGGTGTTAAAACGAGTTTCGATCCATTGTGACAAAACAATCAAAAAATCAAGAACGCAACGCACGAATCAATGAGATTAAGAGATATCATAGAGAGAGATTCACCATAAATGTTCAAATTGTGACAAATGTAGCCAAACCGAGAATCGTTTCTTCAAAAAATCGTGTTGATCTTCGAAGACCCACTCTGATACCAAATGTAGTGAATTATGAACATTGGTTTGACATGTAGAATTGAAGAACACACAATGAACATGGTGATTTAGGTGTTTAAGAGATGCATTCTATTATGTATGGTGTTACACAAAAAAAGATCTAGATCTAAATCTACATAATACACACACACGCGCTCAATGTTACATCTCTCAAGCACATCTCCATAAGTGGTATGAACCCACCTTATATAGAGGTGTTTACATGTCTCTCTCACTCTCTATCCCTCATATCACAAGGCTAAAGCACCACATGCAAGTAGATCTATAAAAGTCAAACCATTTACAAAGTCATACATGGATAACTTTGTACCAAACAGATATGACATGTATATGTATTATTTGTCTAGTTTCTTAATTCCTATGACCATATTATTTCTATCATGGTTAAAGATAAACAAGAAAATATGATAATTGAAAAAGTAAAGACAAATTGAGCTAATTAACTAAAGGTAAACAAGAAACTTAGACAATTGATAAAGTTTTTTTTTTTTTTTTTTTTGAAAAAAACCGACAATATATTAATAAAATTAACAAAACAAGCTAGCTTGAAGTTAAGCAGAATACAAAAACAACAAGGACTAGGCATGGAGCCATGAATAACTAAAGCAACTAGAAAAGAAAAACAACAAACAAAGAAAGCAATAACACCAGGAGGTCAAGCAACATAGGAGATGATTAAATTTTCACCAAATTTTCACCAGGTCAGTAACTACTTCACAATGACACAATGACTTGAGTTTCAGAGACCCGATAATAGCAATGAACTCCAATATTTTGTGAGTGGTAGTATCTTTTACGTGAGATATATGTAAAAGATGACTCCCCTCTCCTCGTGATAACATGATCATCAGGTAGTAATGTAATGCAAATAAAGCACCTACTTGTCAATCATGTTATCTTTCGACAATTGATAAAGTAAATTAACTTACTTGATTCATTATTCGCTGACAGACCCTACTAATGCAACGATTGTGAACGACAATAAGGAATGGGCAGAAGGTGTGAAGAAAATAAGGGTGGGAGAGGTGGTATTTATAGGGTGAAAATGGCTGAACTTGGTGCCACATGTCACCATCTAGTGGCAAGACTTGGGGAGAAAGCAATGGCCAAGATTGTGCCACATCACTCATTTTCGCACAACACACTTCCGACTTCTAAAATCCGTAACTTTCACATACGACCTCCTTTTTTGATGTTCTTTATATCCACGCATAGGTAAAAATAATATCTACAACTTTCATTTTGACTCCGTCGGCTAATTCTCGACCGATCTTAAATTTAACAGTACGAGGCGTTTAGACTGTTAAATGACCGCGAAGAATTCGTAACTCCTTCATACGGACTCCGTTTTCGTCTGTCTTTTTACCGTTGAGTTCCTATTAATGAGATCTTCAACTCTCATTTATTTCACGTAAGCCAAAAACCGCTCGAACTAAAATTCGAGTTTCGGGTTGTACACTGCTAAGCCGAATCTTAGAAAAATCATAACTTCCTCATACGAAGTCAGATTTGGGCGTTCTTTTTATCGACGCTCTTAGTTTAACATATTCTACGACTTTTGTTTAGATTCCTAAGGCTAAAAAGTCTTCTATCGTAAATTCACTATTTACGTCTTCCGGTACCGTGCCGGTTTTGCCGTAAAACTTCGGCGGGTCATAACTTCTTCGTTATAACTCGGATTTCAGCGTTCTTTATATGTACGGAAACCTTGTGACATATTCTAAAACTTGGTTAAGACTATTCATTATAAATAATCTTTTGTCAAATAATCATTTTTGACCCCTATTGCCTCTAAATTGACTAGCCCGGATCTGCGGGCGTTACAATTATCTCCCCCTTAGGATGATTACGTCCCGGAATCATCAACGAAACAAGGATCGTATAATGACTCCATACGTCATCTCTTCATCCTAGGTAATAATTATAACTTCTTTATTCCTTCAAGTCTATCTCTTAGACTTATTGACTGTAAGCAGTACTTGATCGTGCACTTGCTCTCTACCTCATATTAGACTCCAAATTTTGACCTATCATCATGTGATGTACGTTTAGACTCAGGTCTCTTAAATTCTAAAACAGACTAAGCCTTCCTTCATGTTCTAATATGATATAATCATACTTTAACATGTAGCATTTCTAGCTACCAACGAGCGCGATACTTCTATTGATCGCTTTGATTTTCAATTGTTTGGTTTAAGTCGGACGCTATATCAAACTTGGTTCTCTGAACCACGTAACCTACTCATCGTAGTCGGACTCAAGGTGATATGACCACTAGGGTCGGGATAACAACAATCTTCTTAGTCATTACCGAAACAATGGTAACGGCATACTTGAATAAAACGAAATCAATTACTGGCTTCTTGGTAACCTTGTGACTTTCCCTGATCCAAGTGTGAGTCCTGTGCTTCCGGTAGTATAGGCCTCTACTACCATTCACACCTACTCATACTCGTCCCAAGTATTGTCCCGCAGTTTTTCCAAGTCACCATATAAGAAAACCATACAACAACTTAACACATCAGATAACAAAACAAAGGTTTTATATTATTTCTTGAAACTGTTACATAGGTGTTCAAGTTCACCCTAGACTATGCCTCTAACGGGCTACATCGTGAGGTACTATCTACACGATTACTCCATAACTCGATCCTCGGATGTCAAGCCTTCACTCTTGAATCCTTGCATTGTCATCTGCTTCATCAAGGATCATTTGAAATGCTCTCACCTTTGGCTTTGGTGGCACATTTGGCTTTGTAGCCCCTTCTCTCTTTGGGCAGTCTTATTTGAAGTGTCCTTCTTCTCCACACTTAAAGCAGACTTCTCTCTTGGTTGTGCATTCGCTGGCGTAATGACCAGTCTTCCCGCATTTAAAGCATGTCGTATATTTAGAGCATTTCCCGATGTGCTTCTTTCTACACTTGTCACACCATTGCGTTCCTTCTTCAAACTTCGAGAATTTTCTCTTCTCGTTGGACCTTGAAGATCCTTCAAACTTTTTCTTCTCGCCAACCTCCATCTTGCTGGAGGCTCTTCCCTTGATCATATCTTCGACAGACTTGGCAGCCCAGATAGCTGCCTCTAGAGTAGGTGCTTGACGCACTGGCACCGCGTACTCCCATGGAAGTCCTTTTGCGTACTTGTCGATTTTCGTCAGCTCATACGGAACAAGACGCAAGGAAAACTCCATCTTCTCTGTGAAGTTGTTGGTGTATTCATCGATTGACATGCTTCCCTTCTTCAGGGTTAGAAACTGGTTCTCTAGCTCAAGCAGGTTTTGAGCTGAGCAGTACTTTCGTTTGAATTGCACCAGAAATTCTGCCCATGTCAGTTGCAGAGTCTTCCCCAAGGTATTCCACCAACGTACAGTGCCTCCTTGAAACTGACGCACTGCAAATGTGGTCTATAGCTTCCCTCTACAACCGCATGTCATGAAGGCTAACTCCATCTCCGAGATCCAATCCATGACCCCGATCGGATCCTCCTTTCCAGTGAAAGTCGATGGCTTGCAAGTCAGAAAATCCTTGTACTTGCATCCATTCCTCTCGACCTCGTCATCTTGGTTGTTTTGTCGAACTATTGGTGGGTTGACTTGACCAACAGTCCTACTGTAGTTTCCTTCCTCAGTCTTCCCTTCTTTCAACTCGGGCTGTTCGATCTGAATAGTGGCTTCCTCACGATTTTGCTGGAGCAAACGTCTAGTTTCCTCCATTTGACGATCCAACATCGCTTGGATCATCTCTTGCACTCCGGCCATTGTGACTGGCTCAGCGGCGGCTTCCATCACCGGTATTTGCTCAATCACTGGGGGTTGGTTTCTGTTCCCATTTGCATTCACGTTTCCGCTACGGGTTCTTGCCATCTTGATCTATACACCGAATAAGGTGAATCTAGATCTTTACTTAGGATTGACGGTTAAATCATCCTTATCACTCCGAAACGTTTATATGCTAGTTCTAATATCGTAGTCGTACGTTTAGAATCCTAAACACATAAGGTTTCCAGATCCGGTCGGCAACAGACCATAGATCCGAACAACTAACAGCATATCAGGCACAAGTATTTAGCACATAAAAGCATTTTAGGCATAATTCCTAAAATAAGCTAGTGCTCACACCTCACAATCATCGCTTAGCATTCTAAGTTTAAGTCTAGAAATAAATCCATATTCCTAGTTCGCTTAAACTAATGCTCTGATACCAACTGTGACATCCCCAAAATCACGGCCAGAAAAGACCGATTTTGTTTACGCTTTATAAAAATCAGAGTACTTCATTTTATAAAAAGGTTGCGGAATTTGTTCCCAGAAAAACATGGTAAATACGTTATTAAAACATTTTCGAAGAAACGTATTTATTTCATTTTAAAACGTTTGGGATGTCATCGTTAATACAGGAACATAAGCATAAACAGAACTTACAATTATTCACACTAGTGGTCTACATCTCTTTAAATCTCTCAGTGTAATGTCACTTCATATCAACACCTGTGATATAAATAAACTGAGTGGGTCAGGTTGGGAAACCTGGTGAGCACATAGGGATTTCAATCCCACAATGTTATACCATATATATAGTTTAAAATTCACAAAATATACAATTTCACCATACATATATATAAACAACTCTTATCCCACCCCGTCGATCCTCGCAACGAGGCTATCCATACTCTCGGACCTAAGATTAGTCGTTTTACCTACTCCATACTCTCGGATCAGAAATGAACGAATTTACCAAATCCATACTCTCGGACTAGGGATGAATGAATAATCTATACTCTCGGATTAAAGATGAATGATTATGCCTAATCCATACTCTCGGACTAGGGACAATAGCTAATCCATACTCTCGGATTAACGACGAATGATTATGCCTAATCCATATTCTCGGACTAGGGACAATGAATATGTCTAATCCATACTCCCGGATAAGTGACATATACTAACTTCTATTCTCTGAGTTTAACTCACTTGTACTCGTAAGAATATACTACCCAATATTCCTCATATTTAATTTAGGTCTACTCTTTATCCTAAATTATCAAATATAATCAAGTATGTTCTTTAACACGAATTTCAAGCAACATCAATTAACTCGCACATAAACATATAATTAATACTTCAATCAATACTTGTATTAAAATCATGTTCATGAAAGGGACTATGCACTCACCTGAGAAGGTGGTGACTCGGTACTCGGACAGCGCTTCGTTTACTTTAAAATAATTTCCTTCGACGAAACCTAGTATTATCACCAATAGATTTTAGTCTATTATTCGCCGAGACTAATTAATAGTCTAGATATTATTACTATTATATAAGCGTTAAAAAAAATACTTATATAACCCATAATAATAGCCCAAGTATTTATTATATGTTCTTAATAACGTTAATATAATTAAATAAAAACTATATTAAAAATAGCGTAGGCGTAGCTCACTTACAGCGGATTTTATAGAAAACCAGGCTTTGCTTGGAGCAGCGTTTCCGAGCCGAAAATCTCTTCTTCTCGGAGCCGTCGAGCACTCCGGGACTTCCGCCTCGTGCTAGGGAGGTTCCCTAGGCTTTTCGGGGGATTTCGGGGCTAGAGAGAGGTTCTAGAGAGACAGTAAAGAGAAGAAAGAATGGGAAAGGTGTGAAGAAAATGAGGGTGGGAGAGGTGGTATTTATAGGGTGAAAATGGCTGAACTTGGTGCCACATGTCACCATCTAGTGGCAAGACTTGGGGAGAAAGCAATGGCCAAGATTGTGCCACATCACTCATTTTCGCACAACACACTTCCGACTTCTAAAATCCGTAACTTTCACATACGACCTCCTTTTTTGATGTTCTTTATATCCACGCATAGGTAAAAATAATATCTACAACTTTCATTTTGACTCCATCGGCTAATTCTCGACCGATATTAAATTTAACAGTACGAGGCGTTTAGACTGTTAAATGACCGCGAAGAATTCGTAACTCCTTCATACGGACTCCGTTTTCGTCTGTCTTTTTACCGTTGAGTTCCTATTAATGAGATCTTCAACTCTCATTTATTTCACGTAAGCCAAAAACCGCTCGAACTAAAATTCGAGTTTCAGGTTGTACACTGTTAAGCCGAATCTTAGAAAAATCATAACTTCCTCATACGAAGTCAGATTTGGGCGTTCTTTTTATCGACGCTCTTAGTTTAACATATTCTACGACTTTTGTTTAGATTCCTAAGGCTAAAAAGTCTTCTATCGTAAATTCACTATTTACGTCTTCCGGTGCCGTGCCGGTTTTGCCGTAAAACTTCGGCGGGTCATAACTTCTTCGTTATAAATCGGATTTCAGCGTTCTTTATATGTACGGAAACCTTGTGACATATTCTAAAACTTGGTTAAGACTATTCATTATAAATAATCTTTTGTCAAAAAGTCATTTTTGACCCCTATTGCCTCTAAATTGACTAGCCCGGATCTGCGGGCGTTACAAATTTTCACTAGACCAGTAACTACCTCATAATGGCTTGAGTTTCAGAGACCCGATAATAGCAATGAACTCCAATCTTTTGTGAGTGGTGGTGTATTTTACGTGAAATAAATGTAAAAGATGACTCCCCTATCCTCATGAGATTTCAACAACACAAACATCAAGTAGTAATGTAATGCAAATAAAGCACTCACATATCAATCATTTTATCTTTCGACAATTGATAAAGTAAATTAACTTACTTGTTTCATTGTTCGCCGACAGACCCTACTAATGCAACTATTGGGAACAAGGATAAGTGTTGGGCAGAAGGGCGAAGGCATTAGGGGGTTCGATCGAGCCTTCTGTTTTGTTTCCCACGTCATTTTTTTTTTAATAAATTAGTATAAGATTTGAAATGGGTTGTTCTCATCATTAGATGATTGGACTTATATATTTTGGGCTATTTTAAAAGAATGGATTATTACATCTGAACTTTAAATATTTTAAATTTATAATATAGCATAGCCTATATTTTTAATTGGGGTAGCACAACAATACAAAAAAAGTTTACAAAAAATATGTACTTCTAGACAAAATTGACATTAACTGTAGGGGTCTGAAATGCATATTCTTCAATTTCTCAGCAAAATCAGTTCATTTTCGAAATTGGGTAAAAACTAGCAAACTTTCGAAAGTGTAGGTGCAACTTTCGAAACTACTTCCCTTTGCCTTTCAAATTTTCGAAAATGAGTGCATATTGGCAAACTTTCGAAATTGCAGGGTCCAATTTCGAAACGTCTTCCTTTGCTTTCCAAAATTTCGAAAGTAACAGGAAATCTCGAATGTGAAATGTCAATCTTTCGAAAACTCAAGCATAAATTTCGAAACTTCTTCCCAATACTTCAAACTTTCGATATTACCTCCTTATTTTGAAATGGGTTTATAATGTTTAACTTTCGAAGGTTCAGGGATTAATTTCGAAACTTAATTGCTTTCTTCCGAATTTATTCCAATTGCGAATCGTTCCAGGCATACAAAAACCTTCGACACTTTGACAAAAAAATTCGCTATCAAAATCTTAATTAGTTCAAGTTCCAGTGCATCATCTTGTAAAAGCCAATTGACAAGCAACAACTTTCGAAATCACAATTCCAATTTCCTTCGCTTATCATTCACCAAAAACATGACTTTGATATATTGACTCCAAATTGAGTTCGATTTCAATCTATCTTGATCACAAACCAACACCGACCCTTCAAAATCTTGTTCGATCTCAGACTAATCGAACCTCAAAATTGTAAGTTCCAGTTGCGAAAGCCCAAAACTCACTTTCATTTCTCACTTTCGTTCGTGACTCCAAATCAAGCTGATTTCGTCTTTCATTCTTACAAATGCCAGTTGACGTAGCCCATCCGATTTCGATTTCAACGCAAATAGCCACACCAATTTTGACTCTAATACCCAAAACTGCATTCCACATATCGAACCAATACATTTGACCACAAGTCAAAATTGAATTTGACCTCAAAATCTTTAGACCATTCGATTATCAAGCAATTGACCAACCCCAATCCATTGACATTGAAATCTCGATTAACATCAACTCAGCCTTCGATCCATCAGATTTCTTTCGATTTTGAATGATGGATTTATAAGAATCAAACTTTGATTTTCTTTTTTGACTCTTCATCCATCTTCAAGAACTTCATTTAACCAGCCAAGAACATATTTGATCAACCATTGATTCAATCATTAAGCAATAAGAATCGATATCAATATTCAAGTCGATTTTGGTTATCAACAGATCAAATTGAAATGAAATTTGGAAGATACGAGATGAACAGATTTGAAGATACGATCACAATAAATTTTTTTTATTGATTGCATCACTACCCATTCGATTCTTGATATTCTAGAAGAGTGTAAATCATTGTGACTATTAACCTTGAATCAAATAAGTATATGGATCAAACAGATCAATTACAGTCGAGATATATGAACAAAAAGAGAAATCTAAACAAATTAACATGTATCATGAATTGGGCTTACAAAAGTGGATCATGAACAGTATTCGAATTTTGATTTTGGGCTCAAAATACGTGAATAGTAATAGATAATGGAATTTGGATCAATTTGGCTCATGAATTCGAAAAAAAAATTGGAATTTGATTTTTATTTATGAACTTTTGATCTAAGCAACAATAAATGGATCAATCAATGGGGTGTTAAAACGAGTTTCGATCTATTGTGACAAAACGATCAAAAAATCAAGAATGCAACGCACGAATCAATGAGATTAAGAGATATCATAGAGAGAGATTCATCATAAATGTTCAAATTGTGACAAATTTAGCCAAACCGAGAATCGTTTCTTCAAAAAATCGTGTTGATCTTCGAAGACCCACTCTGATACCAAATGTAGTGAATTATGAACATTGGTTTGACATGTAGAATTGAAGAACACACAATGAACATGGTGATTTAGGTGTTTAAGAGATGCATTCGATTATGTATGGTGTTACACAAAAAAAGATCTAGATCTAAATCTACATAATACACACACACACGCTCAATGTTACATCTCTCAAGCACATCTCCATAAGTGGTATGAACCCACCTTATATAGAGGTGTTTACATGTCTCTCTCACTCTCTATCCCTCATATCACAAGGCTAAAGCACCACATGCAAGTAAATCTATAAAAGTCAAACCATTTACAAAGTCATACATGGATAACTTTGTACCAAACAGATATGACATGTATATGTATTATTTGTCTAGTTTCTTAATTCCTATGACCATATTATTCCTATCATGGTTAAAGATAAACAAGAAAATATGATAATTGAAAAAGTAAAGCCAAATTGAGCTAATTAACTAAAGGTAAACAAGAAACTTAGACAATTGATAAAGTTTTTTTTTTTTTTTTTTTTTTTTTTTTTTTTTTTGAAAAAAACCGACAATATATTAATGAAATTAACAAAACAAGCTAGCTTGAAGTTAAGCAGAATACAAAAACAACAAGGACTAGGCATGGAGCCATGAATAACTAAAGCAACTAGAAAAGAAAAACAACAAACAAAGAAAGCAATAACACCAGGAGGTCAAGCAACATAGGAGATGATTAAACTTTCACCAAATTTTCACCAGGTCAGTAACTACTTCACAATGACACAATGACTTGAGTTTCAGAGACCCGATAATAGCAATGAACTCCAATATTTTGTGAGTGGTAGTATCTTTTACGTGAGATATATGTAAAAGATGACTCCCCTCTCCTCATGATAACATGATCATCATGTAGTAATGTAATGCAAATAAAGCACCTACTTGTCAATCATGTTATCTTTCGACAATTGATAAAGTAAATTAACTTACTTGATTCATTATTCGCTGACAGACCCTACTAATGCAACGATTGTGAACGACAATAAGGAATGGGCAGAAGGGCAAAGGCATTAGGGGGTTCGATCGAGCCTTTTGTTTTGTTTCCCATGTTATTTTTTTTTAATAACGGGTACAAGATTTAAATTGTGATATTTTTATCATTAAATGATTGGGCTTATATCTTTTGAGCTATTTTAAAAGAATGAACTACTACATTTGGACTTTAAATATTTTAGATTTATAATATAGAGTAACCCATATTTTTAATCAGGGTAACACATCAATACAAATTTTTTTTACGAAAAATGTGTACTTCTAGACAAAACTTGAAGGATCATACGAATTACCTGTGCAACAACATAGATCCTCCCCTGTAATACTCTTATCTTATATAAATATCATTTATTAAATGTGTAATTATTTTTTATATATGATCATAAATGTTCATATATGGATTAACATTATAAATAAACCGTAGTTAAAATAATTATTTGACAACTTCTCCTCTCAAAGTGGACAAGAAAAAAAAAAACACGATTAAGCATACAAACATAATATTTGGTGACAACGGGCTTAAGACAGTGAATGGGTCCAGAAGAATGAAGGACAAAATAAAAAGAAGCCGTGGGACACTTGGACTTGGGAGTGGTATGGGCCGATGAGATGGGTCCAAATCATTAAACTAACTGTTTCTATATTTTTTTAAGTATAACAAACTAAAAAAAATAAAATAAACTGCACAATAACAAAAATATTTAAAAATCATAAGGATGTATTTTATTAATATTTTGAAAATTAAAGTAAAACTACAACTTTTATCCGAACTATATGGATCAGTTTTACAATTTAGCCTTTGAAAATACATACGTGTATTCCACATTACTTGTTGACCAAGAATTCTCCGGAAATTGCCGACATATAACTCTATCCCACCGCCTCTATTTAACTATAAAATCATCGTCTGTCTCATTCTAATCTCATCTTTTTACAGCCGACTTTATTATCTCCACTTTTTTACTCTAATCACTGTTTGTTCCATCGCTTTCGTTATTCACAGGCTCTTGTGAGCTCGATACATGGGCGTGGGTTTTATTCTTCATCCTCACGCTTGTTCAAGAAATCGTCCTGATAATTTGCTCCCTACACAAGAGTTATTCGATGCCTACATCAATGAGATCTCATCGAACGATTGAATTCAAGACTAATTTCATGAATCCCCGTTCTCAAACCCCAAATTTCACAGTTCCAGACAGCCGGAGACGAACACAAATACGTAAGAAGAATGACAGGAAACCGGAGGCGGTGGCGGTGGCTGAGCCACCGTCTAAAAACCTTGTCATGGGACAGGTTAAGATACTGAAACGTGGTGAAGTTTTGAATGACCCATCGAGAATTTTGAAAGATGTGAATAGTCGTGAGGAGTTCACCGGCGTAGCTTCCATCGCCGGAGGAAAGGATTTGGTTGCCGATCGAGAAGCTTCGAAAGTTGTGATGAGTGGTCGGAGAAAACAGGAGTATAATAGGATTGCTTCATCAATGGGACCTGATGTGTTGAAGCAGACGAAGAAGATGAGTGAATGTTTTGCAGGTTTTATATTCTCCGATTCACCTCCTCCGAGTTCAGTTCCATTGCCTGGTTTTTTGAAAAGAGATTTGTTGAATCCATAACAGTAGGTATCTGGTTTAAGTATTTGTTAACACGTTGTTTATTAGTTATATATTATAGTTAGTATTAGTTTATATTAATGGATAGTTGGTAAATTTTTGTGGAGTTTATAGAATTACAGTCTTTTGGAATTGTATATTTACTAAAAGCCTAAGTTTACTTTTTAGTTTTGAGCAAACTTTGATTGAAATACAATAGTCAATCTTTTAAAAAATTGGCATTATATTTTTTTGTTCATATATCTAGTGCATCCATGTGGTAGTTTCTCTATACCAAGTCCCTTATAGTTTGCTTTTCAATGGGGTGTAGGGTTCCTGTTTTTGTAGACAAATGTAGGGCTCATGAGGATGATAGATTGAGGACATGTGATGATAGTGAAATTGGTTCCCTAGGGTGGAGGGAAAGTAGAGGAGTTTTGGGATGCGTAAGATGATTTAGTAAGAAGCATTTCCAGAGGACCAGTTGTTGGTATTAGGGGGAATGACTTTAAGTCTTTAATTGTGAGATAGGAAGAGAGATAGATGACTATCCAATTGTGCATGAGGATACAACTCTGGTATTATGTTGTTTGGAGTTGCTTCGGCATGTTCTCGACATTTGTTTCATATGACCTTTACAATATGCAATTGTGCATGACTAACTTCTGATGCACAAATATGACCTTATAGTATGCAAAGATTGCAAATTGATTACAAACATGCTTGTGTTGCATAAACGTATTATTGTTTGTAGATCGCCTCTTGAGAAGAAGTGTTTAAAGGAAGCCTAGGCCAATGATTATTTCGAAATCTTGAGGGGGGATAAGGCATAGGCTTTTAGGGATATGGTGGCCATGGAGGCTAATGCAAGGGTTGTCGATACGAGGAATGCAAAGAATTTATGGAATAACTTGACTCAAAGAGACCAAGAAAGAATGAATTGCCTAGGACTGAGGGAGAGATCGTATATTTCGACAACTAGAGCTAGTAAAGAATCGTCAATAGATAGGAGTCCAGAATGTTGGGGAGTTATAATAAAAGGGTGATGGTGGAGAACCAGATTTCTAATAGATCGTATAAGTTCGCTTTTTGAATTGATATATTTATCTTATGAATGAGTTATATGAAATCCAGTATAGGATAATCCATGAATGATATTTGTGTATCTAGGCATAGAAACACAAATCAAATGTTATGTGTTTGTTTAAGAAGAAGAGTTAAGAAGGGTTCTAGCCTATATACGGCTCAAAAGAGTAGTCGTATATATACATGGCGGATTAGGGTTTAATATTTTAAAATTAGTAAAGAAAAATCTCAAAATTAATGGCTTAATCAATTGTTCCCAAAAGTGATAAGATTTGTCAATCATACCATAATCATCTACTAGACGGTTTTCCTTAATGAAACTAATTCAAATTTCTGAATTCCTTTTGAAACGTGCCCCAAACCCAGTGGGGGCACGACCTCTTGACCCCATCCGTTGACCGGTCAGCAGGACTACCAGTAGGGGCTCTGGCCCTTTGACCTTGCTAGGGGCACTGCCCCTAGGACCTGCAAGGAGGAATGACCCCCTTGACCTCATCATTTTGTTGTATCGTATTATAGTTTCATCTTATATATGCATACACTTCACTTTCACCAAAACATATAATATAGAGTACAAATAATAAACCCCTTAGTTCATATGTTAGTTTCAATTACCTAAAATGTTCGTAACGAGAGGCTAAAGAACATAAAGAATCATGGTGGTTGAAGGAGAAGATTCAAACTAAATCTAGGGTTAAATAAATTGGGTTTAAGGAGTTTTTAGATGTTAATGAGGATGACGACATTACAATCTACATACTTTGAAAAACCAAGAGAGAAGTCTGAGGTTTCGGGTTTGCGGGTCGCAGGTTGGCGGGTTAAAATATACCAATATGAACACAACCCATTTAACTATACAAGTCACGGGTTGACGGGTTTGAAACATAAACTTATATATGACCCGTCAATCCACTTATTTATACGGGTTCACAGGTTGGCAGGTTCATAAGTTAGATTTAGGTTCGTGTGTTGCATCGCAGCAAATCAAGTGTCTAGTGTGTTGTGCATTCGTCGCTCATGGTCACGTTCACGTTCACGTTCAGGCGCCGACATCGTTTGATAATAATTCAATTATTCATGTCGCTATTCTTCATGAGTTCGTTCTGTCGTTCATCACGGAGGGGAGAGCGAGAGAGAGCTTATTCAATTTTGTTTGTGAGATACCAAGATATATAGGACAAACGTCAAATGTCAAATGGTCAATGGTATCGGGTATCCTATTATATTTTCATAATATAAGTATAAACTGTATAGTGTATAATATTTAATACATTTAAAACATATATAATTTTTTTTATTAAAATTCTAAATAGGTTACCCGTGTATTTTTTGAAAAAACTCATATATGACCTGTTTAATAAACGGATTAATCTATTGACGGGTTGAAAAACTCATCCCCAACACGTTTATTTCGTGTCATGTCGCGGATCATATCGCGGGTCGTATCGAACCCCGACCCATTTATTTTGTATCATATCGCGGATCGTATCGTCGCAAATTGTTAGGCTTAACTTTCACCAATAAATAGGCCTTTCACCAATAAACCCATGAAACGAAAAAATATCTATCTACTTTCTTTTTTAAAAAGAGCTCCCATTAAAAACGATCACAATTTCGTATTAAAAAATGTCAAAAACGCATCAACACTTCAAAATTATCGACAAGTGTTACAATTTATTATTATTTTTATTAAAAACACGCAAAATGATTGGAAAACTAATTATTAGACTTCCAACTATTCAATAAAACAAAATACATGAAAACCACTATTAGGATTAATTACATACATAACAAAATCCTTTACAACATGAAACCCAATCCTAATCCTTCAAGAGTTCAAGATCAATCAACTACCTTATCATCAATTTCCCCAATCTATCAATCTGAACAAGACCTCACAAACATTATGTTGAAACTAATTATGTAATCGACTAAAAACCATTTACTTAATTACCCAATTCCAATTGCCCCTTCAAATTAATCGGAGCAATTGAACTGAATTTAAAGTTACGTATTCAACACCTGAATCGGAAACTAAGAGAGGCTCAAACCAAGGATCCGCCGGAGACCGGTGGTGGGATCATCGTTCCTCGCCTCCACAAAGTTCTTCATGAAAAAACCCGGTAAAGGAACAGAGCTCGGAGGAGGTGAATCAACAAACGCAAATCCGGCAAAGAATTCTGTTGTTTTAACCGATTTCTCAGAAGCCACTGCCTCCGTGGTTCTTCCTTTCTTCCTTACTATTTTCTTCGGTGGTGTTTGTCTCCGGCGATCGGATACAGTGAAATTAGGGGTGGGAGAAGGGTGATTATGTTTCATATGAGTAGGAACCATTTTAATGGTTTGATGACTAGAATACAAATTATCATGATGATTGTTGAAAGAATCTTGAGGATGAAGAACAACAACGCCACCCATGGATCTAAAAGAAGAAGATTAAACTCTACAAAAAACAAAAGTTGTAGGAGTTAGCGTTAGAGAAATGAATGAGTGGTTGAATGAATTGAAAGGTATGGGGGAAGGGGCGTTGTTTTATAGGAAATGAAAAAGTGGGGTCACACGCAGGAAGGCCGAAGGTGTGAGGTAGGCAGAGTAGAAGACGTAGTGGGGCTGGATTTACTTGACGCGGTCAATAATTTTGACCACTAATTTAGTTTCCTAATAACTTTGACTTTCTTTTAATCTTTGACCTTAAATATGAGTATGTTCGGCTATATATTATATTTGTATGTCGATCAAATTGTATTTTAAGTATCAAAGATAAACCAGGAGTCTAGAGTTCATATTAAAGAAGGATCATTGTGTACAAAACATTTAGGAGGTGATTCTCAGATTTGGGTTTCGAATATTAATAATAACGTTTGAATAATTCAAAATTGTGTATGAAAACGTCTTTTAAAATCCGTGATTTCGACCATGTTGCTTGAGGTATAAAGAAATCCGATTTGTGATAATTCAAAAATAAATCGATTTGGAATACATGCATATTTCAAATTCTAAAAGACAAATAGTTTACAATTATTTGTCTTTGAGAGAAAGTATGTAGAGAGATGAAGAAGAAGTTTTCTCGTATGTTATATATCTTATGTAATGTTCACATCTTTTTTTTAACGAACAACAAACGAACACGAACAGATAAACGAACGAGATTTTCTTGTTCATGTTCGTTCGTTTAACAAATTACTTTGTTCATGTTCGTTCATTTATGTTCGTGAACATGCTAAACGAACATAAACGAACAAAGATAAAAAAAAAAAACACAATTGAACATATATGAACATAAATGAACATATAATATAGCAATATAATAAAAAATAATTGAATATAGATGAATATAAATAAACTTAAACGAACGAACATAAACAAACGTAAACAAACATCATAAATGAACGTTCACGAACATAAATGAACGAACGAGACCATTGTTCATGTTCGTTCATTTAACTAAACGAACAATAATTTTTGTTCATGTTCGTTCATTTATTAAATAAACGAACATAAACGAACTTCCCGCCGAACAGTTCACGAACGGTTCGCCGAACGTTCAGTTCGTTTACAGCCCTATATAAGATGATAATTAGTAGTGAAAACTACATCCTTTTAAGGGAGAAGGGTATCACATGTGGTTTGAGGATGGGTACCAATCAATGTTTTAAAATCCGGGTTTTTAGTTGACTCGGTGTGACAACCGGTTCACGGATCAACCGGTTGAACCGCCGAGTCAACCCGGTTTATGGTCTTTTTTTATTTTTTATATATTTTTACTTTCATGCATAATGCATAAACATATAAAACCAATAATTTCATGTCCACAAAGTTTAAATATTGAAAAACATTAAAGAAACCTCAAATAACTCGTTGATTTGGTGTTCGGTACTTGTATCCAACTATCCAAACCCTATTATAACGGGTCAACCTGGTTTTAACCGGTTCAACATAAGCGGTCGAACCGCGGTTCAGTGGAAACCCGGCCGGTTCGATCCGGTTCATATTTTTACAAAAAACCGTTCTCAATTGATCCGCCTTTTACCCCGGATCACGATCCAACCGGTTGAACCGGCCGGGTCAACCTGGGTTTTAAAACATTGGTACCAATTGTACCAAAGAGATGTGATACTGTTGACGACAGATTGAGAGGGTTAATGAAAATTTGATTGTTGAGCGGGTTGGTACATAAGTTAATATTGAATTCCATTGCCTTTATTTTGTTTGTTTGTTTTTTCTTTTCATACTCTTGACACACACACACACACACATATATATATATATATATATATATATATATATATATATATATATATATATATATATATATATATCGTTCTTATAAATTAATTTTATATTTTATGAATTAATTTACGTAATTTATATAATTTTTGTTTATTTTAAAATTAAAAACTAAATGAGTTGAGTGGGTTGGGAAGATAGAGTTTTCATGTGTTATGGGTTAAGAGAGTTGAAAAAATAGAGGATAGAGAAAAACTTTTGTGGCACGCTGATGTGACAATGAGTTGAGTTGAGTGATTTGAAAGAAAACAACTCCCTCCTCCCTAATGAGGTGTGATCTTACCGAACCCTACCAAGGGCTTTACCTCTTGCACCTTGTTAGAGGTGTTACCGCTAGACTCCGGGGGCAATGTTCCCAGACTTCCTGAGTCCTGTTAAGTTATCTGTGTATACATTTCACACCTTCTGTCTCCAATATAACCAATAGGTACTCGACTTGTCTTGTATATAATATTGACTACACTAAAATATTGATGAAACTAAAATCACCAACAATTGAGTATAGATTTCCTTCCTTCCTAATAAGGCGTGGATCTTAGGGATCCCCGCCAAGGGCCTTACCCCTTGGACCTTGTTAGAGGTGTTGCCCCTAGACTTTGTGGGCGATTGCCCCAGACCTCCCGATTCCTGTTAAGTTATCGGTGTATGCACTTCACAGTTTCTGTCTCTAATATAACTAAAATGTATTCGGTTTGTCTCATATATAATCTTGACTATACTAAAATATTGATAAAACTAAAATCACCAACGATTGAGCATGAATTTCTTGTCAACTAGGTTTTCTTAATATTACTCACTGACAAAAAGTTAACTTATCATGGAAGTCTCACATTAATTCTTCAAATAGGTTTAGGGGGCCCAACATCGAGTTTTGATGGGTGACATTAGCCATTAGGGATGAAAGTGGGTCCAAACCCAGACCGGATGGACCCGGGCTTGGAAAACTCGGAACCGATTAACGAGATTTTTTAGAACCGAAAACCGAAACAGTATATAGGAACCAGTTCTAGTTTGGTTCCGGGTACGGTACCAGGTAAAGTCGGTCTATAACCGGAAAACCCGAAAACATCAAAGTGGGTAGGTTGGAACCGGATAAAGTGGGTTTAGAGCCGAAAACCCGAAAAAACCAAATTTTTTTGGTAATTACTTACTACTTAGTGGGTTGAACTTTGAAATTTTCATATTGATATCCCGACTTCGGATAAAGTGGGGGACTATAACTCATTGAATATGAAACCAAAATTAACAAAATTATAGTCTAAAATCATGTACAAATTCAAAAATACACTCCTGAAAAAATCGCATGTCAATCCAACTTTAAACGAATGAGATATGCACGTGTTAATATTTTCATAGAATACAAAGTATAAAAACAAAGCTGAAAATTTGAAAATTTTCAATTTTGATATCCCGACTTCGGAGGACTTTAAATAATTAAATATTAAACTAAAAATGTCAAAATTAACAATCTAAACTCATGTACAAACTGTAAACTACAAGTTGGAAAAAACAGCATGTCAATCCGACTTCAAACGAATTAGATATGCTTGTTTTAAAACTTTCACCAAATACAAAAAAACTAAAAAACTAAAACTTCCAGCTTTGATATCTCGACTTTGGGGGACTGTAAGTTAATGAATATAAAACTAAAAATTGCAAATTTATAGTCTAAAGTCATGTACAAACTCCAAACTACATGTTGGATAAAACCGCATGTCAATCGGAGGTAAAACGAATGAGATATGCATTTTTTAAACGTTTCATAAAACCGATGCCGACCCTAAAAGTGGTTTCGATTCCTAACACTGGTTTCGGTTTTTAGACTCGTTTTACCCGTACTCGATGGACCCAAAACCGGATTACCCGGAAACCCGGATAAAGCCAATTTTTAAACCCGGAACCAGAACTGGTTCTATATATTCCGGTTCTAACGGTTCCGGTTCCGATCCGGTTTTCCGGAACCGGAATATATAGAACTGGTTCCCGTCCGATTTTCCGGTTCTAAATCTCATCCCTAGGAGACATCAAGTTTCGATGGGAGAGGTTGCGGTGATGGATATCGTAGACGAGTGTCGAGCGAGAGAGTCGGATGGACTCTGTGATTGCCCCTTTAAATAAATAAATAAAAAGTACTAAATGTATTTTTTGTAAAGATAAAAAATGTAAAAAGGAAAAGGAAAAAACAGCATCAATGATTTAGGAAACTAAAGTTCTACAATGTAAAAAGCACAAAACTCAAAAAAGGGTGACTTCTCTTCTTTTTATAAAGGATACCAACTTCCTTTTCTTTAACAATTACAATGTAGAGGTTAGAGACATCAGACGTGGGAAGGTTGGATTCTTCTTTACTTCCTACAACCACACCCCCCTTTCACTTTTAGTGGCAATGTAGGTCCTTCAACACCACAAACTTCCATAGGGTAAAGCAAGTATAGCTTTTGTAAGCATTGACAACGTGTCGTAAATTGTCCTATTTCATAAAGTTTAAATTGTTAAGCTACGCCATTTTTAGTCAAACCTTATATGTCACTAAGCTTGTAGTTTATTATTTTAATGTGTTGAATAGATGGAATGGCATAAGAGAGTTCAAAAGGTGAAGGTAAAAATTCGGATGCATGTTGACAATCAAAGTGTGTGTTGGTGGAATATTGCATGTTACCTTTTTTTTTTTTTTTTTTTGAGCTTCAATCTTGGGAAAAATCAAATACGGATCACTACTCTTTGCAAAAGTTTTAGGATGTTAACAAAATGTTGGACATGTTAAAGTCATCTCAAACCGACTGTACTTATAATGTACTTATAATAAACAGTCATAATTGTTTTTTTTTTTATTACAAAAACAAATTTAATTGTAAATAATATATAAAAAAAATAACTATATTTGAACAAAAACGTAATTCTTACCTTCATAAGTTATTATCCATAAACTATATTCACACAAATCAACTAGTTTATCCCACAACTTTAAAATAAGTATGATATTGAATATAATTTAGATTTATATTGTACTAACACTTTTATTTTAATAGATTGTCATTATATAAAATAATTTAGAAATTAAGAAAAAAAAACTAATTACATATTATATTACAAAAGTAAATAGTATAATATTAAAAAAAATACATGTTATTTTATAATTTACTAATTTAGTGTGATCGGGGAATTTGGGATTAAAAAGATTTGCTGCTAAAAAGTTGCTATTTTCATGTTTCTTTTGTTATGATTGGGGTTACCTTTAAGATTACAACGTCTTTGGCTTTTGAAATTTAGGACGTGTTTGAAAAAAAGTAGCTGATAGTTGCAAACGGTTAGCGAGTAGCGGGTAGCTGGTAGCGAGAAGCTATAGTTTTTATTTGTTATATGAGTGTTTCGCAAAAGTAGCTGAAAACTTTTGAAATATATATATATATATATATATATATATATATATATATATATATGTGTGTGTGTGTGTGTGTGTGTGTGTGTTCAAATGTTTTTAGCATCTATTGTAATCCTAAATGCACCAATCAAAAATTAGCAAATATTAAATAATTATTAAAATGTTAAAGGGTATAAGAGTAATCTTTACCATATTTAATTTTAGTAATGATTTAATATCCCTTTAAATAAGGATAATCAGTTTAAAACCCTACATTCACAATTGTCTCTACGTTCACAATTGTCGATCTCCTCTGTTCAGAGCTTCATCCCTCTCCACTGGTGCAACCTCCTTCTTCCTTGCAGCTACCAGCGTTGCCGTCATCTTTCCCAATTATTTGGTATATTATTAGTTCAATAATCGATTTTGTGTAGTCTTTCAAAATGTATTTATTAGTTTATGGTTGACATTCTGTCATTCTGACAGAATAAAATCGGATTTTTAATTTTAAATTAATTTAAAATATTCAGATTTTTAAAATAAAGGAATTAATTATCCCTAAAAATTCGAAAATTTCCTTTTTTAATATATGTTATTTGACTAAAATACCTTTATGCTCAAATTTGTGTAATTATATGATACATGTTATCTTATTTTACTATCACAGGCCCTCGGATCATGACCTTCGATTATATTCCATCAAATGGTTCAGATCTGTGTATTTTGACACACAATAGTCACTAGAAACAATATAACCTAACCCTATATATATATATATATATATATATATATATATATATATATATATATATATATATATATATATATATATTTGAAGGGCAAACTATTATTGATTCTCTAGTTAAGAGCTAAAAATAATAAAAATAATTGAAAATAAGGAAAAATAAATTAGTTAATGAGGTATTATTTTTCACATTCATATTTAGTCACTTTTTTATGTTTGTACATAATTATCATTAAACTCACATTTTTTTTCATTCAATAGATAATATTATGACCGACTATTATATATCTAGCTTATTTATGTGTTCAAAAAACATCGTTACACTAATATTTGTTGTTAAAAAACATCATTAAACTCATATTTTTATTTACGATTTACTAGTAAACTAAGTTTTGTATACATTCAATTACTTTAATCTTTATACAAGAATCATCAATTTCTTGTACTCTTCTCCGACCAACACAATTCCAAAGAAGAAGGATAACAACATTTTAAATTACAAATTTAAAGCATTGCAAAACATACGGTCTCTTCCTCGTCTCAGTGAAAACACCTCACCCTCTTTACTGCCTATGACATTTCTCATGTCGTCTTTCACACCTTTCTCTTCTTATTTCTCTCATGCTATTTTGTGAAAACACCCTCTCTGTGTGTGTTGTATTTTGAAGTTGGTTTTATATTAGTTTCTTGATGATTTTGATGGTGGTGGGTGAATAGTGGAGAAAAGGAAGAAAATTTTCAAACATACTGATAAATTCGAAAGTTTATATTCCTCCAATCTCCCCTTTCACGCCTCGAAGCCAACCACAAACCATTCAAACAGTGATTCACTACCCATACAATGTTCATTTATTTAAAGGGTATAAAGCCTAGAAAAACAAATACGAAGCGAGGAATCTCCCAAGCAAACATCTTCTTAAACCCCATACTATTACCAAAACAAGAATATACATATTATTATCCATTTATATTCTTATCAATTACAAATAAACATGAATTAATTAGTAAAATGTTGAAAACCAGGACAACCAATCATAAAAACATTCATGATTACTTTGATTCTCAATTATGTTGCTTTTGCTTTCCAAACACTCGACAAAGTTGATTTATCTATGCTTTTCGCCGAAAGAAACAATATTTTAGCATGGTCCTTTAGTATATGATGAAACAATTTGTTTAAACTTTAAATTCACCTTTACTTAGATGAAGAATTTTTTCTTGAGTCGACAAAATACAAAATATATATTGATATTATGAGAAATAAACGGTTTTACACAAAAATAAGTCAAATTGTGACATGTTTTAATGTATTTGTAACATGTGAAAGCCGAGAGCTTGTGAACCTGGTTGTCGAGCCGCATTTTTTAAACTGTATAAACTAAAGAAATGCTTAATAACTAAACATATGCGAATTGACTATCGAGTATAGTCAAGGCCCAAGGATATACGAATATGATCCATTAGACCATTAGTAGACAAACTATAAAAATATTTATACCATTATAAACCGAGTCATATCTTAAAAAGGCAAATTATAAAAACTAATTGCTTTTTAAAATATTATCATATAAGCTATTCATTTATAAAGGACTTAATGTTGCAATAAATGGCCACAGCCCACGCTATTCATTTATAAAAGGACTTAATGTTGTAATAAATGGCCAAAGCCCACGTTACACTAGCAAAAGAATGGGTGTGTTTAGTTACGGAATATTAATTGTTTTTCAAAGAAGTTCCAAAAAAATGATAATATTGAAAACACGTTTAGCCCAAAGACCCCATCTTTATCCATCATCACTACTACTGTAATCATCGATCCACCACCACAGAACCGATCCTGAGTATTCAAATCGAGCCGGAAAAAAATGATCTTAAGACATAACGTGTAAAAAATTAAATTACATCAACTAAAGTTTTTTTTTGAACAATGATAAATTTTATATCAAGAAACATAACAACATCATAGTATTTTAATGAGTAATTATATATCGTAACAGTTACAACAGCTAACCGAAGACCCTTGAAGCTATCATAGCATTCTAGATAGCAAATTGGTTGATCAACTCTTCGTAGTCTATACTCTTTAAAATTTCGTTTCGGTCGATATCATTGCCAAAACGCTAAGTCTTTCTAATAATTAACATCGATGGCTCATGCCTAGCTACTAATTAAAATATACTACACTAATCCAACTAGTACTTGACAAAATAGCAATTAAATACATAAAATTCTGAAATTTATAATGACTTCAAATAGTTGACAAAATGAAAAAAACAAAAAAAAACAAAAAAAAAAAAAAACAAAAGTTACATTGAGAATCTATATACACTAATCCCATAAGTAATTAACATACACTGCACTAATCCAACAAATAATTACTAACTAGCTCAAGTAATGTAGGGTTTCATGACATTCGTTAGGGTTATAAGCTAATTAAATTAACCATGGGCATATATCAGGTTTGGTTTTATTTATAAACATAAATGGAATTTTTTTATTAGTGTTGACTAATTACTCAAAGTAGAAGCTAAATTTGTGCAACTTGACATAGCTGTAGCTTTATGATCAAATTTGGGGGTAATATGTGTTCTTAGTACAAGATAAATATTAAATTTAGTTGAGATATATATATATATATATATTATCTTATAAAAGAAATCTAACTATTTCTAAAAATAGATTGATTATAATAATAATATTTTTTTAAGACGTCCAAAAGATGAAACTGATAGTACAAGTGACCATTAATAAAATAATATTAAATTTTAACCACATTTTGAATTCAAATATTTATCATCAAATCTCCTTATATTTCTCAGCAATTTGATATGGTTCCCTCAAATCCTGGATTTATTCAAAATTTGAACCCTTTTAGATATCCTTAAATTTAGCATGTTGATTCAAATATCCCTCCAATCGCATATACCTCTTTGTTCCGTCATCTGCTATAAAACCCACCGTCCAGGAACAAAAAATAACTTTATCTCCCAAATAACACCATAGTTTGATTATTTTGTCTTCGATATGTACTTTCTTTTGTAACATAACATTTTTGTAGAGGAACACGCCCCGCCGCTTTGCGCGGGTACACTGCTAGTGTGTATATATATATATATATATATATATATATATATATATATATATATATATATATATATATATATGCTTGCTTTACATACTATTTGCCTAACTGCAAGTCTGTAACTTCATTCGTATTCTATTTATTGTCAATACATACTATTCATTCACCCCTTAAAGAAACTAAATAAATTCACATTATATTTTACGCATATGACGCCTAAAACCTAATTATCATAGAGTACGATTAACAAAATTTATGAAGAAATAAGATAATATATCAATATGATATGTGGAAGTGTGGAACAAAAAGAAAACTAGAAATCAATTACCTAGTTAGCATGACTGCAGGAGTGGACGATCGAATGATCGAGTGATTTCCATAATCGATTAATCTGAGTAATCGACCCTCGCTGAATGATCACTTTGTTGCCTTTATGTGTGGACTATGAGTCTATGACTGATCTCGATTAGAGGACTGGTCTGGACTTCCTTTTAATTTGGACCTAAAAACCGAATATAATATAAAAAACAATTGGGCCCCTTAAAAAGGTGGGCCTTGTGCATGTTCCCACCTTGCCCCTGGTCATAACCAGGCCTGACCACTACTACTAGCGCCACCGCTATCATCACCACCATTACTATTGTTGCCATTGCAACCACCACCACCACTCCATCCTACCACATCCCTACTCTACAACCACAGTCATTGTCATTGTTATCGCCACCACCAGCCCACCCCATCCACCCCTATCGTTTTCTAAAAATGAAAACTGACAAAAATATACATCTAAATATTTTTAAACTGGAAATGAAAAATAAAAAGGTTTTAACTAAATGCATTTTATAAATTTTCTAATGAAAACTCAAAATGAAAACTTGTTTCATTTTTTTGAAAATTGAAAATAGAAGAAGGAAGTCGTTTTCCGTAATTAAACACAACCTAAACTTTTCTTTCTCTGGTTCCACTGTGCTAACATGCTTGGTATAGGAACTGCTTAGTGCAAACATGCTTGGTATAGGAACTGCTTAGTGCAAAGATTGAATTTCTTTCTACATGCGTATATGTGTACGTGTGGCTCAATGTGTAGGTATGTCTCTATATATGCATGATTTAATTAACAAATCATTAACTTGTTCATTATGAATAGATTTTTTGTTCTTTTTGAAATATCTTATGTATTGAATATGATTGTTGTTTTTTGTTGTATGTATGCAAATTGTTGTAATTTTAAGTTGCACGATTTTGCCAAAATGTTTTTAATAGATTAGGATTTAGTAATTTTACTTTTGCTTAATTTTTTGGTTTATTGTAAAATAAATTATGGAATTCAAATGGATACAAAACCCTAGCAAAATCTAGACCAAACTTAAGTGGACTAGCACACATACAAGACCACCAACCAACTTATCACAATAGAAAGAGGTGCCCTGCCTTCCTCTTTCCTCATCCTATCATTGACCTCGAACCATTATGGGGTAGACCAACTTGGTGGAAACAAAAAATTATCACCATAATAGACCCAACCTTTTGCTATTGAGGTGAGACAGTGGATGACAATCCTCAATGACACCCAATGGTGGTCCAGTTTTTCGAGGTGATATTGTTTTTGCACAAAACATGCTGGTTGAATTGTCCATGTTTTCTTTTTAAATTAATTATTTCTTAATGGATCAATAATAAATTAGATAGGATTAGGCTTAAGCAACGTACTTTTATTTCTGTTGTATATTAATTATATGTGATGTTTCTTATTTGTTTTAGAAAAAAATTGTAAAAATGGTCGTTGTTGTATACATTTTTTAGGAAAAAGTCGAAACTACTAAAATTTTGGATTGACGGTCCTTTTCAGCAAGTTTGTTTGTGGTTTTGGTCCCTAACCAAACTAAAAAGACTATCATACCTTTAATATATATAATTTTCATTTTCTTTTCTTTTTTAAAAGTATTATTATTATTAAATATAAAAATGGTCTCATATACCTACCCTACTTACCCTCTATCTCTCTCTCTCTTTCTCTCTCTCTCTCTCTCTCTCTCTCTCTCTCTCTCTCTCTCTTTCTTTTTCTCTTTCTCTCTCTCTCTCTTTCTCTCTCTCTCTCTCTCTCTCTCTCTTTCTCTCTCTCTCTCTCTCTCTCTCTCTCTCTCTTTCTCACTCTCTCCTTCTCTGTCTCTCACATACACACACACACACACTCTCTCTCTCCTAATCTCTCTCTCCCTCTCTCTCTCTCTCTCCCTTTCTCTAAAACTCTGCAACTAGAAAAAAACACACGAAAACTTAAACATACACACACCTCACATGCACACATACATTGAATATGTAAACACATACTCTCTCTCAAAGTGATTACATTATACTCGATTTGAAGATATGGTGATATCTTGGGGAAGAAAAGATTATGATGCCATATATAAACACACACACAACTGGTTTTATTAGTAACTATGAAAGGTAAAGATGGGGTTTTTGTGTAAACAAAATTAAACTAGTTTTAACACTCTATTAATTAAACGGAGTAAGGAAGTAAACTAAAACAAGATATAAGAAGTACTTCCAGTAGATTACGATCCCGTAAGTTTCTATGTTTGATTTATTAGAAGTGCATTGGTTAATGAAATCATTACCAAATTGTAAGATGACTAATTATCTTGATCGTATTTTGTAGTCCTAATAATTAGTGAACAACTATCACAATGATGATGAAATTAGTGAACACATAATTAATTAAATATATTTGAACTATGAACGATATGATATAATGATTTCTTTTCAACGGTCATAGCAATCAATCTAAGCATAGCATGCATATCTATGTTCTCTAACACAATTAACGTCACCGATTAATATTACCTAACCCTAGGCCTATGATCAATGTCCCAATCATATAAACCTATTGATCATATATTCATATGATTCAAGTATATCAAGACAAAATGATCATCTAATCCTAATAATACTAGGAAATTAACAATAAAAATCATAACTTATTTAGTGAAAGTAAAGGTTTTTACACCATATTCAGTAAACTAAAGAAGAAAAACATCACCAAAAGATTGTGAGACACGATCATCAGGCAAACTGGAAGTGAAATCTCGATACAATTGCACTTGAATCTTCAAATCCCTATTCCAATAAACTCTTTAGCTTCAAAATCGACCCCAAAGGGTTTTAGGATGTCAAAAACGAAGTAAAAATCACAGTTATAGGCTGCCAAAGTTTACACACCGATTAGGGTTGGAAAACTCATGTTTTTATAGATATTACATCGCAACGATGTCAGAATTAGGCATCACGTCGTGGTTATCAATTAAAACGCATATGCCACAAATCTCGGAAGATTCTGTTTCAGGAAAGGTGGAGACATCGTGGCCTTGAGATTGCCACACCGTGGTGGTGGGATTCCTTGTCGCACACGAACTTGTAGAGTGCCACAGGTATTTTTGAACTGCCACATCGTGGTAATTCCTTTGGCACGACATGGGAACTGGAGTTTACATTTTGGAACTGTTGGATTATTAGCATAACATCATTCCTATGGTGTTCATGCAACCTTAATTGCTTTGATCTAGGTTTTTCTAATTTGAACATACAACAGTGAATACCAAAGCAATAAACCCTAATTGACTAGCATACAAATCTGAAAATCACATATGAATAGGGTTAAGAATATTACCTTGATTGTTATGTAGCAATAACAATCACAAACATGCTTGATCTTGACTTCTGAAAGCTTAGTGCCCCAAGTGTTGCACCTCTAATGGAGTCACAAACACCATAAGCAACAAGAATGAGAGTGAGAGAGAGAGAGAGAGAGAGAGGTGAGGCACCAAAAATGTCCAAGATACTCTTAGGAATGCTTAGCCACGTTTTTGGGGCCCTTATGGGTCCTTATATAGCTGAGGCTAATAGGTTTTTCAACTTGGAAACCCTAATCCAGTTACTTAGTCCTTAAGCAGCCCAAAGATCCTTCCAGAAGGCCCCTTCTGACCAATTGAAACTTGGGCGATTGGAATCTTTCCTTACTTAGAAAATTATGACACTAAGAATAACATCTACTTAATATTGCTGATAATAGAAACACACGAGCATCAATTTTCACAAATGACATTGTAATGAGATATAAATAAGAAAAAACTCAAAATTTATTTTATTTATAAAAAGGTGCGGAAAACTTATCCATACAACGCAAATTCAAATGAAAACTATGCTATTACATATTCCTAAGCAATCTATCACAACTCTAAGTAGCAGCTCAAAAATTCGATCATTGAATCAAGGGATCGAAATCCATTTCTTCGTGATCAGACTCAACTCACTTCTTCCTTTAAGCTTCCTTTCTTTTCTTCGATTCTACAACACATCAAAATGTAATCTTATCGCATCATGTGTTAAGAATCTCCAAATAGGAACTTAATATAGTTAGATAGTAGATTTATCTAAAGCAGAGTCATACATCTTGACTCTCCCGTCTTCGCAATCTCTTAGGTAAATCAGGCAGCTTCGCATCCACTGCCCCTTCTCTTGGCAATAGAAACAAATGGACTCTTTTGGAATGGTACACGGGACAATCTTAGAGTTAGCATTTCTCTTGCATAGAGAAAACTTTTCTGGACTTCCAATGTTGCCATTGTCCATGGAAGTGTGGGAGGTTGATCTACAAGACAAATTTGCTTGACCAGTGCGCCAAATGAACTCACTATATGATTCGGGAAGTCATTGAAGAACCAAGTCAACAACCAAATTCCTTGAGACAATGACACCCAACATTCACAACTTGTCAATGTGTGACTTCATCTCCAAGACATGTGCACATACTGACTTTCCATTTTTGTGTTTACTTGCCAATAGGAATTAAGTGATCTTGAACTTTTCAAGTCTTCGAACTTGTGGGTAAGAGAGAATAATTGGAGGGGGTGGGGGAAGTGAAGTTCCACTTAACCATAAACAAGGTTTTGATCTTTCACCTTGATCATTACATGGACTTCCACTTTTATGAGGAAATTTTTTTCCAAAGGATTTGGGAAGACCATAGGTGTCATAACTAGACATCTACAAGATGGGAGAAAATTCAAGTTGGTTGATTGAGTCCTTAATAAAACACCCAAAATGAGATATTAAGTCTAGGATCCAACACAATATTGTACAACTCGAAAGAGGGATGCCGTAATCCCGGTGCAGAATATTTAAAGGTAGGTAAATGACGATTTACCAGTTTCCACCATGAAAAACGAAAATTGAAAATTAGGTTTTAAATGAATTGAAATTCCTAGATCTTTTGAGATTCATTGAACTTTTCAATGGCATGTTTAATCTCAATTATGCCCTTCAAGTTTGTGACTAAGATGCCAAGGATCACAAACAAGGTGTGGATAACCATGCAAATTAGCTTGGTACTCTCGAAGACGTCCATCACCTAATTAATGTGCCGGTTAACCACACACGCTCCATTGATCTATGATAATCTACGAGCTACCCATTTCCATCCTCCATTGGTCCCATATTAGTGTGTCGATTAACCACACACGCTCCACTAACGACTAACAAGGTGCAATGTACAATTTCATGGATTAGCACCAATTCCACATTTTTCCTAAAGTAACTAAGATTTGGGAATTTGTAAAAGTGTTTAGTTACTTCGTATTTCATTATACTTATAATGGAAGGTTGTGTCCTATCCTACTCATTCGGATAACGACCATCCACTAGTTAAGAGTGCGATGGGTAAGAGTGGATACCCAATGCGGTCATTTTACAGGCCGCTTCCTTAAACACCTTTATAGACCAACTTCGTGAATGAGACCTACTAACGGTAAGACTGACTCTTTACTCATACATATATCATATCAGACTTTAGTTTTATATAGTATAAGGGTGTATTTTACACTTTTAAAATACTTGGTGGTTTAATCTAATAAATTATACCTTTAATTTTATTAAATATAAACCATTACATTATGGATTTACTAACTCTCTTTTAATTACACACTTAATTAATTTAATAAAACTATAAGGGTGTAATTTGAGCTTTTCAAAATACTAAGGTTTTAGAATTTAATATTTCTTGATCAAGACCTTTTAATTAAATTTTAAATTCCAAAACTTGATGACAAATTTTGAAACTTTTCAAAATAATAGGGTTTAACTATTTAAATTTCAAAAACTAAAACTTTTAAGTTCAAATTTAAACTATAAAGCCTAAGGGTGTAAATTGAAACTTTTTCAAACTTACTAGGTTAAATATTTGACTTATAATAATCCTATATTATCAATATTTAACCAAATCCATCAATGTTGATAAGGATAACCATTCCGAACATGAAAAATCGATTTTAGGCAAGAAAAACGAGTTTAGGTAATTATCCTCATCAAAAGTTGCTCAAAAAATCGAAAATCCCGGCAACTGCACCCTGCACTCATCGAGTCCAATGATGAACTCGCCGATTTCATGCTACTCACCGAGTCGGCTGCGCAGACAGCCAAAATTCGAATTTTTGATCCTTTGGTAGTTCACTTTTTCATCTATTCAACTAGAAAAACGACCTAGGCTCCGATACCACTGTTGGATTATTAACATAACATCATTCATATGGTGTTCATGCAACCCTAATTGCTTTGATCTAGGTTTTTCTAATTTGAACATACAACATTGAATACCAAAGCAATAAACCCTAATTGAGAGGCATACAAATCTGAAAATCATATATGAATAGGGTTAAGAATATTACCTTGATTGTTATGTAGAAATAACAATCACAAACCTTCTTGATCTTGACTTCTGAAAGCTTGGTGCCCCAAGTGTTGCACCTCTAATAGAGTCACAAACACCATAAGCAACCAGAATGAACAAGAGAGAGAGAGAGAGAGAGAGGAGAGGCACCAAAAACATCCAAGATACTCTTAGGAATGCTTAGCCACATTTTTGGGAGCCATATGGGTCCTTATATATTGATTCTACTAGGGTTTTCAACTTGGAATCTCTAATCCGGTTACTTAGTCCTTAAGCAGCCCAAAGATCCTTCCAGAAGGCCCCTTGGACGATTTCTATATGGACTCCAATAATGAATTCGTCCATTGCTTCCTTATGGATCTTAAGTCCAACTTTGTAACTATCTTATAATTACAGTATTAGTCCCCTTAATTTAATTAATCTCTTTTGACCACAAAATCAATTCTAAATTAATTCAAGATCAATATTAATTAAACAATATGATTTATCTTTTAATATATTATTCACATAATATATAAATAAATCATAATTAATCCTCTTTCTCCTTAATTCATCATATCAATTGCTATAGTGAAAGCAACCCAAAAGGACCATATTCATAATCGGGTTCCGTACATACCAAAATAGTCCTGGGGCATTTCCACATCGTGGCAAGTTTTTGGCCACGTCATGGTCCTTGTAAAACCTAGAACTTGCGAGAAAGTCATTATTACAACGCGCATTGAGAATTGACGTGTCGTACTCTTCAATTGTCCTAAAAGTAGTCGAGATGCAATAAAAGGTCGCGTCTTGAGGTAGCTAGGCTCGCTTCGTATCTTCATGAAAACTCTTAATCGGTGAATGAATCGACTAGTCTCAAAGTAGTTGATTTCTCGACCGGTCTCTCGTATAATTTTATTCCCATATATAACATTGATAGCACAAAAGATTCCTCGATTTTAGCTCCACGTCGAATGTATACCCCAAACTTTTTTGTGTGTCACACGTCTTGCCTTCTTCTCGTAATAATCCACCCCACGCTTGCGTTTTTGCCCATCATCAATTTATTAGCTAAAAATTCTCTTGTAACAAAAATAATAATCATGAAAAGCACTTTTATTCAAAAAAAAATTAAAACTAAAAATTAAAAATAAAAACGAAAAAGAAAAAAAAAAAAGAAAATGCAAACTGATTTAAAAGTTGGGCTGCCTCCCGATGAACACTTATTTTTGTGCGAGTTTTGAGTTGGACTCTCAACTTAATAAAATTCTAATAAAATCGATGTCAATCCATCCATTGCACTTAATACTCCTTTTGGACTGATTCATAAAATTTGACTTTTTGTTTCGAAAATTGTCCGGCCGAGCTTGAATCCATAAAACCTCAGAATTTTCACAAAGGTCGGAACCGATTAGACACTCATCAGAAATGGATCGCACACCGGAACCATCTCCAAAGTTGTAATCGTTACCCCATGCTTTGAAACACAAACCAGAAAAACAGGTGGCCATGTGGTGGAAATGGTCAAGCCACGACGTGGTTCCTGCATTCCAACTTGTTCTTGTTCTTCGCCCGAGTCTTCTGCTAGCAACCACTTCAGCTCCTCCAAATATTATTCTGGATTGAATAGATCATCATTCGCCTACAACTCATGCTCAAGAATAGCATCAAGAGTATCCATTTAAAAATAAAAATAAAATCTAAAAACTATAAACAAAATTTAATCAACAAATAAATTTTTTTGAACTAAACGCAAAACCTTCCCCAAGTACGGCGCCAAAAACTTGATGTGTTTATTAATACACTAGTTTTAAATTTATAAAGTCCTATCAAATATCAACTAGTCTTAAACACAATAGGCAGCATACCTAGTCGTGAAGTAATATAGTTGTGGTAAGATAGGAAAAGGTGTCGAAACATAGAACATGATGGTTTAGATCAAATGATTCAAATGCTAATTAAATTAATAATTATAAAAAGTAAAGATGGGGCTTTTGTGTAAACTAAATTAAATTATTTTTAACCCTCTATTAATCAAACGAAGTAAAGAACTAAATTAAAACAAAAGATAGGAAGTACTTCCACTAGAATACGAATATCCCAAGTTTCTATGTTTGATTTATTAGAAGTGCAATGGCTTAATGAATTCACTACCAAATTGTAATATGATTAGTTATCTTGATCGGATTTCCTAGTCTAAATAATTAATGAACAACTAACACAATGATCATACAATTAGTAAAACACATAATTAATTAAATATATTTGAACTATGAACGATATGATACAGTGATTTCTCGTCAATGGTCATGACAATCAATCTAAGCATAGAATGGATATCTATGCTCTCTAACACAATTAAAGTCACTGATTAATATTACCTAACCATAGGTTTAAGATCAAAGTCTCAGTCATACAAACCCAATGATCATAGATTCATATGATTCAAGTATATCAATATAGAATGATCATCTAATCCTAATAATACTCAGCAATAAACAATAAAAAGCATAAATTTAACATGAACGGTAAAGCAACCAATCAAACACAAGTAAAAGCCAAACTTAATTAATCTTACTAACGAACTCAAAGCATATCAACAAGGTTCATCAATATTTAGTGAAAGTAAAGGTTTTTACACCATATTCAGTAAACTAAAGAAGAAAAACATCACCAAAAGATTGCAAGACACGATCATCAGGCAAAACCGAAGTGAAATCTCAATACAATAGCGATTGAATCTTCAAATTATTGTTCCAATAAAATCTCTAGCTTCAAAATTGCCCCTAGAGGGTTTTAAGATGTCAAAAACAAAGTAAAAATCATAGCTATAGGCTACCAAAGGCTGCACATCAATTAGGGTTGGAAAACTCGTGTTTTTATAGATTTTACGTTACCACGTTGTGGTCATCACTTAAAACATGTATGCACCAAATCTCATAAGCTTTTGTGTCAGGAATGGTGGCCACATCGTAGCTTTGAGATTGTCGTGTTGTTGTGATAAGATTCCTTGTCGCACACAAACATGTAGACCGTCATAGGTATTTTTGACCAACCACATCAAGGTAATTCCTTTTCCATGACATGGGAACTGGAGTTCGCATTTTGGCACAAACACGAAAGTCACCCAGAATTTAGTCTAGTTTTTTGATCATTTTGAATCGCCTTAATCGGAGTTACGAGTAATGAGATATGGTCAAAACACTGACAAGGTGTCAAGCTACCAACAACATTCTTTTTGTGTCTTTTTCAAATCCGTTCTCCTCCTTTTGTATCCTAGGTTCCATTTTAACTACAACTGAATATTTTCAAGCATATTAAGTATCATATGTCTAAGAATATAACATTTTAATCAAATATATTAAGATAATGGCCGAAAGTATACAGTTAAATAAGGTCATATCAAAGGGTTAGAAGAGAAGTTCTCACGAGAGAACAGTGCACTGTAATGAGGAGGGGTGGCTCGCTATTTATAGGGTAAAAATAGACATGCCATATTATGGCATAATGCTTGCCACGTCATGGTGTATTCTGGGCAGTAAGAGTCAGTTTTACTAGCTAACACTTTTCGCACAATGGGTGGTGCTATGTCACCATACACAGGAAAATCTTGTAAACTTTGAAAAAATCATATATTTCGCATACGGGCTCCGTTTTTGAACTTCTTTATATCCCCGAATTTGTCTCGATGATTACTACAACTTTCCTTTATAACAACTAATTGTCATTCTATTGTTACTTTATATTTTAAAAAGATTATATTGTTAAAACTCTTGCGGAATTATAACTTCTTCACTCGAACTCTGTTCTCGACGTTCTATATATCGTTGGATTCATCTTCATGACTACTTTAGTTCTTCTTTACATTGCTTTGGATAAAAGGCAACCACTATCCATTTCAGTTTTTATGACACACATTGATGTGTAGGACTGAATGCAAAACTTTGAAAAATCATAACTTCGTTATTCGAAGTCATAACTTTCATTAAGATTATTTATCCTAAATCATCTTCTATTTTTAATGTTATTTTATCACTTAACGATGAATTTATTAGATTTTCTACAAATATTAGATATTCATAATATTTGTCCAAATAACATGCATACAATAAATATATTTATATAGTCCGCAACACGTATAATGAATAATTATCCAATTTGAGGATTTAATTTATACAACAAAATCAATAATTGTAACTAAAATCACTTAAAACGTCTAGTCCTAACTTACGGACGTTATAATATGATTCCTTCATAATTAAGAGATATAGGTTCCTTCGGGGACAAGTGATAAAGTTTCCTTCAAGAATAGAGAGTATGATTCCTTCTGTAAAAAGAGTATGGCTCCTAAGAGGATAAGAGTATTTCTAAGAACTTAGATGTAACCCACGAGGAGTTAAGTGTAAGTAATTTGTGACTTGGAGCATATTGGGAAGCAGGAACTAGATCAGTTGCATATACTAGATGGTATCGGGAAGAGACCTAAGATTTCAGATTAACTTTTGAGAGGTCGGCAGGGTCGGATTCAATGCAACACTTTCAGGAAACGGTACGATGAAGTCTTTCGTTCCAAGGGCATGGGTAAGTGTACACTTGGGTTGTTTCCCTTTTTGTGTTAGGGTTATATCTTCAAGTGATTTCATATTCCATTTGCATGCCGAGAATTATTAGCGGGTAGTGAAAGGGCATTTCCCTAATTGCGGGTCGGGAGTGTACAATGTCATCTTGGTTTATGGTCAAGATCGATTCAGGGTTGTTATGTGGAAGGTCTGCGGTCAAGGTTTCGCACGATGGTTATCCAACATCTTCAGGATTCAGTGGTGTTAGTAACCATTATTGATGGACTGATGGAAGCGCCAAAGGAAGTGGCTTGTTGTTAAGGTATTGGTGGGAGCATATTTCTTTTGGTATTCAAGATTCGAGTGTGGTATCATTTCAAGCATCTGGAGTTATCAGTTTCACTGGGATTTAGGAAGTGTTCGTCTGTTTCTTAGAAGTTGTGTGATCTTTTAAAATTGGATAGTAATGGAGCACTAGTTGGTAAGAGCTAGTTGTCATCGGATAGATCGTTGGAAAGTGAGAAGGATTGGGAATTCTTCAATTTTGATGTATTGTGAATACTTAGTCGAATCTATGTGGGGGATAATCGTCCAGTGATTCAGAAGTAGGAGCAATTTTGAAACTAGGATAAGTTTCGCATCCTTGTCAGGAAGGAAGACAACCCAAGCGGTTGTATGGATTGAGGACAGTGTGAGTTGTAATTTCGGAAAACTTGCCAATGATGAGATCGTGTTCTCGGAATGTTTGATAGTAGGCCTTAGGGAACAAAGTTGGGGATTCCAGTCAGGACATGAGTTCCGCTGGGATGTTAGATCGTGTGTGTGCTCGACGTCGGATGTGTTCGGATTGGTAATCAGTGATTGAGAAAGCGTGGAAGGTGTTGTGAGACTGCGGGATAGCCGTAGCATTCACTAGTGGTCAGACAGTATGGGAAATGTTGTAAGACTGTGGGATAGCCGTAGCATTCACTAGCGGCCAGATAGTGTGGAAAGTGTTGTAAGACTGCGGGATAATCGTAGCATTCACTAGCAGCCAGATAGTGTGACAAAGCGTTGTAATTCTACGGGTGTAGCTGTAGCTTTCACAAGGTTGATAGATAGTGTTAGAGTATTGTAAGTCTGTGGATGTAGCCGTAGCATTCACAAGGTTTGCAGATAGTGATAGAATGTTGTAAGACTGTGGGTGTAGTCGTAACTTTTACTAGGTTGGTAGATGGCATGTAAGTGTTGCTAGATCGTGAAAGGAATAATAGTACCCACTAATTCGAGTGCAGTAGTGAGGGCATGGCAAATCCTCGGATTGGTTTACGGATTTCCCCAGATGAATTAGACTTGGTTGGGCCAGTGATAATACCATAGGAATTGATGGACTGCTTAAGGTCATTTCTGATATAAGACTACCCTTAATTATGTAGCAATCACTTTTATCCTTGGATTTGGTGAGGTCAGGATTCGAATTTTGGACCCGTTGGTTGGATCAGGAGGTCGTTAGAGCCATAATGGAAAGATAACTAATGAAAACTGTTGGTAGACAAGGATTTCGTTCGGAAGTCGTGTGGGGACACTGTGTGGGAGTCTTTTGGCTCCACAACCAGGTCGATACCCGATATCTCAGATGAATGGAAAACAAATTGAGACCAGGGAGATCTTAGTGGAGTTTGGAAGGCAGCTAGGAAGCATCATACTGTTTCAGGCAGTTCAGTGTTTCGGGCAGTTTCATTGTCTTGGGTAATATTAGTGTTTTAGTACTTCATGTATGGATGGATAATGCCAAGTCACTTAAAATGAGATTAAATAATCTCATAGCAATTGATTTAACCCTATTGTGCAACTCTCATTTGAGTCTAACCATTGCAGGGATGAGTCTCTTACTCGAAGGATTATCTGAGCTTTCTGTTAAGTATAAGTGATTTGCAGGGACGTTTTGGTCTGTGACACTATTTATAGTGGAAACCTCAACTTATCAGAAGTGGAGTAGTTAGTTGGGAGATAAGTGGATGGGATTCAACAATAGTTATTCTATATGGGCGGTCTGTCAGGGAGTCAGGCCATATCGAGACTTTGGATTTTAGATTGAGTAAATGTGATCATGATGCAAGGATTCCGTTCATCTTCGGGTTTTCAGCACCCTGTGAAGGTCGGTTTTGGTTGCTTTATGAAGGCTGTGGTATGCTTGAGGTTATGGTCTTGTTCCTTAGGTTGTTAGATTGTTGGGAATTGTAAGGTATGATTTCGAGGACGAAATCTAGTTTAAGTGGGGGAGAATTGTCACATTTTATTTATTAAATAAATAAATAGATAAAATTAATAAATGAATAGTAGCCCTAAATGCATGATAGTTTAGCAAGACATTGGTTTTGGGGGGGGGGGGGGGGGGGTAAAAAGTCAAAATTAGAGAGTTAGGGGTTAAAATATAATTTATGGACTAGTTTGTAAAATTTTTTGAAGGTTGATGGTTGAGGGCTATTTGGTAAAGTATGGATTCAATTTAAAAGGGATTTCAGAAGTCAGGGTATGATTGGTAATTTGTTTGGACTTATTATGAAAGGATTTTTGAAGGTAAGGGGTTAAATGGTAAATATTGGAGTTATGTTGAAAAGTTTTGGTGGATGAAGGGCCAAACTTGTAAAAATGGGTTGATCTTTGAAAGGATCACGGGTTTACACCCGGACTCCCTTCCTTTCCCGGTTCAAGATACTTCATCGGGTATCTTCAACCCTAACCTTAATATTCATCAGCTGCCATATGTAAACCGTCCAGCCACCACCTTCAGAGCCTTCTCAGCCGCCGCTTGCACCAAGAGCCGATCGCCACCTTTTTCTAACTGCTACCTCACTGTTGAGCACCACCACACCAATCTTGTCGACGAAGATGTAGTGAGAAGCTGGAAGAGTCAGCGAGACCGACGAAAGAAGCTGTAAACAACGATGCTGGAGTTGCAAATGGCCAGAAGGATCTCGGTAAGAATATTCGCCGCCCACCGCTCTTCTTCTTCTTTCATTTTTGTGGGTTGAACGTTGTGGGTGCCGCTGCTTCCACCGATCGTCTTTGGCCAGTGATTTCGCATTTTCACGCATTATCAGTTGCATGGGAGGTGACAAAGTGCGTTTGTGCTCATGTGTATGAATTGATCCTGAATTTGTGGTGTGATATGTGTATTATTTGGCCGAAAACCCACCGCCACCACCTCGAGGTGGTGGTTGTCGTCGGTTGCTATCGCCTGCCACCGCGGGGGTGGTTGTATGTGTGTCATTAAATGTGTATGAGTGTGTTTCCTATATGATTGGGATTTTGATTGGGTGTTTTGGCTGGTGAAAATCCAAGGAGAACCCCCACCACCACCGTAAGGTGGTGGTTGCTGTCGTGAGCCACCATCAACCACCACTAGCCGAGGGTGGCAGTGGGCGATGTCTGTCCTAGTAAAACTTAAATCAGCCAAAAACATAACCATTGGGACTAATTGACTTGTGTTTGGGTTGGAAACCCTAATTAGGGTTTAGAAAACCCTAATCTTGGAGATTTTAATTTGGACTTGTCGGAACCCGCATTTTGGACCATTAGACTGGAATTATGAATTAAGCCCGACCACATTGTATGAATGGCCTAGTAGAGGGATGGACTTAATGGATTAAGTCCTTAATAGGTTAAATAAGAACATTTAACCCTAATTGTAATTTCATGTGAGAAACACTAATTTTGGTTGGGGCTTGATTTTGGCCTTTTTGTTGGGCTTTGGTGATTGGGCTATTGATGGGTCATCCAAGAATAAGTATATGCATTATAATTTTTGGATTAGGCTTTAGGATAAGGCCCATTAGAAAGGCTTGGGCCTAATTTGGAAAATTAGGCCAAAGAAGGGCCACAATTAGGCCTTGATGATTATGAGATATTGAACCATTGGAATGCCAAGTGTTTGGACTGGAATAAATGGTTAGGCCTTAAGGTAAGACCATGAAGAGGTTTGGGCCCAATTTGGAAAATTTAGGCCATATGTTGGGCCTTGGATCATTGTTTGGCTTTTGGGCATTCAGAGTATGAGTTTGGGCATTAATCTTGGACCAAGATAGGTTAAGGGCAAAATGGTCCTTTTACCCCAAGTGTGGATTTTAGGGTTATGCATTGGAAACCCAAATGATTAATTGGGTTTTGTTTTGATGTTGACAGTTCAGGAATCTATCATCTAGCAACTAGAGTTTTATTCGCAGGACTTCAGCAGTGCGAGGTGAGTTTCCTCCTATATGAACGGGTCGAGGGCACCAATTTCGGCCCATATATGTATGCTAGAATGTTTTGGCTTAGGTACGATGTCGGGCGTGGCCCGATGTAGGATTATATTTTTCTAGACTTTGGTCCGATGTCGGGGAAATCCCAAGGAATGTTTGTATGTTTGATTTCTTTGTGATTCATGCATGTGTCTGTTTGTATGCTTCCAGATTTCATTCCGATGTCGGGTGGGGTCCGAGGAACGTTTATATGTTTACGTTATGTGAATGTTTATATGTTTCCGGATTTCGGTATGATGTCAGGCGGGGCCCGAGGAACGTTTATATGTTTATGTTATGTGATTATGTTTGTATGTATTTGTTGATATGTTTATATGTAGAACAAGCTTTTCTCGATACCGGATCTCAGTCTAATGTCGGGCGGGGCTCGATGTAGCGGGAAAGGGCCATGTTATGTTGTTATGTGATTATGTGTATGGTATGTGGTAGTTTGGAGAGACTCATTAAGCTTCGTGCTTCAAGTTTTCAGTTTTGGTTTCAGGTACTTCTGGTAGCAAAGAGAAGAACCCGGGATGACTGCAGTGCACACACCATGATTTTAGCTTGGGATGTTTTCACTCTTATATGTTTGATAGATGTTCATGATGTTTTGAGAAACAATGACTTATGATTTTATGTGATGTTTTAATAACTATGTTTTATTAATAATTAAAAATGAAAATTTTAGACTGTATTTATGGGATGTTTCATATTAACTTTGAAAGACTTAATATTGAAAATACTAAATGAAACTTTGGTAAATTATGTTAACAAATGTTAATACTCTTACGCCCTGCAAAATCTATCTCTTGTTGAGTTTTCAAGAGAAAGTAGCATTTGATGGTTTTAATTTCTCTAACTGGTATAATACCTTGAGGTTCTTCTTTAAGGATAAATAGAAATTATATATACTGAAAGATCCCATACCTGAATAACATCTGTAAGCTAGTCAGTCTGATCATGATACTTTTATAGAAGTATTATTGTGATGATATTGACGTACCTCACATCATAATGGATAAAGTAACCTTGACCTGAAGAAAGTCTTGGATAATTATGAAACATATCAGATGTCTTATCAAGTAAAGCATATATTCAATCAGAACAGTAAAAAGTGCTTCAAGTCCGTTCAAGAATTAAATAAAGGAATTCTAATAGCTTGTGTACTCAAATAGACTTATAGTTTAGTTAAGGGATATACAACATAAACCCAGAAATCAACAAATGATCTAAATGATTAATGTTGTTTTTGTCGTGGAAGAAACTAAACATTGAAAGAGGGACTACTGCTCTAATCTCATCGAGCTGAAGGAAGTCTGACTTGATCAAGATTTCAAATATCCATATGATAGAACTATATAATTTTCCCATCATTCACTTGAGTATGTTATACTTTAGGTGATACTAATAATTGATATTAAGTGCTGATGAATGGAAGAAATAATTAACTGATTACAAACGAATGACATTTCATGCTGAAGATATAACAAGTGTTATTATAGTCTTTATTTAAACAATAGATTTTTTTGTACATATTCTTATAGGGACATGTAACATTTGTAAATTTATGAGTAAACTTAGATTTACTTATCGTTTAATGGATGTTCACATTCATGTTCTGAAACGATGTATTCAGTATTAAAGAATATTTTCTCATAATGTCATTTATGAAGTAAATCTATAATCTTTCGATAAATTGATAGTTCTAATCATAACACCTAAATAATCAAATGATATTTGATTGAAACTTATCTATGTCAATATCATCATGACTATATAAATATGAAACACATATACCAACTTCAAAAGGATGGAACTTTTTAAGGAAAATGAGCTTAGTTCATTTGATATATGTGAATCATATTTATAAGCGAATATGATTCGCAAGTGTCTTTATCTATTAGTAGTTAAATAACAAAAGGCTTGTCAAAGGATTATACATATGTGATGTATGTAATATTTTCAATCCATGAATAGATTTAGTGATAGATACTCAATTAATTTCACCGAAGATTTTTATTCGTAATTGTTGAAGCTTTTGATTTGCTTAAATTGTTTCATAGTGAAGATTGAAAGACCACTTAATGAGACCATCATTAATCTTTAGTTATGATAAATAAAATGAGTTTTGTAAACCAAGTCTCATTGGAACATCTTAAAAGTTGTGGAATCGATTCACAATTCATTCCATCAAAAACAGTTACTCGTCATTAGTATGGTTCTTGTGGCACAGGATCACCTGGTCACTTTGATCTATCTTTTGATGTTCGAGGTAGCCTTCATATTCTCTAGTGGGATAGGGTCACCTGGTCACTAGCTGAATGTCGATAGTACAAGTTTTTGAAGAGGATAAAGATAGACCTTTTAGTCTATTATATGATGTTTTTAAAGATAAATATTTACTTTATAAAATTTTGGAATTATGCTCACTGCAAGATATATATATATATATATATATATATATATATATATATATATATATATATATATATATATATATATATATTCCAGCCAAACAAGTAGATTAAATATAAGGATATAATGATTTCTCCTTATCTAAAAGGCATAGAGTTATAGAGTTTACGTTAGACAATAATCTTAACCACCCTAACATCTACTAACTGCATTTATATACATTATCCTAAATGATTGTTTAGGATGAAGTTACTACTAATCTCATTAATTGTTATTCCATAAGACAAGTGCTTAGAAAGTTCTTTTTTCTAAGTGGGAGCAATATGGAACTTTAAGAGCTAAAGAACCATAAGCTAAATGCATCATAATTTGATACCAACAAGTTTTCAACTGTTGTTGAATCTACTCAATAGTTGATAAAAAAAACTAATAAAATACATGGAGATGCATTCATGTATGATTATCAAGTATGGTTTTGATTAATCTTCCTCGATATAGTTTGACTATAAAGAATAAGTGACTTTTCAGGAGAAAACATACATGAATGAGAATATTTCCAAGATTTAAGCTAACGTCTCAAAGTAAGAATCTTCTTTCTTATAAGATAATTATACAGTGTGATTTAATTATAAATCAAGAAGACTCATGTGTTTTCTAAAAAGCTAGTGGGAGCACATTAACATTTCTAGTCTTATATGTAGTCAACATACTAATTCTGAAATAAGGGTCTATATAGATACATCATGGCAACTTAAAAGATTAAGTAAAATTACATTAATTGTCAACGATCTTAAAGAGATTAAGATAATGGATTCTGAGAGAGTTATCTTGTCGAATACAACATGACATGATTTTGAGCAAAATCGTAGTGTAAATGTTTTTGAACTAGATAATATGAGTGTATTCCATATGTTGTTGCAATTGGATTGATCATATATGTCATAATTATAAATAAATGCCAAATAATTCATATACTTATAGCATATCGAATGATACCAATATAATCTGAGAACAAGTCGTTGTGTGACTTATAGTAACATTCTAAAGTACTTGCAACAACTAGAGAAATATTCATAATATGCGGAGTATCTGAAAGGAACCTATGTTTAAAGATGTTATACATGTGCTGAACTTCCAAATAGATTGAGATGACTTGGAATCACAATCGGGTGCGTCCTCGTTATGAATAAAGATAAAGTTACATGTAAAGTGATTCCATGTAGATTTTAATTTCAGTTACACATCAAAGTTAGAGTACATTATGGTTTAGAGATCCACATACAAAGATGCTTAATGAATAGTTGGTTATGACTGTGAGTAATCCCATTATGCAAGTATTGGTATCTAAGTCATATTTGAGCATCTAATACATTCTCAATAGTTTCTCTATATATGAGTTATATACATACATACATATATATATATATATATATATATATATATATATATATATATATATAACTGAAAATATTTGTATTTGCGAAGTTTATATAAATCAAGTTTGTCAAATCTACTTAACAAAGATCATTCATTAGCTAAAGCATGAAAGTCAAGGTGGTGCTATAGGGCCTTGTTGATATAAGTAGATGTATTTGATTGAAATTTAATATTTGGATATTGGAACATTACAAGAGACATATATTGTAATGAATTGATATATTCAATATGAGTCTTTCATTGAATAATTGTTGTGTTCTATATTAGCATGTTTCAATCCTTGAGTAAGTAGGTTATTCCAAATGGCCATAGTCGTTCATAGTTGTGAGAGCATCTATGAGGCAACACTAATATGAGTGGATTGGTTGTTTTTCATGGATAGGAAAATAGCAAGAGATGCTACCAATTTCATAGGTACTTGATTACGGGAATAAGTGCTCGACTTAACCCATATCAAAATCACTTTATGGATCGTATTCAAGAGTGATGTTTTGATCAAGGTTGTATCTTTGTATTCTTAGACATGAGATACATATTTGGGACTTAAAGTGTAGGAATTGTTGTACTTTTGACATGGTTTACAGTTGTTCCGTTACCGGCGGTCATAAGGGTCATCGTTGGGTATGACATAAACTAATTTGATGGGTGCATGTAGTAACTATTATAGCTTAGAGCTCCTAGAATTGGTTGTTAATGAGATGACAACATTCAATTGTTGTTAGGGATAGTAGCTCGTTCCTATATGTCATCTAATGTATATGTCGGTCTGTAATGAATCTTGTGCAAGTGGTAGATGGTTGAATATATATACCCAAGAATCATTATTGAGTGACGTTGTTAATAATATATGACCCTATTGGGTCAGACCTTTATCACGTTCGTACATTTTGTATATTTATTATTAATATGATTATGAATAAATAATATCAATTCTTGTATTTAATTAGGGAGCAATTATTGTTATGTGAAAATAATAATTATAAGTGAGTGTAACTAGTTATTATTTTATATGGTATGAATTAATAAATCATGCACAACCTTTTAGAATAGTTGGATTCTTTTGTCTTTTGGAATAATAAGTCATGCACGACCATATTGTATGAATTAATAAGTCATGCACAACCTTTTGGAATAGTTGGATTCTTTTGTCTTTTACCTAAAGACAATGTTTATATTTTATAAACTTTGACTTTATAAAAATTGAAAAATCTTTTTTATAATTAAAGGTATGGGTGAATTTATTAAACAAATATGGAGGTTGTTTGTCAACATCCATGCTTTGTACCCCCCCCCCCCTACACACACACACACACCCACCCACCCACACCTACCTCATGTTCTAAATGCTACAAATACTTTAGAGTATTTTATTATAAGGCCCTTACTTTTCATGGGGTATATAAAAGATGTGTAGTTTTTTGGCTAGTTTTTGGTCTTAATCCCTCTCTTAGAAGACATAGCCGAAACTTGTCTTTCTCTTCCTCCCCCCCCCCCCTCTCTCTTTCTCTCTCTCTCTCTCTCTCTCTCTTGAAGTTAGTTTAGTGGTTTAAAAGCTTCATTGAGTTGTCTCATTTAGTGCTTATTTGAGTTAAGCACTTAAAGGCTTAAGACACTCAAGAATACAAGAAGGAACTCGCATTCTAAGTGCCTTACTCTTGATGGTGGATACACATAGAGAAATTCTACGCTTGAATTTTTGTTATCTTCAATTTGTTCAAATCTGCAAAAGAACAATATCAGGTCGAAATGGGACATGTTTTCGAGTTTGAAAAATCATGGGAGTTGTTGCAAGCAGATCTAAAGTAGAATAAAACGCCTACATCGTCAAAGGTTCAATTCAAAAAGTCTCGCAATTCGAGCTCGGTCAACGTGTCGGACGCGACAAAGCGAGACGCGCTGCATGACATGCAGAGGAGGTTGAGGTGAAAGCAAAAGACACGGCAGAAATGAGAGCGAAATTCAACGAGCACAATTTATTAATAAAATAAAAAAATGACTTGAAACATCGTCATTTGGAGTTCCTAGAAAGGCAGATACGGGTGAAGCGGGAGCAAAAAGAGAGGGAACTAATGACACATCGATTGTCAATTCTTCGGACGAGCAAGGAGTGTTTGGCGCCTGAGGATCTAGCTGTGCTACAAGCAATGAAGGAACAAATTAGAAAGAAATATTTAGGTTAATTAGGATTTTATGAGTAATTTAAATGATATTTTAGTTATGATTTTAGGTTTTAAATTATGTTTTTTTAATTGTAATCGTAATTTTAGATTTAAAATATGATGCCTTTTTTTTAATTTTATGTTTTATAAAAATATATTCATTTTAGTGATTAAAAAAACGTAAAAAGAAAAAAAAAAAAAAAAAAAAAAAACGTAAAAGGAAAAAAGAAACAAATTCGAAAAAAAATAAGAAATAAAACTTATTTATTCTCAAAAAGTTAGTGTTGCATCTTATTGTCTATTTCCCACTTGATGTTATAACACCATTTGCTTATATGACATATCAAGTAGCATAACTTGTTGCATACTATCCCCACACCAAATCCTCTAAATTTCAATGATTGTCTTCTTTATTCACAAGGTAATTAAACATGCAGCCATCTACGATATAAAACCAAAAACCAAAATGTTTGAGCAACTTTGGATGGATGAGCCATCAACGGTCCCCATGTTATCCAGCGACGACCCTGATTTTGAGTATTTTCCAAAAAGTTTAATATCTTTTACTTCATGACTGATGTTACATGGTTGAACTTCAAATCCACCACCATTTAGCCTTCGGTGTTTGTTTCATTTCCACGTCTGGTTAATTCAACACCATCACCAGTCCCAATGACACTACAACGTTGTTGTGTTCATATTATGATCTAAATATGTAAATTTCAAATGATTGAAGACATAGTAAACGTCTTTAACTTTGATTCTAATGGGACAACAGAGAAAGCATCCATCCTTTTTAGTGTACCGAATTGCAGGAAGATTATCGAGATTCAAGTTGACATGATACATTTCGTCGATTCTTAATTTCTTTCAAAGTCTTGAATTTGCCACTTGATAAAGGATTTGATTTTCATAAAACTATCTCACTCTAGTTCTTGAACATATTAAACCTGTAAGGTGAGTTTTCGTTTGGATCTCCCATTTGAAGCTCACCTATGTTTTCGGCTCTATATTTTATGCCTTCAAGAGGCTTAAGGAAGGGTAAAGAGTAATACCAATATGGAATTTAAGTATCTATTGAGGTAAGTGAATTGACTTTTGCATATAATCGATCACCCACGTCGTATTTATTAAATCTATATTGATATCAAAACCAACATCTTGAATCCATTGATAAACCACATCAAGGATCACCGAATGAAGATCTGTAAAAATATGTGAATATACCTTATGATCTGAAGTGGGGTATTGTAAGTAGATATAAGATATAGGAATGAAGTGTAGTCGACATGGGAAGTGTATTTATATCTATGCATTTTGAGGTTAGTAGGGAACCACTTTCTAATTTTTTTCACGTGTGGTGGTTGCGTTTTAGGAAGTAGGAACCCCACAAAGCGGTGTAATAATTTAAAATTGAAATATAAATGGTTGATTTTATATTAATCTGATTTTGTCTACACGACTTTTCTAAGTTCTTAACATATGATTTTGTCCTATATATATTTAAAAGGAAAACTAACAGAGCGACACCTATAAATAATATATATGTACGTGAATAAAATCAAGCTTATACATAAGTTTTATGCACTTGAATCCTACTCTACAATTGTTTGAATCCTACTCTACAATTGTTCGGATATGCATAATTATGATTTAATTATAAATTTGCAGTTTGTTAACTACATAACATGGAATGAATATGACTTTCACTAATTAAAATTTTAGGACAAAAGAATAAAATTTTATGAAATATCTAAGTTACATCATTAAAATTGATTCTTTTGATACCAAAGGGTTTATAGTTTAGCAGTATTAATAGTTAATGGATAGGTGTCACTCAGCCGAATGTTTGAGAGTTCAAGGCTCGTTGAAAACAAAATATGTGGATTTAAGAATAGAACAGTGGATGTGTACGTTAGGTATTATTATTATATATTAACAAAATTTAACCGTTATATTTCTCACATGTGCAGAAATGGTTAACATAAGACTTATTTTCAATGAAGAAACGATTTCATCAGGCTTAAGACCCAGAAATACCAAGTCAAACCAACGTGTTGATACTTATTCAAGAGGATCCCCGAAATATCAGACTTGTAGTTACTTAGACTGACTATAAATACACATGTATTATGTACACTACACACGACTAGACTTACTTCAACATTTGTACTCGTATACTTACTTCATTTCTGTAACTCACATTTCAATGAATATAATTAAACAAGGCAGGTGCTTGTTATCACCTCCTAATATCAAAGATCCTAACAATGATTAAAGGGTTTCCTTGTAAACCACTTGTGGGATTTTGTTCTCATTTTAATATTTATTTCAACTAGAACATCACATCCTCTCATACAATTTGATTAAATAACACTTTATTGATTTTTTACCAAAAAAATTTGGCGCCCACTATGGGGCCGTGGTGTTTGTAATCCTGGAAAATCATGTCTACATAGCCGGCCCTTTCTTCTTCCTCTGTTCCTTCTATTCCTTGGGAAAATCTTCCACCCCCTCCAAGCGGACTCCCTGGTCAAAGGAAAACTTCTAATATAGCGAAAAAGAATTCTCCTCCAGTTGTTCCGGGATCCCTAGGGCCCCAATATCCTCCTGCAGTGGTCTCTAATAATAAACTCTTATCAATGATGAAGATGTTGACGCAACAGGTGGCTCAGCAACACAAAGACGATAGAATAATACTTAAGGAAGTAGATTTCTCAAATTTAGTGTTCTCAATTCAATACTTATTTAAACTAGAACACCAGTAGATTTCTCAAAGTTACAGTCCTCAATTCAATACTTATTTAAACTAGAACACCATGGTGGTGACGCAACAGGCGGTTCGACTGAATTGAGAACCACTATAGGGGAATTCTTTTTCGGTATATCAGAAGTTTTCCTTTGACCAGAGAGTCCGCCTGGAGGGGGTGGAAGATTTTCCCAAGGAATAGAAGGAACAGAGGAAGAAGAAAGGGCCGCATGTGTAGACATGATTTTTGAGGATTACAAACACCACGGCCCCACAATGGGCGCCAATTTTTTTGGTAAAAAATCAATAAAGTGTTATTCAATCAAATTGTATGAGGGGATGTGGTGTTCTAGTTGAAATAAGTATTGAATTGAAAACAAAATCGCACAAGTGGTTTACAAGGAAACCCTTTGATCATTGTTAGGATTATTGGCACAAAACGTTAGGAGGTAATAATAAGCATCTGCCTTGTTTAATTATATTGATTGAAATGTGAGTTACATGAATGAAAGTAAGTATACGAGTATACATGTTGCAGTAAGTCTAGTCGTGTGTAGTGTGCATAGTACATGTGTATTTATATTATAGTATAAGTAACTAAAAGTCTGGTATTTTCGGGATCCTCTTGAATAAATATCAACACACTCATTTGACTTGATATTTCTGGGTCTTAAGCCTGATGAAATCTTTTCTTCGTTGAGAATGAAGAAATAATAATAATAATAATAATAATAATAATAATAATAATAATAATAATAATAATAATAATCATGATCTTGGCATATGTTTCGGGATCCTCAGATATCTTTGAGATCCGGGATCCTGGATAGGATTGAGAATCTTAGCCCTGACAATTGCTCCCAATTTATAAATGCAAAATATTTAAGGTCATTTTGAGTATTTAAAGCTATAATTTTATTTAAACAGAGATATAACGTTTTTGAAATTCAAACCCTAACAGATAGAATTTTATCGATTTTATGTTCATGATGACACGGTCGAATCAACTCTCTTTCTCTCTCTCTATCTCTCTTTCTCTCTCTCTCTCTCTCTCTCTCTCTCTCTCTCTCTCCCTCTTTATCTCTCTCTTTCATGTTACTAAGATAAATAAGGGTAAATAGTGAATGATTTTTCTTTATTTCCTCTTGTTTCCTTCAGATAGTCACCGGTTATCTCTGAAGGTATCTTTCTTACTCCTTCTCTTTTGTTTATGCAATCTTTCGATCATAGGTAAAAAGATCACTCGTTCTCGCACCAGTATCACCGCCCCTTCCAATAACAACTTCATCAATCAAAAGATTATGGTCTATGATGAGACTTGCTCCTATGATGATGAGGATATCATGTTTCTAGAATCGAATAGGGATTTCCCCATGCATACAATCTTTAAGACCTATGATGCTTTGACTCAGTTGGACTTTGTTTTAATGTCTTGGGTATGTTTACCTGAATACCCATTTTCTTTGGGTTTGAAATAACCGTTCTCCGGTATTATCTCTGAGTTTTTTGAAATCACTAAATCTCATACATCCAAGCTATGCATGTTATCTAGAGAATCTTGTCTCGGATCCATCCGTTGAATCAATCTAATGATCTAGGCATATGCTTAGCTGAGCTAGATCATGTTTATGATCTTCCAACCTTTGGGAACTCCCGCTTTTTGCTCAAGGTCAAACCCAACAAATCTCCTCCTATTCTAAAATCAAAACATAATGACGGAGCTTGGAAAAAGAAGTATTTTTTTGTGAGGCATGAATCTATTCTTAGTGGGGATCTCCTGCAAAAAAAAAAAAAAAAAAAAAAAAAAAAAAAAAAAAAAAAAAAAAGGTTAAAAGGGTAGGATTTACCTGTTACTTCTAAGGATCCTGGTATTCACTTTCTTATTTTGTTTATTATGATGCAACATTCAAGTGTGAGGAAGTTGCTCCCATTGCTGAGGATACCGAAGACAAAGTTAAAAATTTTCTCACTATGTCTGTGGTTGATAGATCTTTCAAGCTTGAACACTCCATTCGCCAAGAAGGCTCTTCCACCACTGCTTCAATGGCTATCATTAATGATCCTTCTTTTTCTTATTATTTGCTCTATTTTTTGGATCCTAAACTAATGAGTATCCTTTGCAACACACAAGATCCAATGTTACTTGCTCCAGTGCTCGATTTGTCCTCTCTGATCTGGAAGATAACATGTCCAACAGTCTGATCGTGGTTAAGAATGAAAAGGTTGCCCATCTCTTCCTCCAAAGAGGGTTCAGATTGGTCTCACTGTAAGGACCCTAGGTTATTAGAAGAGAAAAATCGTTGAGGCAAATGAGCCTAGAAAATCTCAGAGTCGATGAGGCACTCAAGAAGCTATTATCTTTCTCTCAAGCTATAAGTATTTCTAGAATTCTGGTCTTTGATTTTTATTTTCTGATATCACTTTCACTAATGTTGTTCTCGTTTCAGGTCTTCAACCACATTTCCCAATCCACTGCTAATTTGAAGGTCAGGGCTGAGAAGGACGAGCTAGCCTTAAATGAGCAGGAGGGGTGTATAAGGCCACCATTGAGGATCTCCTAATGAGGGTGGAGCTGTTGAGCAAATAAAAGGTTCAGAAAGAGGAGAAGCATGTTGTGAAGATTGTAGAGGTGATTGTTGAGGTAAAGGGTAACGTTGTTGTGGCCATCTGGGAACGAAGATCAAACTTGAAGAGGATGTGGCTAATGCGGGATCCTAGAATGTGGTTGGCTTGTATGAACCCCTAGCCAAATTGATTAGTGGGCCTGTTAGTACCAATCAGGATCATGCAGGGCAGTCGAAGGTGGGATGAGAGGAGAAAAAGGCAGAGAAGGTTCCAAGTGATGGCAATCAGACCGTAGTTTAGGTTTGATTTAAAAAAAAAACAATTTGAATGCTTTTTTAGGTTGTAACACAATTTTTTAGTCTTTTTTTGTGGGGTTGGTGGGCAACCCCTTTTATCTGATGTTTTGGTCGTTTAATATTTTGAAATAGTTAGGATCCTTAAAAAAAACAAACCTTTAGTTATAATGTATGAAAATAGCTTTCAAGAAACAATGATAGATAGAACCTGATAACCCTTAGGTTTAGTTTTGATCTTTTGAAGACTTTTGCCTTTAGAGAAGTTTCTTATTGTACGTCCTTCGGTTTCTCGCGATTTTTAAGCTCGTATAGGGAAGGATCCATCCCAAAATAATCGAACTTAGGAATTTGCTAGGGAAAATCATATTTAGATTTTGCTGGGGAAAATCCGAACTTTAAAAAATATTGGGGAAGATCCTAAGTTTAAAAAATACTGGTCCCAACTTAGAAATTCTGGGGATGATCCCAAGTTAATAAATTCAGGGAAAGATCCAAACTTAAGAAATGTATGTATCACTGGTAATTGTCATAGGTGAACCGGATGTCAGTGATCAATGGTCATTATCACTAATGAGTTAGAATGTTGTATCTTGAATAATAATAAATAAGGGTGAGATAAGAATAATGAGTCCCCATAAAATAAATAATAATAAATTTTAATACATAATAAAAACAAAAAAAATTCAATAAAAGGCAATATGGTATTTTTGTGTCTGATAATGACCAAACGGTTAACAAAAATATATTATAAGTATCGTCTGAGTTAAAAAGGATTTAGCCATAAGTATCTTCTGAGTTAAAAAGGAATTAATGGCTAAATGCTTAGATTACCTCATTCATATAATTTACTATTTGTTTTATTATAACTTATTTATTAATTACTGTTTTAAATGACTTAAAAATACACATCTGAATCCTCATTATGGAGCATATATGCACGTTGAAATGTAAATGGTGATCTATGGTCGTCAAGCCTATCAAATAATAAAGCCTTGCATGCTACAAATGTGAAACATGATTAATAGAGCTATATGGACTCACTTTTTAATCAATTACACACCAAAATGGTTACATTTTTGCTAAAAGGAGGCATGAGAAGTAAATTGGTGGTTTTGTAGACAAGTAAATGAAACTAAGACATGATAAATAAAATGCTAACTAGATTGATTTTAGCATCATAAGCTATGACAATCTAAAAGCAGTTTTTTTAACCAGACTATGAAAATGTCTAATTGAAACAAGTTTTTCAGCCAAACTATTGAAATATAATACGCAATCTTAGTTTAGAATGTATTGTGTTATAAAAAGAATGTAATCGTATTATGGTTGTGTTTCATACTTTCATTAACATCCGTTGTGTTTTAAGTAGTCGCTGTGGGCCAAAGTGACTGGATAAATGAAGTGGGCTAAAGATATGTGGGTTGGATTGAAGAATGAAAAAGCAAACAAGTTCGAAAGTTGGAGGACTAAAGTTGATTATGTAGAAGAGATGGATGACTAACTTGCAATTTAACCTTTCTAAATTTCCAACTATATAATGTTAGAAAAGGATGAAAAACATATACATGATATTCCTAAAAAAATCAAAATAAGATGTTTTCAAAATTTAACTATACATGGATTCTAAACGGCTTAAACACGTTCATTACCTGATTACCATAATATAATAAAAAGAATGAAAACAAATAATATTTCACAAAATCTTTAACAAAAGAGTTAAAATTTCGTGAAAATAATATGTTTGCATTGACTAGAAATGAAGCAATTATAAGGACTTCGAGAATCGACAATAACCTTGGAAGATGATTTTACGTAGTCCAAAAAAGCTATCCTAGTTTTCATTTTTCCATATTCTTCTCTTGTGTGCGATTTCAAAATTTCAATCGCTAGACTTAATCCACTGTTTATGGATTTCTAAAGGACCATAATATGAGTTTATTTTTTGGGTTAGTTATTGAAAAGGGTAAATAGTCCAGAAAACATTTTTTTTACATAGAAATTCGATTTTGACATCGTGTTCTTTTTTATGTTAATTTTGATACTGTATTTTTCAATTTGTTACAATTCTGACCACTTGACCGGTTAACCAGGTTACATAATGACGTGTCAGTTTTAATGATATGGCATGCTGACGTGTCAAAATTGTTTTTTTTTTCCACAAAAAACACTAAGGTTTCACTTTTTTTTTATTTTGACACTAAGTTTAATTTTTTATTTCAATTTTGACAGTATGTTTTTTTTTTGTTCCAATCGAACATCATTTATCAAATTTTGTTCAATTTATCTATTTTCCATTTGAAACCGTATAAATATATATTTTTACTACATTTTAAACCGTATAAACATATTTTGTTTGTTTAAAAACCACATTTTTATTTAAATACAAGGTGTTTTTTTTTTCTTACATTCAAAGCATTAGTTATATCATGAGAATCAAACTAACCATAATCTTCTAATATGATGTAAAAATTTGATGGGTTGCAAACTTGATATCCGGATTTTGATCGATTACACGCCTCCAAACCTCCAAACACATTTTAAAGTTGCATATTTAATATAAAAATACAATTTTTATATAACTAATACATATTTATACATAAAAATATGGTTTGAGTGTAAAAAAATATGTATTTATACAAAACTATGGTTTTTAAATGAAAAAAAAAAAACATATTTATACGGTTTAAATGTATTAAAAAAATATTTATACGGTTTCAAATAGAAAATTATCAACATTGAATAAAATTGGAAAAATGATGTTTGATTTGGAACAAAAAAACATAGTGTCAAAGTTGAAAGAAAAAAGTAAACTTAGTGTCAAAATCGAAAAAAAAAAAAATGAGAAGTTAGTGTTTTTTGTGAGAAAAAAAATCAATTTTGACACGTCAGCATATCATGTCAACATGCCACATCATCAAAACTGTCACGTCATCATATCACGTCAGCACGTAACCTGGTTAACCGGTCAAAGTGATCAGAATTGTAACAAATTGGAAAACACAGTATCAAATGATACAAAAAAAAAAAAAAAACACGGTGTCAAAATCGAATTTCTGTGTAAAAAAAGTGTTTTTTGTGCTATTTACCCTTATGAAAAAGCTCATCATTATTCTATGATAACTTTTGGGTTGGTTTAATAGAACAATGAGCTCGAAACCCAAAATATAGAGTTGAAAGTATACTTTGTTTGTAGTTGGGTTTAGTTATTGGTCGTAAATATTTACAAGTTGTAAGCTTTAGGATTATCGGTTGTGTTTTAGGTGTAAGGATTAGGATTATCAATTAGAGTTTTTGGCTAAGCATTTATATTCTTACTTTAATTGTTAGGCTTTGCTTTGTGCAGCTATTGTAATGGTAAATCTATTCAAGCTTAATAGAAATGGTTGTTTGTTGGATGTCATTGGCAATTTCTATGTAAATGAAAATGTTCATTTTATTGTAATACCCATTGACAAGAACATGTTGTAAAGTTGGTCGATATATATTGTTATTTGAGATAGATTTCCAACAACATTGATAAGTTGGTTGCTATTATGGAAAGTGGATATCATTAAAAATTAATATGTATCATATGACACTAAACAAATTCAATCATCCAAAGATTGCATTTGAAAGATCCTCAATTACTCACTCGATCCAGTTCTCACCATGTATTTGGAGCATCATGCCCACTAAATTCATCAATAGCTCACGGTACCCGAGCGCGACATGAATTATAAGAAAAATCTGGCACAACCATCCATCACACAACTCTTGACACCTATCCAACAGTAAGCATGCCCATATCATACAATTATGTTGTGATTAAAAGAGCATAATTAATTATAATATATATCTCACACTTCCGCCACACAACTCTTGACACCTATCCAACAATAAGCATGCCCATATCATATAATTATATTGTGATTAAATTTATAAGATAAAAAGAACATAATTAATTATAATATATATATCTTACACTTTTATTTGTTAATTATGTAATTAGTTGTTGACTATTACCTTCGAAGATAACCTTCCAAATTCAGTTAAACTGAAAAATAAATGTAACATCCCATTTTTCAGAATAAAAAATTTTCATTTATAAACTAGCATAAACACTCATTTTTACAAAGGTACATTCAAAACAAAACCAATGGTTCATAAAACAGAAATCTATAAATCAGAGTTATAACGAAAGTAGCTCAGAATCTCAAATCATAAAAATGTTGATGTGTGTGTACAATCATGCATTCGCCTTCCCACAATCATCGAAATACCTGAAAATGTTTAATCCACAACTATAAACGAATACTTAGTGAGTTCTCCAAAGTATCACATATAATACAGCACAACTAAGCATATAAAAATAACTATGAGTTATCAGCAACCCTGAGTCATCAACAGCTTAAATATTACATATCAAGGCTATTAGCCACCCTAACTTATCTGTAACTCAAATACAACAATTTGGGTTATTAGCAACCCCGAGCAATCAACAACTCACATACGACCATTTGGGCTATCATCAACCTCAAGTTATTAACAGCTCACATACAACATATGATATAAGCAGAAAACCCTTACAGCGCGCAAAACGTGATGGAAGGTACAACAACCACCTAAATGTATAATTAAATGTCAAATCTCATCGTATTACCTATAACCCTAAGGCCTTACCCATATCCAAACTTAATCAAAAGTCAATGGTCAATGGTCAAAGTCAATGATCAACCTTCTAAGACCACCACACCGTGACCAGCCCCTGGTCGCGTCGTGACTGCTAAACGACAAAACAGTTGTGTGACTACTTAGTCCACCGAGTCATGGTAAAGCCTTCTCCACGCCACGGTTACGTCCAAACAACTTACTATATTAAGCACCAAACCCTTAATGTCTAGAGCTCAAATGCTCAAATCTAAAGCTCTTAAGGGACTTAATGGATAAAGTTCTTGACTTTATCTATTATACCACCAATCCAAGTTCCAAACACAAAAACTAACACTATTAAGATTACATAATAACCAAAACATGTGCATGATTCAAAGAGGCCAAGACTTGACACTTTCTCCAACAGATATAGTCCATGAATGATCACCAACTAAGCTTAAGGTTCTGGAGTTGCTCAAAACTCCAAGAACATTCCTATAAAGGATTTAAAGGGACTTTAATGCATGAAATGGAAACCATAAAAAATCAATATGGAAGTTGTATACCTTCCAAAGCTCCACAAGGTGCATGAGATGCAAGATCTGAAGTCCCAAACACCTTCTTCAAGCAACATAACCACTACTCTTCCTTAAAAGGTTACTTCTAATGCTTAAAACACCAAACACACATACACACACGTGCGCCCTAGGGTTTCTTTGTGGGGAATGAAGGTAAGTAATGAGAGCAACCATAAACATAAGGTTTGTTAAATAGAACCCAATGCCCGAGACCTAGGGTTATGAACCCATCTACTACTGCATTGTGGCTAACCTTTGACCATGTCGTGGTCACTTTAAATGATGTGGCCAATTAATGATGTGGTTGAGATGTAGAGGTTCTCCAACACTACGCCGTGATCAGTCAAAATACCTAAAAACTTCAATACTTAAGATAATTAATCCAAAAGAATAATACCTAAAAACTAGATGTTACACCACCCTTAGATCCAAAGCGCAATTCTAGGGCTTAAATAACTTAACCATCATCATCAACATCCAACAGGGTCTAAAATTTATTCCGTTAAATCCCAAGACTTTTACTCAATCAAATAATGGTTCATTACCCGAAAATTAGAAACATCCTAAAATTGGATGTTACAATTCTCCCCCACTTAAACAAGATTTTGTCCTCAAAATCCGACTCAGTTAGAATTTTTAAAAACAGTACCAACACAATCTATATGTTTCCTTCATCCACTTCATAGAAACAAAGCATCCATGAAGAAAACTCGAGAGACCACTCGGAACCTAACCAATTCCACTATGCAACCTAATTACTTGAAGACAGTCAACTGCATTAACTATTTCTCTATCCCCAACTGTAAGACCCAACTCATAACAAAAACAACTCAAACCGAAGTATCATTGATTTGAGCCAAGTGAGCATTTTCTGGTCCTAAAATATGAAGTGCCTGAATCTGGTTCTCCCAGTCAAAGGACTGAGCAACCACTACCAAATTTGTAGTTTCATTGTTGACAACAACATTTCCACGACTATTTCCCAATGGAACCATTGTTCGATCACTATTGACCTTTATGTCTAGTTTAGGACACTCACGAGCAAAATGACTCGGCTCGTGACAATTGTAGCAACGCAACTTTCCCTTGTTAAACCCAACCTTCTTATCCGCATTCATTCCCCAGTTATTATTTCCCGTCTTCTCAGCAAAAGTGAGTTGAGGTGGAAGCTCTCTAGCTACAAAGCATTGTAGCAATTGACAATTCCAGTGGCAAGAGCTAAGTTTTCATCGTTTTGTTTGGAATTTGGAGCAGGGACCATAACTGATGCATTGGAGGAGGAAATAACTTGTGGAACAAAGAAGGACTGACTTTGTGTGTGAGACATAGATGAAGAACCAACAAATGGTGTAACTGATAGAGTGATAAAGGTTTGATTATGAGGTTGTTGAACAACAAAAGCTTGACTTGGAGAGGAGGTGAAGGATGAAAAGCATTATTTGAAGAAATCCCAAGATTTTGCAGTCGAGTAGGAATTCACATGATTAATCTCTTGTTGTTTATCATCAAGATCACATGCTTTAATGAATGCCATTGTTTCAGCAAGACTGAGACGATTGAGATATTTTGTCTTCTTAATGACAACCACATTCATATCCCACGAATTCGGAAGTGAATTCAACAACTTTTTGTTTATCTCAGATCTAGTCAAGTAAATCTCAGCTATGCTCATCTCAGTAATGAGTGCAGTAAATCGTTCATATCTTCATTTCCCTCGTAGACCTCAATCAAAGCTTCCCATAGAGCTTTGGCTGAAGTGTATTCTCTGAATCCTTGAGCAATATCGGGGGATAATGCCATAGTCAAAGTAGCCATTGCCCTTTCCTGTTCTTCAACCATTTCGAAATCCTCATCAGTGTAACCAACATACAATTTGTCAATCACTTGTCCATTCGGAAGATTAGTAGTGACTCTGATTGGTCCTCTGAGAATGCTTCGCCAAACCTTAAAATCTTTCATTTTGATGTATTTCTTAATTCGGTACTTCCATTTTGTAAATCCTTCGGCGGATAACAACCGAGGAATTCGAGTGGTGGTTCCCATTATGGTGTCCAATTCATGATGAGCTAATGAGATGTGGGAGTCCATTCTTGCTTGCCTTTTAGAAATGAACAGATCGAAAACTTTAACAAGAAAGATGTTTACAATTAAGATGCTCAATCTGCTGGAGTTTGTGACCGCACACTCAACCGTGCATGCTCACAACCGCACACTAAGTCGTACAAGCTCCAACCGTACGCATTTAGCTGCATACTTAGCTGTACACACAACCGTACACGTTCCAACCGTATACGCTCAATCGTACACGTTCAATAGAACTCCTTCAGCCGTACACCTTCAACCTCTACATCGGGAAGTCACTATAGCCACCCGCAGCCAGATGCTGCCACCTCCCCTTTCATAGTCGGCCACCATAATCGCTGGAAAAACATGATCGATGGGTGGTATCTGGTTCACCACCGCCAACACTTCTTTGCTACAAATTTGGTCTTCCACAACCTCCATTCTCGCCGTCAACCTTCAACATCGCCACCCACCGGAGTTTATCCAAATCGAGATACAAATCTGGATTGAGAAGTTCTCCGTCTCTCTTTTCTGTCTCTTATGTTGTTACCACTACCAAATCAATACATAAACAAATTTAATAGATATGAACGCCGGTGGTGCAGAAGGGGGGGGGGGGGGGCGAAAACTATCATCAACTACCACCACCTGTATTGCTATAAAAAACCACCATCACTCACCTGGTTCTCCATTCGAAAATTGTGTTCATCCAAACGTTGATTGACCCACCTACAGTCCCTCCATACTTCTCCCTTACTCTGATTTTGACAGGTGATATGCTTTCTATAATAATTTTCGATTTCTAGATATTGGAAAGGGAAGGGTATGGACTAGGAAACATTTCCATGTTGTCAATTCATCTATGCATTCGCCAAATCAAGGGTACACAAACCTAGACACCATATACTTGAATAAATCGTCATCTTTACATTAGGGTTCATCTTGGTGGTGATGATACAAATGGCTGGAATAAAATGTTCAAAATAAGTGGTGGTTGTAGGGGGTTGTTCGGCTGGTGTGGTGTAGGTGGTCATACATGATGTAGGTGGCTAGTGGTAGAGGTATAAGGGTGGTTTAAAGAGGTTCCTATACATGTATTATATTGGGTGTCAAAGGAGAACGATGGTGTTCCGATGAGGAGGATGGCGGTTTGTCGGTGGTGGTGACCATGTGGTGGTGGTTCCAAATATTAAAAAGAAATTAGGAGGGTTGGGGTGGGTAATTGGCATTTTATCTTTGTTTTTAATTGAGATAATAAGAAATTAATAGAAAGAATTATTAAAAAAGAATTAATTAAAGGTATTTTTGTCATTTCAGGTAGGGTATTGACCAAAACCATACAATAATACCAACCATAAGGACCAAAAACGATAGAAAAATCAAATTTTGTACCAGTCGTGTACCAACATTTCGTTTTAAACAAAAAAAACACATAAATTTGTCAACCAAAGGTACCATTTTTGCAATTTTGTCTTTATAAATTTAGCCTAAGCTGTATTATAAAACCATTTGTATGCTAATTTCACAAACTAAACAAGTTCATCTACTTTTTTTTTTTTTTAAATATTAAATCCACTATCATTTGTGTGGGGTTGAATGACAGTACACATTTCATTTAGTTATATTTGTAATCACCCCAAAAAATAATAAGTTTCCAAATCAATAATAAGATAACAATTTATTACTATTCTGTTTAAGCAACCCATAAAAAACCCAAATCGTATCCACGCACATAATTCATTCAATCAACAGATCCTATAAAAGCCTTTTTCATCTCTCCACCACCCTTCATCCCCCATTTCCACATCTCAACGCTCCCCTTTCTCTCTCTAAACAAACATCCATCCAATCTGTGAAGCTCCTCGAATCATCTCTTTGTAACGGAGGCTGCGAAGAATCGGAATAGCTCAGATGACGAAGGACCAGTGGTTGGAGGCGGCGCTTACGAACGATGCGATGGTGGCGGAGCTTCTGTTACGGATGAATCATTCCTCCTCTTCAGATTCGTCGAAAGCAACTATAAAGTCTACAACGCTCTTACCATCCTTCAGCTGGGGCCATCGGAAGAATCGATCGAAATCCACGGCTCCGACGACCACCGTCTCAAACGGATTCGGTAAAGAACACCGTGGTAGCCCTACCACACATCTGTCGTGGAGCGGTGGTGGCGGCTCAACAAGCGATGGATACGACGAATCTAGTCGGCCTTCAGATCTCTCATCGGGAAGCAGATCCGTCAAGGTTTGTATCTCTAATCAGATTTCTCTTCTTTTTCTTTTCTTCCACCGATTTTTTCTCTATCTATCGTCGGAAAATTACATCGACTTCACCGGTGTACCCGACGTTGTCTTTCGATTACACATTCTCTTCAACTATTTCTCGAAAATTTTCTCCTTTCCCCCAAAATCTGGTTGCCGTCGACCTGATCTCTGCCACACCAGAACTTTTCCGGCCGATCGGCGTTTCCTACACTATTTTCTTTTCTTGGGAAAATAAATGCATGAAAACAATTACTATGAAGCTTTTTTACTAAATTACCCTTTTCTCTCTACTTAATTTATCACTAATTTACCATACGCGGGATTTGACTTCCACTTTCTTTATTTTCATATTGACTGAAATACCCTTCGTCACTACATAGCCGATGGTAAAAGTATTCCGCAAGCTAACTGAAAAAGGACTCTAAAGTCTAATTTTCCTGTTGCTTGTAAGGTGACTTAGAGGGGTATTTTGGTAATTAAGACAAATGTTGTTGTCGAGTTGTGACTTTTAACTAAACAAAGCGCATCAAGATCCAAGAAAGATGAATATTTTTTTATGGACAATTTTGCCCTTACCCTTTGTTCTAATTTACATCCATGTAAGTCACGTTTTGTAGTGGGGAACTGGGGATAGGGTTTGACGTGCCTAAAGCAAAAGAGAAGGGTAGGAGTTTGAAAGGCCAGGGGCACTTTTGTCTTTTTCGTCGTCATCTATTTTTTCAACTTAGTTTAGTATTATTTCCTTTTTTATATTATACTAATTTATCGCCCTTGAATCCGGATCCTACATGGATCTTTTTGAAAATTGATTTATTTTTTAAATAATAAATACCGAAGGGAATAATCACGAGTTTTGGATATATTTATGTGAGAGTTTGTCGGCTATATCTTTTTGTCTTTATAATATTCCTTTCCAAAAGGGTAGAAATGTAAATTTACAACTTTCTTTCTTCTAAATCAATCCTACTTTTCTTTATATCTGCAGGCAAACGAAGTTGCTTCCACATCAAAGTCCCATCGAAGAAAGGTTAGTTTTTTGTTCTTCGGATTCCTTTTTATACGCTTTCAAGTACATAACCCGACCCGATTCATCTTCTTCTTGCTCTTTGAGATCCTTCTTTTAACACCAAAACCCGACCCGGCTCACCGATCTGATGTTTTTGCAGTCGTTTCACGAGCTTAAAGACGAAGAACAGGAATTAGCGTCGATGCGTTCGAATTTGAATCACGAAATAGCTAAAAGTGAGAATTTGAAACGAATTAAGGTAACCTAAATTCCTAATTTTGATTCTAAACGACGAAAATGGTTAAATATGCAACAGATTATAACTGATACATTGTTTGTTCAGATCGATTTTGATAAAAATCCGATGGGAAGAACAGTGGGAATCAGATCTATTAGAGTAGTTGAAGAAGAAGAAACTAAACGAGGATTTGAATTACCGGATCTAAACATGACTCCGAATGAGGAAGAATCGGCGATGATGATGATGATGAGCTGAGAAAAAGGAAAATCTCTGGTTTTTCTTGATCTTGACTTGGTATATTATATAGATGAAGCAGCAGTGAAGAAGGTTTTTTTTAGTATAGGACTTTGATTAATATAAGATTAGACGAAGAATTGTAAAAAATTTTGGTAACTTGTAGCAGAAGCAGCTTTGATTTTCATTGATCAAGTTTATTTGATTTGTTTAGTTTCGGGTTTCTATGAAATTAATATTCGTCATCGAATTGCTAACGTGTCTTTATTAAAAAGATGAGTGGTTCTTTGGGATAATCGAAATATCATGTTTGTTCTAAACAAAATGTGCTTTTGCTTTTTATCATGACTTATATAAATTAGTTTTTTAAAAAGGGAAATCATTTTTTATCATGACTTGTATAAATTAATATAAATTAGTTTTCTAAAAAGAAAAATTAAATATCCTTCTTTTCTTTTTTCCTAATGAGTAGATTAAGAGAAAGAAATGTTGAAATCAAAAGATGCGATTAAACGTATAGATTTTATGTCATTATTCCTCTTCATATTTATCCATTCAATTTGTTAAACTATATACATTCAGTTCGAAAAAATAATTTATTAGGATAATATATTTCTTATTTTGTACATATCTATTCCTCTTCATATTTATCCATTCAATTTGTTAAACTATATACATTCAGTTCGAAAAAATAATTTATTAGGATAATATATTTCTTATTTTGTACATATCTAGTCTTTAATATTTTTGTACACATTTAGTTCTTAATATTTTGTTTTGTTTTAAAATAAATCATTTTTTGTTTTTGTACAAATTCAGTACTTATGAATGATTTATTTAAGGTTTTTTTTTCCCACGACATCTAACATGAGACTATCATTGAAGACGGTGACGGTTCTCTTTGGGTGCCCGCAGTGGCACCGACTGCCCCTGTTTTTTTCTATACGCAGTGTAAATTTTTCGATATTTTTTTTCTTTTTTCTACTTACCGGCAACATCTACTACTGACCGGCAATACCTACTACCAAATCTTGCATCCTTCCTTGATTGATGAGGTGTTTGGGATTATTGATGCCTATGTCCATCACAGTCTCGACTGATTGGTTGCATATATCTTGTGGTTTGGCTTAGGTTTTGTATTCCGATCGTAACTTCTTCATACGACATCTGATTTTAACGATCTTTATATCTACGTGTTCGTTTTTTAAGTCTGCTATAACTTTCGTTAAAATTACTCCTGTTAAAATATAATATTTGTTTACTTACGATTTTATAAAAAAACATTTATACATGCATTCATAAAACTGTATGGATATAAAGATCGTAATTAAAAAATATATTACTTTTTAACGGGAGTAATATAAACAAAAGTTGTAGTAGACTAAAATACAAACACATAGATATAAGGATCGTTAAAATCCGAGATAGTATGAAAAGGTTATGATGTTAAAAACACATGACCTAAGCAACCAAGTAGTCGAGATCGCGATAGACATACGCATCAAAAACCTAAAAAACCTCGTTAATGATTGTTCCATGTAAGATGTGAGAAAAAACCTTAAATAAATTATTCATAAGTACTGAATTTGTACAAAAACAAAAAATGACTTATTTTGAAACAAAAAAATATTAAGGACTAAATGTGTACAAAATGAGAAATATATTACCATATTAAGACATTTTTACTGGTTAACCTGAAATAACCGGTTATAAGGACTAAATGTGTACAGTTTAACAGTTGAAGGGGTAAATATGAACAAAAAATAAACTCAGTGACCAAATGTGTACAAATCGAAGAATATATTTGTCATTATCCCTTATTTTATTTAAATAAGAAAAAAGATATTTAATTTATCTTTCAAAATTGTTGTTTTGACCTAATAAAGAACTTTAATTTTTATATATTATGTATTATGCATTAATGTAAACAATTTAGTAATGTACTAAATCTTTATATTTATTTATTTATTTTAAATATGATGTCTTTAAACCGAAGTAGTTGAAGATTTGAAGTCTTATATAGGATAATGGTGTAATTAAACAGTAGATTAGATTGTGGGTATATTGTTTAAGTCTTTTAGCAAAATAGTTGAACTTGAAGTTATGTTTGACATAATAATATAGTTTAAAGATAATTAAGATAGATTAAAGAGTGTGTCTTTTAGAAAAGTAAATAAATAAATTGAAGTGTAAAAAAGGTAAAGCAATTCTAACCTTCTAGGTTTAAAGAATGGATCTAACTCATTGGTGAATAGGGCTTCTTGTGTTAAAAGGCAAGGACAGACTTTTAAAATTGTAGTATAAGTAGGGGTTTTATTGAGATGAATTGAAAGGATTAAAGTGATTGGGCTGACTTTAATAATTGTTGGACTTCATGAGAATATAATGGGTCGACTGAGATGATGGACCTTGACCCACAACCTAAAAATAATTTTATAAAAATAAATTATATTTTAATCATAATTTATTTTAGTTTTTAATTATATTTTAGTTTTAAATATTTATATTTTTTATTAATTAATTGTATATAATATATATTGAATGACATTTTATTTTTAAAATATACGTTTTAACAATTATATAATTTTTTCAATGCATTTTTATATTTTTATAGTTATAACTTAATAGTATATATATATATATATATATATATATATATATATATATATATATATATATATATATATATATATATATATTAAACAAAAATGGTAAGATGCACTAAAACGAAAAAGCCCTAATGTATCATACAACCCAAAAATCTGAATCACGAGAGAAATATTAATTCAAGCGGAATAAGACTAAAATATCAAACCACAATCAATTACATGCAATCAAAAATATCAAGCAAAAAGCAAATCAAAGAGGCAAATAAATTACATGGAAAATCCAAATTGGGAAAAAACCATGAGCGGAGGAAGTTGGGAACCAATACACTAAAAATATTGTAGTGTTTACATTGCTTGATCAAAGAGATTGCAATGAGCTATAATAATTTAGTGATAAAGAGGAAAAACCTTAGAAAATTTTGCTCAATAAGGAATAAGAAGAAGTCTTTAAAACTTTCTATCTCATTATTTTCCTGTGTTCAATGAGATTAAAAAGGGTTCCCAATTTCATACATTTAGCCCTTCAAGAATGGAGTAAATACATTTCAAAAATAAGCTCTTTTTAAACCTGAAGACACCCGTTTTATATCTAGTGCCCTTTTTAGACCTAAAACAACCATTTTAGACCTGAATTTCTGGAAAGACAATGTAGCCCTTGAACTAAGCAGAACTTGTCAATTTTAGAAGACATGTTTCCATAATCTCCACCTTGACTTCAAAATAGACAATGAAAATTGCAACTTGCCCAACAATCACCCAAGAACATTAAACACTAATAGTTCATCAAACTCCAAAACTCCATAAGGACATGCAATCACCATTTAGAAAAAAATTGATTCTGAAAAAGAAAATTACTTCCTCCACCAATGAGCGATTTAGGCTTAATTGCGGTCAGAAACACCCACCAAGTCCAAACATAATTTGAACTTTGCTATAGGAAGACTCTTAGTAAACATGTCAATGAGATTATAATTTGAATGAATCTTGTCCACCATACAATCACCTTTTTCATTGATACCCCACACAAAATGGAAACAGGTATCAATGTGCTTTGTTTGGTTATGAAACATTTGATCTTTACTCAAGAAGATAACACTTTGATTGTCATAGAATACCATGGTAACCTTTAATCTATCATCGAGATCACTAAATAAACCCCTCAACCAAATATTTTCCTTAACTGCTTTTGTAATCACCATACACTCTACTTCAGTAGATGACAAAGCAACTATAAACTGTAAATGGGCTTTCCAACTAATAGCACAACAATGCAAAGTAAAAACATACCCTGTAATTGGTCTTTGTTTATCTAAGTGTTTGGCATAATCTGAATCAACATATCCAAGCACCCCCCCCCCCCCCCCCCCCGTGTTATTTTTACCAAAGTGTTGACGTATAGAAGACGTGCCATTTAGACAACAGATGATCCATTGCACTGCTTTCCAATGTTCTTTTCCTGGGTTAACCTAATATCTACTAACCATGCTAACAACATAAGCCAAATCAGGGTGCGTACAAATCATAACATACATCAAGGATCCAACAACACTAGAGTATGGTAAGCGTGCCATATAAGCCACATCAGTCTAAGTAGTAGGACTCAAACGGGATGATAACTTGAAATGAGCTGCAAAAGGTGTGTTGATAGGTTTTGCTTCATGCATACTAAAGCGTCTTAGGACTTTCTCAATTTAATTTTTCTGAGAAAGATGCAAGATCCAATACTTCATGTCACGAACAATTTCCATTCCTATAATCTTTTTGGCAGCTCAATTTCTGAATCTCCTTCATATCTTTCATTACGATCAACATTTCATCCACATATAAGAGTAAGTAGATCATCAAACCATCATCATTGTTTTTGTAGTAAACACAACTATCACGGGTGCACCTCTTGAATTTATAATTGATCATGAATGAATCAAACCTCTTATACTATTGTATAGGAGACTACTTGAGACCGTAAAGATATTTATTCATTTTAGACATGTAGTCCTCCTTGCCAGGAACTACAAAACCCTCAGGTTGTTGCATAAAAATATATTCCTCAAGCACACCATTTAAAAAATTTGTACTAACATCATGTTGCTCTAATTCATAATCACTAGAAGCAACCAATCCCAACAATACATGATAGAAGTATGTTTAACAACTAGGAAATAAATGTCAATGTAATCAATACTAGGAATCTGACTATAGCCTTTTGATACTAACCGAGCTTTATACCTTGGTTTCTCATCCAGGTTGATAGGTTCCTTGAGATTGTAAAACCACTTGCATTTAACTGGTCTTTTTCCTTTTGGAATAGAACTAAATGCCAAGTACCATTTCTTTGCAAGGGCTCCATCTCACTTTGCATTGTAGTCATCCATTCATTTTAGTCTTTAGATATAGCAACGCCATCATAATTCACATGCTCTATTCCAGACTCAACATCATCAGCAACAATAAATGCATAAGCAACAATATCAGCTTCAACATACCTCTTTGGAGGTACAACTACTCTTTTGGATCCGTCTCTTGCAATGCATGGAGTAGTAGCTCATGGTGGTGAAGATGTTGACTCTTCAATAATAGCATAATCATCAAACGAGGAAGACTCTTGATTTTCTACTGAACTTGGAATAGAAGTGGAAGGTGAAGTAGGAATCTCCACCTCCATTTACGCTTTCACTTTACTTAATTCGGATGATGCATCTAATGCACATGTACTGTTTGAAGAGTCTGAGAGTGGTTGGGTCATACCAAACTCATCAAAAGTAACATATCTTGAGATAATGACTTTCTTCATATCAAAACTCCATAACTTGTACTATTTAACACTCGGACTCTACCTAAGAAAAGCACATTTAATTGCTCTCAGTTCTAATTCCTCTGTGTCAAATCGTGCATATGCTAGACATCCAAAAGGTTTTAAATATGTATAATCACCAGGTTTCCTGGACCATAACTTAAACAAAGTTTTCTTCCTAATTGGTTGTGATGGTGATCGGTTGATAAGATAGCAAGCAGTTGAGGTAGCCTCCACCCAAAAGGACTTTAGCAATTTGGAATTAGAAATCATACACCAGAGCTTCTCCATAATGGTGAGATTTATCCTTTCCGCTACACCATTTTTTTGAGGTGTAAGGACTACTGTGTGATGTCGAGTGATGCCTTCATTTCAGAAATATGCATTAAACTCTTCTGAGCAAAACCTAAGTCTATTATTTGTGTGAAGATACTTTACTACCAATCTTGACTGCTTTTCAACTTGTACTTTCCAGTTTCTGAAGGTAGAAAATACATCTCCCTTATGTTTCAAGAAGAAAGACCACACCTTCCTGGAGAAATCATCAATGATAGTGAGCATATAAATATATCCACCTTTCGAAGCAACTCGATCCGGTCCCCACAAATCTGAGTGTACATAGTCAAGTGGTCCTTTTGTTGTATGAATATTGCTCATGAATCTCACTCATTTTTCCTTGCCATATACACAGTCTTCACATACCTCTAAATCAATAGTCTTTGTTCACCAAGTAATCCTTTTTTACTCAATTCTGACATCCCTTGAAAACTCATATAGACGAGTTGAAGGTGCCAAAGACGGGACTAATCTGGATCAGAAAGAGACTTTGAAACAAAAAAAAGCATCGCTCGAAATAATTTGCCCATTAAGAAAGTAGAGATATGAGATTTTGCGCTTGGCTCTCAGTTTGCCAGAACCATCTTTGAATACCCTAAGAACTCCACCCTTACCAACAAACTCGTATCCCTTTTTATCAAAAGTGCTGAGAGATAACAAGTTTCTTCTGAGGTCAGGAACATATATAACTTCCCTAATGGTTTGGATAACCCCATCAAACATACAGATTCTGACTGAGCCATGTCAAATAACTGGACATGTAGAGTTGTTACCCATCAGAACATAACCTTGGTTAACCTTTTTAAATGTCTAAAACCAACTTTTGTTGTGACACATATGAAAAGTAAAACCATAATGGAGTATCCATTCACCACTGGAATCTAGTTTATCAGAATAAACTATGAGAAGTTCTCCATTACAACTGACCTCTACTATATCGGCTTCACCCAAAGTGCTAGCTTGTTTACCATTTATTGTTGATTTCTCTTTATTCTTTAACTTGAAGCATTCATCAATTGTATGTCTCTTCTTGTGACATTAATTACAAAACTTCCGTTTTCTTTTAGACTTAGATCTGTTCCTATTGGAAGATTGAGGATTTTTACCTCTATCTATTGTTCCTCGGGCCTTCAAACCTTCAGATTTCGTATCACTTAAACCACCAACGCTAATATGCTTCATCTTCTCTTTTGAATCCAAAGATGTAAAAACTTCATCTAAGACAAGAGTGTCATAGCTATAGATGATAGTATCACGAAAATTTTCTTTGAATGTGGATAAATGTTCAGCTAAAGAACCTCCTTCAATCGTTTTAAGATTGAACAACCACTGGTTTAAATGCAACTTGTCTGGTAGGCTCTTCGTCATCAACAATTGCTCCAACTTTAACCATAAAGCATCCATTGAAATTCCTTTCAAAACATCTTGCAAAACATAATTTGAAAAATGCTAACGAATTTGGGATTGAGTTTTCAAATCTTTCGGCTCTTTTTCTTCTTCCGTCCACGAAGCGGGCATCTTCTCGGAACCTAGAAGCGCCTTGTCTAAATCCATTTGAATTAGAAAATCTTTCATCTTAACATGCCACTGGGGAAATATGGTGCTTCGATCTAACAACATAATATTATACTTCATTGAAGACATGATCAATCACTTGATAAAATGATCCTAATAAACAAATATTAAAGCCCGTAAGCTCTGATACAAATTGTATTAAACAAAGAGGGTAAGATGCACAAAAACGAAAAAGCCCTAACGCATCAAACATACCATAAACCTGAATCACGAGAGCAATATTAGTTCAAGAAGAATAGGACTAAAATATCAAACCAAAATCAATCACATGTAATGAAAAATATCAAACAAAAAGTAAAATCACAGAGACAAAGAGATTTACATGAAAAACCCAAATCGGGAAAAAACCACGGGCGGAGGAAGCCGAGAAACAATCCACTAAAAATATTGCAGTGTTTATAGAGCTTGATCAAATGTATTACAATGAGCTATATGATTTGGTGATAAAGGGGTAAAACCCTAGAAAATCTCGCTCAAGAAGGAAGAAGAAGAAGAAGTCTTCAAAACTTTCTCTCTCATTATTTTCCTACATTTAAGGAGATTAAAAAATTATTTTCCTACATTCAATGAGATTAAAAAGGGTAAAATTCTTGATTTGGTAGATTTGGCCCTTTAAGAATGGAGTAAATACTTGTCAATTTTAGAAGGCATATATATATATATATATATATATATATATATATATATATATATATATATATATATATATATATATATATTGTTATTGTGAGAACTTAATGATTTATGAGACCTTGAGAACTCTTAATCAACAAATCATTTTCCAAAATCAAGACCACCAATATTAATGAAATGCAATGTCTAAGTCATATCTTGGCTTAAAAAAGATTTGATGATTTTTATGAAAAATGTTCATATATAAGCATGCATGTATCTGTGTCTGCAATCCATATGACTAATGATTCATATATATGCCTTCATGCATATTTGTGTCTGCAATCCATATGAATCTGATTCATATCTATGCATGCATACATGTGACATCCTAATTTCACGGTCAGAAAAGACCGATTTATTTATGCTTATTTAAAAATCAAAGTATTCTTTTTGAAGAATAATATTGCTGAATTTGTTCCAAAAAATATGATAATGATATTATCAAATCATTTATGAAGAAATGTATTTTATTTATATTAAAACGTCAGGATGTCCTACTCAATACAACAACATAAGCATAATGAAATTTTACAAGCCTTATAGTAATTAAACTAGTGGCTGAATACTCATTGAATCTCTCAACAAAATGTATCTTTAATATTTATATCTGTAAGTCCTAAATCATCATATATTATTAGATATGTTCTTAACACGTATTCCGGACAAAAGAAAATATCTCATGTATAAACTCTTTAACTTTTACTTAATACTTTAGTTAGTAATTGTATTGAAATCATGTTCATGAAAGGGACTATGCACTCACTTATTAAAGTGATGGCTCGAAACTCGGTCATTGCTTCGCTACTAGCAACTATATTTTCCTTCAATATAACCTAGTATTATTATCACTGAGTTTTAGTCTAATGTTTACTGTGACTAATTATTAGTATAGATCATAATTAATTCAAAGTCTACTAATATATAGTTAATAAGGTAGCCTTGTCAAAAATACCCGTCACCCGAATTATCCACCCAATTTTTTTGGGTATCGGGTAAATCAAGTATCGGGTAATTTTTTTGGGTAATTAGGTAACCCGATTTTTTTTAGGTCGGGTATAGGGTATGTTTGTTGGGTTTCGGGTATACCCGAATTATTTAAAAAATCCTTTTTTTTTTTTTTTTTTCTTTCATAGACTTTGTATTCTGTAGCAGGTTTTGATCCTGTTTAAACTAACTATCATTATTGTAAAACATGAATATCTTTTATTGTGGAAGTATGACACCAACAATATTAAAACATTTGTTTATATGTCACAATGTTCTTTAAAACTTAATTGTTTTCTATATTATAGTTTTTATTGCAACTAACAAACTCATTATATTGACGAAACTTTAGAACATGCAAAACTTATGGCTACAATTATCTTAAACATTTTAAACTAAGATCTTTAATTATTTGTTTTTTTAACATCTTATTAGATTATATTAAGCTATTAAAATATTACTTTATATCTCAAGTATTATTGACTAAAAAATCTTAATGTTCAAAGTTTGAGTAATTTCGTTTATGCATTGTTTGTTTATATAGACAAGACTAATAGAGCACAACATATTTATTTCATTAAATTTATTTTCACGTTCCATTAAAAAAAATAATAAATATTTCGGGTAACACCCAAATTACCCAAACCGTACCCACTACCCGAATTACCCAAACCCGAATTACCCGAACTTAATTTGGGTCAGGTAACGGGTAATTTTTTTTAACATGAAAAACCCGAATTACCCGAAACCCAAAAATCTTACCCGATCAACACCCATATAATAAGGGACAACCAGATAGGATCATATCGGAGGTAAGGTCCGTTTGGTATACAAAATATAATGTTTGGGAATCCCACTTAAACACCTCACTAAATCCAGCCTAGTCATTATCCCCGTAAGTAGATCAATTAGTATAAAAACTTGGAATCACTGATAAATCTTGTTTATAGATTCTTAATAACGATAATAAACTTAAACATAAGTTATATTAAAAGCATGTTAAGCATAACTCAACTTACAAGTGGTTTAACAAAAAATTAGACTTTGCGTGGACAAAAGTTCTAAACCGAAAGCTCTATTTCTCAAGGCTTTATGGCACTCCGGAGCTTCTATACTAACAATTAGGAAGGCTAGAGAAAGGCATTAAGGCCTTTGGGTGGGGGTGGGAGAGAATAGAATTGAAAGGTGTGAAGAAAATAGTGAAATTCGTCTTCTATTTATAGGCTGCCAGGAGCCCAGTACGATGGGCGTACACAAATTTATGCTAGGCATTCTCAGTATGTTAGGAATATGCAAATTATGTTGGCTGTACTAGGGGCCATGTATCAGCATTAGATCGAAGGCCTCGGGGAGGCATGAGTGCGCCAAATCGCGACACGTGTCACCCTCTTGTTAATTCAAAAATTAATTAACTTGTAAAATCCATAACTTCCGCATACCATCTTTGTTTTGATGTTCTTTATATCCACGCGTAGCTATCAACGGGATCTACAACTTTTGTTTAGAATCTGTAGGCTAATTTTGAATTTATCTTTAAAGTTGTATTGTAGCAGTTTTAGATAGTTAAAATTTGTTAAGAGTTCATAACTTTGTCACAAAGTCCGTTTTAGAATGTCTTTATAACATTAAGCTCCTGTTAACGAGATCAATTCTCGTTCAGATTGTGTAGACTAATAAGCGATCAATCTAAAATTCTATTTCCTAGTTGTACACTGCTACGCTGAATCTTAGAAAGATCATAACTTCCTCAAATGAAGTCAGATTTGGATGTTCTCTATATGCATGCCCACGGTTTAATGACTACTACGACTTTCGTGTAGATTACCAAGGCTAAAAATTAATTTATCAAAATTTTACTTTTTACGATACGCAAAGCCATGTTGGTTTATTCGTGAAATTTCAATGATTCATAGCTTTTCGTTAAAAATCAGATTTTAACGTTTTTTATATGTACGAAATCCTTGTGACATATAGTATAACTTTTGTTAAGATTATTTATTCCAAATAATCTTCTATCAAAAAGTCATTTTTAACGCTTATTAACTCTAAATTGACTAGCCCGAATCCGCGGGTGTTAAAATGCATATCTGCATTCGCAGTCCATGTAACTGTTGATTATGAAATATTACTATGGATAATATATATGTGTTTGTAGTCCATAAATACGGATGCACGCACGCATATTTATGAGAACATTTTTCAAAAAATATATATAAAATCGTCAAATCTTTTTTTAGTATAGATATGGTTTGCACATTGCATTGTGTTAATATTGGTGGTTTTGGTTTTAAAAATTGATGTGTGGATAAGGAGTTATCAAGTTCTCATCAATCTATAAGTTCTCAAAAGAACTTGCACGCGCGCGTGTGTGTGTGTGTGTGTATATATATATATATATATATATATATATATATATATATATATATATATATATATATATATATATATATATAACACCCACAATTTTGGCTAGATATTTAGGGTGTAATAATAATAATTATATATTTAACCGAATAAATAAAATCATTGAATGGGTAATCATGCTCCATATGCATTACGAGATAATAAATAATTTTCATTTGCATGATATGTAAACAAATATTATTAATGTATAATGTTTGTAGAAAACCTTAATATAAAATTTATCGTTAAACGATAAAATAAACATTAAAAATAAAAGATTATTTAGGATAAGTAATCTTAACAATAGTTGTAACAGTTGTGATGTCGATCTTGTGGATATAAAAAATGCCCGATTCTGAGTTTGTATAAAAAAGTTATAATTTATCTAAGTTTTACGTTCAAATCAATACGACAATGTGCGTCATCAAAATGTAAACCGGAAATAGGTTGTTTTTAGCCAAAGTAATGTAAAGGAAACTAGAAGTTATCATTAATATCAAACCATGCATATAAAGAACACATAAATATGACTTCGTATGAGAAAATTATGATTTTTCGAAGTTTTGAGTGCGGCACGGTATAACAGTTTGCGACACAAATATCGAAATTAAGATCGGTTGATTTTTAGCCAAAACAATTAAACGATAACTGAAGATCTCATAAGTACGAATCTATCGCTATAATGACAGTCAAGAACGGAGCTCGTATGTGAAGTATATGAGTGCAACTTGGTCCCGAAGTTTTGAAAAACTACAAAATCTGCATAGATTTGTAAAATTGGAATAGAATAAGAATTAGCCGACGGAGTCTAACTAAAAGTTTTCGTACTCGTCAACACAAAGTCAGGGATATGAATAACTTCAAAAATGGAGTTCGTACAAAGAAATTATGAATTTCACAATGTTATTTATAGTGTAAGCCCTCTCGAACTATAAAATGAAAATTAGCCGATGAGGTCTAAATAAAAGTTTATAGTACCCATTGATAGCTATGCATGGATATTAACACCATCAAAAACGAATTCCGTATGCGAAAGTTATGAGTTTTAGAAAACTAATAAATTCGGACGACCCAGATCTTGACACGTCTCGCCATCTTACTCTACTCTTCTTCCCCAAGGCTTTCAACCTGATTGTGATACATGGACTACTCAGATTACAACACGTCATATGGCGTAGCACCCCCTTTGAAATCCCTATAAATGCCTTCGTTTTTGTGTTCATTTTCTTGTCAAATTCTTCCAAATCTTTCATTTTTCTCTCAAGATTTCCCGAGGCCCGAATTTTGTACCTCTTAGTTGTTAGTAGTGAAGCTCTAGAGCGCGGTAGAGCCCGTAGAAATAGATTTATCGATTTCGAAGTTCTGCACGTGTAATGTTTGGTTTTTCGTCAAACAACCAGTAAGTTGAGTTATGTTTATCGTGCTTTAAGTATAACTTATATTTATGTTTGTAATCTTTATTATGAATTTACAAATAAGATTATCAGTAATACCGGTTTTTATATTGATCAATCTAGTTACGGGAATGATAAAAATGATGGATCAGTGAGGTGTTTCAATTGGATTCTATAAACACTATATCTTTATATGTCAAACGAATCCTACCTCCGATACGATTATACCTAGTTGCTTTTTTATCAATTTCCTGCGAGTCTTCCACTTAAATCAAGTGAATGCATAATGACTTTTGATGAACACGATTTAATACAAATAATCATTAAAAAATATTAAATATTTGTTGAAATTTTATATGCGAATTAAATGTTTATTGTATGAAATATTTGCTAAATGTTTACTTGATAACATGTATTGTGTAAACCAAATATGGTTATAGATGTGTTAAAGTATTTATATGATATTATTACATGATAATATTAAAAATAAGTATTATTACTTAAAAGATTAATTTATGTTAAAATACATGATGATCTATGTTAGGTATATACACTAAGGTACGATAAGTGTCGTTTAAACACGAGTTAGTATTAAAGGTTGATTACAAGGATTTTAGTTTCATCTAAGTTTAAAACCAAGACGTATGGAGAATATTTAGATCAAATTAAGCTGGATAAAATAATAGTCATATATTGTATTGCGATAATATGGTATAAATAAGAAAAAGGTTTTGGAAATCATTTACACATATCATAGTCTTGGCTTGGCTGGTGACAAAATAAGACTAGTAAAAGATTTTTAGTTTGAAGTAATTGGATAAGTACGTACTTATACCCTTTGTTATAATGATATTGCATTAACATGGAATCCTTATTGAAAGTCGGCTATTTATACTATATTCAGGTCGAGTTATACACGAATGACTTATAAGGATGTTTAGCTCGATTAAGCTGGATATTTGGAAGTCTCATTCTAGGGCGCTTGTGACATATGAACATAGAATAGAATTATGTCATGTGACACTATCAAGTGTTGATGTATGGTTTACATACCAGAGTACATATATTATTCCTTTGGATAGCTACATATGGTGGGTCCAATTGAACAACTGAAACATTATGTCTAGTCATCTAACACAGTAGGATGACAACACTTGGCATTCTAGATAGTCTTGTAAATTACGTTGCTAGTATGGATTTATAATGTACAGACGCAGATACAATGAGATACCATATTCATCAAATACTTTGACCAGCTTAAGTGACTTTATGACTTACCAGCCAAGGGATCCCCTAGCAGTGAAATCAAACCATTGCTCTAAAAGATTCATCATACGAGTTGATACTTCTTGATAATCGTGGACTAGGATTTGTGAGAATCGGTTAGGATGGGTATGTATGGGTGTAAGGATATATATATATATATATATATATATATATATATATATATATATATATATATATATAAGTTATGAGATATATCTATATTGTTTGGTAACAATTGGTTTTGTAAGTTTGATAATTATATTATTAAAATATTATTGTGGGATTGAAAACCCTATGTGTTTTGCTAAGTTTCCTAACCTGGCTCACTCAAATTATATGCATCACAAGTAACATGGATAAAGTTGTTGGAGTTTGATTAAGGTGCCGAGGGATTAAGAGACAACATAGGTCTTTACACTGGAACTTATGTTGTGTATTAATTATGAAATCCTTAGAGTTTTTGTATTTACAAGGAACATCTTTCTTCAAAGATTATTTTAATAGAACAAAACAGTTTCTGCAAAATGTTTTATTAAACTGGGATATTCCGAAAACAAAGATGATATGATTTTGGAAGTGTAAAGAAACGTTTTTTTGGGCACATCTCGGATTATGTCCAATCCTGATAATATACTCCAATGCAAATTATTAGCGAGAATTTGAGCGACAAAAAGTAAATAAAATTGTGTGATAGATAATTTGTAAAAGGTAAAATGGTTTAATATGGTAATCATTAATGAGGTGTTCTCATATGTGGCTTTTTAAAGACTGGTTTTTTAGGATTTGCTTACGTGACATCCTATGTATACAAATAGTTGGTCTGCCCTATCTTTGCAGAAGTCTTTAAAAATTTATTGATGTTTCGATGGCAATACAGTCACGCGTGAGCCTTTCCACGGTCATATGAACAACCTGTAAAATAGTTATTCAAAAACTGTAACATGAGACTTAGTGAATTCCCTCAAAATATTCCATACCACAACACATATACAATGCATACACATAATGGCCTTCAACATATAGTTGGTCCGCCCTATCTTTGCCTACATCATATAGTTGGACCATACCTTGGCCTTTAGCATAAAGTTAGTCCTCTCGAGTCTATTTGCCTTTAGCTCAAGGCTGGCCCGCCATTAACTCCATATATAATAACATACACATATAACAACAGTCCACATAACAGGCAACTAACTATCCTAGCCTAATTGCCTAAGTGTACACTACAGGGTAACTATATCCTAACATATAGAGGATACACACTGGAGTATACAATATAGTGAGAAGAACTCACCTTGATAGATTCTCAGAGGATTAATTGTCAATCGGGCAATTTACCTGAAGACCAACATTTTTAACAAGCATTAACTTAAATTACTATAATTTATTAGTTCAACATGAATATTTAAGGTAGGCTAGACCTAACACTAATCCCAATAAATATCGATAGTTCTATCAAATAAGCATCGGCTAGGCCGGATAGTTGGGAGGCAGGATCATTTCGGCATATAGCTTTTCTGAAATCCAACAACCAAGCTAACGTAACCATTCTAGACACATCTCTTGTAAGTAGATTAATAAAGATTTTAACTGGAATTACTGATATATATATATATATATATATATATATATATATATATATATATATATATATATATATATATATATTGTTAAAAACTCACAAAACTAACTTCCCAACATCACCATTTCTCATATCAATATAAGATCAAGAAACAGGTGGTTTTTCAATATACTTACAACTCAAAACTCACTACAAAAACACTCAGATTGTCACTCAACCTAAACTACTTCTAATGATAAAAAATGAGAGAAAAACAGATCTGATTACACACTTTTCCTCTCACTCAAATACAACGAATCAGATATGTATCAAGCTAACAACAAAGAACTCTCGAGAGATAAAACTGAGAGAAAATATCTAGATCTAACAACTTCATCTGTAAAACTTATCTCCAGAACCTTCTCTCCTCTATTTATATCTCGGATTATATCCACAAATATAACCCGATCTAGAACCGACCCAGATTCAACCCGCGTGTCTTAACTTTATAACCTGCATACAACTTCCATCCTTCCAGAACACAACATTTACATAATATACCCTTTCCAATTTTCTTAAAATAAATATGAGATTGTAACAAAATAAATGAACATTTTCAACATCCCCCCTCAATCGAAATATTTATTTTCTGAAAATATCAATAAGACCCATTTTATTAGACAAAAATTCATGTTGTTTCACACTTAAAGACTTTGTTAATATATCAGCATTTTGTTCATCTGAACCAATTTTTACAAGTTTTAAAGCACCACTAGAAATTTTTTCTCTAACAAAATGCAGATCTATTTCAAAATGTTTTTTCCATTCATGAAACACAGGATTAAGAGCTAATTTAATTGTGGAACTATTATCACAAAAAACAGAAACAGGAATAAAACTTTTAACCTCTAATTCAAACAGAATTTTTAAAATCGAAATTATCTCACATGTGATAGAGCCAAGAGCCCTATATTCCGACTCAGTAGAGGATCTTGAAACAGTAGATTGTTTTTTACTTTTCCAAGAAATAAGACAATTATTAAGATATACCATATACCAAGATACAGACCTTCTTGTGGCTAAACATTTAGCCCAATCTGCATCCACAAAACCTTTCAATTCCAACACACTTGATTTGGTTAAAGCAATTCCCTTTCCAGGACTATTTTTCAAATACCTTAACAATCTAAAAGCAATATTTAAATGTAACTTTCTAGGACTATGCATATACTGACTAAGGACCTGGACTGCATAAGAAATATCAGGTCTAGTAACTGTAAGATAGATAAGTTTACCTATTAGTTTCTGAAATTCAGTTTTATTTTCCAACAATTCATTTTTCCCATCATGATTATCCGAATTTATAACAAAATTTGTTTCCAAAGGTGTGGTCACAGGCTTACACCCAAGCATACCATATTCATGCAACAACTCAAGACAATATTTTCTTTGGTTTAAACATAAACCAATGTCAAATTTAACCACTTCAATCCCTAAAAAATATTTAAGTGTTCCAAGATCTTTAATTAAAAACTGACTACTCATAAAATTCTTTACCTTCTTTAACTCTACTTCACTATTTCCAGTTAAAATAATATCATCAACATATACTAGCAATATAGTTATTGAACCTTCAATTTTCTTAATAAACAATGAATAATCACTTATACTCGGTTTGAAACCAAACATAAACAATGATGCACAAAGCTTTTCATTCCATTTCCTAGGAGCCTGCTTCAGTCCATATAAAGACTTAGTAAGCTTACATACCCTAGTATCATTACTAGAATAATAACCAGGTGGAAGTGACATATAAACATCTTCAGTAAGATCTCCATATAAAAAAGCATTATTAATATCCAACTGATATAAAGGCCAAGAATAGTGAACAGAAAGAGAAATAACAATACGAACTGTTACAATTTTTGCAACAGGAGAAAAAGTTTCCTCAAAATCAATACCCTCTCTTTGATTATAACCTTTAGCAACTAAACGTGCTTTATATCTATCTATTTCACCATTTGACTTGTATTTAATCTTATAAACCCATTTACATCCAATTGGTTTCCTATTTTTAGGTAAAACAGTTATTTCCCATGTATTATTTCGATGAAGTGCTTCCATTTCATCATTCATAGCTTTAATCCAATTAGGATCAGAAAAAGCTTCATTATAACTTTTTGGTTCAACAGTTTTATCAAGATTAGAAATAAAACACTTAGTTTCAGAATCAAGAAAAGAATAGTTAATGGTTCTTTCAACACCATATTTATACTTCCCTTCTACAATATAATCAGAAAACTTAACAGGCATATGAGACTCACGCCTAGATCTAGAGATACCTATAGACTGATCCAAAGAAGGGGTTAAGACTGATTGACTACTTTCCTCAGATACACTTGAAGAAGAAGGAACAGATGAATCAGTAGGAGGCGCAACTGCCTCGCCACCAGGGTCGACAAAATTACTAGAATCAACATCATCCATACCAATGACTGCAGCAGCACCATCCAACTGAGACTCTACTCTCAGCTCATCAAGATTAATATAATCATTTATATATTTATTATTATCAAATTCATCACAGGAAAAGAGATCACTAGGGCCAAAAATATTCGAAACTTTATCAACAGAAGTTGATTTCAACTTGTATGGAAAAACAGACTCATAAAACTTCACATCCCTGGATACAAAAGAAGAATTAGTATCCAAACTAAGGAGTTTATATGCCTTTTTATCAGAACAATAACCTAAAAGAATACATTTTTCAGCACGTTCAGACAATTTATCAGAAACATTTGGTTTAACAGCAAAACATAAACAACCAAAAACCCTTAAATAGTCAAAATTAGGAGTTCTTTGAAAAACCAACTCATAAGGTGATTGACCATTCAAAACAGAAGTAGGCATTCTATTTATTAAAAAAACAGAAGTCAAAACAGCATCTCCCCAATACTTAACAGGAACTCCTGATTGAAATAAAAGAGATCGAGCAACATTAAGGATATGCCTATGCTTTCTCTCCACAACTCCATTTTGTTGTGGAGTATAAGCACACGACGTTTGATGAATTATGCCCTTTTCAAAACAAAAGAACTTCATTTGATTATTAACAAACTCAGTACCATTGTCTGAACGTACTATTTTAACATTAACATTAAATTGATTTAAAAGAATATTAACAAAGGATTTGAAACAATCAAAAACCTCAATTTTAGATTTTAAAAGAAATAACCAAGTGGCCCTAGTACAATCATCCACAATAGTCAGAAAATACTTAAACCCTTCAACAGAAGCAAGCCTATAAGGACCCCAGACATCTAAGTGAACCAATTCACCTAACTTGGTAGATGTATGTTGACTTTGTGAAAAAGGTTCTCTAGCTTGTTTAGATTTATGACAAACATCACAAGGAGGAAGAGATTCATTTCCAAGTTTTAGAATACCCTTTAAAGATATTAGAGCTTGGTCTGCTGGATGACCAAGTCTACTATGCCAAGTTAGTTTAGAAACATAACATTTAGACACACTATTTGTTGAAATACCTGAGGGAACACAATCAAGATAGTATAATCCCCCAGACTCTCTACCATTCTCCACCATCTTCTTTGATAGTGAATCCTGGATTTTACAAGTATGTTCAGAAAAAACAACCTCACAGCCACTGTCTTTACAAAGTTTATGGACAGATAAAAGATTAACATTGAAATCAGAAACAACAAAGACATCAAATAAGGTAAGATGTGAGGATAATTGAAGATTCCCTATTTTATTAATAGAAGCTGAAGAACCATTAGGATGTTTAACAGACAGATTCAGTTTAGACACATCTATAGCATCTTTAAGTTGTGACTCAGAAGCTATCATATGTTGATTAGCTCCTGAATCAACAATCCAGCTTTGAAAATCATTTGAACTAGCAAAAGAATTACAACATTGAAACATAGACATACCTGCCATATTTGCAGTAGCAGGCACATCATCACAAGAAGGATTCTCACTAATGAGACGCAAAAACTTAGAATATTGCTCACTAGTAAGAAAATGAGCATCACTCCCAAGACCAGACTCAGAAGAAACAGACTTACTATTGTTAGCACTAACAGAAGAAGAGTTGACAACACCAGACTTGTTTTGATTATTACTTTCATTTTTAAATTTGAAATCCTTTGGATAACCAATTAGTTTATAACATCTTTCTATAGTGTGACCTTTAAGATTGCAATGTTTGCATTGTAATCCTTGGTTCTTAAACCTAACTTGATTCTGTCCTCGTTTAAAATCATTAACTTTGCTATTAAACACAGAAACTTGAGGTTTTGAAGAAATAGTAGACCCAAAAGACCCATTCTTTTGAAGAGACTCTTCTCTAGAAAGAATAGAGAAGGCAGATTTAACATTAGGTAAAGGTTCCATCAAAAGAATGTGACTCTTGACTTGATTATAAACATCATCAAGTCCACTAAGAAATTGCATTAATTTCATCAATTTTGAATGATCATTAAGTTTTGTAGCCGCCTCACATACACATTCAGTTAAACTAGTTAACCCATCAAACTCCTTCCATAAAGAATCTAATTTACTAAAATAGTCAGAAAGAGAGGAACCATTTTGTTTTAATGTGTTGATCTGCTGATGAATATTAAAGATTACCGATCCATCAGATTTATTGTATGTTTCAAACAATTCATCCCATATATCTTTAGCATTATCTGAATACACATGACTAGTATATATAGTTTCAGAAATTGACCCTAGAATCCAATTACAGACAACAGCATTTACACGTTCCCATTTAGAAGCTTTAGATTTATCAGTACTTTCAAGAGTAATAGTACCATCCACAAAGCCCAATTTATTTCTAGCTTTAAGACCTCTAGACATAGCACTACGCCACAATCGATAATTCTCATTACTAGTCAGCTTAACAGTTATAATAGACGTTACATTATTATCAGAAGGATGGACATATAAAGGATCATCAAAATCTATAGGAGTTTCCTTAGGAACACCACTCCCATCAGAAGGTTCACCAGCCATAGTAAATCACAAGTAACAATCAAGAAACCAAATAGCAAAACAGATCACGAAAAAAACCAACACAAGTGTTGACTTAAAGTCCAGATGGTCACCACAGTATGTCGGGGCCCAAGACAATCAACACAGTGTGAAAAAAGAACAAATCAGCTTCGAGAAGAAACCAACAAATAACAGATGTACTCAAAACATCAAAGAATTCCAGATCTACAGCTAGAAAATAGAGAGAAGGGAACGAGAAACCCTCACAGTGCACTAGGCAAAAAAGATGGACAACGTCGACTCCCTAAATCCGTTTCCTACAAGGGTTTATCAGTGATAAAATCTGAGCCCAAGAGGATTATTTCAGATTAATAGGGATTGATCGACAACGTTGGAGAGTTTTAGTCTACTTCACAGCAACGCTTAGTTAGATCTCGAATCGCAGTATCCCTGAAAGATTAAACAAACAACTCGCAGTACCAAGATCTCAACAAATAGACTCCAGATTTTAGGGAAATAAAACAAAAACCCTAAACTGAACTTATTTAATCGCAAAAAACAAGAAAGAAAGTATACCTTTCACAGATCGTCCAAAGTAGAAACACGAAAAGACGAGCAAGAACAAGAAGCGACCGTCAGGATCAACGAAGACAAGCCTTAAGCTCTGATACCATGTTAAAAACTCACAAAACTAACTTCCCAACATCACCATTTCTCATATCAATATAAGATCAAGAAACAGGTGGTTTTTCAATATACTTACAACTCAAAACTCACTACAAAAACACTCAGATTGTCACTCAACCTAAACTACTTCTAACGATAAAAAATGAGAGAAAAACAGATCTGATTACACACTTTTCCTCTCACTCAAATACAACGAATCAGATATGTATCAAGCTAACAACAAAGAACTCTCGAGAGATAAAACTGAGAGAAAATATCTAGATCTAACAACTTCATCTGTAAAACTTATCTCCAGAACCTTCTCTCCTCTATTTATATCTCGGATTATATCCACAAATATAACCCGATCTAGAACCGACCCAGATTCAACCCGCGTGTCTTAACTTTATAACCTGCATACAACTTCCATCCTTCCAGAACACAACATTTACATAATATACCCTTTCCAATTTTCTTAAAATAAATATGAGATTGTAACAAAATAAATGAACATTTTCAACATATATATATATATATATATATATATATATATATATATATATATATATATATATACATATATATTCATAACAACGACTATAAAAATAAATATAGTTATACTTAGAGCATAGTAAGCGTAGCTTACCTACAGAGTTTTCTGACGAGAACTGGGAGTTAAATGGGCAGAATACTGACTTGTTAACTTATACACGAAGGCTACAAATAGCTGAGCACTCAGAGGCATTGCAAGGCTTTGACGCAGGCCGAAAACTATAGGAAAATGACTCTACAAAGGAGAATATCGAGAAAGGGAAGTTTTAGTGGTATGAAGTAAACAGGTTATACGAAATACAAAGTATTTATAGGCTCACAAGGGGGGGGGGGGGGGGGGGGGGGTGCGCTCCATGCATGTATAGGACACGCCGCGCTTGTGTGTGAGGATGGCTCCACGGCTCCACCATTCTTCTGCCATGTGTCACGCCTGTAGTCGTCAACCTCATACCTTCTAGAAACAAGCAACGTGTCAATAAATAGTAGTGCTAAGTGTCACGTCCACAACGTGCCATGTCGCTTTGACCCTTGGAAGACTGGGCGGCCGGTTTGCCACGTGGCACCCTCTGGTGGTACCACGTCATCACCACGCGCCGGGAGTCACGCGTGCAAACTTCCAAATATTTGAAATGGCATAGCTTTTTCATACAGACTCTATTTTTTCTACGTTCTTTATATTGCCGGAAATCTCCCGACGAGATCTACAACTTTCCTTTAGACCCCAACTAATTCTCATTCTATCAAAAATTTATATTTTTGATATGCTTAGACTGTTAGAGATTGTTGTAGAAAACATAACTCTTACATACGGACTCTGTTCTCGATGTTATTTATATCGACGGACTATGATATCTTCAACTCTTATTTATATTATTTTGCCTAAGAATCTACCGTTCTAAAATTCGATTTCTGTGTCACGCACTACTATGTCTGGTTGCACAAAATTTCAAAAAATTATAATTTTCTCTCACGAAGTCAGATTTGGACGTTCTATATATTTACGGAAATCGTATTGATGTTTCTTACGTGTCTATAGTGATTATTTTGGCTTAATATTAATATATTTTTATTTGTTATTTTATAATATTTACCATCTACGGCTACGATGAAAATATGACGTTACAATCAAATTAGTTTTTCTATATGTAAAATTGTAAAACCTAAAACAATGTTTGTTTTAATAGAGGAATATAGTACATCATGATGGTCTTGGTTGTAGGCGGCGTGTAGTTGTCATAGCTGTAACATTAATGTCCTCTATAATAATTTCGAGCGAGGATGAAATCAAAATAAAATATAAATATTGTTAAAAATTAATAATACTTATATGCTTAATAAAATAACTGACTAATTGGTAAAATGAAATTAGGATGTAAACTAACCGAATGTTCAAACGAACCACTAGATGAAAATTTTGTTTATTTATGGAAAAATGATCATTGGGGGTAACTAATTATTGCGTTTGCTTTCATTTGGTTCATTTCTCATTTTTTTGTACTCAATATACCATTAAAATTGTTATTTGTGTTCATCATAACCCTTTTGACCGACTTTTAACCTGTGATAACCGGTTAAAGAGTTATGGTGAACACAAAAAGGAAATTGACAAAATAAGAACAAATGCAATAGTTAATTATCCTACTGATTCATTTTCCCTTTACTCATTTACAACAAATCTCACATCATGTCCTGTTGATGTTAATGACTTCATGAGATTCATTATTGCTTCTTTTCAAAATATAACACATGAAAGAACATTATTCATACATGTACAACTTTGTAATGCACTTGAATATTTATTAGAGGAATCTTGACTAAGAAGGTGCATTTCATGACTACATTTACATTTCTAATAAAATGATTTATCGTATCATGAATTCTAGACTAATCTACAAACGAGTAGAATCACAAGTGCTGTGATTTTTGAGTTTATTTAGCTCTAATCGAATTTATGAGATAAGATACATCATCAATATGTAAAATATCATGCAACTTTTGAAGATACATCACCATAATATACCTTGAGGTAAACGTTTATGCTAATAAATATACCTTTCATACACAATCATATCCTTTTGCGGAGAGGTGTTTACAGCTAACCACAGTAAACATAACATAGACCATGTTTTAACGAAGTTAACCCTCTGAAACGCTCTTCATATATGTTATGGCCAAAGAAGGTTGCAGTCTTTGATAATTTTGCAACTTTAATTTTATTTAACTTTTCAGGGAAAATGACTCAGAAGGGTAACCAACTATTGAGTTTGTTCTCATTTGACCCTTTTTCTTTTTTCTGTACTCGATATACCATTAGACTTGTTGTTTGTGTTCACCATAACTCTTTGACCGGTTATCACAGGTCAAAAGCCGGTCAAAAGAGTTATGGTGAATACAAACAATAAGTTCGATAATATATTGAGTATAAAAAAAATGAGTCAAATGAAAACAAACACAACAGTTAGTTACCCTCAAAAATCATTTTCCCTTTATTTATTATATGAACAAACATGAACAATTTTTTTTTTTTGTTTATTTACTTAAATGAATGAACACATATAATTGTCTACTTCGCTAATTTATGTTCGTTTGTTTCATTAATTTACGCCCATTTATTTTATATATATATATATATATATATATATATATATATATATATATATATATATATATAATTGTTCAAATATAAATTATAATTATTGTATTAATATTTAATATATAACAAAATTTGGACAACGTGATGAAAAAAATGATTATTATTAATTTGGATTAACATATATCATATAATAACATTAATATCCTTTTAAGGGTATAATAGACAATTTTTTAAATTTAAATTTGGAAAGTTATAATATTTTTGCAAGATTTTTCCAATATTAATTCATTTAAAATCAAATTTTCAAATTGAGGAACATTTCTTTTCAAATCAATGAACATTCTTGAAATTCAATTGAAAACCGTTATTCTTAAAAAAATAATACATTGTCATACTTGAATTCTTTAAGAATGTAATAATCAATATTTGATTCTTTAAGAATGGATACCGAAACAAATAATAAATCAAAAGACACGCTTTATTCTTTGAGAATTCTGTGAAATCTTTCGAAGAATTACATCAAAACCTACGCTCCAGTTGTGATAAATCAAAGTGAATGATAACACAAAAATACAAGAGCAAATATAACTTCAATTTAACTCGGTCTGTTTTAAATGCATGATTCAAAAGATGAGGGACTTGTTGGTAAAGTCCATTAGTATAAAGGGACTTGAAGTAAAGGTTGTTGGGACCAATGTTGATGTGTAAAAGTGAACCAGGGACCGAAGTTGCACAAATCCATATATGTTGCATTGGGCTCGTTTGTTGTATAGAGATACGAATCCTCATGGCCCATTTCTGTCACTATGTATATAATGTGGAGTTCAACCTCATTTGGTTAGTTTTAGAGTGTCAAATTAGTGTGTGTTATCTATCACAAGTTCGTCTTCTTCATATCACAAGTTCATTGAGCTTTTATAATGTGAGAGTTTATGTTCTCTGACTATTGTGTATAGAGTGCTTTTGTAGCGAGGTTGATTTGTAATATATTTTAGTATTGAAAGTATGAGTTTATTAGTTATTTAGATTTTCTATATTAATAGAACATGTTAAAGCAAATGCGACGGAACAATATAACTTCTACTAGTTACAAAAAATTAATTAAATAGTAATCCTTAAACATGACAGAACAACAATAAAAGACATGATTATCTAAATCAACGATGTAATAACTAAAAAGCATCATATTCATAGAATAATTTTCATGACTTTTTATTTCTTGAGGTTGAAACACAAACACCATAACTGAAAGGGTCGAAACAAATCAATGTAATTAAATAAGTCCACTTTAATTTAAATTATGTCATAACGATTTTAAAAAAGATAATTATTATGAAATATTTATGTTGTTATAAAATAGAAACACGTAATAAGCAACTTATTATTAAAAGTCTACGTAGGATCATACGATCTTACGAACCTAACTAGGTAAATCGATCCCGATCTTATTAGGATCTTTTTTCGATAAGATCATTGTATTGGATCGTAAGATCGTAGAATTGATCGTAAGATCATTGGATCGTTACTAATTTTTTAAAACAAAATTTTAATAATTTTCATGTACTAACTACGTAGAATACCAATTTTGAATTGTTTATCTCTAAATGATGCATTGGATGTGTATTTTTATGTTCTAAACAATTATTGTTAACGGTAGGAATGAGCATCGAAACCGGCCGGAACCGAAACCGGCCCAGGAACTGAACTTGGTGGAAAATAGGAACCGAACTAGACAGCCGGTTCTACCGGTTATTGCCGTGTATTCAATGTTGTAATCGGTCCTCAAGAAATACCAACATAAGGTTTCAGTTTTTACCGGTTCTACCGGTTTCAGTTCCTACCGGTTCCTGGTTCCAAAAATCCACAATAATATCATCCCGGTCCCGGCCCGATCGGTTCTATCCGGTTCCGGTACCGATTCCGGCCGGTTCCCCGGTCCAAATGTTCATCCCTAGTTAACGGGATGTTTAACGGATGTGTGAAAATGTATATTTTATGTATTAAAATGCTTTCAGTAGGGTTTTTTGATCACGATCTTAACAAAATGAAAAACAATCATCCCGATCTTGACAACATTTATATACACAAAATTTACAAATAATTAATAAAATAACAGATATAATCCAACTAAATATTTAAACAAAAGAACAAAAAATGAATTAAAAAATAATCATAAACTAATTATTTTGACAAAAATAATTCCAACTAAAATAATAAAACAACACTTGATCTTTATTTGTAGACAAACTTTTCATTTATAATCCACGAAGTAATAGTTATTTAATCTATCATTTCTTGTTTTCTGCTACACAAAAAATAGAAGGGTCTTATTTTCTTTTCATGGCAATATGACACTTCATATATTACCAAAAATTTCGTTTTCATAATAATAAAATCATCAATCAAACATGTTTATAAAGCTATAAGGGAAAATCAGAATCATCCCAAATACATCAAAGTCAAATAAGGCGGAAATCATGGTGTATGCAATGCGATCATCCCGAGCGTTTCCCTTTTGATCCGGAAATACTTTAAACATAAACTGAAAACCGTAAACACGAAGCTTAGCGAGTTCCCCAGAATACCTCATACCATACATATCAAACATATAATGGGCCATGCCCGATAGCCATCGGGCCCTGCCCAACATCGAGCCTGCTTGGAACATATCTGTATGTTTCATGTTATGGGCCCCGCCTAACACACCCATCAAGCCTCGCCTAACATCAGTTCCCGCCCAACATACATACAATACATACACACATACACGGTCACACAGACAACTAGCATAAAGATAATCATAATCCATGGGTTGACATAGGTGCCTTCGACCCACTAAACGCTGGAAGGAGACTCACCTCAAACTGCTGAAAAAATCAGATAAATGATTGGGCTGCTATTTCGGGAAATCTCTGCACTAAATAAGATCAAATAACATCCAAATAATATGTAACGACCCAAAATTTAAGACCAAAAATTTCTTTTAATAAAACATTACTTTAAGCAAAGTCATCATTCCAAAACATAATCTGAGTATAAGTTTTCAAAACACATGTTCATTATCAGAGTAAACATTCCCAGGTTGTCTAATCTATGGTGTGTGCCATGCGATCACCCCGAGCTCTTCCCTCCGCTACCGGAAGTACCTGAAACCAAAACTGAAAACCGTAAGCACGAAGCTTAGTGAGTTCCCCACCCTACCACATACCATGCATAACCACATACTGCACATACTGGGCCACGCCCGCTATCTTGGGCCTCGCCCGCTACAACGGCCCCGCCGCTCTAGGCCCCGCCTGGCTTCGAGCCCCGTTCGGATACAGATCTGTTTTACTTAGGCCTCGCCTGTCACAGGGCCCCGCCCGCCAACAAATAATAACACATACACATATCACAGGGCCTCGCCCGCCAACTAATAATATCATATAACATATCACAACACATAAGTTAAACTCATACGACTGATCCTGTCCTAAGGCCTCGCCTATCCTGGGCCTCGCCCTTGTCCTACTACTGATGAGTCATGGAACCCCGTCCACGCTCCTACTGGTAGTGAGATACGGGCCCAACCCACTCTCACTCCTTCTCTAGCTTAGGCCTCACCCCTGTTCTGCTACTAATGAGATGTGGAACACCATCCACACTCTGCTATTGGTGAGATACGGGACCTCGCCCATACTCACCTCCCTACCAGGCACATACCTGTATCACACAGACAACAAGTATAGGCTATCATATAAACAAATCCTTGGGCACCCGCCCGCTATTAAGGGACCTCGTCCTAAAAATCATACTAGCATACTGTGCCTAGGGCTAACCCCCTGGTCTTCTACTCATAACTACATGGGCCGACATTGTGGCCTTAGACCCATTCACACAAAGGGAAACTCACCTGCACTGGCTGAACTTGTTGATGATCTCACTAGCTGCTGCCCAACAACTCACTGAACTCCTGCTCCCCTTGCTCCTCGAACTACCAATATCAAAGCAACACTGAGTATTACTGACCCCCGAAAGACAACCAAGTCAACTCTGGTCAAAGTCAAAGTCTTGGTCAAAGTCAACCTTCCAGGTCAACCCTACTCGCTGAGTCACCCTACTGAATCGCCGAGTTCAAATGTTCAGATTCCTTCCATTCACGTCTCGACTCGCCGATTCAGTCCATGACTTGCTGAGTCTACCGATTTCTGAGTCCTAACCTGTCCAACTCACTGAGTCTCCACCCGACTCACTGATTCGAGTCTCAACTCGAAGGGTTTGGGGTTTCTCAATCTGACTCGCCGAGTCCAAGAACAGATTCGCCGAGTACAAGGCAATTTTCATCTGACTCGACGAGCTGGTCATCCCACTCGTCGAGTTATTCCTCACCTTCATGCTACTCGCCGAGTCCACTCAAAGGACTCGTCGAGTCCATTCATATCTCCTTACATGCAGAGGACTTTTGAGTCATGCATGGACTCCAAACTGTAGATCTACCCTTCCCAAGCCTATTCCTCACGTAAAGTTGCAAACTTTACGTGTAGAGAAGGAGATCTAGGCAAAATACACCATAAACTAGGGTTTATGAGAACCATGCTTCACCAATATACCAAGGGCTGATACTTTATGGGATTCTAGACCAAAATAAGCATGGATATGAGGTAGCAACCTCAGATTTGAACCCCTAGCTCGAATGGTTACTATCATGCCAAGAATGCCCAGAACACACACATACATCTAGGTGCAAAGGAGTCCAAGAACTATTTTATTACCTCCAAATGCTCAAAAATATCTTCCCAATCCCGGATCTATAGCCCCTTCTTGCACCTCCAAGATCCTTCTTCCTTCTCCAAGCTTAATGCACTTTTCAAGGCACCAATTGGCTTAATCAATGAATAAGGCGACTAGGGTTTGGTGTTATGGGTGAAAGAGGAAGTAAAGGAACCCTATGGGAGAGAATGAGATGTTTAAATAGGCTCCAAGTACCGATTTTAGGGTTTTCCTCGCACAGACCAAACTCGCCGAGTCCCCTTGGCCGACTCGCCGAGTCGGTCACTTACTCCTCGAACCGGATCCCGCTCGGACTCGCCGAGTTCATCCTTGGACTCGTCGAGTCTCCCTTAAAATTAAAGTTTTCTTTCTTTTCTTGGCCTTCCAAACTTTGGGTGTTACAACTCTCCCCCACTTAAACTAAACTTCGTCCTCGAAGTTTGCTATGATCCACCGCCTGCGATCTGCCTCCAATACCCCACCAATTAGTCTAACACCAACTGCCTAACTTCGTTGGCCTTCCGCTCAGTCATTCAGACTAACGTTAATCCTTACAGATAATAATCTCGGGTGCATCCTGACCCTGAACATCCTGGAATCACAACTTACTCAACCGAAAATCTTTCTGGTAATCTCCAAATACTGCACTGACCCCATAGGGCTTCACCCCTTCTTTCCTTGCGCGATTTCCTTGCCTCCCAAAGGCAATGCTCCATAACCATCTATCCCCTCTGCCACTGTGAAGACCCTTTCCTCACCTGATGGAACATCAGCCTCCGGCAAGTCTTCTGGTCTTCTGCTACGGCGGAGATCTGCAAGTCATCATCAGAGAGACGCGTTAGAGCCGCCCCAGGGACTGTGCCCCCGGAGCGGGCTTCGACGGTCAAGTTAGATCAGCTAGAAGATCTGAAATGGTTCTCCATAGCTAGAGGGAACCATCTTGGTGCTGGTGGTGGCTGACGGCGACGGATGGTGGCTGAGCCACCCGGCCGGAGTATAGTGGCGGCTGAGCCATGGGGGAAGAGTCTAGGGGAAGGTCCAGGGAAAGGCCCCTCTCCATGGAGGAGGTACTGTTCATTATATAGGGGACAATTAGGTCGGGCCTTGGGCCTGCCCAATTCAGGCCCAGCTAGCAGGGAGCTGGGCAAGGCCTCCCGAAGGCACCGGGCGCGCTCCAGGCAGGGCTGGCGGGCGCGCACCAGGATAGGATGGCAAGGGAGTGCCAGGCGAGGGAGCGCCTGGCCGAGCTGGCAGGAGAGTCCCCAGCAGGGCTGGCAAGGGAACCCCAGCAAGGGCTGGCAAGGGAGTCCCCAGCAGGGGCTGGCAAGGGAACGCAGGCAGGGCTGGCAGGGGCGCGCCAGGCCAAGCTGGCGCGCTAGAGCGGTCTGGGTCACGCCAGTGGACCATATCCCGTCAAGTCCCCCCAGTATGATGATATTGGTACGCGGCCAATGACATCGGACTGTACTTAGTCATATAAACCAACAGGAGTGTCCCCAGCGAGGCTGGCAAGGGAGTCCCCAGGAAGGTTGGCAGGAGAACGCTAGGAAAGGCTAGCGGGAGCACGCCAGGCTAAGCTGGCACGCTAGAGCAGTCTGGGCCATGCTAGTGGACCATATCTCATCAAGTCCCCCCAGTCTGATGGTATTGGTACGTGGCTAATGACATCGGACTAGACTTAGTCAAATAAACTGTGCGTTGTCAAGTCCCCCTAGTCTGATGCAATCGGGTTGCTGACAACCGGATCGAACTAGATAAAGTACCAATACAATAAATAATAAAGAGAATGACCGAACCTTGCCCACGAGGGTCGTGGGGTTATGCGATGAGCCAAACACTGCTTGAGCTGACTTGATACTCCTTCATTGAGAGGAGTGCGAGCCGGTCGGTGAGATGCAACGTAATTGTTGCTGCGATCATGCGGACTGAGGCTGCTAAAGAGTTTTACGTGATACTGATGTCGGTGGAATGTTGGATCGGGGTAGCTAAGAAGCGTAAGCCTGCCATTCAGTCCCTAAGACTGTTATCCAACGTGATTGTTGTGGTAGCCATGTGAGATGGGATGTCACCAGTAACCATCTACATAGTCTGCATTGTGGCATACCTACCCTATTCCCCCTCCCTTTCTTAGAGGAGGCGAGGAATAGATTCTGAGAGCTAGGTGACTAGGTTGCTAGCGAGGGTCACGTAGTAAGACTATTGTCAATAGCCAGACAACAAAATTCTTGAGGAACAGGTAGTGAGGCTATAGGTAGGAAACATGCACTGAGACTGTTGCCGAGAACCAGGCATCAGAAATGTTGCGGGGTACACGACGAGGATATAGGTGGGGTTACACAGCAAGACTGCTTCCAAGAGCCATAAAACAAAGATGTTGTGGGGTACGCGATGAGGCTACAGGTAGGGTTACACAACGGGACTGTTTCCGAGAGCCAGGAGACAGAGATGCTGTGGGGGCGTAGGTAGCAGGGCCGCTATCGGGATCACCTTCTTGCCGGAGAGTATCTTCACTATAGCAGGTTGTAACGTGGATAACACTTCATCGATCGTCCGAGCACAAGAGAACCATGATGACTGTGAGAGAGGAAACGCCAAGATCATGGTGTGGAAGAAGCTTGTGATGCGCGACTTAGGAGAATAGCTTGGGCTTAGCAGCCAATGATCATGGAGGTGTTAAGCGGGAAAGACTCGCGTATAACAGATCGGGTTTGGCTGCCAGCGATCGTAGATAAGTCACGCGGAAGAGCATCGCGTGGAATGGCTGGAGAAAGTTGCTATAACGGAGTCGGGCTGAGAAGCCAGGCGACTCGAGGCCAAGGTATTGAACCTTGTATGCGGAGCGTGCCGCTATAATGGAGTCGGGATGAGAAGCCAGGCAACTCGAGGCGAGGGTACTGAACCTCGCATGCGGAGCTTGCCGCTATAATGGAGTCGGGCTGAGAAGCCAGGCGACTCGAGGCGAGCGTACTGAACCTCGCATGCGGAGCTTGCCGCTATAATGGAGTTGGACTGAGAAGCCAGGCGACTCGAGGCGAGGGTACTGAACCTCACATGCGGAGCTTGCCGCTATAATGGAGTCGGGCTGAGAAGTCAGGCGACTCGAGGCGAGGGTACTAAACCTCGCATGCGGAGCTTGCCGCTATAATGGAGTCGGGATGAGAAGCCAGGTGACTTAAGGCGAGGGTACTGAACCTCGCATGACTGGGCGTAGCACCCTACAATCTATATGTCTAGTTCGTGTGACCAGTTTGAGTTAAATCGGAATGGTACCTGATGCTTTGTTGCATCGCTAGTCATACTAATAAATGATGCCTCGCTGTCTTGGCTGTTTGTCGAGGGCTATGCGGGGGTGCTACTTAGAGCTAGATAGTGTAGCTACCGTCAAGTGGTGCGTAGCGAGACCGCCATCAAGAACTGGTCAGCAGGGTTGTTAAGAACTGAGCACCGAGCTGCTAGCGATAGATTATCAGCACGACCGCTGAAAGCCGGGCAACGAGACTAGCAGGGGCAAGTCAACATAAATGGTGAGGACTGAGTAGCAAGACTGCCTGAAGTTGGTCAACATAGTTACTGATAGTCGAGCAGCACGATTGTTGAGGGCTATTTCGAAATGCTTCACGAGTAGTAGTACCGCATGAGTAGTAGCGTACTACTATTCTCCCTCCCCCTTTATTTATTTATTTATTTATTTGTTTTTGAAAATGTTGAGTGAATTTTGGCTGCAACGCATATTCCGAAAATCATTGTTGTTGGGTGGCGCTGAACGACTGACTCTTGACTTTAGAGATTAGCCCATGTAAATTGTTGAGGTGGCCTAATAAAGTAGATTAGTTTGGGAGGAGCCCAAAATGAAATTGCTTAGCCCACTTGGAGGAGCCCAAAGTTTCGCAGAGTCGCAACAATTGTCAAGCTAAATTATTTTTGCAAAAACTAGGTCATTTGATTATTTTTTAGGCGGCCCAGATGCTACTATATATGAGAAGCCCAAATCAAAAGTGACAGCCCACATGTAACCTGTTAGGGTTTATGGAGTTCTTTTTCCTTTGTGTCCGTGCATTTGAATGCCCATAGGTATTAAGTGTTTTTGGCTTCTATCTTACAGTCGTTCTCCACCTTATACTCACGATCTGCTCCAAGGGTGCATAAAGAAAGAAAGAAACGGCAGCTAGTAGTGAAGGGTTCCTCGTCGGGTGGTCTAGCGGAGGAGTATCAGGTGGCGACTAGTGGTGCCTTAGCTCCGATAGGTGGCGATTACTCGAACACAGGAGGTCGACGTTCAATTATTTTTGGGTTTTGTGTGTTGGGGAACGGCGACAAGAATAGGTGGTACGTTGGGGTAGCAACCGATGGATGGGTTGTGGTAGGCAACAGATTCGATCGATGATGTGTTGCTAGGTGCCAGTGATGGTGACTCAGGATGGCCGGTGATGTTGGTTGCGCTTGTTATCTGGTCGCCGATGTTGGAGTGGTTGTTGCAGGAAATCGGCTGATGGCTAGCAATCGGAGCTCCACAAGTGCTAGGTTGCGTGTGTTGGAGAAGTTGTACAACCGGTGGGGTGTTAGCTTCAATTCCCAGCTAGCGCAAGGTGTTAGAGCATCAATTGACATTTGGTAACTGAGATCGATTGGTCATGGTCAAATTTCATTCAGGGCTTGAAAGTCGTTGGTCAGTGGATTGAGATACAAGGGTTGATCGGCGCTGCTGTAAGCAATGGTAGCTGTTGGGGTCGCTTCTTCTGAGCCGGAGACGGATGGTTCGTCGATCTACTGGTCGATGGTGGTGGAGTAGCGATGAACGTCTGGTAGCAACGATGGTTGTTGACATCGAGACTGCTTCTGACGGAGGGCAAACCGGTGACGCTGGCATTGACCAACAATTGCTGATGAGTGAATTTGTTGGCCGTCAATAAGATGTATTGACTTGGGGGTCCTAGTTCCTTTGTTTTCTTTGTGTAGGGATAACTGGACCGGGTGGGTCTTTTTCTAATTTACATGTAGGCGCCATACCCCTACCCCTCTTTTGTTTTTTTACATAGGGGATTAGACCAAGTGGGTCTAGCTTTGGCTTTTACTGTTGACAACTTTGTCATTGTCATTTGTCTGTTGCACTGCATCTTTACCCCTCTTTTTTTTGTCGGCAATAGATAGACACCACATACACCATTTTTGATGTATTTGTGATTTATCATGAATATATGAGCTGTAAATGTGATTTTCTCTGCATACACACTTCTTGTTTTTATATTATAACCATTAACTAAAATGATAAAACTATAAAATAACTTTTACTAGTTACAGCACAACATAAAGAAATTTGTATATTTAGATTGATTACTAAAATTGACTTTTGGTAATATAATATATGAAATATGGTCAACAGCTCACAAGATTTTTTTTCTTTTACAATTATCAGTTCTTTTTATAGAACTCCTCTCCACCCTTCTTTTTTTGAAAGCCATTAACCAAAATGGTAAAGCTATATGGTAGAAGTAATTTTTACCCTTTGAAATGTGCAAAAATTACAACACAACTTAAATAGACTTGTGCATTTAGACTTATTACTGAAATAGTCCTTTGATGATATGACATCTGAAAGATGGTAAAAACTCATAAGAATTCTCTTGCTTTTCAAAACTACTGAATATAAATGAAAAGGCATAAATTAAATGAAGTTTTTGAAAAGCTATGAACTGAGGGTGGGTTAAGACCCATCAAAACATCAAAACTTCTCCTCCTTTTTTTTTTTTTGAAGGCTTTGTACAAGCCATACAACTATATGTACAAATGGTTGTTACAGAAAGTAAATATATACACAAAAATGCACAACTTGGAAAGGGTTTTCTGATAATACGTGAACAAAGGATGAGATAAAACTTATAAAAAGCTTCTTTCCTTCTCATCTTTCTGAAAAAACCTCAAAATAAAATACAAAAACGGATTTAATAAATTATTTTTCTTAGAAAGTTTTTTTTGCTTCTCTTCACTCCTCAGCTTGCTTAACAAGATAACAAAGTATGAACAAAGAAACAGATCTAAACAGATTTTCGTTTCCCTTCTCTAAGTTTTGAAGAAAACAACTTCAAGGAAGTCTTGCAAAGGAAATCACAAACTGAACGTGATTTTTTAATAACATAAACCGAAAATAAAGTAGATATCTACCAAAAAGTTCTTCAACTCTCAAGTTGGTTTCATAAAACACCAAAATATGAACAAAAATGGAGAAGAGCTCCTGAGAACCTCTTCTTTCCCCGAAAATACAAGTAAAAAACGGGTCTGAGTTGGTGTTTTTAAACTTGAGAGATGGTTAAGTGGACAAAAACATGCAAATCTAGAGATCTGAACTAAAAACGTTGATAGATCTACAATGTATTTACAAACTTCATACTGTTCAGGTGAGTTAAAAACTCAACAGATCTTGGGATCTAAGTCTCAAGACCAAAAACAGATCTACAGATTTGAGCTTGAGAACAAAAATAGATCTAGAGAGCTGAGCTGATAGGATGGCAAGGGAGTGCCAGGCGAGGGCTCGCGGGCGCGCACCAGGATAGGATGGCAAGGGAGTGCCAGGCGAGGGAGCGCCTGGCCGAGCCGACAGGAGAGTCCCCAGCAGGGCTGGCAAGGGAACCCCAGCAAGGGCTGGCAAGGGAGTCCCCAGCAGGGGCTGGCAAGGGAACGCCAGGCAGGGCTGGCAGGGGCGCGCCAGGCCAAGCTGGCGCGCTAGAGCAGTTTGGGTCACGCCAGTAGACCATATCCCATCATCAATCAATCTATTACTCCCGTTACTCCCAGTATGGGTCATCGTCACCAGTATCCACTGGGCATTCTTTCTACTATCATTTGGTGTCGAGCACCCCCGCGATCAACTAACTGAATTCCACCATACGCTGCATACTCGCACTGCTACTGACTGGAAATTCTGCTATTCCTTATCGGGCTTCCGGATGAACTGAGACCACCCTGGTCCCTACCAACCTATCAATATCTGGATTACCGGCTCCCACCGATCGCTGACCCAACACAACCACTAGTCGCTCCCAGCGACATTCGAAGAAACTTCAATCACCTATACTGCTCAATCTATTCTACCATGCTGGCACTACAATTTCCTGGGATCACCGATCCCCTGTCTAAACACTAAGATCCCTACCAGGTCCCACCTGTGCTGCTAAAACTCACGGGCCTCGCCCACGGGTCTCACTCGCCCTTATCCATCTAATCTCATTTGCCTCACTACTCTCGCACGATCCTTGCCCATGGGTCTCACCCAACCATACTACTGAGCAACCTTACTCTCAGGTCTCACCTACCCTGCTACTCTCATACGGGCCTCGCCCACGGGTCTCACCCGACTATATCCTAGAGCGGCCTCTCCCAAGGTCTCACCTCTCAAGGGCTATACATGCAAACTCCTTACCATTCTCATCCATTACTCATTCTAATCCCTATCTGAATGCTAGGGGATAAGGGCCTCGCCCCAACTTTGCCAGCGAAGCCACTATGGAATGCTACGGCTTACCTGCAGTCTTACATCACCTTCTATCGCCGTCTGCTAGTGAATGCTACGGCTGCCCCGTAGTCTGACAACACTTCCCACCACTGACTGCTAGCGAATGCTACGACTGCCCTGTAGTCTTACATCACTTTCCACCACTGACTGCTGCTGAAGAAAGCTGAGGCTCTCCCGCCGCTCTTCCATGCTGTACATGCTGCTTCTGCCACTGTCTACTAACACGAAAGTATCCCATGCTATTTGACCTCGAGATATTCATTCCGACTCACACGAGTCCTACAGACGATACTTCAACCTGAATCCAAACCACATACTCACCATCACCATTTATACGCACGGACTGAGGGGGAGTTTCTCAAACTCCCAACCCTGAACTACCCAATCTATCAAATGCTGAACTACCTCTTTACCTTCTCAGAAATCACGTACTCGTTCTGGATTTACGTGCTCTTACCCTTGTACATTCATAGGATTCTCCCCCACTTCGATCCTGCTTACACCTCGCTGCTCAATGAATAGAAATCCCAATCCTTGCTACCATTCCATAATCAATCAGCTGAGGAACCCCAAACTTACCATAGCTAGGGATCTAACCGATCCATTTCTAAAACTTATACAGCTCCGAACTAGCGAGACATACCGAGTCCCTCCAATGCATGCTACAGTTACTGCACCCTAAGTAACCTTCTTCGATAGAAGCCATCCCTTAACTACTAACCAAATATCCAAGGTATGCAGATGGCATATAACTCGATCACAATCAAACCGCTCAAAAATGAAATGCTCATACCGATAATGATGCAGAACCATAACAATATAATATCATACACAAACAAAAGAACTGAAAACGGAAATCGCATACCTGCAACGTCCAGTGCTGCTCGCGTCTCCAAAGTAGCCATCTGAAAAGCCCTGCCTCCCACCGCAGGCGCCTCTGCACGGCCCTGACGGTCGTTTGTGATCCTCAAGGTTGCAGGTAGACATGCACACAAAAACCGGATTGGGCTTTAGGATCCGATCCGATCCGAAAACCGGATTTGGTCAAAACCGGTTTTGACCGAACCGGATCGGATTGAACCGGCCACCGGTTTGAAACCGGATCGAGACTTCGAATGCGAATCGGATTTGACCACCGGATCGAGAACCGGATTTTGAAGGAACCGGATCCAAAACCGGTTTGAAACCGGTTTTTTTGTTACCGTTAAAAAACGGGAATTTTCAAATTTTTTTTTTTTTTTTTCTTTTTTTTTTTAAAAAAACTAGCCGTTGGAACTTAAAAAAAACGGCTACTTTGACTTTTTTTGACTTTTTGGCACTTCTAAACACCTATATATACCTTTCATTTGCTACATTTCAATTTTACACAAAAAATTTACTACTTATTCTCATAATACTCAAAAAAATGAGCTCGAGAAATTCAACCGCGGGTCAAGATTCGGATGCAACGGTGGTTAAAATCATACCAACCACTCGGAGTAAAGAAGTGTGGGAACATTACGATTTGTGTTTGTTGTCGAACGGGAAGGAAAAAGCGAGATGCAAGAAGTGCGGAATGTTTTGGGAAAAGATGGCAATAGCACGTTAAGGAGTCATACAACAAAAACTTGTCCGGCTGTAAAAGGTCAAAGCGATCCAAGTCAACCAAATATTACTCCCGACGGGTCGATCTTCATTTACAACAATGATGACCTTCGTGAAAGCTTTTGCAAGTTCGTGATTCAAGAGGGCTATCCTTTCAACCACTTCGACAACCCACGATTAACAAGGATTTTGCGGGAAAAAATGCAACCGCAATACCGGCAAGTAAGTCGCACTTCTCTTAGACGTGATGCTTTAAAGTATTGGGATATAGCCAAAAAAGATATGCAATTGGGATTTTTAAATATAAAAACCGGTGTTTCTTTAACCTGTGCGTTTGGTCCTCCGCCGGTAGTTGTCCCAAAAGCTATCTTTGTGTCACGGCACATTGGATAGATCCCTCTACTTGGGTAATGAACAAACGAGTTATTGCTTTTGAACTTTTTGCGCATCCTCACACGGGGGCAAGATTATTTGCAATTTTAGTAAGCGTTATAGAGACTTATAATTTACGCGACAAAATCTTCTCTATTTCGTTTGACAATGCAAGTAACAATACCGCAGCGGCAAAAAGATTAATTGCAAAATATAACCCTATTTTGGATGGCTCGTTTTTTCATACTAGATGTGTTTGTCACATTATTAATCTTGCGGTACAAGATGGTTTAAAAATGATAGATTCGACGATTGAAAAATTCAAAACTGTGTTAACTAGAGTTTTTGGAAGACATAAAGCTACAATGGAAAAATATCGAAAGTTTGCCATTTCCATTAACGTAACTCCATATAGTCCTCATTGGGATTGTGACACTAGATGGAGTTCAACATGCATGATGTTTGAAAGTTTGACACGTCAAAGAATCGCTTTGCAATTATTTTACGACACAATTTCAAAAGGAAAAAACCCGGTTTCGGATTATGATTGGGATTTGATGGAAGAGTTTGTGGAAATGTTAAAAGTTTTTAAACAATCAACCACTTTTCTATCGGGTGTGTATTACCCTACAAGTCCGTTGTTACTAAATGAATTATGGTTGATGTCCGCACAATTGGAACGTTTTGAACAAAGAAGTGAAATATTTGTTTTGGTTACGAGACCAATGAGACAAAAACTAGTCAAATATTTCAAAGAAATGCCACCACTTTTTACTTGCGCCGCAGCATTAAACCCATGTATCAATGTTACGGGTGTAGAGGCTTTGATTACCAAAATTGCTATGTCTTTAAATTTGCACAAAGATAACTCAAACTACATCCGTAACCAAATAAACATTTTTAATGATACTTTTACTAATTTGTTTGACATTTACGCTACAAAATATGGCAATATGTCAAACACTTTTGCAAGTGTAACCGACTCTACTAGCGGTGCATCGGGTAGTGGTGGGGGTCGAACGGATTTTCATATCGACCTCTATAACTACCTTTTGGAGGAGCAAAACAAAAGAGCACGCACATTAACGCCTAGTAGCGAACTTGGAATTTATATGGGTTCAAACTTTTTAAAATTCATGAGTGCACCACAATTTAAAAATTTGGATCTTTTGGCTTGGTGGAGAGAAAAGGAAGCACAATTTCCTATTCTCTCCGTCATGGCCCGTGATTTACTAACCGTCCAAGCTTCCACGGTAGCTTCGGAATCCGCTTTTTCTTTTAGTGGAAGAGTTTTATCAAAGTTGAGGACGAATCTTACCCCGGTTGCGGTAGAGGTTTGCGTTTGCTTGAAGGATTACTTGGATTCTGTGGAACGTATACAACACTTGGCATCATTAGAAGGCCCACTATCACAAAATGTTGAACCGGAGATCATGGATGAAGAATATGCACAAGGCTTATCAACACCTCCGGAAGACGAAGACGATGACGATGAAGTCGAAGATGAAGACGGGGATGAAGAATATGGCATTGATGAGACCCCTAGTTACATGCGTGGCGGTTGAAGAATAATTAAAGGAAGGCGACACGAAGTGGAAGACCACAAAAACTATTTCCATTTGGCTAGATGTTATAACGCCACTTTATTATTATTATTATTATTTAACTAGTTTAAAAACTCTTTCTAATTCGACGTTTGATGTATGTTTTAACTATTTTAATGTACCCATGTTGCATTTTGTGTTATATTTGAAGTCCAAAAAATGTGTATTTAAAAAAAAAAAAAAAAAAAAAAAAAGAAAATCGGATCGGATTTCGGATCGGATCGGATTAAACCGAATCGGATGGGGGGCTCGGAAAACCGGTCAAATCCGGTCAAAACCGGTTTGAAACCGGTTCGGATTTAATGCCGAATCGGATTGGGTGTGTCGTCATCAAACCGGATCGGATTCGGATCCGGATCGGATCGGATCGGATCGGGTCTTTGTGCATGTCTAGTTGCAGGGGCAGGTGCCATCACCTGTCCTGCTGAAAACAAACCGGGGCATTGGGCCTTCTTGTGGCCCCGCTGATTGCAGTGAAAACATATCAAGTCTGATCTCTGAGTGGTGGTAACAGTACAATCCCTGCTAAAATGACCAGTCCGACCGCACTTGAAGCAACCAGACTCACCACCACTACCACTCCTGCACGCGCCCCCGTGCGCCCTGGCACACTTTCCGCATCAACTGTGGTCCTGATAATCCCTAGATCTTGAATCCGATCCCTTAGGCCTTTTGCCCGAACTCGCGGCTACCTGAACCTCATCCGGCTTCCTCTTCCGGATCTGCTCCAAATCAATTTCCCTCTCCCTGGCCCGAGAAATCATATCTTCCAGCGTCTTACAACCAGACCTGCTCAGGAACTTCCTTATGTCAGCCCTCAGCATCTCGTGATATCATGCCTTCTTCATTTCCTCATCCACGACATACTGCAGTACGAGAAGAGTCCTCTCCCTGAACTTGGCAGTGATCTCCGCTACAGTCTCAGTAGTCTGCGTCAAGTCTTGAAACTCCCGGGCCAGCTGCTGCACCTCAATAATTGGCGAAAACTCCGCCCTTAACCTAGCTGAGAAATCGCTCCAAGTCATTGCGTCCAACGCGACATCATCACCCAAAGCATGACCAATCTCTTCCCACCAATCCCTCGCTCTGTCCTTCAGAAGACAGGAAGCGAGTCTAACCTTGTCCTCCTCAGGACACCGGCTCGTACGGAACGCGTTGGCAACATCATCCAACCATCTGCTGCTAGTGATGGGGTCCCTAGCCCCATGATAATCTGGTTCCCCGCAAGCCCTAAACTCCCGAAATGTCAAGGTACGCGCTCCCATTAAGGCCATCATCTCAGTACGGAAGGCTCCCAGCCTCTCATCCAAAATTTCCAATATACCCTCCTTGACCGTGCCAAAGATCACATGAGTCTGAGCTAGAATACTGCGCGTAACCTCAGCTGATATCAATTCTCTCATCCGCTCCTCGAGCTGCTCGGCCCCTGAACCCGAGCCTGATCTCTCTTCGGCGCCTGACCCGCCCACTAGTCTCTCTCGCAATGTCACCATGCTGAAACATATAACATAAGCATTATCAGAATACTCCTCACTGCTGCGAGACCAAACATACTCACTACCAGGTTCTCAGTCTTGTCTTGGCCTTTCCCGAATCGAGTACGGATCCTTTGCTTTCAGTAGTACGGGCCCATACTACCTTCCACATCTATCCGTACTTTCCTCAAGAACTGCTTCGACTCCACCAGGTCCCTTTTTCTACTACTACTGCTCCCAGCACTACCTCATCCTAGGCTTACCCTAGGGAAACCTTTGACTCAACTCAAACCAGTCCGCAGCTACTGAAGGTATCCTTGTGATGCCAATTAGCCACCACCTGGATACCATACCATGTGACGAGGCTTAGATAATCCTTCAAGTAAAAGACTCGTCCCTACAACGGTTGGACTCAAACAAGAGCTGCACAATAGGACCAAATCCAACACTCTGAGATTATTCAACCCTGATCACATGTGACGTGTCGTATCCACCTAATGGCTAACTCCCATCACTCAGAATCCCACAATGCACAAAGCAAGCAACATTCATACAAAGGGAAAAATCTAACCATAACATACTCAAGCAATCATAATATCATACCAAGAATTTGAACTAGCATGCAACACAAACTCATAAACTCAGGCATAACCTAAACATGTTATCCTACTACTGCCTAACCAGTACTATCATGCAGCTCAAAAGCACATATAACAGGCACATAAGGCATCCTCCCTAGATCCTTAGTCCTAATCTAGCATGCTGTTCTATTAACTGTTAATCAAAACATAGACTTTTATGGGTATTTTGGGGTACTTACTTGAGCTCGGTTGATTGCATGCACCACACCTCTTTTCTCTATTCAAAGTTCTTTTCTTTCTGAATTCCTTTTGCTTTTCTAAAACTGTTTTCTTTCTCAAAACTCTCTTTTTACAAAACTGTCTTTTCATTTTGAAAACTTCTATACCAATTCCTCAGTTTGAGTTCAGACACACCCGAGAGCATGTCCGAATCCCTCAAACCAAGGCTCTGATACCAACTTGTAACGACCCAAAATTTCTTTTAATAAAACATTACTTTAAGCAAAGTCATCATTCCAAAACATAATCTGAGTATAAGTTTTCAAAACACATGTTCATTATCAGAGTAAACATTCCCAGGTTGTCTAATCTATGGTGTATGCCATGCGATCACCCAGAGCTCTTCCCTCCGCTACCGGAAGTACCTGAAACCAAAACTGAAAACCGTAAGCACGAAGCTTAGTGAGTTCCCCACCCTACCACATACCATGCATAACCACATACTGCACATACTGGGCCATGCCCGCTATCTTGGGCCTCGACCCCTACCTCGGGCCTATCCCGCTACAACGGCCTCGCCTGGCTTCGAGCCCCGCTCGGATCCAGATCTGTTTTACTTAAGCCTCGCCTGTCACAGGGCCCCGCCCGCCAACAAATAATAACACATACACATATCACAGGGCCTCGCCCGCCAACTAATAATATCATATAACATATCACAACACATAAGTTAAACTCATACGACTGATCCTGTCCTAAGGCCTCGCCAATCCTGGGCCTCGCCCTTGTCCTGCTACTGATCAGTCAAGGAACCCCATCCACGCTCCTACTGGTAGTGAGATACGGGCCCAACCCACTCTCACTCCTTCTCAATAATTAATTCGCATTCCATTTTCACTTTACATTTTATAAAAATTACACTGTTAAAACTCTTGCGAAATTCGTAACTTCTTTGTACGAGATCCATTCTCAACATTCTTTATGTACGCATTCATTTTTACCAGTACATAGACTCTTCTTTACATTACTTTAGCTAAAAAGACATTTTATTCATTTCGTATTTTATGACAAATACTGATGTAGTGTGTCGAATGCGTAACTTTGAAAAATCATAACTTGTTTATATGACGTCAGATTTTGGTGTTCTTTATATCTCATAAGTTCGTAATCACGATTACTACAACTTTCATATAGATTATTTATTCAAAAGAGTAAATTACTCAAATCGTCCCTATGGTTTGGTCAAAATTGTACGTTTGGTCCCTAACTTTTTTTTTTTTGCACTCGGATCGTCATTGTGGTTTGATTTTGTTACGTTTTTCATCACTTACAGACATAAAGTTAGGGACAAAATGTACAATTTTGACCAAACCATAGGGACGAAAAATGCAACAAAATCAAACCATAGGGATGACTCGAATACAAAAAAAAAGTTAGGGACCAAATGTGCAATTTTGCTCAAACCATACGGATGGTTTCAATAATTTACTCTATTCAAAATGATAAATGTTATTATATATATACTAATTTTGAAGTGCCAGGTGAATAGTTCTTCTCTGTGATTGGTGGGATTTTTCTTTTTAATGTTTTTCTTTGAATTTTTTTATTTGGGTAGTAGAGATCTGTCTGATTCCACCGCCTCCCTATGTAACCAATTAAAATGAGATCAGTGGCCTCTCCACCCCTAATTTTGAGATTGGTACGTGTCCCCCACCGCCATCATCCTCCGATTAATCCTTCTTGGTGTAGCCCCCACCGCTCCACCGACTGATCCTTACACTCATTTTCCCCATTCTTCTCCATTCTCCTCTATCTATCTCAGATGAGGACCATTTTTTCTTCATTGATTTGTTTTCCGATCATTCCACTTCTATAATAAGATTTTATACAAATATTATACCCATAATATTTGTCAATATAACAGATAAACAATAGATAAATATCATTAACATTTATATAACCCATATCGTGTACGGAGACTTCTTATTTATTTATTTTCAATTATCATATTCGAGAATTTTAATTATTCAATGAAAATGAATAATCATAACTATAATTCCTTAAACGTCTAGCCTGAATTCACGGGTGTTATAGCTTGAGTTCCTACACCAGTTATCATAAACATTAAATCATGAAGTCTCGTGGATCACTATGTCATAATTTAAATGGTGTTGCATAGCATATCGGTGTGACACGGTCTAATAAATGTATATATATGTTGGAGTCTTTCATCTCTTAATAAAGGCTCTTTTGAAAAATTCAATCTTGGACTTTTTCTATATCTTACCCTACTACCATTAGATGATATGAGGATAAGGAGAATGAATGCGCATATTCCAAATATTGGCTCAACCAGGTATGGCTTGATAAACACTTCATCATAGGCGACTTAAGTTCAAATTTTAGTAGTTTAAAACAAGTTTTGTTTACAACAAAATTCTAACATGGTTGCATAACACATCGCATATGATGAGCCCCCTCTCTCATATATCCTGGTAAATAGGCGAAGCAGTCCATTTTGAAATAAGATATAGTACATAAATTAAAATACAACTAAAAAAAAAAAATTACTGTCCCAACTTCCAAAAGTCACATAGGACAGAATGATACTAGGGTCCATGCGGCTTGGTCTCTTCACGAAGAAAACTGTAAACCAACATCTTAACCTATCCATACTAAAGAAAAATTGGTGTGAACAAGGTCATTTATTTGCAGATGGAAAACTAGATCATACTATAGCGGGAGCCATACAAAATCTTAAATTCATACAAATGGAGACCTCTTAAATTGTCTAACCAATTTGTCTTTACTCCTCATGATGATCACATGTCATCTATAAAACACAATATTTCAAACATTACATCATTTTAGACTTTGGTATTCATTATACAAGTTCATGTGTTTTATTGGGGATAATCTTATTCAAGGATCTCCAAAGAACAACCCACTATATCGCGGAATACTAGTAATATTTTAGATGTGTTAGAGTTTGAACCACATACCTCTTGTATGTAATTTCACTCCTCAAAAACTCATAATGGAGCCCTTATTATCGAAAGACTTCCAAGGGTTTACAAGAGAGATTTTTGTTAAGAACCACCAAAAGTAGTCATCCTTGTATACACAAATGATATATCAATATTATTTCTATACTTTTATCTAACAATTTCGTTTATCGTTTCTTTATTTGTTTGATGAAACTTTATAATAAATATTTTAAAATGTAATTATTCGTTATGCATGAGTACTATTGTATGAATAAAAGGCTAGTTTTGTGAGATGGGACTTTTATAGAGAAAATACATATGGAGTTGTCATTCTTCATAATATAATAAAGAAGGAGCAAATTTCAAACAACTACCAACTTATGCCGGAATAATTGAGCTTAATCCATTATTAGATTTGACAACACAAGTTTTCCTCTATTACAACTACAATTTTTACCTACAACGGAAGACTTTGGACCACCGGATGCAATAAACATCACAATTTTTATACACTAATGTTACTTTTATTTATTTTGTTTTTTTTGAAAACCTTTAAGATAATATTCGACATAATTATTTCGTATTAGATTTTTATGGATAGACTTAGTAATATTTACGATTATAGAACGATGTTGTATTACTAAAAAATTATTTATAACATGTGAAATCTCCTTACATTTAACCCCTCCAATAACTATCGTGTTAATTTGTGCAACTAAAAAGAATGTTCTCTTAAGTTTAAGACATAGGTATTTGAATTGTCGAGTTTTTGGGGATTACAATTTACACCCGTTTAGAGTGTTAACCTAATAAGATTTTGAATTTTACTTTATATTGGGTTTTATGTTTGGGTATTTTCGTTAGGAAACCCTAATTAGCTTGTCTATATATTATGTCTTTCCCTTTCATTGTATTTGTACTTCTTTTTTATAATAATACGAAACCCTAGCCGTTCTATGTCTTTCACTTGTTAGTTTACATGGTATTAGAGCTCGGTTGATTATCTGTACTTTTTCGTTTTTGGGGTCGAGTACTGTTCATCGGCGTTATTGTTCACGGGGCACAGTTCACCGACGATTAATGTTCATTACTTTTCATGGTACTGTTCACGTGCACTGTTCATTGCCACCATTTGCGATTTTGGGTATGCTTTTCTTGCTCGTTTTTGTATTCAGTTTAGTTCGATTTGTTCGTTTTGTCGGTTTTGAGGGTTTCATTTCGTCTAGCTTTGTTGATTTCGAAATCTTGATCGTTTTGCTGCTACTCGTATTTACTGTTTGACTGATATTGAAATATGGCCCTAAGAGATGATTCTCTTCAGTCCATTAGTATTCATCTTGATGGCAAAAACTATGCCTATTGGAGTTATGTTATGAAAAATTTCTTGCGGGGCAAGACTATTTGGGGGATTGTTACAGGTGATAAGAAGAAACCAACAAACGAAAAGGCCGATAATTATGCAACCTTATTGGATTCATAGAAGACTGATAACTCCAAGATCATTACTTGTATTAATAATTCTGTCATCCAGTCTATTGGTACTCAGTTGGTGAAGTATGACACGACAAATGAGGTTTGGGATCACTTGGCTAGGTTGTATACTCAGTTTAACTTTGCAAAGCAGTATCAGTTAGAGTTTGATATTCGATCCCTCCAACAGAACAATCTCAGTGTTCAGGAATTTTATGCAACTATGTTGGATTTGTGGGATCAGTTAGCTCTTACAGAACCTGATGTTTTGAAGGCGTTTAAGCCTTATATTGATAGAAGGGAAGAACAACGTTTGGTTTAGTTCCTTATGGCATTATGTTCAGATTTTAAAGGTCTGTGGATCAATCTTGCATCGTACACCTCTTTCCACTGTTGATTCGGTTGTTCACGAGTTGATTGCTGAAGAAACTCGTATCAATTCCTATGCTGACAAAGCTCCTAAGACAGCCACTCCTGCTGTCTTTGCTGTTCCACAACGACCCCAATCTTTAAGCCAAAATCGTCCCAGAGTTGCATTTGATGAGTACGCTTTCTATAAGAAGAAGAACCATTGGAAAACAAATTGTCCTTTGTTGACAAGCAAGGGAAATCAGCAGTAACAAGCAAGATCACCAATACAGTCTCAGTCTTCACAGCTGAACAAGTCTTCTGGACAGTCGCGTCCCTCATTTTCATCTTTTAGACCACTACAATACGTTGTTGCTACACCTTCAGTTGAGAATGAAACAGATTTCACACCACCATCAGCCTTGGATCCATAGATTGTTGAGCAGTTCAGACAACTCTTAGCTACCAATTCAACTGCCATGTCAGCTTCCATGTCTCATTCAGGTCTATCTTCATCCAACACATCAGGTATTCCTTTATCCTTGTGGATATTGGATTCTTGTGCATCTCATCACATATCACCACATTTTTCATCTTTTGCTTCATTATCTTCTCGTACACCTGTCTCTGATATGTCTGCGAGTGCTACACCCATGTCAGTAGAGGGTGTTGGTTCTATTGTCACACATTATATATCTTTAACAGATGTGTATTACATTCCTACACTTGCTTTGAATCTTGCATCGGTCAGTCAATTGTGTAAATTTGGTTGTTGGGTCTTCTTTTATGATTCATTCTGTTGTGTACAAGACATCCAGTCTCTGAGGGTGATTGGGATAGGTTGTAGACTTGGGGAGCTTTATGTATTGGAGCAGCTACATGTTGCTGATGTTGCTGCATCTAGTGTCGATTTTTCTTCTTTTCGGTTAAACCCTTCATCATCTCCTTTTTATATTTGGCATTCTCATTTGGGACATGTGTCAGCATCTCGTTTACAGTTTTTGGTTTCCACCGGTGTGTTAGGATCTTTGAATTTTGATGATATTTCTGATTGTTGTGGTTGTAAACAGGGAAAATTTTCTGCTTTACTGTTTAATAAAAGTGTCACTTGTTATGTTGCTCCCTTTGATATTGTGCATTCTGATGTGTGGGGTCCCTCTCTGATCACCTCCAAATTAGGAGCTAACTATTATATTTCATTCATTGATGATTATACTCGTTATACGTGGGTTTATTTTATGAAGCGGAGGTCTGACTTTTTCACCATATATAGTGAATTCAAAGCTCTTGTCAAGACTTAACACTCTGCTGTCATAAAATGTTTTTAGTGTGATATGGGAGGAGAATTTACCTCCAATGAAATTAAACAATTATTGGCACTATACATCAATCATCTTGTACAGACACTCCTCAGCAACATGGTGTTGCAGAAAGAAAACATCGACATCTCCTAGAAACTGCAAGATCCTTACTACTCTCTGCTCAAGTTCCCAATATGTTTTGGGGAGAAGCTTTTCATACCGTCACTTATGTTATTAATCACATTCCTATTGCATACACTTCGGGGAAGTATCCTTATGAAATGTTGTTTGGATAACTCCCAGATTATTCTTCATTACGAGTGTTTGGGATATGTTGTCTTCAAAATCAGATCTTTGTGTTTTTCTAGGATATGGTATTGGTCAGAAAGGTTATCGGTGCTATGATCCTTCAAATCAAAAACTGTGTGTATCTCGCAGTGTCACCTTTTTGGAGCATATTCCATTCTATAGCATTCATGTTTAGTCACATGATGCAACCCAAGAGGAGCTTCGTACTATTGATCCGTTTAGAATTGATGATTCACCACATGTCACTGATCCACCACTTGTTGCTGATCCACCACATGCGGCTGATCCAGCACCTATCGTTGATCCTCTACCTGCAAATCATCAAGACCCCCCCCCCCCCCCCCCCGCCCTCCATCAAGGCCTTATCGTAATAAGAAGTCTACAAAGCTTCCTGACTTTGTCTATTCCTCTTACTCACTATCTTTTGCCTCTTTTATTGCTATGTACATTGTCTCTCTGAGTCAACATCCTACAAAGAGGTCGTTTCTGATCCCCTTTGGTAGACCACTATGGCTGAGGAACTTGTAGCTCTTTATCAGACTCATACATGGGATATGGTTCCTCTTCCACCTGGAAAACACATGATTGGTGTTCGTTGGGTTTATAAAATCAAAATAAAGTCTAATGGATCCGTTGAGCGTTATAAAGCCAGACTTGTTGCAAAAGGGTACGCACAAAACTATGGTATGGATTATGAGGAAACGTTTGCTCCTGTTGCAAAAATGACGACTGTTCGCACCTTGATTGCATTATCTTCCATTCGCCAATGGAAGATTTATCAGATGGATGTCAATAATGCTTTCTTGAATGGTGATCTTAATGAGGAAGTATACATGTCTCCTCCCCCTGGTATTGCTCACCAACCAGTTGAAGTTTGTCGACTTCGGAAGGCTCTATATGGCCTCAAACAAGCCCCTCGTGCTTGGTTTGAGAAAATTTCTACATTGATTACTTCACTTGGTTTTCAACCAAGTAACCATGACTCGACTCTACTTATTCGATGTACGAATGCAGGTCAGATTATTCTTTCCTTATATGTAGATGACATGATTATTACTGGTGATGATCAGGATGGTATAGGGTCTTTAAAGCGTGATTTGGCTCACCGTTTTGCTATGAATGACTTAGGATTGCTTCGTTATTTCTTGGGGATTGAAGTTGCTCAATCTCCAAAGGGTTATCTTTTATCTCAAACGAAGTATATTTCAGATTTGTTTGAACGCGAACGACTCACGGATAATCGAACAGTTGATACACCTATAGAGTATAATGCAAAGTACTCTCCAACTGATGGTGTCCTATTATCAGATCCAAGCCGTTATCCTACCATTGTTGGGAGTTTGGTTTATCTGACTATCACTAGACTGGATATTGCTCATGCAATTCATGTGGTTAGCCAGTTTGTTACTGCTCTTATTACTGTTCATTGGGGAGCTATTCTTCATATTTTGAGATATTTACATGGTGCTAAGTTCCACACTCTTATGTTTCCATCTTCATCCTCTCTTGAGCTGCGTGCCTATAGTGATGCAAATTAGGATAGTGATATTTATGATCTTAAGTTTATTACTGGGTATTGTGTTTTTCTTGGAGATTCATTGATATCATGGAAAAGAAAGAAACAAGATGTTGTTTCTCGATCTTCTACAGAATCTGAGTATCGAGCCATGGCTATCGCCACTTGGAAGATTGTTTGGTTGAGATGACTTCTTGCAGATATGTATGTTCACATCTCTCAGCCTACCCCTTTGTATTATGATAACGAGAGTGCGATAATGATTGCCAAGAATTCAGTGTTTCATGAGCGCACAAAGCACATTGAGATTGACTGTCATTTCACACGTCATCATCTCCAAAAGGGCACTATCTCCCTTCCTTGTGTTCCTTCCTCTTTGCAGATTGCTGATATTCTTACGAAGCCGTTGACTGCTCCTCGATTCTATTTTCCATCTGACAAACTCTAAATGCTTATTGTTGTTGCATTGTGAGTTTGAGGAGAGATGTTAGCCTAATAAGATTTTGGGCTTTATTTTATATTGAGCATTTTCGTTAGGAAACCCTAATTAGCTTGTCTATATATTATATATTTCCCTTTTATTGTATTTGTATTTCTCTTTGATAATAATACGAAACCCTAACCATTATATATCTTTCACTTGTTAGTTTACATAGAGAAAGATCTAAAATGCACCCGGGCATTATATATTAAATTCAAATTTTCATTGATAAAGAAAATGAAGCACTGGCATTATATATTAAATTCAAATTTTCATTGATAAAGAAAATGAAGCAATATTGCTTAAATATTTTCTAAAAAATAACCAAAATTCAGTATAACCATCCATTTAGAGAACTTCGACGTCATCCACTTTTTTTTTTTTTTTTCAATCTTACACTTATAAACTCTTTTTCATTATGAAATCATTTTATTTAAAACTTCTACTACAAAAAAAAAAAAAAAAAAAAAAAAAAAAAAAACTTTAAAAAATATTTGTTATTAACAAAATATCTTGATTTTCGTTAAAATATGAAAAAAAAAAAAAAATTGAGGTACGGATTTTTTTCTCCCAGTAAACAATATTTTGCAAAATACGATTTTTTTTTGGAAAAAAAAAAAAAAAGAAAAAACATATTGTTAGGCATGTTGTAGTGGAACCTGTAAATTTCATGGTTATATAAAGATTATTCTTTAATTTATTTTTGAGAAAAACTAGACACTTTTAGACTAATTTTATACTATCTAATTACTATTGGAACAATGAGGTTCAATTTTAGAAAGTCAAGATGACATCATACTCATTATGCATAGTTCTATGTTACAACTTACAACAGCATACTATCCTCCCATTAACCAACAAGGGACTCATTTATCCAATGTATTGCTTGATGGATCCCAATAATATATACTTTTTTCTATTGAAACTTGGTAATTCATTAAGTGTTATTGTGGTCCATGAAAGTGGGAATGTGGTCCATGAATTAAAAGCCTATTTTTGTGGTAGAGGGAAATTATGTAAGAGAAGAGAATTGTGGGCTATTAATGTCACTTTAAGTTTTACCACTACCATGTCCTCTTAAATCTTAATGCTTCCAAACTTTTAAACTATAAAACAAGAATAAAAGGTTAGGGAGTATATAGTTAATAATAAGAGTCAACTTTACAATTATGTAGTTTAAACACTTGGGTAGATAGTCGTAAAGTTAAAAGACAATTAATTAAAAGTCAATAACACATATAACTTACCTAGAGAAGGTTTATAATAAAACATGCTTAAATTCTATATGAAATCTTATGTTTGAATAAATTTATATTGTTACTTATATAAATAAGGATCTTTTTTTGAAAAAAAGATGTAGATGCTTGCTAGCTCTCATCTTCGAATATTTGGATTAAGAGTATGTTGATGAATTCCTTACTAATGGTCCCAAAGTCGCATAAATTTCTTTGACTTGTAGGATTTTTCTGACAATAAGTAAATAAATTAATCAATGAGGATCATATTCTCTACAAAAACGATCATTTTATGAGCATGTATCCATGTTTACGAAGCCTTTATAAAGATAGAACAAGATAATTATAAAAATTTTGATAAGAAATATTATGACAGTTCATCATATGATGGATATAAAAATAATGTTGCGTGAGAAACTACAATTGTCATGCGTACTAGATTATATAGTTTTTTTTTAGTGGTATTCAAAGCAATCAATAGATATGGGTCCTAAAACTTAAGTTAGGTTGATTAACAATGAAAAAAGTTTGTGATCGCAAATGTTTGTCCATTTCATACACTATTGGTAAAGGTGTGGAAAGCTCCGTTTCAATTGGTTTTGGTGTTACTTTTTGGATCACATCCTCATTTTTTTTATATAAAATAAACAACTCTCCTTTTTACATCTCCCTTCATTTTATACAACATAAATAAAAATCATAAAAATTCTTAAGTGGCATTTATTCGGTTCCATGGGTTTTGGTGTGATTTGGGCAATTGGACCCACACGGTGGCATTAGGCCGGATGAAGTGTCAAAAGTAAGTTTTGATCTATTTTATACTAGGTGTAAAACCTGTGTATTACACGGATTGTTCTAAAAAAAAGATTAAATATTAAATTAAAATGTAAGCAGAAAATATTTTTTAATGTATAACTTTTAAAATAAGAAAGAAAGAAAATGTATTTATTGGAATTTAATATCATATATGATATTTAATATTTTACTTATATAAGTACATGACTTTAATTTTAAAAATTGAAACAAATCAAAATTTGATAAGTGGATAATATTTATTTTTCAAAAATACCATAAAATGACAAGTGTTAAAATTCATGAGAAATTAACATGTGACAAAAAAAACCTTAATTTATTAAGAAGAACTAGCAGATTGGTGTGCGTGAACATTGATGATATTGATTTTCAAACATTAGTCTTTCATATAAAAAGAAACAAAAAAACTCAGAGATGCTTTTTTTTCTTCAAAGCATGCCAAAACCTCATCTAATAAAAACATTACCTACATTACCTTTATGATTTTGTTATGCATAGAATGTGATAGCCAAACTCCGACTTCAGAATCCCTCATTGCCTCAATATGTTTTTTCCTATTAACCGGATTCAAACAAAGTTTTGTTATCAATTATTAGTGTGTTATGGGGCTTTAGTTTCTCATTATACGTGTTTGAAAACAAAGGCATCTCGTGTTTATAATCTTTCTCACTATTTGTGTTAGTTTGCATCCTGCAAAAGGGAGAGAGAGAGAGAGAGATAGAGAGAGAGAGATGGTATTTTAACGTGTATGATGAATGGTTATAAAGTGGGAGAGAACAATGCATTTAAAACTGAAAATGGTTATTGAAACAACCTAAATATCATATATTATATAAATATTTCACATAAAGCCGGAGAGAACAATGCGTTTAAAACTGAAAATGGTTATTGAAGCAACCCAAATATCATATATTATATAAATATTTCACATAAATCAAAGACTAACCTAATTGCATATGATCAATATGTTTAGACTAGAAAAGTGTGTAGACACCAAAACATCTCTTCCAAATTTTAGAAACCGTGTATCCAAAACATACATAAGAAAGTATTAAGGGGATGTTTGGGATTGCTTTTAGAATGATTTTTGATTTTATCTTTTTCAAAAAATTAAAAAGATGTTTGGGTAATAGAAAAGTTCATTTTAAAATGACTTTTTTGTATAGAGTAAAATGAGGGGTTTCAAAAAGTCACAAAAACCTGACTTTTTGTGACTTTTTGTAATTTAAATGTAAAAGTTAAGCTAAAAGTCATTTTGCTAATCCAAACACTTTTTAAAAAGCTTCTTTTACAAAAAAATCCTTTTACAAAAAGTCATTCTATAAAAATGACTTTTGATGTTTAAAAGCAATCCCAAACATCCCCTAAATCTAGACTTTAAACATAATGTTTACGATTAGCATACACCAACACTCACTTACCCCTTAATTACACTACAAAGAATCCTCTTAACATATCTATCAATGGCAATTTCAATTTTTTATAAAAGAACTGAGCTTGAGAGACTAACTCTATAAACAGAGATATTACACGACTATACATCATAAGTAATCAAGATGACCATGCAACAACAAACAACATTGGAGAAGGCGTTGATGATGCTTAACGGTACAGTGAAGTTTAACATGTCACTACTTGAGTAACTCATTTAGATATAAAGTTTTGATATTTTCATGAAAACTCAATGTATATTTTTCCTAGTTGTTGCCCGTTTTCCATCTCACTTACTATACGATGATAATTAAATTTATGGTTTACAAAAAAAAAAAAAAAAAAAAAAAAAACTCCAAGTTTTGATTAAAAAAAATTGAGAAACCGAAAAAAATTCAAATTTATTTAAAATAACCTTTTATTAACATAATATTTTGTCATATTTAGTATTTCCTTATGATACACTTCATTAAGGTATCTATCAGTGAATATAAAATGAAACATCATTCTTCTTGTAAAAACAAATGCAAAAACCTCCTAATACTATCTATATTATTGAAACATTAATACAGTGCAATCTCATTAGTCATTCATACTTTTTAAAATTGGAAATTTAAAATACATTGTATGATCATTAATAATATTCACAATCGTAAACAAAAACGTATTTGCAAATTCATAATATGTAAAAATATTACATGCTGTTATGAAATATTAGTTTGTAAATGACCATTGGATTCTCCATTTATCCCATAACTCTACATCATTATTTAGCATTAGTAACAACCATTTCAATGTGTTTTATGAATGTAATAATACACCATCATAATGTGCATTCATATTATAGCTCATCTTTCTTTTTATTTGGTTACTATAAATAGTGAGCCATATGTATTAGAAACTTGATGATTTCCTCACAAGTATTGAAATAAAAGTTCTCTCTACTCTCATGTCTTTCTTTACTTTATAATTTATCTTGTTATTTGATCATATTTTATAAAACGTTATCAGCACGACTCTACCATAGAGCTCTAACTCTTTATTGTTCTTGTAATTTTCAGGTATGTATTTTTTTATAATTTTACATGTACAATGCTTACAACTTATTTTATGGAATTTCTTAACTAACAATTCCTTAACATACAAGTCTTTATTTTGATTTCTATTTTCATTATGGAAAACAATGCTAGAGAAAACTTTCTCTAGTTTTCATAGTACTAACATGCTCCTGCAGTAGCAATATCATGAGAAAAGTTTAAAATAAATATGAATTAATCTCATGTCTACTTGTGTCTAAACAAGATAATGAGTTATTGATGAAAAATCACCAATTAATCGTGACTGGTTCTAGTGCATTCCCTGAAGTGAATGCAACATCATATAATCAGAATAGTCATGGGTTTAGCCGAGGTCATAGAGGTTATCACAATTATCATAAAAATAACAAGATTACAAGTAACCACCAGAAGTTCGAAAATAGAAAAAATCCACATCCTAATGATAAAAGTGGTCAAGGCAAAAAAAAAATGAAAATGTTTATCACCGATGTGGAATGACTAATCATTAGTCTTGTACATGCCGCTTACGGAAGCATTTTGTTGATCATTATAAACTTATCTAAAATCTAAAGAAAGATAAAATATCAAAACAAATTTTATTCAAAGTGATATTCATGAAGATCAACCAGAAATGACACATTTGGATGTTGCCGATTTTCTTGTCTACCCAGAAGGGACATGTCGTGATATGGATGGTGATTGATCAAAATAATGTGTAGTTTGTTTCATGATATTTATTATGTTTTTATGTCATATTCATTTCATGAGAAATGATGTCATCACAATCTTCCCAAATTAATAAAATGTGACTTTATTCCTCTAAGTCATGTTTCTTGTATTTTATTTATTTATCGAAAAAAATATGGATATTCGCAAAAGAAATGAGGAAGATATATGTCTTGCAGACAGTGCAACAACAGATAACATTTTTAATAATGAAATATATTTTGCTTACTGATCAATTGTAGAAGCAAATGTCAATACAATAACAGGTAGTGCAAAAATGATTGAAGGCTCCGGAAGAGCGAATATCACATTACCACAAGGGATAATAATTACAATTGGAGATGCATTATTTTCATCAAAATCACCAAGAAATTTATTAAGTTTTAAGGATATTCCGTCCAACGGATATCATGTTGAAAAAACTAATGATGGTGATAAAGAGTATCTCAATATTACCAAAATGATATCAGGTAAGAAAAGTCTTTTGGAAAAATTACCCGTATTGTCCTCCAGATTGTATTATACAAATATTATAATGATTCATGCTATTGAAAATAAAAAAAGGTATGATAACATATAGAAAGTTTGGCGTGACCGGTTGGGCCATCCCGGATCAATTATGATGCGAAAAATAATTGAATGTTCAAGTGGTCATTTCTTGAAAAACCAGAAGATTTTTCAAGATAATGAATTGTGTTGCATGCTCTCAAGGAAAATTAATATTTAGTCCATCATTGAACAAAGTTGGGTATGAAAGTCTTAGTTTCTTACAAAGAATTCAAGAGGATATATATGGATTAATTCATCCACCATGTGGAACATTTAGATTTTTTATGGTCTTAATTGATGCGTCAACTAGATTGCCACACGTGTGCTTGTTATCTAGCCGTAATCTCGCTTTCGCAAGATTACTGGCACAAATAATCCGCTTAAGGGCACATTTTCCTGATTACCCAACTAAGAAAATTTGACTTGATAATGCTGGAGAATTTACATCACAAGCTTTTAATGACTATTGCATGTCGATTGGGATTACTATTGAATATCCTGTTGCATATGTTCATACAAAAAATGGTTTAGCTAAGTCGTTAATCAAACGCCTTCAATTAATTGCAAGACCATTACTAATGCATTATAAACTTCCTAATCAACATAAGGGCATGAAATTTTACATGCAACATCACTTATATGCATAATGGCAACTATTTATCATGAGTTCTCCCCTATTCAACTGGTTTGCGATCAGGAACCAAATATTTACCATCCAAGGATGTTTGGATGTACAATTTATGTATGCATTTCTCCACCTCACTTGACAAAAATGAGTCCTCAAGAAGAGTGAGAATTTATGTTAGATATGAATCTCCATCTATAGTAAAATATTTAAAATCATCAATCGAAGATTTATTTATAGCTATACTTGATGATTATTATTTTGATGAATCATATTTTCCAACATTTGGGGGAGAAATAAAGAAGCTGGAAAATAAAATCTCTTGAAAGGAATTGTCACTTTCAGTTTTAGATCCTCATTCAAGTCAATGTGAACTTGAAATAAAAAAAGATGATTCCTTGACGAAATGTAGCAAATCAATTGCCAGAAGAATTTACTGACCCTAAGTGGGTAACAAAGTCTCATGTACCAGCTATACTTACTCAAGTTAGAATTGATATCCCAGAAGGAAGAAAAAAAACTGCAAATGAATCTTAGGCACGCCTGAAGCGTGGAAGATCAGCCGGTTCCAAAGATAAAAATCCTCGAAAATGAAATGAAGCAAATACAATTGATGGTTCAAGAGAAAACAGAATCTCTTGAAAAGATTAATGAAGCTCTAGAAGAGCCTAATGACATAACAAAAGAAAATAAGGTACCTGAAAAAAAATGAAAATGACGAGATCTCAATAAATTATGTCATGAAAAGAATAAGATGGAACCGAAATAAGATAGATGTCGATGATAATTTTTCATATCATGTTCTGCGCGCGATTATAAAGAAAATGAGGATCTTGAACCTAAATCTATTGAGTAATGTATGAATAGAAAATATTGGCCAAAATGGAAAGATGCAATCAACAAAGAGCTTAATTCTCTTACTCAACGAAAAGTTTTCGGACCTGTAGTCCGTACACCAAACGGAGTAAGACTAGTGGGACACAAATGGGTATTTGTACGCAAAAGAAACGAGAAGAATGAAGTTGTGAGATATAAAGCAAGACTTGTGGCACAAGATTTTACCCAAAGGCCCGGAATTGATTATGAAGAAACATACTCTCCTGTGATTGATGCAATTTCATTCCGTTATCTAATAAGTCTGGCAACACACGAAAAATTGGAGATGCGTATGATGGATGTAGTTACCGCTTATTTATATGATTCACTTGAGAATGATATTTATATGAAAATCCCAGAAGGGTTTAAGGTGCCAGAAGCACAAACTCCTAATTCACGTGAAGTATATTTGGTAAAATTAAATAAATCTTTGTATGGATTGAAACAATCTGCCCGTATGTGGTTCAATTGTTTAAGTACATTTCTTTTAAAAGAGGGCTATAAAAATGATCCATTAAGCCCATATGTATTTATAAAAAGATCCGGATCAGAATTTGTGATAATTGTTGTTTACGTAGATGATTTGAACATAATTAGAACTCCTGGAGAATTGGAAAATGCCACTTCTAGTTCGAAAGAAAATTTGAAATGAAAGATCTTGGTAAAATGAAATTTTGTCTGGGTCTTGAGCACACCAAAAATGGAGTTTTTGTACATCAATCTAGTTATCTAGAAAAAGTGCTTAAAAGGTTTTATTTTATATGGATAACTCACATCCATTGAGTACCCCGATGGTAGTAAGGCATTTAGATGCCAAAAAGGACCAGTTTGGGCCTTGTGAAAAACGTTAAAAACTTCTTGGTCCCGAAGTACCATATCTTAGTGCTATTGGTGCACTAATGTATCTTGCTAATAATATGAGACCTAATATATCTTTTTCTGTAAACTTATTAGCAAGATATAGTTCTTGCCCAACAAGAAGACATTGGAATGGAGTTAAACACATTCTTCGATATCTTCGAGGTACAATGGATATGGGCTTATATTATTCAAATTCATCAAATGCGGAGTTAATTGGTTATGCAGATGCTGGATATTTTTATGATCCACACAAAGCTCGATCCCAAATAGGTTATTTATTCACTTGTGGAGGTACCGCAATTTCTTGGCGTTTTGTTAAACAAACTTTAGTTGCTTCTTCTTCTAACCATGCAGAGATTATAGCAATTCATGAGGCAAGCCGTGAATGTATTTGGTTAAGAAATTTAACTCATCACATTCGTAAGAGTTGTGGTCTAACTTCTAACAGGGACATTCCAACCATACTATATGAAGATAATGCGGCTTGTATAGCCCAATTCAAGGAAGGGTTTATCAAAGGAGACAGAACCAAATATATATCACCAAAGTTTTTTTTTACTCATGATCTTCAAAAAGAGTGTGGCATCAACTACCAGAAAATTCAATCAAGTAACAACTTGGCAGATTTGTTCACTAAAGTGCTCCCTACATCCAAATTTGAAAACATGGTACAAAATATTGGAATGCGACGCTTTAAGGAAATCAAGTGATGTGATGATCAGGGGGAGTTGGAAACACATTGTACTCTTTTCCTTAGCTATGTTTTTCCCACTGGGTTTTCTTAGCAAGGTTTTTAACGAGGCAATTGTTCCAAATATCTATTATTAATCATGTACTCTTTTTCCTTAACAAATGGTTTTTCCCATGAGGTTTTACCTATTAAGCTTTTAACGAGGCATGATACAATCGTCATTCAAGGGGGAGTGTTATGAAATATTAGTTTGTGAATGACCATTGGATTCTCCATTTCTCCCATAACTCTACATCATTATTTAGCATTAGTAACAACCATTTCAATGTGTTTTATGAATGTAATAATACACCATCATAATGTGCATTCATATTATAGCTCATATTTCTTCTTATTTGGATAGTATAAATAGTGAGCCATATTGTAACATCCGAAAAATACAACCAAATTTAAAATTTTCAATTTAACCCGATTTTCATTAAAATGTTTACAAAAAGGTTTTCAATACAAATTATTAGAGTATTCCCATAATCACATTGCTACAAAATCATGAGGAGCGATACGATCGCGCCTTCGCCTTACCACGGTCTCCTGAAGAACCTGAAAAACATTAAACCACAACTGTAAGCCCGAAAGCTTAGTGAGATACCCCCAAAATACCAACCACGCATACGCCCTTCCAGGCTGCGACCTTCCGGTCCAAACATACAAAACATACATAACATAACAAAACATAGAACAGCCATGCATATTGGGTCTACTGTGTGACTGGTCCGCCGTATCGGGCCTTCAGTCCATCGGATCCATCCTTCAGGTCTAGTCATGTCCTTCGAGTCCACAGTGGGGTTGGTCCGCCCGCATCGAGCCTTCAACCCACCTGGTCCACTCTCTGAGTCTACAGTGTGACTGGTCCACCCGCATCGGGCCTTCAGTCGGCCTGGTCCACTCTCCGAGCCTCAGCACGTCTGGTCCGCCACCGTGGGGCCTACAGCCTATCCGGACCGCTCGCTGGGCCTTCGGAACAACCGGTCCGCCCAGGGTATCTTGGCCTACAGCACAAAGCAGGACCCGCCTCAACCCATTTCCAGTCCAAACAACCATGTGCACAAAACATACATCCATATAACAGTCATAGTCAACAAGCCGAGCAAGCAGATCACATAGCATATCATTACCCTAACCGGGTTACCGACCTAACCGGTCACTAGCATAGCATCACTCTGTATATCGGGAAACTGACCTTAACAAGGTCTCCTAGTATGTACCATCCCCAGCTACCAGGATGCAGACACATCAAACAATAACATAATAACCATAACCGAATCTCAATACAATAAAGGGCCGGCCTTGGTGCCTTAGACCCTGTTGATATAGTGAGGATAACTCACCTCGAAACTGTCGGCTGAAAAGATAAGATCCCGCTGCTCCGAACTCTGACACGAACTCCTCCACTGAACATCAAAACATACAACTCAATAAATACCCTTAATTACCAAAATACCCCTGGAAGACAACTAGTCAACCTTGGACAAGTCAAAGTCAACCCTTGACTGACCCTACTCGCCGAGTCAACCCGATGACTCGCCGAGTCCATATGCTCAGAACATCCTTCAATCAGCGACCCAACTCGCCGAGTCACCCCAAGACTCGTCGAGTCCAACAACTCTGAGTCCACTCGCACCCAACTCACCGAGTTATCCCTTGACTCACCGATTCCTCGACTCGACCAGAAATATTGGGACTTCCTCGACAAGACTCGCCGAGTCCAAATGGACTCGTCGAGTCCAAGGCTATCTTCAACCTACTCGCCGAGTTGTACTTGCAACTCGTCGAGTTCCAGGCCATCTTCAAGCAACTCGTCGAGTCCACCCATGTGACTCGTCGAGTACCACCAGTCTGAATCCATACAGAAGCATCTCAGGCCATGCAATTGATCCAAAACATAGATCCAACCTCCTACAATCCATCCATCACGTAAAGTGGCGAACTTTACGTGAATCTAACGAGATCTAAGCCATATTCACCTTAAAACCAAGGTTTGAGACATGGTAGCTTTATTAACAACACAAGAACAGGGGCTTTAATGCTCTTAAGATCTTCCCCACTCCAGATCTGAGGTAGCAACCTCAGATCCGTACCCCAAACATCAAGATGTCACACAACCAAGCACCCCACACAACCCCAAAATGAGAAACTAGGAAGATACGACCCAAGAACGAAAGTATTACCTCCAAAAGATGCCTCAATAGCAACCAAACTCGAATCCAAGCAAAGCCCTTTGATCCAAGCCACTTCTCCTTCAAGATTTCTTCAACCAATACCTCTCCAAGCTCTAATTTGCTCCACAAATGAACTCTCCACAAATTTAGGGTTTCTGGAACTCAAGGGGGGGATAAGGGAGGCTGTGGAGGGGTATAATGCTCTTTATATAGGGCTCAACCCCGAAAATTAGGTTTTTCTCCATACAACACCTACTCGCCGAGTCCATCTTTGGACTCGCCGAGTAGGCCACTTGATACGCGACCATAGTCGCGACCTGACTCGCCGAGTCTATCCATGGACTTGCCGAGTCACCCTCTAAAACTTACACTTTTAGCCCTTCAACTCTACTCTTGCGATTCCAGGATGTTACAATTCTCCCCCACTTGGATTAGGATTCGTCCTCGAAGCCTACGGCATCTCATCTTCAAATTACTTCCCACGACGCACCACCTGACCTTGACCGAACTAAGTCCCTCAAGGTACAATCATAGGAACCAGAAGCTCACTTTCTCCTTCCATACGGTGTCCCCACCACCTACTCAAACCGGGCACTAGTTGTACCCTCCGATAACCACACTCAACAACCGAGAATTACCCATGATGCCTTACTGCTCCAATTCTCATCCTACACTTGACTCATATGGCTATAAAGCCATGAACCATCGGACCCCCGATCCGAATTCCACTCTATCCATCTCATGTTGACCGAAAGATCCATTCTTCCATTCCGGAGTAACTCAGCCGAGTTCTCCTCTCGCAATCACACACACATGCTAATCTAGTTCTAGCACCCTCAGGTTTGGATAACCTGATACACTGACGATATCCTCAAACATCCTTCCAGGATGAACCGCTGATACATACCCAAAACCCTGATCAGAATCTCACTGAGAGTCCAAGACTCTTTCTCTGTATCCCTTCCGAACCCCTCTACCTGGCTCTATGTCGCGGTATTCCCTCCGCGCCCAGAGCAACATATCAAGTCGAATGAGCTTTTATTCTACCGCCGCAACACACTACTCAAAGACCATCGACGGACCACTCCAATCGTAACTCTACACTGCCGCTTTCACTTTCGTGAATTCGCACTCCCTTCTCAGAATTTCATTCCACCCTCTTTCCTTACCAAGGAAACCACTCGTCCGCCCAGTCACCATGACAGGCGCTATGGTGCTCATCACACGCTACACTACCTCTTTTAAGCGTACCCGACATCCATGCATCACCACTACGCTGACTCTCATCGCAGGGACTCTCAAGCCCATGCACTACCTTCACGACTCACGATCGCTACTCGGGGCCAGACCTCCCAATGTAATCACACTGTAACATACGCAACCCATAACCTCGAACCGATCCAACAATACTCGCAGAGTCTTCAGCATGACTGGACCGCCTCCCCAGGCCTTCAGCCAATCTGGACCACTCTCAGAACCTTCATCCAATCTGACTGGACCGTCCTCCGAGCCTTCGGCCTGACTGGTACGCCTACCGGCCTTCAGTCTATCCGGACCGCTCAACTAACATTCATCATTCCGAACTATCCCCTCGGGAAATCCTCCCGTGCATACCGTTATAACCCTCTAGGGGTTCCGAACTCTATCTCCATCATACATACTCGATCCTGGCCCACTCCCATGCCTTCCACAATCAACTGCTCTAGGTCTGTATTCCGCCCCACACGCCTGTTACTCACCCATACGAGCCTGCTCTCGACTGATATAAATATCTCTGAATTTTCCCAAGCAGCTAAACAACCTCTCAGACCCAATGATCATCTGGAGAATCTCCAATTCTCCCCCACTTAAGATACTGACAATAAATCACCGGTCGCCATCACCAATCTCCCAAGGTAACCTTGCAGAAAATCAACACTTACACACAAAATGTTTCTCACCAGCACCAACAACTTTCATAAAAATCATGTTTCCACGTTGAGCAACCCACTCGAAAGGAACCCAATCTTCAAATATCCATTCCTCAGACTGTAGAATCTACCCGGCCTTCAAACCAACGCCACATCCTCCACCAATCCTCACAAGGATAATCAATGATAGCTCGAAGTACAAATCCATAACCATGTCGATCCTTCAGGGAACAAAGGATACCAAAACGAAATCTCGATCACAACTCGCCAAACCCTCAAGGAACAATGGATACCACACGAAAACCCGAAATGCAATTTCATAACCAACCAACGAAACTAGCAGATAACAATACTCTACAACAATCATAAATAATCAAAACAACAGAGAGAAACATACCCGCAGCAGCAAGCTGAAAAACACGACCCTAAGCCCTTGGGGGCTCCACTCCACCCTGACCTCCACCTGTGATCCTCAACGTAGCCGGTGCTGGAGCTTGCACCGGTCCTGCAGCAAGCCGTGGACAGTTGACCTTCAAATGTCCAACCTGATGACAATGATAGCATATCCTCAAATCCCGAACCGGCACCGACTGCCGACAATCCCTCGCATAGTGTCCCTCCTTTCCGCACTTACGGCATGCTCCACCGGACCGACAAACCCCGGCGTGACCCCTTCCACACTTTCCACAGACGTGGCTACCCTGATCTCCCATCCTGGAATCAACGGTCTTAGACCGTTTTGTCGCCGGCTGCGACTGAACCGGAGCTTGCCTCAACTCACGCATCTGTAACTCAATCTCTAACTCACGCCGCCTGGCGGCCTCCTGCAACTCTAGCAAAGTCTCGCACCTCTGCGCAGACACAAACTGTCTGATGTCCCTCTTTAGCATACTCAGATATCGAGACATCTGAGCCTACTCCGAAGCGAACTTAGGGCAAAACATTGCCCTCTCAGTAAACATCCTGGTGATTTCCGTCACCGATTCCGAATCCTGTTTCAACTCCAAGAACTCCCGAGCCAACCTCTCCCTCTCGACCTGCGGAACATAACGAGTGCTGAACATCTCTCTGAACCGATCCCATGAAATCGCAGCCCTCTGCGCATCCGAGTACGACCCCGTGGTCAATCTCCACCAATCCTTTGCTCCGAGCCTCAACAGGTTCAGAGCACACCTCACCCTCTGATCAGCAGGGCATGAACACGTGAAGAAACATCCCTCCACATCTGATAACCACCTCATAGCAACGATCGGATCCTGAACTCCATCAAAAGTGGGAGGCTTCGTATTATCGAAGTCCCGATACTGAAAACCTCTACTAGCTCCTCCCCCTGCCGCTGCTACAGCTGCTGTAGCCGCCGCGGCAGCCGTCTCCGTGAGAGCCGCATAGCGCTCATCAAAATACTCCACCATGGCGGTCTTGATTGACCCAAACAACTACAGCAGCTCAGCCCGAAACAATGCAGCAACCTCATCATGCAGGATCTCACGAATCCTCGCATCCAACTCGTGCGTACTCATCTGACTGACAACCTCTGGCTGTACAGACCCACCCGGAACTCCCTCTCCCGCTCCTGATCCTGACCCGGATCCACTCCCAGCATGCCCTGAAATCTCCATACTGAAAATAAAACACCAAATCTCAGACATATTCCACTATCCCGGGAACCAGCTCTCATCCCAACCCTAGAGGTCATGGTTTCCCTGATACGCGTATGAGTCCGTGCTTTCAGTAGTACGGGCCCATACTACCTTCCACACCTACCCATATTTGTATGAAGTACTCCCACAACACCCTAGCAACATACATAACAACCCTCTATACTCACAACTAGAGGAACACTAGAAATCTCTCACAAGGAACCCTAGGCTAGCAGGCATCATAAATCAGGCAACTCATCAAGAAATCCTGAAGATCCCTAGCCTAACTCTAGCATGCTGTTCTATCAAATATCAATAAAACAATTGTCATGTATGGTATTTTGGGGCTACTTACTGGCTCCGGCTGATCGTACCTCCGCGTCCTCCTTTACTTATTTTGAAAAACATCTTTAAATTCTCTTTCGAAAACCCTCCTCGATTTGAGACTGGAGTCACACAAGTGTTCCTCCAATTCACTCAAACCAAGGCTCTGATACCAACTTGTAACATCCGAAAAATACAACCAAATTTAAAATTTTCAATTTAACCCGATTTTCATTAAAATGTTTACAAAAAGGTTTTCAATACAAATTATTAGAGTATTCCCAGAATCACATTGCTAAAAAATCATGAGGAGCGGTACAATCGTGCCTTCGCCTTGCCACGGTCTCCTGAAGAACCTGAAAAACATTAAACCACAACTGTAAGCCCGAAAGCTTAGTGAGATACCCCCAAAATACCAACCACGCATACGCCCTTCCAGGCTGCGACCTTCCGGTCCAAACATACAAAACATACATAACATAACAAAACATAGAACAGCCATGCATATTGGGTCTACTGTGTGACTGGTCCGCCGTATCGGGCCTTCAGTCCATCGGATCCATCCTTCAGGTCTAGTCATGTCCTTCGAGTCCACAGTGGGGTTGGTCCGCCCGCATCGGGCCTTCAACCCACCTGGTCCACTCTCTGAGTCTACAGTGTGACTGGTCCGCCCGCATCGGGCCTTCAGTCGGCCTGGTCCACTCTCCGAGCCTCAGCACGTCTGGTCCGCCCTCGTGGGGCCTACAACCTATCCGGACCGCTCGCTGGGCCTTCGGAACAACTGGTCTGCCCAGGGTATCTTGGCTTACAGCACAAAGCAGGACCCGCCTCAACCCATTTCCAGTCCAAACAACCATGTGCACAAAACATACATCCATATAACAGTCATAGTCAACAAGCCGAGCAAGCAGATCACATAGCATATCATTACCCTAACCGGGTTACCGACCTAACCGGTCACTAGCATAGCATCACTCTGTATATCGGGAAACTGATCTTAACAAGGTCTCCTAGTATGTACCATCCCCAGCTACCAGGATGCAGACACATCAAACAATAACATAATAACCATAACCGAATCTCAATACAATAAAGGGCCGGCCTTGGTGCCTTAGACCCTGTTGATATAGTGAGGATAACTCACCTCGAAACTGTCGGCTGAAAAGATAAGATCCCGCTGCTCCGAACTCTGACACGAACTCCTCCACTGAACATCAAAACATACAACTCAATAAATACCCTTAATTACCAAAATACCCCTGGCAGACAACTAGTCAACCTTGGACAAGTCAAAGTCAACCCCTGACTGACCCTACTCGCCGAGTCAACCCGATGACTCGCCGAGTCCATATGCTCAGAACATCCTTCAATCAGCGACCAAACTCGCCGAGTCACCCCAAGACTCGTCGAGTCCAACAACTCTGAGTCCACTCGCACCCAACTCACCGAGTTATCCCTTGACTCACCGATTCCTCGACTCGACCAGAAATATTGGGACTTCCTCGACAAGACTCGCCGAGTCCAAATGGACTCGTCGAGTCCAAGGCTATCTTCAACCTACTCGCCGAGTTGTACTTGCAACTCGTCGAGTTCCAGGCCATCTTCAAGCAACTCGTCGAGTCCACCCATGTGACTCGTCGAGTACCACCAGTCTGAATCCATACAGAAGCATCTCAGGCCATGCAATTGATCCAAAACATAGATCCAACCTCCTACAATCCATCTATCACGTAAAGTGGCGAACTTTACATGAATCTAACGAGATCTAAGCCATATTCACCTTAAAACCAAGGTTTAGGACATGGTAGCTTTATTAACAACACAAGAACAGGGGCTTTAATGCTCTTAAGATCTTCCCCACTCCAGATCTGAGGTAGCAACCTCAAATCCATACCCCAAACATCAAGATGTCACACAACCAAGCACCCCACACAACCCCAAAATGAGAAACTAGGAAGATACAGCCCAAGAACGAAAGTATTACCTCCAAAAGATGCCTCAATAGCAACCAAACTCGAATCCAAGCAAAGCCCTTTGATCCAAGCCACTTCTCCTTCAAGATTTCTTCAACCAATACCTCTCCAAGCTCTAATTTGCTCCACAAATGAACTCTCCACAAATTTAGGGTTTCTGGAACTCAAGGGGGGAATAAGGGAGGCTGTGGAGGGCTATAATGCTCTTTATATAGGGCTCAACCCCGAAAATTAGGGTTTTCTCCATACAGCACCTACTCACCGAGTCCATCTTTGGACTCGCCGAGTAGGCCACTTGATACGCGACCATAGTCGCGACCTAACTCGCCGAGTCTATCCATGGACTCGCCGAGTCACCCTCTAAAACTTACACTTTTAGCCCTTCAACTCTACTCTTGCGATTCCGGGATGTTACACATATGTATTAGAAACTTGATGATTTCATCACAACTATTGAAATAAAAGTTCTCTCTACTCTCATGTCTTTCTTTACTTTATAATTTATCTTGTTATTTGATCATATTTTATAACACATGCAACCTTTTTCAAATTAAGTTTGAATAATACATCAATAAAATATTTTGGCATAAAAACATATTTCGGTACACCTGATCGTCTTAAGGAAAAATAATATAATATCTTTGGTGGGAACTCGCTCACTCAAAAAATGATTTTGGTGGTGCGTGCAAACTTAAACTTGATTTGTTTGCCTAATATGCCCGATGTCAGGGTGGACAGGATATTCTGATATAGTGGGTTGAATATTACATTATGGTGGAATTGAATTCTGTTCTCACATTTCTTTTTATTTTTTATCAATTCCTAGAATGTAAAAATACAATGGTTTTATATTCTAATTAGAAAACTAAACCAATGTAGCTATCTTTGTTTTGTACTTTCTTTTAAATTCTTAAAACCAATTGAACAATATTAAACTCTAATATTAAAGAAGCATACATGACCAAACTAAAAAAACAAATTTACAGTCCATTGAAAAAAAACCTATGCCGATCCTTCAGTCTTTCATCAACTTGTCAAGCAAAGCTATATTTATATCGATCCTCTCTCTAATAAAATCAATCAACAATATTAAAGACTTCACAAACTTGTTATGAAGTGCTATTGATTTGTATAGTAAAAGACCTGTCATCGGTGTGCTTGAAGAGATTGGATAAAAACGAATAATCTCTAATATATGGATTTTTTCAACAAAAGCTTTTATGGTTTCTTCTAACAAAACGACTAAACTTTTTCTTTGTCCAAGATCACATATGATATATTTATGTATGAAAACCATAACTTCTTTGTTTGAGCAGAAAGTAGAGATTGTATGAGAAGGAATTTGTGATATGATACGAAAAAATGGATATACATATAGGATAAATAACTTGTTTGTATAGTAACCAATTTGGTAAATACCATTATTACTGCTAATAGAAATAAAAAGTGGAAGAGACAAATTCAGTTTTGAATGGAAGTCATACGGTTATAATTGTTGGGTCCTATTAGCATTAGTATACTTTCTAAAGGTAGTGGAAACAATCAAAATTTACCTAAGTATACATGCACAATAAGATACAGGTTTTACTAGTTATAACAACGAAATTAAAAAAAAAAAAAAAAAAACTAAAGGGAAGATTACTAACCTCTTGGTTCTTTGCTTGAGACCTTATGAATTTTAGTGATTGCAATAGATGAATGATCTAAAGTATAATTTATCTAATGTAGTCAGACCCACAAACACCAAAAGCAAGAAGGATGAACCATAGATTAGGGTTTATGCAAAATTCACTAACCTTAGGATAGGGATTATGAATTTCGTATTAAGGACATAGAGGGGCAATATGTACGAAAATAAGAGAATATGCTTTTAGTTTTTGACACTACCAATCTATTTAAAGACCACAGATAAATCCTCAATGGTTTCAAACTCGTAAGGTTTCTCTTTATCTTATTCAAAACCTACCATATCCTTATCCAGAGACATGCAAAAACTATCCACCATAAGTCCATAAGGCACTAAGAGCTTCTAAAATATTCCAACTAATAGCAAGGATTTAATTAATATTCAGGCTCTTTAATTAATTAAAAGAATTTAATTAATTCCAAAATAATTTCCAATTAATTTATTAAATAGTTAATAAATTAATAACTTATTTATCTCCATTTCCTTACTGCTATTTAGGCCATGAGGCCAACCCAAAAGGACCTTGCTATTATTAGAAGTATCACCAAACAATTAATGACCTTAGACACTATTTTCATCAGTCTCCCACTTGGACAAGTCATTAACTTTTAGAATCAAATATTTCACTAGAAGTCATCATATAGTAATCACCCAATGTAATTGCCAAACTCTGATCAGAATTGAAATTTAGTCCTTAGACAAGTGACAAACTATTCTTTTTTTCTAGATATCTCTATAAACATTAGGCATGGATAAGGGTCAATCTCAATGTTCAACATTCTGTTTCTCGATTAATGATTTCTAACCATCACACTTGACTTCTAAACTGAACACATCAATATAGTAATGGCTTGACTAAGCACTTTAGATGTCAGAACCAAATCATTAAGGGAACAATAGGTATTGTTTCCCAATTATGAGAAGGAACAAATAATCTCTGACTACATAATTTTTTTCTACATATCTAATTATACATGGACATACCCTTTATGACTACTAGTTACATATAATATTAGAGCAAACCAATACATAACATATTTTTCAAACAAAACCTCATAAGCATTATGGTTTGAAGAATAAAATATATTGCCATCTTGAATTTACTCGTGACTAGTGATGAAATTTATAGGTTACGAAAATAATGTACTTGTGTAAAAACACTTAATAATTAATGGTACATGCAACCTATAAGGATCTCTGTCTTCACACATTGAAAGCAACATACAATGAACTACAAGAACCCTAGCTATAATCAAATCATAAGATCAGGATTACATACCTTCATATTTTTATAGTAAACAATACTCTTAAATCCTTCCTTAAACTTTCGAAAGCAAACAAGCACCAAAAGTATGATGCCTCTAATGGCCCACACCTAAAACCCTAAAAACCCTAGAATGAATATAATAAAGATTAGGGAGGAAGAAATTTGGTTCTCCCTTTTATGTGAAGTAAAAGCCACGAAAATTAAGAGCCAAAAGGGTCTTGTTTATAGCTAGGGGATCACGAATATAAACCTTGATTTGAATAATTAAATATTGGATTTAATCTATTCAAGACAGTTATCCTTATCAACTATAAGGGATATTCTAGAAACCATAAAGGCTTCATGAAAACCGTCCAAACTTAGGTATAATCTAAAATTGCATCTTTTGTTCAACTATTGAACAATAACAATTCACCCCTTGCACCTTTAATTAATTGTAATCAATACTAAATTAATTCTAGATTACTTATGATGAATACTTAATTAGTTTTTATTGATTTCATATTAATTTATTAATCATATACATTAACAAATCAACTATTTAATCATTGATCTCACATTAATTTACTAATCACATAATAAATTAAGAAATCACTTATCTATTTCTAATTGATATATTAATCATATAATATATCAGCAAATCATTTCCTCTCTCTCTCTCTCTCTCACACACACACACACACTCTCTCTCCCCCCTCTCTCTTTCTCTCTTAATATCATTTCTAGCTATTTCTGGTTATGAGGGAAATGCAAAAAGGATTTTGCCAAGTGTATATCAATTTAGTTATGAGCTTAGACACCTTAATCCAACAGTCTCCCACTTAGATAAGTCTATAACTACAATTGCAAGTATAACCTTGAACCAAGCAGCAAAGTGTGATTTTCATATCCATTCTTAAACTCTGATTCAAATCAAACATTGTCCCTAAAATAAACGATCAACTATTTATTTGTTCACCAAGATATTGTATGAAGAGACTCATGGATTAAATGATCAACCTCATGTTCCTTTATTTGTTTCTCGGTCTCCGGTTTTATGATCAAATTTAGACTTCAAAACCGAACATATTAGTTTAGTTTGGACCAGGCTTGGTTCAAATAGATCAAATCAAATGACCTAGGGGCCCAAAGATATCACTTTTCCTGTTATGGAAAAGAAATGAGTAAACTTTGACTACATATCCGCAACATTTACTTATCAAATTGTACATGACACTACATTTATAACATCAAGTTACTGATATGTTTATGCAATACGAATGCACAATTGACTTGTAAAGTACAATTTATGTATCTCTGTTTGAAGGATAGTATATCTTATCATCTTAGAATTACTCGTGATAAACTTCATGAAGTAATCTTTAAGCGTGGATTTATCTAATACTTAAAATCCCTTTAAGAACTCATGGGCATAATAGTACTCTTCACGAGTTCACGTAATTCAACTTCATAATGAATAATTCTATTAACACTCCATGAGAGTCTTAAATCATTACCTACTCCCAAAAGCATCACCGAATGTAGAATTTTGAATAAGATTTAAATTACTCAGGGAAGTAAACATGCAAAATGAAACACAATAATAAACTAATTAACCACGACATCATACATGTTTAATATAAATAAATCCCTATTATTCAAAGGTTCTTTCATCATTTGATTCTTGAATCTCTTCAAGGTTAATGGTACTCCTACTATCCTCTTTGCACATGAGCCCTCTCTCTCTCTCACCCTCTCTCTCTCTCTCGAAAGACTCATTTTTATGCTACAAAGACCACATTCTCACTAGGTCTGTAGAACAAATATCCAAAGGATTTATGTGAGTAGCTGATGAATATACATCTCTCACTATGAGGTTCAAGCTTGTTGTGATTCTCCCGTCTAACAAAAGCTTCACAACCCCAAACCTTTGTATGTGCTTACGAGGGAACCTTCCCTATCCACATTTCATGAGGTGTTTTGGCAACCTTCTTAGTTGGGAAAAGATTAAGAATATGGGTGATTGTCTTTAAGGCATACCCCCATAACGAAATTGGAAGAGAAGCTCGACTCATCATGGAATAAACCATGTCTAACAAGGTTGATTGCGCCTCTCAGCCATACCATTAAGTTTTGGTGTCCTAGGAGGTGTCAATTATGAAACTATTTCACATTCCTTGAGGTAGTTATGGAACTCAATACTAAGATATTATCCGCCTCTATTTGATCGCAACATCTTTATCTTCCTGCCCAATTATTCTCGACTTCATGCTTCAATTCTTTGAACTTTTCAAAGGTTTCTAACTTATGCTTGATTAAGTAGATATAATCATACCTACTATAATCATTAGTGAAAGTCATATAAAATCAATTTGCATCTTTTATGGCAGATCTGAAGGGACCAAACACATCTATGTGTATGAGGTCCAACAAACCCTCACCTCTTTCACAAGATCCGGTAAAAGGTGATTTTGTCATCTTACCCAAAAGGCAAGATTCACATGCATCATCCGACCATAGATCAAATGATTCTAACACTCCATCCTTTTGTAGTTGGGCGATGTGTTTCTTGTTAACGTGTCCAGGACGACAATGCCACAAGCATGCTATGTCTATACCATTAGACAAATCAATTTGAAATACACTATTGCCTAATTGTCTACACACATCACTGTTTCATACACACCATCACAAGGTAAAGCTTCAAAATAAAAAATACCATTTTCATAAGCAGAAACTAAACCATTCATATCATCAAAAGAATATCTGAAACGTTGTTTGAACAATGCATGAAAAGAGATAATGGTTAGTTTCATTTTTTATGAGTAGCAATAATTTATTAAATCTAAACTAACACCATCACTAATGACTAGACTATAAACTCCAATCTTGGTAATATGTGAAGATCACCTATTCCTCATGATCAAGTTCATTCTACTGTGCTCCACTTCCTTACTTCTTCTTAGTACATACAAATCAGAACAAATGATGATGAGTTATTAGATGAAATAGTGTATATACCTGCAGAAGTTGGCTTCACCTTACCATCTTTGGTATCTTGCAGATACTTCGGGTAGCTTCGTTTCCAACGCCCCTTGTCATTGCATTAAAACAGGTAGCCTCTTTAGGATCTGAAGTTGGTTGGTGATCAGAATTGGATTTTCCTTTAGGGGCACTACTGGATGACTCTGCATGAGAATTTCCCTTCTAGTTTTACTTGGGAGGACCTTTCCTATCTTTACCCTTTCCTTGTCTAATGGCTATAACAGGAGCACTAGTAGGAGTGGAGTCAATACACTTTAACTGTCTGTAGGAAATTTATGCAATTGAGCCAAGGTTGTCTCAATGTTGTTTAAATGATAGGTCAAGACGAACTGATCATAAGAAACTGGTAAGGAGTTTAAGTCTATGTCAATAGCCAACTCCTCATCAAAATGTACATTAAGCCTAACAAGGCACTCTATGTAAGATTGCATTCTTTGTACGTGGCCATAGACATATTCACACTCTTTCATTTTGCTCGCCATTAGGGACTTTACTGCCTCATGTTTTTCTTGATGAGCTCGCTTGTGGTACGTCTCCACACGGTCCTTGTTAATCTCCTATGACCAGTAATCCCTATAGAATCTTTGCAACTCAGGAGTCCTCATGGCGACCATGATGCATGCATCATTGTTGTGCCTCTTGTAGGCGGCTAATTTTTTAGGAGTGCCCATCGTTGTAATTTGTGCTACCCAATGTCACTTTTGAGCAAATGTTCAACAACGAGAAGTTTTGATTGGAGGAGGAGGAGGAACCATAAGCATCATTTGGAGTAGACATCTGTAAAAGGAAGGTAGTTTTAGTTAGATAAGAATAATCCTTAATATAGCAACCCAAAATGAAATATTAAGGCAAGGATCTAACTAAAAAAATCAAAACATAGAAAAGGGATGCCATAATCTGATTGTAAATTTTATGAAGATAGGTAAATGACGATTTACCAATTCCACCAATAGAATCGAAATTTTAAAAGGAAATTAAGTTTTGATGAAATTACTAGATCTTTTGAAATTCATTGAAATTATTCAATGACATGTTTAAATTCGGATAATGCTCTTCTATTTTTGACTTGGATACCAAAGATTACAAACAAGATGTAAATAACCATGCAAATGTACTTGGTAACCTCATTGTCATTTATCATTTGAATTGATGTGCTTGTAAACCACACGCTCCATCAACAATGATAATTTCTGAGATACCTATTACCACTCTTTATTAGTCTCTGTTAGTGTGCCGGTTAACCACACACGCTCTAATAACGACTTATAAAGTGTAATGTGCAATTTCATGGGTTAATATACAAATTCATATTTTTCCTAAAGTAACTAAGATTGAGATTCTTTATAAAAGGGTTTAATTACTTTTTAATATCATTATACTTTTAATGAGAATTAATTTTTCCTATCAAACTCATTTGGCTAATGAAGCCCTCTTTATTTCTTTTTAGTTTTAGAATTTTAAATAAAAGGGAAAAATATTTTAAGAAAATATAAAAACGAATTAAAATGATAGATTAGTCTTTTCATGTTTAACAGAGATTAAATCCACAAACAAACTACCTCAAAATGACCATAAAGCCAAAAAGATCGATGTTTGGATTTGTCTAAAAATTATATAGGAAAGTGTTGCAGAAATCGGCATTGGCAGCCGATTAATCGGTTATTAATCGTTTGACGGCCTTAAACCGATTACGATTAGGGTGTTTGGTGGAAATTGGTAGAAATTGGTCAAACTCGGGCTTGGCGGTCTTTGGCAGTCATAGGCGGGAAATATTTAAAAAACTCAATTTTTTAATTTTCAAATATTACACTAAAATTTTAAATTTTCAAAATTTTATGTTTTCAAATTTTAAAATATTATAATAAAATTTTCGAATTTTAAAATTTAAAATTTGTGAATATTGTTTTTTTAGGATATATGAATTTTTTAATAATTTTACTACCATGTCCCCAATTAATCCTCGATTAATCGCAGCCTAGTCCAACTAATCGCTTAACGTCAGTCGACCGCCGAACTGTCGCCGAATGATTTTCAGAGCCTAATGAAACATTGAGTTCGTCCCATAAAACATTAAGATATATAAAAATCATCTAAGGATGAAAGTCACATATGCTATTAAGATCTAGTGCCTACGAATTAGGGATATTAAAAACTTACGAATAGGGCAAACATATAATTTCATAGTAATGATAGCCCGGTGCCACCACAGGCACCATAAAAAAAAATTTGAAATTTTTTACACTGCATAGAATGAAGTTACACATTATCGGTGCCACCACAGGCACCATAACAGACCTGCCTCTGGCTACGAAATATGACAACCGATTGCTTGTAGCTTTGTATCTTGATATGTTTTTTTTTATCAAAATATAAATAATAAACTTACAAGTGAGAAGCAATCATTGTTTTGAAGAGGAGTGAGTAAGGGTGTAAACGAATCGAACCGAGCCTGACCTTGGTTAGGCTTGGCTCGAGCTTGTTTAAGTTATGAGGGGCTCGAGCTCAAGCTCGGCTCGATTCGAGCTTTATTGCATTGAGCTCGGTTTTAGCTCGTGAAGAATTGTACATGCTTGACTCGGGCTTGAGATCGGTTCGTTTTTAATATGATGAGCCTAAATAAGCTTAGACTCGGTTCAAACTTGTTAAGAAACTTGTTTACTAATATCATACATCCATAATTCCTCAAATATTTTTTAATTTTAATATATAAGAATAAAAATAATGTATATTATATATAGGCTCATTTATGCTCGTGAGCTCATTGATTGAAGCTCGGCTCGAGCTTGTTTAATAAACGAGCTTCATATTTAGGCTAGAGATCGGCTCAGGTTCGTTTAATTCGATCTTGATTCGAACTTTTAAGGGAGAATTTCATATATGCCCTTCTTAAACATCAAAATATCATATTTACCCAACTTAATTTCTAAATATCATATTTACCCTTCATAAAATTTCTAAATATCATATTTACCATTCATAAAATTTCAAAATATCATATATGTCCTTTTTAAACATCATAATATCATATATGCCCTTCTTAAATATCAAAATATCGTATATGTACTTTTTAAACATCAAAATATTAATGATAATATCTAAAATATTCTTCATCTACAACATAATCAACAAAAAAAAAACTAAACAATCAAAATATACATTCTATAGAGAGAGTTGAAGATGAATATTTTTGTTTGTCAAGAGGATGACATTTCAACAATTTAGAAGTTTACATTCCATTATCATAGATGTAAGGATAATATCGTTAAATTTTTTAATTATTATAGTAATTTTAAGTTATAAAAAATGATTATAAAATATTAAAAACATTATAAAAAAGGATTTGAGCAAATATAATATTTTGAAGGTTTATGAAGGATAAATATGATATTAAGAAAATAAGCTGGGCAAATATGATATTTTGAGGTTTAAGAAGGGCATATATGAAACAACTTTTAATGAGTTGATTCCGAATAACTAACTAGTAGCTCGTCTCATTTACACCCTTAGAACTTAAAAGTGAGATATCGAAAAGTAATTCTTTATTAGAGGCGTAAAGATAAGATGTAGCACGCATGGAGTTCTATTCTTATAGTTAATACATTTTTATCTTTTAATTTACCATCAAAGTATTAATAGCAAACGACATATTAAGATTTTTATATCATATAATTCTACCCCTTTGCTTTCCACAAACATTTTTTAAAGACAATTTTATTGAGAAAAGCGAAATAGAAACAGGTGGATTTTGTAATTATCCTGCCAAATGTATATTACATGTAGTGCTTTTATTAATGATAAAAGAAACTGAGTAGCAATCTTGTTGAAAGTTTTAGTTTTTTTAGATTTTACCATTTAAAAAAAATGATGTTCTGGCGAATCCAATTGACCCAATAGATCGCGATGACAACCACATCAACTCATTTATATATGTTGACATCTACTCTTTTAAACCGGTTGATCATGTAGTTATGAGACAAAACAACCACATCTCACAAAGAACTACAAGGTACTAGAGGGGAGTGGGGGAATGAGTGATGGCCTCACTACAAGAATATTAAACTAATTAAACTAAGGCGACAACAGCTATTCCGACGAAAAACGTCGTCGCTACAGGTACCCTATGCTGACGACACGTTGTCGCCATAACTTTTCAAACTTTCCGTAACCGTTAACTGATAAAACCCTATAGCGACAACATGGCGTCGTAATAGCTTCAACTTGTCCCGACGACTAGTCATCTCTATAGCTGTCCCGACGATTAGTCGTCGCCATAGGATTTTAATAAAACTTTATTTTTTTCCCCCAAAATTGTCGTTGCCAAAATCTGTGCCGACGACATGTCGTCGCAATAGGGCTAGCTATACTGACGACGTCTATGCCGATGACCTAACAGACTTATGCCGACGACTTTTTCCCGACGACTTGTCGTCGCCATACCCTATGCCGACGACTTGTTGTCTATAGGGTCTGAAATTGTCGTCTCCACAGATCCGATTGTTGTAGTGCCTAGGGTCTTCAAAAAAATTTTGGCCCATTTTTTTATGTATCTATTTACATAAGTTTAAGAAAATAATTTGGTGTTAACCCGTCACAAACAGTGGCATAAAAAGGTCTCATATTTTTTTATTGGGATAATGATTTAGGAGGATAATAACGTTTTCTGTTTGTTCATTTTAGGTCTCTAACGTATTTTTTGTGCGTATTACACCATTAAGGTTATTATAACCGTTTACAAATAATCCTTTTAACAGGAAAAAGCCGGTAAAAGGATTATTTATAAACGGTTATAACAACCTTAGTGGTGTAATATACACAAAAAATATGTTGGGGACCTAATATGGACAAACGGGAAACGTTATTACCCTTCTAAGTCATTATCCCATGAAACTATAAACTCATATAATAAATTTTTACTTTTTAAATAAGAAACTTATAGGCCTTGGGGTTGGTAGTTTGGATGTTTTTAACCTCGACCTTCTTTATAAATGGAAGTGGTGGTTTCTTAATGACAATGGAGCTCTTCGGGTTGAAATTGTCAAATTTTGTCGTGGGGAAGGTAGTGGTTTTTCGAACTATTCGAGAATAGGAATTGGAGGGGGTGTTTGGCAAAAGATTGTAGGATCCATTAATCACCTCCATGAGAATGGTTGTATTACTTCTAATTACATGTATAGAGTGGTGGGGGATGAGACTCAAACGAGGTAACGTTTTAGAAGGATGTTTGGTGCTACTCGAGCATCTTGATTAAAGGTCAAAGCAAAGAGCCTCCCGAACCGCTCCTTAAGAGGAATATCTAAGCACCAAACATCCTTCTAGAACCTCGTTTGAGTCTCATCCCCCACCATTCTATACATGTAATTAGGAGGAATACAGCCATTCTCATGAAAGTGATTAATGGATCCTACAATCTTTTGCCAAACACCCCCTCCAATTCCTATTCTCGAATCGTCCGAAAAACCAACACATTCCCCATGACAAAATTTGATAATTTTAACCCGAAGAGCTCCATTGTCATTAAGAAACCGCCACTTCCATTTATAAAGAAGACCGAGGTTAAAAACATTCAAACTATCAACCCCAAGACCTATAAGTTTCTTATTTAAAAAGTAAAAATTTATTATAGGGATTTATAGTTTAATGGGATAATGACTTAGGAGGGTAATAACGTTTCCCGTTTGTCCATATTAGGTCCCCAACGTATTTTTTGTATATATTACACCATTATGGTTGTTATAACCGTTTATAAATAATCCTTTTACCGGCTTCTTCCTGTTAAAAGGACTATTTGTAAACGGTTATAATAACCTTAATGGTGTAATACGCATAAAAAATACGTAAGGGACCTAAAATGGATAAACAGAAAACGTTATTACCCTCCTAAGTCATTATCCCTTTTTATTTTGTCTGGGACTTTAAATCGGTCTTGATTATATGACTAACCAAATAGAATCAGGGAAATAAAGATAAAGGATTAGGAGGTCTAGAGTCTTGTTGTTAATGTTGCATTTAGGATAAAAGCATAAAATCAATATCAACACCCTTATCCACCAAATTTGATTCGGTGGGCATACGTTCTAGAGTCATCATATAAGCCATAATGTTAATTTTGATAGGAATGAAATTGTTCCAACTAGTAGGGTGATTTTCCGTAGGATACACACCATCATCTAAAAATGCACGATCATAGGGCACATAATAAACTCTCGAAGAATCTAAATTCCGTTACCACTTGCCTGTTTGATCTAAAAAAAGAGTGCAATAAAGACCAATGTTTACCATTGTTCATGCGCAACGCCTCCTCTAAGCAGTCTGCACAAATTTAAATTTCAACCGAATACACTCACTAGTGAGACACTTTTTACTATTATCCAACACAAATATTATGGGAAACCTTTCTTTCAAAGTGACGTCTCTAAACCATGGATCATTGCAAAATTTGGCAAGTAACCCATTTCCCACTTTAGTAAAAAAAAAAAACAACATATCCAAACCAAGACTCCTTAGTTGGTCAACAATTCTTAAAATATTATGCCAAGACCTATAAGAGGTGGACCGACTCATGTTAGAAGTCTAGCGAGACATCACGAGCTTAACCAATATAAAGCAAGAGTGGATCTTGGTCCACCCACACAAAATTAAGATTATATATATATATATATATATATATATATATATATATATATATATATATATATATATATATATATGGTATGTACAATATATATTTTTGTTAAATAAAATGAATTAGTTTGTGATAAGACTTATTCCATTGAAAACATGAAATTGAAGGGGATAAATTGTTGTGTATGTTGATTAGATTTTATTTTAAATTATTTTAATAATCTAAAACAATATTGTGTGCAATTTAAATAAATAATTTAGTTAAGAATACATATATAGTTACATTTTTTTATTTTTGAATAATTTTATCACTCGTTCATATTTTGTATATTATTTGAAATACCCTAACACAAAATCCTAGCTACACCATTGGCTACCATGTTGCCGATGAATAACATTGATTAGTTTAACCCAAAGTGAGTTGTATTCTATAAATCTCCAAACCCACTTAAAAATTAACGCACGGTTAAAAGAACTTAAACTTCCAACACCAAGATGACATGCTTTGTTGTTAGCCATAACTTCCTTCCAATACATTTAAGCTAACTATTTCTCTTACAACTCTGGTCCCTGGGAAATCATCTTCACAAAGCTTCCAAAAGATTTAGAGTGCGTTTGGTTGGTAAAAAATGATTGGAATTCGAGGGAAAAAGATTCTAATTCCCTTGAATTCCTGCGCTTGGTTCAACTTAAGAAAGGAAAAGGAATCCTAAATGAGAAAAACCTTCTTTCATACATTGGAAACTACATTCCTTCAACAAACTCATGGAAATAATTCCATACCATCTAGGAAAGTGAAATATTACTATTATACCCATTTTATTTTAACAAAATCATTCTAAAAACAAAAAACCTATCCTACGTTTTCCTCAAAATCGGACTCATCTGATATCATAGTGTGCTCGTCTTCTCCATTTTTTCATCGAAATCAAATTGCAGGCTTCATCAAACTCAACTCGTTCTCCATCTCTTCATCAGGTATGTGTATTGATACAACTCGTAATCTTGATTTCTCTTGTTGTCTCTCTCTGGCGCTCTCTCTTCCTCGTAAAACATTGTCAAAGTTGTGGTTTTCTGTTGATTCTACCCATTGTTTCTTGTTGAAAAGTCGATTTCGGGAATATCGATTATCTAATGTTATTCGGTCAAAATCGATTTCCTAAAACATGTATCTACTTGTTTCATGTTGATTCTACACTCAACTTGTCTTCTCGTTTTCCTAAAATCGATTTCAGTGAAAATCAAATTTGTTCATTTTTAGTTTTATCAGTAATATCGATTATCTAGTTGTTTCTGTGAATATCTATGCTTATTCAAAAGTGTTGTTTATGTGAAAATCATGTTGTTTATCTTCCTGAAAATCAAAGTGTTATTAATTAATCAATTAGAACAGCTTGTAATAGCAACAAATGTGAAAATCAAATTGTTCATCTGTTTTTCTTTTAATATCAGCAACTGTTAAAATTAAATGGTGTTGTTTACACTCTGAATATGATCTGAATTTTTATGAACAGGAAAATGTCCCGACCTAGTTTAACAACATATAATGGTAAACAAAGACAAACTTCATTGATTTTGAAATGGTGGAACGTGGTTTTGCACATTGTTGTACTCCTCCTATTAATGATGTTCAAAAACCATATAGATAAACATCGTATTAAGCGGATTTCTTCAAATATAAATCGATACCCAATACTACATAATAGTTTATGAGAGTGACACCATGTCTATATCCCAAATTAGGATGTCTCGGATGTGCTTTAAAAAGTTATGTTATATGCTTGAAACATTCGGAAGACTAAAACGAAGTATGAATATGGATATTGATGAACAAGTTGCCATGTTTCTACATATTCTTGCTCATAATGTTAAGAAGTGGGTCATCATAAGTCGCTTTCGTCGTTCGGGAGAAACGATTAGTATGCACTTTAATTGACTTTGTAATGCATTCATACGATTGCATACTCTTTTGCTTAAGAGACCCGAACCTGTTCCCAATAACTCTACCGATCAAAGATGGAAATGGTTTAAAAATTGTTTAGGAGCTTTAGATGGAACATATATAAAGTGCCTAGTTCCAACCGAAGAAAAGCCTAGATATAGAACAAGAAAGAATGACAATATTGCAACAAACGTTCTACGGGTTTGTTCCTAAGATATGCAGTTTATCTACGTCTTACCGAGATTGGAGGGGTCATCTGCAGATGGCAGAGTTCTTCAGGATGCTCTTTTAGACCACATGGATTGGAAGTTCCAAGACCGGGTATGTAAATCTTATTTAGATTTTTTTAGCTATAAATATTATTTATAAAACATTATTAACTATAAATCTTATCTGCATGTTATTATTTAGTTGATGCAGGATATACAAATGGAGAGGATTTTCTAGCCTCATATAGAGGGAAAATGTATCACTTAAAATCAGCTACAACAAAGGAATTCTTTAACATGAAACATTCATCAACAATAAATGTCATTGAACGATGTTTTGACATTTTGAAGGGAAGATGGGGAATATTAAAGGACAATTTGTATTAACCAATTGAAATAAGATCATAATGACATGTTGTCTATTAGTTACGTTGCACAATTGTTTCTTGCTTAACGTTTTGTTGGACAATTGTTCCTTTCTTATTGCTTTGTTGGAAAAAATGTTTCTTGCTTATCGTTTTGTTGGAAGATTGTTCAATTTCTAAAATTAGTTGTGATACGCATCTATTGGTTTTTGTTATTTTTATATAGGTATGACAAGTCAAAATAGGAATTATAAGACATGGACAAACAATGAAGAAGCAAAGCTAGTTAAGGAGTTAGTGAATATGACAAATGTTGGAGGATTTAAAGCGGATAATGGTTTTAAGTCGGGTTACTTGCAACATCTTGAGCAAGCATTAAAACAATCACTTCCGAACTCGGGTATTTTAGGTACGCCACATATTGAGTCAAAGATAAAAATCATGAAGAGAGATTGGCAATGTGTCAACGATATGGTAAACGGTTCAAACACAAGTGAGTTTGGTTATGATTCTGAAAAACATTGTGTTACTCCTGAGGATCTGGTTTGGGAGGCGTACCTACCGGTACATCATGTTATGACATTTGTATTTTTATAGTTTATAATGAAGCGACTATATGGAAATATTTTGTTTTCTATATAAATTATCATGTTAGTAAATAGGTTCATAAAGAAGCGACTAGATGGGAACACAAATCATTTCCTTACTATGAAGATCTTTGCATTGTTTTTGGAAAATACTGAGATCAAGGAAATAGAGCTAGAGATTTCATTGAAATGGAGCAAGATGTGAACTTAAAAGAAGAAATGAAAGAGTCGGATGATGACTTCCTTGAATCTGAGGAAATTAGCCATAATAAAACAGAGCAAAATGAGGAAACTTCTCCATGTGTTCGCACTAATAAGAGGATACGGTGTATCGATGATGTGTTCTATAATGCAGTTGGTTTGGTTACTGAATGCCTTAAAGAAATATCAAAGGACTTGAGTCAAGGTATTAAATTTGACATGAAGATCAACGAACTGAGTGAGAAGATCCCTCCAAAGATTTTAATGATGAATTCATTAAGTCAATTTGAGAAGTTAAAAGCTTTGACTAAGATAAGAAGTGATCCTATAAACATACAAATTTTCTGGCAAATTGAAGAATGCAATAGAGAAGTTTAGGTCTAATACATTTTGGAAGGGTACTATTATTAATTAGGATGTTAATTCGTATTTTGGATTTTTAAGCTCTTTTGGGATATTTATTAGGATGTTGATTGGTATTTTGGATTTGTAAGTTTTTGGTATCTTCGATAGGGATGTATCGAAATATTGATATGTTTCTTCGTAATATTATTATGATGCGAAGTGGAATGACTTTTACATTTGATGTTTATTAACATGATTTTCTTAATATGTTTGCATGAATGTTCAATCAATAAATTAAAATTTTACTATTTTAAAATTTTATATAATATATGTTTACATATAACTTAAAAAACAAAGTAAAATTAAGCAAAACAGAAAAAAGGCCAATTCTGTCATTTTACATGAATTATAATTCCATTTCCTGCGAACCAAACATAATCTGGAATTAATTTCAATTCCATTTCCTACCAACCAAACAATTCTGGAATTGGATTCAAATTCCAGACAGATTCCTTTTCCATCTCCAATTCAAATTCCTTAAGCAACATTTCGCGAACCAAACAACACGTTATAACAATCTCATGAACTCTGAACAATAATATATAATAGATGCCCAAAATTCTCAACACTATACTTTATTAAGGCAAGTCGTCCTCCAATAAAAAGTGTTTTAGCATTCCAAGAATTAGTTTGAAATGTTATTTGCTAATTTCCCCATGTCATATATAAATGTCATTCATATTGGATCCAACCAAAAGAATGAGATACGAAAATAAGCACCTTAAAGTCGTACTCTGAATGATAGTCGTATACTCCTTAACATGGTTCAAAATGACATCAAATCCAATCAATTTACTTTTATGAAAGTTTATTTTAAGGTAGGGTTTGAGTAAATAAAATCTAAGGTGGAGAGAAATTCTCACACTGTTGGGGTATGAAGTCTTGTGCAACATGAAGCACTTTAATGGAGCACTTAGAATCCAATGGAGCATTTGGAGTTGTAAGGGAGCACATGGAGATGGAATAGAGCATCAAGGACTAACATAGAGCACTTAGAGTTGGAGTGGAGCATCAAGTAGGAGAATGGAGCATGATTGATGTGTCGTGCATCATGGTGCACCATTATGAAGATGTATTACCTTGTGTACAAGATGCGCCACCTATGATCAATGTGCCCCACCTTGATGCTTGATCCACCACTATTACATGCTTTTTTGTGTTATAGGAGTTTTGAAGTGTTGTTGATGTACAAAGAAGCAAGGATGTGTCACTTAAGTTGAAGATGTGCCATTATGGAGCATAATGAGCAACTAAGGTTCGTCGTGCACCATCATGCCTCCTTGGTGCGCAATTTAGGAGCAAGACTCACTAGGATGCTTAGAATTGTTCATTGTTACTCAGAAGGTTGAAGATGCTCAAGGAGGATGCTCCACATGGTTGATTTGTCATCTTGATGGTAGGTGCACCATCATGATGCACTATGGTGGCTCGTGATACACCATCATGGCCCATTATGCTCCATCATGTTTTTTTGTTAATACTCATGAGGTTGAAGATTTCTAGAAATGCCCACATGGCATTCTGTGATTTGTTGGAAATTAGGTCATCCCTAAATGGGCTAATTATGGATGGGCCTAACCCATAAAAATTAGGATTTCTCATGCTTTCCTATAAATAGGCTCATACCCTATCATTATAAATTGCTATATTTTTATGAGAGCTTAGAGTGAGATACACTTTTGAGTGGTTGTAATAGCTCCAGAAAGGTGGCTTAGTGACTTATCATGTTAATGAATTTAATTCAAGCCTGTTAAGGTTGACATTAGTTGAAATTAAATTTGAAGATGAAGTCCAAACATTGCTATTATTATCATCATTGCAAGAAAGTTAGTCGGGAACAGTGACAACAGTTAGCAGCTCAGTTGAAGGTACCAAGATAACATTCGAAGGCATACACGATTTAATCCTTGGTGAAGGTATACACAAACGAAGTGCTAGAGAATCCTCTAATAGTCCTCTTAGTACCAAGGAAAGAGGAAGGAAGTCTAATAGAGGGATTAGGAATAGAGGAAGATCAAAGTTCAAGAAGGAAGGTGAATTGAAGAACAAGAAGGACATCACCTGTTGGAACTACAAAGAAAATGATCACTTCAAGAATCAATGTCCAATTCATCTTGTAGACAAAGGAAAGAATGAGTTGAACATTGCATCAGACTATAAAGGAAATGCTCTTATTTGTGTAGTTGAAAACTCAATTGAATCCCGAATCATGGATTTTAGTGCGTCATTCCATGCCAGTCACTCCAAAGACGTAATACATAATTTCAAGTGGTACGAAGGGAAAGTCAAACTAGCAGACAACAAGATCCTTGATATTATAGGTGTTGGGGATGTGGTCCTCAAGACTACTTTGGGTATGAAGTGGACTTTGAAGAATGTCAAGTTCATTTCAGACTTAAAAAAATGTTGATATCATTGGTGCAACTTGATGATGAAGGTCACCATGTCACTTTTGGTGAACATTAATGGAATGTGACAAAGAGAAACTTGGTGGTTGCCACAAGTTAGAAGCAGGGTACACTTTACACGGTGGAAGTTTCTGATAATGAGGCACATGCTGTTGAAGAGGTTGGTACATCCACTCTATGGCTCCAAAGACTTAGGCGTATGAGTGATAATGGAATGAAGATGCTTGCCTCCAAAGGAAGACTTCTAGATCTGAAGAACGAGACAGCGGATTTCTATGATCTGTGTGTTCTTGGTAAATAGAAGAAGAACAACTTTGCAAATATGGGACATCCACACAAGACAGGGAAATTGGAGCTTTTTCATTTAGATGTTTATGGTCTCACCTCCTTTGCTTCTGTAGGAGGATCCTAATATTATGCTACTTTCATCAATGACAACACGAGGAAAGTTTGGGTTTATTTCTTGAAGCATAAGTTTGAAGTTTTTAGTGCTTTCAAGAAATGGAAAGCGAATTTGGAAAATGAAACCAAGTGTTTTCTGATCTGGTATTGGGGGCGAATATAGTAGCAACAAATTTGTTGAGTTCTGTGTTGAGCATGGATTCAAGATATAAAATATTGCTCCAGAAACACCTTAGCAGAACGGATTAGCTGAGAGGATGTACATAACATTGAATTAAAGAGCGAGAGAGAGAGCATGATATTGCATGTAGACTTACCATAGATGTTCTGGGAAGATACAGTTAACACAGTTGCATACTTAATCAATAGAAAACCCTTAGTCCCAATAGGGTTCAAGATTTCATATGAAGAAGGTAAAGGTCATGAGGTTTCATTCAAACATATGAAGGTCTTTGGTTGTGTCTCATATATAGTATTTAAAGACTCGAGGAGAGACAAGTTAGAGGCGGAGGCAAGGAAGTGCACCTTTATAGGTTATGGATTTGATGACATGGAATACTACTTTTGGGAAAACAAGCACAAAAGGCTTATCAAAGGTTGAGATGTGGTGTTCAATGAGAATTCACTATATAAGGATGAACTTTCTAAGATCTTAAGCAGTAACAAACAACCATAAAAGAAAGAACAAGTTTAGTTGGAAGAACCCTCAGATGATGACATTATAAAACCTGCCAGTACTCCAAAGATAGGTGAAAGTTCAGGAAGTAGTGGAAGCTCTGATGAAACTAGAGATAGTGGGAGTATGGATGATAGTAGTTCAAAGAAAGAAGGTTAAGAAGTTGAAGCTCCTACCATCTGCAAAAGAAAGGGGTTGATTATAATGAGATATTTTCACAAGTTGTGAGATGGCTACAATTAGAATGGTTTTGGGAATTGTGTCCTCTGAAGATCTTCATCTAGAGTACCTAAATGTGAAAAAATCTTTTCTACTTGGCGACCATGAAGAATAAAACTACATGTTACAACCAGAAGGTTTTCCCAAGGTTGTCAAAGAAAATCTGGTTTGCAAACTAAGGAAAATTTTGTGTGGTTTGAAGTAGGCTCCAAGGTAGTGGTACTTGAAGTTTGATAGTTTCATTCAAAGTAATAGGTACAACAGATGTGAGATGGATCATTGTTGTTATTTGAAGGAATTCGAATCCTTTTACATTATCTTATTATTATATGTTGATGATGTGATTGTTGGATCCAACATGCACAAGATCAATAAGCTAAAGAAGCAGCAGGCCAACAAGTTTGAGATGAAGGACTTAAGGGCTACTACATAAATATTAGGCGTGAGCATAGCCATGTATAGAGTTACTAGTGCAACAAAACTTTCACAAACCAAGTACGTAAAGAAAGTTTTAGAAATCAATGTAGAAGATGCAAAAGCACAAAGTACAATATTGGGGAGTCATTTGAGACTCACAAAGAAGCAATCCCCAAAGATGAAAGAATATAGAGAACACATGGCTAAGTTTTCTGATATTTTCAGAAGAAAAGGAGTAGTCTTCGAAATAACATTAAGAAGGAATGAAATGGCTGCTATGCTACTTAAAAATAACAACTAAGTTTTCTTATGTTTTCAAAAGGAAAGGAGTAGTCTTAGAAGGGTTCGTTGATGCCGACTTAGGAGGATATGCAGATTCAGGAAAGAGCATAACAGGTTACGTGTTCACAATTGGAGGTACAACAGTTACCTGGATGTCAAGTTTACAAAAGAGTGTTGCTCTTTCAACCACATAACCAAAATACATGGCACTTGCAGAAGCTATCAAAGTGCTCATATGGTTGAATTTTTTTTATCTGAACTTTGAATTCAATAAGAGGATTGTGTATTGCATTGTAACAACTAGAGTGCAGTCCACTTAGCAAATACTCAAGTGTTTCACATTTGAACAAAACACATTCAAATGAGGTACCATTTCATTTGAGATTTAATCAATAAAGGAACTCTAAACTGGAATGAAATCCTTGGGATGAAGAATCTAACTAGTATGTTGACCAATGTGGTTACCACTAAGAAGTTAAAGATTTGCATGGCTTCAACTGGACTTCCAGAAGTTTGAAGAGAAGGGCTTGGTAATATATATATATATATATATATATATATATATATATATATATATATATATATATATAGAGAGAGAGAGAGAGAGTACTTAGAGGAACGATGAAATTTGAAAGGCAGATGAAGCTGTTCAAGCCTTCAAGTGGGAGATTGTTGGGGTATGAACTCTTATATAATATGGGGCACTTGGATGGAGCACTTAGAATCAAGTGGAGCACTTAGAGTTGTAATGGAGTACTTTGAGTTGGAGTGGAGCATCAGGAAGGAGAATGGAGCATCAGTGATGATCAATGCTTCATGATGCACCATTTTGAAGAACATGTACCACCTTGTGCACCATCCATGCACAAGGTGCACCAACTTGGTACTTGATGTTACACTACTACATGCTTTGTTATATTGTGGAAGTGTTAAAGTGTTATTGATGAACAAAGAAGCAAAGATGTGTCACTCAAGTTGAATATGTGCTATTATGGAGCATGATGCGCCACCAAGGTTCATGGTGTGCCACCATGCCTCCTTGGTACGCCATTTAGGTGCAACACTCACTAGGATGCTCGATATTATTTATTGTTACTCGGAATGTTGAAGATGATTAAGGAAGATGCTCCACATGGCTAATACGCCATCTTGATGGCAGGTGCTCCATCATGATGCGTTATGGTGGCTCATGATGTGCCATCGTGGCCCATGATGCTCCATCATGTTTTTGGTTGATGCTCACGAGGTTGAAGATTCTAGAAGGGCCCACATGACATTCCATGATTGGTTGGAAATTAGGGCATCCCCTAAATGGTCTAATTATGGATGGGTCTGGCCCATCAGAATTAGGGTTTCCTATTTTGTGAGAGCTCATGGTGAGATACAATTTTGAGTGCTTGTAATATTTCTTGAAAGTTAACAAAATTCTCTCTCTCTCTCTCTCTCTCTCTCTCTCTCTCTCTCTCTCTCCTATAGACGTAGGCGACATTGGCCGAACCACGTTAAATATTTTGTTTTTTTTTTATTTATGTTTTTCAGAACTTTTATTTCGACAAGTTTCACCGAAGCTTGTTTGATATTTATTTGAAGTGCTTAATGTTTTTTTGTCACCCAACACTCACATTGTCTAGAAACCAATCATACAAAACATCGCATCATGGTCATTAAAAAGTGACAAATCTCTAAGCCATGATCACCAACCTTAACCCCCTCGGAAAGTTTTATTAGAAATACCTTCATTTTTCACCATAAGAAGTACGATTATGGCAATAAAATATACAAAAGGAAATAACAGGTCACCTGGTCATAAACTTATTTCAATAGCTCTTTTATTGGAGAACCATTAATTTAAATAGAAGTTATGGAATATTTTATAGCCACCATAACCCAATCATGCCACTTGATGTCAAATCCCAAAGGGAAGTAACATTTGATGACTTTAATGATAGTCGATTGATCACCATTAATTACATTGTTTATAACCACAAAGAGACAGAGCACCAATAATTTTATATTGATAAACGATGAGGTAAATAAGCCTAAAACCTTTAATATAATTTAGGTCTTTCATTTTTAGAAGAAGGGCGATAAAAGAATGATTACATCCTTTTGGGAACATGTAAGAAGTTTGGAAATGTGTAACAAGATTAACAATATCATTTTCAATCAAATCCTAAAGAAAGTGACATTAAACCAAACGAGGCTTGGAGCTTTATCACTAGTGCAATCCCAAAAGGCCTTTTAATCTCCCTCGTGAGCCAACTTACTCTTAACCCGATTTAGATCCTCAATCCATTCCTTATTTACCATGACTCCATGATAACAATCTTGTGATGTTTTAAGTTAATAACAGAATGAAAATATTTGGAGTTTTCATCTCCTTCAATGTTTCAATTAATTTTAGCCTTTTAGGATAAATCATAATTGTTCAAGCATTTGGTATCACGCAACTCTTTCATGGAAGTGACCCTATACTCCAAAATCAACACTAGTATAAGTATCATAGCCAATTCTCACGCCAACATAACAAATGGTTTCAACAACACTATACTCCAAAATCAACACTAGTATAAGTATCATAGTCAATTCTCACGCCAACATAACAAATGGTTTCAACAAACAATGTTTTTTATTGTCCTTGGTGATTTTCGCCAAGCTTGTTATCCATATAAATTATGAACCCCTATTTATTAGCAGTTTTCTTAACTAGAGAATGACTCCAATCTTTTAATGGAAGTTCTTTTATATGCACACGAATGATCTCTCTTTTGGAAAAAAATTGTGTGACCAAGGCCTCATCGATCGAATCACGTGTTAACCACAACATTGTTCGGAAGTTATCACCTCTCATGTCATGAGGGAGCCCACTCATCACCCAAAGGCCGCCTAGATATTCCAAATAACCTCTAGAAACTCGTCGGCCTTGCACATCTTCTTTATATAAGTAAGGTTTTGATGTATGGGAGGATTCCCACGCATGAAATGTTGATGTGGCATACATGTCCCCTAGTGAACGGGGCTAGTAGGTATGATATCGAGTAGAGTTTGCTATGCTTGATTAAGCCTGATAGAATTCATCACTTCCAAACGGTCAAACAGCTAGCCAATAAATGCATGTGTTTGTATATTAAAATAAAAATAAAAAATAAAAAGATAAATAATATGGAGTGATAGTCATTTCCAATTTGTAGTAATATGATAGTGAAGATATGCATATGTAATAACATTTTTCTAATGGGGGATATAGTGATAATAAGCCTTAGCTGGAGAATAAAAAGTCATTAGCTTTTCTTGTAACAATGCGTAACCCATTATTTCCCTATTAGATTTTAGAATAATGACATGTTCGATCCAAAAGTTTGCTGGTTTATTCTCCATTTGTACCCCTTTTTACGTGTAACAATATTAGCATAAGAGACTTTGTTATAATTTCGTGTAGATCAACCATCAAATACATGAGGAGTACTCGACTAAATCCTATTTTCATGCCTCTCAAATCGAGCAAAAGAAGCATATATTTTATAATTTACCAATCCATAAGGGGCATAAATAACGGATTAAGGTGTTGGCATCCTTAACCCTAATGAATCAAGCAAATTCAACACACTTTCCATATGTGACTTTTTTTCTTGCAATAAATACATCTATATCGATACGACGATACCAAACTTTTCACAGTGCAGCCAAATATCACTGAGTATTGAGAGAAGGCGAAAATTTGGTAACATAAACGGTCGTATACAAATTGTATACCGTATACGTCTTTGTATATGAACAATGATACATTGATACGTGACATTTTGCTTTGTTCTCGGTCTATAAAAAGCATCCTCCTTATTTCCATGAGAATTCTTATGTCCTTCCACCACAGTCCTACATGGTGGTTAATCTTGATTAAATACAACCATATTAGCCAAGAATACCAGGAATGAAATCGAAATATCCACAAGAGAGCATCCCTCCAGAAAAACGCCATAAACAAATCATCGGCAAGAGAAAGTCAAGTAAATAGGAGAAACTTATTCGTCGATCCCTTAGGACCATTATAATCTTATTCAACTAGAACTCTAGAAGTATGAAATCTGGGCCCTTCATTGTGACAATTTTTATTATATGTTTTTAATTTTTCACGCAAAATAAATTATTCATAGTCTTATTCAAATTGAATTAGATTAGACGTGAATGATTGAACTAAAATAATCGTAAAAATATAGAATTATAAGATTGCTAAATTGGAATTTTTTGAAGGAATTTATAATAGATAATAATGGTCCCACCTTTTTAATTATACCTAATCTCTAACCTTGCTATCCATTAGTTCAATTATAATATGTATAATAACTTGTATAGTTCTTGTCCTAATAATGTTATCTGTTTTATTTGTTTTGTAAATGAAGCAGTGGTTTTAGCAAGGGTCACAAGTGTGTCATATTCAGTTAGCGGGTTAGTGGGTCATGCAAATTTATAGTGGATACTAATAAATATTTGTGTCGTTTTGCTCAACTTTATCTTGGATTAACCATAAACATATCAAACTCCATAACCTATTTAATTATGGGTCCGTGGGTAGATTAAAGTTTGTATATTAGAATCGGGTTCAGAGTCACTAAAAAAAAAGCAAAAAGAAAGTCTAAATTATCACATATTTACTCATTAGTTCTTACACTCTCCTTTATTTAATAGATATATTTTTTTTTACTACTTTAACCTAATAAAATAAACAAGTTTATGGGACAACCCGTAAAATTATTTACAAACCCGAACACGACCCGTATAATAAACAGGTTGATAGATTACAAGTTGACGGGTAGGAAAAGCTCAACTTAAAACTCATTTATTTTCATGTTTCATGTCTTGTTATTATTGTATTGTTGCGTTATATTACAGGTGGTACCGAAAATTGACACCCATAATTTTATCCCACTAAGTCTACGATGATAACTCTATGCATAATCTGAATGGAAAAAAACTTCCCTTGTAAGAAATTATAGCAAAAATTCAACTCAAACTCATTTATTTTCATGTTACATTACATGTTACATTATAGGTCATATCGAGAATTGACATTCCTAATTTTATCCGACTAAGTCTACAATGATAACTCCATGCATAATCCGAATGAAAAGCTTCTCTTGTAAGAAATTAACATAACCTAATGATAGTATCAAACGTTTATATATTGAAAATCAAGTAGCAGCTTGATTCACGTAAATAGTATTCACAATAACTATGAGATGATTGGTCAGTCTCATTTACAAAACTAGGCCTTCAATAATTTTGCAGTTTCTTCGAGTTTTAATAAATAGACCAAAGATTTAAATTTATCAAGTTAAATATATTGTTTAAAGGGTTGATTTAAATTGGATTTATCGAGTACTAAATTAGCTGAAAAAACAAAATCGAGTACGGAATCGAACATAAATATATGGTACCAAATACTGAACCGATTGTACACACGCATGAACGTATCAATAAGGATAGCATCGTGTACCGACTTGAAGCATTTGATGGTATCGAGTACCGAATTAGTTATACAAATATGTTATCATTACTGGTTCAGTACCATATTATATCAGAATTTTCGGTAGTATTGCTCATCCCTACTCAGGGATTATGGATTTTTGGAATATCATTAGTAAATGGTGGGATATCACTACCAATATGTTGCTTGATCATTGGATCATTTAATCAATATATTGATTTCCCATTAAGAAAAACATGATCTCAACTGCCAAAACTTTAGAAATTTGGAATTTCAAAATGAAAAATAGATTTGTGAATAATAACATATATGAGACTGAAGCATGAAAAAATTCATCAAAGATTGGACTACCATGCTTTGATACCACTTGTTAAGTCAAGAAATTAATACCAATGTATTGTGGAAACGAAATGAACACCAAGAAGAAATACAAATTATGCACGATTATTGATGTGAAAGAGTTTATATCTTAAATGTTACAACACTTTTTACCCTCTTGAATATACAATAACGTAATAAAAAAGATGGTGGATGAGAAAACCAATAAAAATATGATACTTAGCATAACTCACATGGTTTTGTTATACGGCTTGGGGGAGTGAAGGTGACATTAGCATGACGAAAGAGGAGGCGGCCCTTAAGCGGCTTGACATACACCACCTTCTGAACATTGCATGACAAGATGACAAATTCAAATGACATTGAAATGCCGAATCATGTCTCTCTTTCTCTTTCTTCCACTTTATCTATTTTCAATCTTTTTTTTTTTTTTCACAAAGCATCACTCTCTCACATATGGCAAAATGACATAGATTATAACAAAAATGATGTGGAGAGCGTTCCACTATGCAAGCCTCTCTGCTAATATATATATATATATATATATATATATATATATATATATATATATATATATATATATATATATATATATATATATATATATATATATATATGGAGAGCGTTCCACTATGCAAGCCTGACTGCTACTATATATATATATATATATATATATATATATATATATATATATATATATATATATATATATATATATATATATATATATATATATATATATATATAAAATCATTTTTATACCAAACAAAAAACAAGTTAAAAATTTATAGTGGATAGTTTTTGAAATTTCAAACTATTTCTTTTTCCCCTAGGAAAAACAAGTGTGGATTATGGAGATTGGAAATTTAGATTTTATTAAAAAAATATATTTTTTGTAATTATTTTTGTTAGAAAAAATGAGTTCATAAATTAGAATTTAGTTCCAAAATGGCATTTTGAATTGGTTGGTCAATTTAAAATTTTACAAAAAAGTTATTTGATTTATTTATTTTTGTTTAATTTATGAAATGTGGTTATTTATTATTATTCTTATGCTTTTAGAAAAAAAAAATCAAATATAGTTTTTATAGTATGCTAATTTCTTTGGATACAATACAATGAAATTCATACTTATGATATGGTCCTTTTAAGTTAAAGCTTGAATTTCAAACTTATGATAGCACTAATGTTGTTTGATCGTTAAATCATTTAATCAATATATTATTTTTACTGTAGATTTGGTTCTTATAAAACTTAGAATAAATATATTTAACTTTGATTTATTTTTTTGGCTTTTATAACTATTAAATTAACTTAAATGTTTTCACCAAAATAAAAAATAAAAAGTTGGCACATCTACTCCTTCCCCTTCCCCTCCCCCTCCCCTCTTTCTCATGTATCTCTTCATCTTTCATTTACCTTTTCCATATGATTTTTCCGGCGACCCAACACTACTGGTCACCGACATCATTATGTTTTTTACCAACACTACTGGTCACCGACATCATTATGTTTTCTTACATAAAAGGCTAAGGTGTTGTTTGTTTTTTTGAAATACAAATCTATGAAGTTTGCGCACGACCTCTACAACCCTCAACCCTCTACAGTAGAAGAGGTGGACAAAACGGCTGCAGACTATAATAAGAATTGTGTTTATTTTTTAACATCTATAGGTTGCTGGAGGCTGTTATAGATACTAAAAAATTAAAATAAACTGATTTTATAAACCATAAATAGTTTTTAAATACACAACATTTTGAAATAAAATGTAACATCCCGAGTCCAGGAGTGCAAGTTCATGGTTCAAAGGGTAAATTTGAAGGGCAACTCGGCGAGTCCATGGGTGGACTCGGCGAGTAGGGTCGTAACTCAGGTCGCGTGTTAAGTGGCCAACTCGGCGAGTCCAAAGCTAGACTCGGCGAGTAGGCGTTGTGCGAAGAAAACCCTAATTTCGAGGAATGAGCCCTATATAAAGGACATTATGCCCTCTCCCCAGCCTCCTTACCTTCCCTTGAAGTCTAGAAAACCCTAGAAACGTGATTGTGAAGGAATTGAGTGCATTTGAGCCTTGGAGAAGAAAGTTGGAGGAAGATCTTGGAGAGTTAGGAGGCTTGGAGTAAGGGGCTTTGCTTAGATTCGGATTCCTTGCTGATTGGGGGCTTCTCTTTGAGGTATTATCTCATTTTTGGGCTGCTATTCATGTAGAATCATCATTTTTGGGTTGTATGGAAAGTTTGGCTTGTGGTATATAGAGTTTGAAGGCTAGAGCCGAGGTTGCTACCTCAGATCTGGAATGAAGAAGGTCTAAAGTGCATTGAAGTCCCTATTTTTGAGTGATTGGTGAAGCCATCTTCTCCCAAACCCTAGCCCTAGAGTGTAAAATGCCTTGATCTCTTTGGATTCACGTAAAGTTTGCCACTTTACGTGATGGAAGGGTTGTAGAAGGGTAGATCTACGTTTTGGATCAATTGCATGGCCTGAAAGGCTTCTGTATGGCTTAAGAACAAGTGGTACCCGGTGAGTCACAAGGGTGTACTCGGGGAGTTGCTTGAAGGCGGGCAGGAACTCGACGAGTTTGAAGAACAACTCGACGAGTTTGAAGAACAACTCGACGAGTTGGTTGAAGATAGCCTTGGACTCGGCGAGTCTGTTCTTAGACTCGGCGAGTCTGGTCTTGAGTTCTTAGCCTTTCCTGGTTAAGCTAAGAATCGGTGAGTCAAAGGATGACTCAGTGAGTTGGAAAGGGGTCCTTTTCAGTGTTGGGGGACTCGGCGAGTAAGCGGGCTGACTCGGCGAGTAGAGTCAGCCAGAAGGTTGACTTTGACTTTGACTTTGACTTTGACTTTGACCAAGAGTTGACCAGTTAACTTCCAGGGGTATTTTGTAATTATTGGTATTTATTGAGTTTGATCTTTTGGTATTATCAGTGGTGGAGTTCGTGTCGGAGGTTGGAGCAGCGTGATCTATCTTTTCAGTCAGCAGTTGCAAGGTGAGTTATCCTCACTACACCAACAGGGTCTAAGGCACCAAGGTCGGCCCTTTTTCGGATTGTAATACGGGTATTATTGTTATATTGTTGTTTTACTATGTTTGCATCCTGGTAGTTAGGATGGTATTCGTTAGAGACATGGTTAAGGTCGGTATCCTGGTATATATGGTGATGCTATGCTAGTGACTGGTTAGGTCGGTATCCTGCTTAGAGTATGTTGTGTTACGTGATCTGCTAGATCAGTTTGATTGAATGTGAATTGTTATATGATTGTATGTTTATGTGCACATGGTTGTTTGATTGGGGTTGGGTTGAGGCAGGAGCTGCTTTGTGCTATAGGCCAACATACCCAGGGCGGACCGGTTATTCTGAAGGCCCAGCGAGCGGTCCGGATAGGTTGTAGGCCCCACGAGGGCGGACTAGACGTGTCAAGGCTCGGAGAGTGGACCAGGCCGACTGAAAGCTCGGTGCGGGCAGACCAGTCATACTGTAGACTCAAAGAGTGGACCAGGTGGATTGAAGGCCCGGTGCGGGCAGACCAACCACACTGCAGACTCGATATGCATGGTTGTTCTGTGATTCGTTATGATATAGCATGTTATGTGTGTGGTATATGTGGTTTGTATTTTAGGGGTATCTCACCAAGCTTTCGGGTTAACAGTTGTGGTTTAATGTTTTTCAGGTTCTTCAGGAGACCGTGGCAAGGCAAAGGCGTGATCGTACCGCTCTTCGTGATTATGTTTTATGCTATGGACCTGGGAATACTCTGATAATAAATGTATTGAAAACCTTTTTGTAATAACGTGATTAAAATGGTTGTTTTTGAAAAGTTAAATTTTGTTGAAAATTTTGGTCGTTACAAGTTGGTATCAGAGCCTTGGTTTGAGTTAATTGGAGGAACATTCGTATGAATCCAGTCTCAAATCAGGGAGAGTTTTTAAAAGAGAATTTAAAATGGTTTTCAAATTAAGTAAAAGGAGGACGCGGAAGTACGATCAGCCGGAGTCAGTAAGTAACCCCAAAATACCATGCATGATAATTGTTTTCGAGCTTTGATAGAACAGCATGCTAGTACTAGGCTAGGGATCTTCAGGATTTCATGATAATGTTGCCGTTCTATGATGCCTGCTAGCCTAGGGATCCCTTATGTGAGATTGACATCATTACTATAGTTGTCTAATGTATGCATCACAGTTGTACCTAATTAAGATCTTATAGCCTGAGAATGTTTGATTTGGCCTTATGTTTTGTTCTTGTTTAATTGGGAGCTTAGGGTAGGATTGGATATTCGAAAGTCTATAGGGTCCAGTGTTATGTATGGCTAGCATACATTAGTGCTGCAGGGTTGGTGGAAGTTTCATGGATAAGAGGGATTGAGAGAGATCGAGAGGTCAGTTGTGTGATATTTAACATTCCTCTAGGAGTGATGATTGAGAGCTTGCTATGTATATTTATCACTAGGGTGTTGTGGTAGTACTTCATACAAATATGGGTAGGTGTGGAAGGTAGTATGTGCCCGTACTACTGAAAGCACAGGACCCATACGCGTATCCGGGAAACCATGATCTCTAGGGTTGGGTTGGGAGATGGTTCTCGGGTTAGTGGAAAGTATCTGAGATTTTTTTTATGTTTTCAGTATGGTGGTCACGAGGCATGCTGGGAGAGGATCCGGGTCGGGATCGGGAGCAGGAGAGGGAGGTCAGGGCGGGTCTGTACAGCCCGAGGTTGTTGGTCAGATGAGCACAGACGAGTTGGATGCTAGGATACGTGAGATCCTGCATGATGAGGTTGCTGCGTTGTTCCGGGCCGAGCTGCTGGAACTGTTTGGGTCGATCAAGACCGCCATGTTGGAGTATTTTGATGAGCGTTATGCGGCTCTCACAGAGACGGCTGCTGCAGCGACTACAGCGGCTGTAACAGCGGCAGGGGGAGGAGATGGTAGAGGTTTCCAGTATCGGGACTTCGATAATACGAAGCCCCCTACCTTTGATGGAGTTCAGGACCCGATTGTTGCTATGAGATGGCTGTCAGACGTGGAAGGGTGCTTCTTCACATGTTCATGCCCTGCTGATCAGAGGGTGAGGTGTGCTCTGAACCTGTTGAGGCTTGGGGCGAAGGATTGGTGAAGATTGACCACGGGTTCATATTCGGATGCTCATAGGGTTGCGGTTTCATGGGATCAGTTCCGAGAGATGTTTAGCACTCGTTATGTTCCGCGGGTTGAGAGGGAGAGATTGGCTCAGGAGATCCTTAAGCTGAAGCAGGATTCGGAGTCGATGATGGAGATCACCAGGATGTTCACTGAGAGGGCGATGTTTTGCCCTGAGTCGCTTCGGAGCAGGCTCAGATGTCCCGATATCTGAGTATGCTCAAGAGAGATATCAGACAGTTTGTGTCTACGCAGAGGTGCGAGACTTTGTTGGAGTTGCAGGAGGCCGCCAGGCGGCATGAGTTAGAGATTGAATTGCAGTTGCGTGAGCTGAGGCAGGCTCTGGTGCAGTCGCAGTCGGCGCCGAAACGGTCCAAGACCGTTGATTCCAGGGTGGGAGATCAGAGCAGCCACGCTTATGGGAAGTGTGGGAAGGGTCATACCGGAGTTTGTAGGTCCGGTGGTGCATGTCGCAAGTGCGGGAAGGAGGGGCACTATACGAGGGATTGTCGGCAAGCAGCCCCGGGTCGGGATTTGAGGATCTGTTATCATTGTCATCAGGTTGGGCACTTGAGGGTCAACTGTCCACAGCTTGTTGCAGGACCGGTGCAGGCTCCAGCACCGGCCACTTTGAGGATCACGGGTGGAGGTCAGGATGGAGCGGAGCCCCCAAGGGCTCAGGGTTGTGCTTTTCAGCTTACAACAGAGGAGGTCAAAGCAGTATCGGATGCAGCTGCAGGTATGTTCCTTTCTTGATATCTTGTTATCTTGTGATTATTGTGGAGTATTGTTATCTGCTAGTCTTGTTGTGTGGTCTTAGGTTTGATTTTCGTTGTTCTTTGAGGGTTGGTATAGTTATGGGTTTCGTTTTGGGAATTTCGTTGGTTATCTTTCATGGGGGTTATTAGTGGAAATATGGCGTCTGGTTTGAATATTGGGTAGCATCTCCATTCTGAGAAGTGGTTAGCTGCAGATTGAGTTTCTTTCGAGCGGGATGATCAGTGTGGAAATGTGATTTTCGTGAAGGTTTCTAGTGCTAGTGGGAATCCGTCCGCGTGTATGTGTTGGTTTTGTGCAGGGTTGTTTTGGGAGGTCGGTGATAGTGATTGGTGGTCGATGGTCAATACCCTAAGTGGGGGAGAATTGGAAATTCTCCGGAAGGTCGATGGGCATGAGAGGTTGTTTAGCTGCTTGGGATTCAGCAGTGGTTCTGTCAGTCAAGAGTACAGGCTGGTATGAGTAAGTGGCAGGCGTGCGGGGCGAGATACAGACCTGTGGCATTTGATTGTGGAGGGCCTGGGATCAGGCCGGGATCGAGTATGTATGATGGAGATAGAGTTCGAAACCCCTAGAGGGCTAGAACAGTATGCATGGGAGGATTTCCCGGAGAGATAACTCGGAGTGATGAATGCTAGTTGAGCAGTCCGGATAGACTGAAGGCCGATAGGCGTACCAGTCAAGCCGAAGGCTCGGGGAACGGTCCAGGCAGACTGAAGGCCGTGGAGGGCGGTTCAGGTCTGCTGAGGGTCATGAGAGTGGTCCAGTTGGCTGAAGGCCTGGTAAGGCGGTCCAGTCATGCTGAAGACTCTACATGTGTCGTTAGTTCGGTGCGAGGAAATGGATTGAGTATGTCACTATATGTTAGCATTGCAAGGTCTGGCCCCGGATATTGATCATGATTAGTGGAGGTAGTGCATGGACTTGAGAGCTTTCACGAGTGGATTCAGAGTATGTATGGTGCATGGGATAGCGGTTATCCCATAAGGAAATGGTGTAGTGTTGGGTGAGCATTGTGGTACTTGTGGTACTGTCAAGGCAACTAAGTGGATCTCCTTGGTAAGGAAAAAAGGAAAGGAATGCAGCTCCGGGAGGGAGTGTAAGTCACGGAAGTGAAATCAGTAGTGTGAAGTTATGACTGAAGTGTTTCAATTATGGTTATTGCGCAGTGTGTGCGGCGGTGATATGGAATCACGTCCGGTTTGGATGTCTGCCGAGGTCACGGAAGGAAACTCTGAGGGTGTAAAGTCAAGAGGCTCGTAAGGGATGCAGAGATGGAGTCTTGGATTCCCAGCTCAATTTCGGTTAAGGGATTGTGTACGTAGTGGTAATTCATCCTGGGGGATATTTGGAGGAATTGTTAGTGTATCGGGTTTTCCCAACCTGAGGATGCTAGATCCAGTTCAACATGGGTATGAGATTGCGGAGGGGAAACACATGAGAGTTGCTATGAGATTGAGGGATGCGTCATCCTGTCAGCATGGAGTGGGTAAAGTGAATTCAGACCGGGATTCTGGTGGTTGAAGGATTATCTCTAGCTTGCATGAGTCAAATGATTATTGTGAATTGGAGCAAGCGAAGTATCATGGAGTGGTACTCGGTGGTTAGATGTGGTTATCAAAGGATGAGGCCGGTGAAGGCCGAGGCGCCGAGGGCACGTGGGAGAGCGTTTCAGTTGACCGTAGAGGAGGTCTGCGCAGCGCCCAATGTCGTGGCTGGTATGTATTCTTTCGTGTTTTTATTGTAATGTTGAGATATTATGCTTATATTATGTTATGCATAGGTACTTTCTTGTGAATTCTGTACCTGCCTTGGTATTATTTAACTCGGGTGCGAGTCGGTATTTTGTATCTTTGGCTTTTAGTCAGTACATCAGTGTTAGTCGCGAGGCGCTGAGTCGGCCTCTGAGAGTTTCCATAGCTGACGAGAAGGTGATATATGCCACGGAGGTGATCTGTGGGTGTGTACTCGAGATTTTCGGTGTTGAGTTCCCGATTGATTTGGTTCCTATTGCCATGGGGGATGTCTGTGTCATTGTGGACATGGACTGGTTGAGCAGGTTCAATGCGGTTATCGACTGCGAGCGACAGCTAGTGACCATACGAGACCCTAGTAGGGGAGTTCTTACAGTGTACGGCGAGGGTACTCGTTCTGGATCAGCGTTTTGTTCGGCTGCTAGGGTGAGGCAGTGTCTACAACAGGGTTGTAAGAGTTTTGTGGCGTACGTGTCGGATACGCGGGTTGATTCCAAGAGGTCGAGGTCGGTGGAGTAGGTTCCTATAGTGCGTGAGTTCCCGGATGTCTTTCCAGAGGAGTTGTCGGGTGTGCCTCCCGTGAGGCAAGTAGAGTTCGGTATTGATTTGGTCCCGGGGGCTGCGCCTATCGCTAAGGTGCCTTATCGTCTTGCACCTCCAGAGATGCAAGAGTTATCCTCGCAGCTTCAGGAGCTGCTGGGGAAAGGGTTTATTTGGCCGAGCAGCTCGTCGTGGGGAGCGCCTATTCTGTTTGTCAAGAAAAAGGATGGTTCACACCGGATGTGCATTGATTACCGGGAGTTGAACAAGCTGACGGTCAAGAACCGTTACCCGTTATCGAGGATCGATGATTTGTTCGACCAGTTGCACGGAGCATCTTGGTTCTCCAAGATCGATTTGAGGTCTGGATACCATCAGGTGAGGGTGCGAGATGAGGACGTCCAGAAGACAACGTTTAGGACACGTTATGGGCATTATGAGTTTGTGGTGATGCCTTTCGGACTCACCAATGCCCCAGAAGTGTTCATGGATCTCATGAACCGGGTGTGCAGGCCGATGTTGGATCGGTCGGTGATTGTATTCATTGATGACATTTTGGTATATTCGAGATCTAGAGAGCAGCATGAGGAGAATTTGAGGGAGATCCTCGGAGTTCTGAGATCGAAGAGGCTTTATGCCAAATTCTCCAAGTGTGATTTCCGGTTGCGAGAGGTCCAGTTCCTAGGACATCTTGTTAACTAGGAAGGGATATTGGTCGATCCAGCCAAAGTTGAGGCGGTGATGAGTTGGGAGGTGCCGAGGTCACCTTCTGAGATCAGGAGTTTTCTAGGGCTGGCCAGTTATTATCGGAGATTTATCAGGGATTTCTCTAAGATCGCAGTGCCACTCACTAGGTTGACCCGGAAGGGTGTCGCTTTTTCATGGGGTCCCGAGCAACAGGCCTCCTTTGAGGCGCTTCGCCAAAGGTTATGCGAGGCCCCGGTGTTAGCCCTCCCGGAGGGAATGGAGGACTTTGTTGTATACTGTGATGCATCGATCTTGGGGTTGGGAGCGGTGCTGATGCAGAGAGGGCATGTGATAGCATATGCATCGAGGCAGTTGAAGCCTCATGAGACGAGGTATCCCACCCATGACCTAGAGTTGGGGGCAGTGGTGTTTGCCCTCAAGATTTGGCACCACTATTTGTATGGAGTTCGGTGTACGATATACACGGACCATAAGAGTCTGAAGTATTTAATGGATCAGCCCAACCTAAATATGCGGTAGAGGAGGTGATTGGATGTGGTTAAGGATTACGATTGTGAGATCCTGTACCATCCGGGCAAGGCTAATGTGGTAGCCGACGCCCTGAGTTGCAGGGCGGAGAGCGCCCCGTTGCGGGATGTATGTTTGCGATTGACCGTGATGACTCCGATGTTGGACACCATTCGAGGAGCACAGACTGAGGCAGTGAGGTCAGAAAACCAGAAGAGAGAGCGAGTTGTTGGGTTGGTATCAGAGCTCGTTACTGATGTTCGGGGGCTTATGACTTTTCAGGGGCGTATTTGGGTACCGTTTGTGGGAGGAACGCGTACCATTTTGATGGAAGAGGCTCATCGGTCGAAATTCTCGATCCATCCTGGGGCCACTAAGATGTATTTGGATTTGAGGAGGGAGTATTGGTGGCCCTGTATGAAGAGGGATGTTGCGTGGTTTGTTGAGAGGTGCTTAACCTGCCGTAGGGTTAAGGCCGAACACCAGAGACCGCATGGTAAGTTGCAGCCGTTAGAGGTTCCTGAATGGAAATGGGAATAGATCACCATGGATTTCATCACCAAGTTGCCAAGGACTGCTCGGGGTGTTGATGTAATTTGGGTGATTGTGGACAGGTTGACGTAGAGCGCTCACTTCCTTGCTATCAGCAAGAGTTCTTCCGTAGAGAAGTTAGCAGAGATGTATGTGATGGAAGTGGTATCTCAGCATGGGGTGCCGATCTCGATTGTCTCAGACCGGGATGTACGTTTCACTTCCAGATTCTGGAAGAAGTTTCATAAGGAGCTGGGTTCTAGGCTGCATTTTAGTACCGCATATCACCCCCAGACAGACAGACAGAGTGAGCGGATGATTCAGACGCTCGAGGACATGCTCCGAGCATGTGTATTGGATTTTGGGGGAAGTTGGGATACGTATTTTCCCTTGGCCGAGTTTTCTTACAACAACAACCATCATTCGAGCATCGGTATGCCACCCTTTGAACTGTTGTATGGGAGGAGGTGTCGGGCCCCCATTTGTTGGGGAGAAGTCGGACAGCGCGTTATGGGCAACACTGAGATCGTACTTCAGACGACAGAGCAGATCCAGCAGGTCAGACAGAGGTTACTGACTGCTCAAAGTCGACAGAAGAGTTATGCGGACAGACGCCGGTCCGAACTTGAGTTCCAGGTCGACGACTTTGTGCTCCTGAAGGTCTCTCCTTGGAAAGGAGTGATCCGATTCAGGAAGAGGGGCAAGTTGGGGCCCCGATATATCGGACCATTTAAAGTAGTCGTGAGGGTAGGCAGGGTAGCCTATCGTTTGGATTTGCCAGCAGAGTTGGGGCAGATTCACGACACTTTCCATGTGTCGCAATTGCGGAAGTGTATAGCCGATGAGTCGGCAGTGGTTCCATTAGAGGATATTCAAGTGGATGCGAGCCTGAATTATGCTGAGAGACCAGTGGCAATCAGAGATCGGAAAATCAAAGTTCTGAGGAACAAGGAGGTACCTTTGGTTTTGGTTCAGTGGCAGCATCGGAAGGGGTCCGAGATGACTTGGGAACCGGAGCGTGAGATGCGCGAGCAGCATCTCGAGTTATTTGCAGAGCGAGACTTCGAGGGCGAAGTCTAGTTCTAGTAGGGGAGAATTGTAACAGCCTGGAATTTACAAGTATTTATTATTGGTGTATTTTTGGAGAATTGTGAGTGGACTCGGTGAGTTGGAGCTCAAACTCGTCGAGTAGGATCGCGATTTTGGCCGCGGGTTCGCATCTGGACTCGGCGAGTCCACGTTGTGTAATGAAACCCTAATTTCCAGGGTTTGAGACCTATTTAAAGGGCCTTATGTCCGTCATTTGTGCTCACCAATCCATAGAGAGAAACCCTAGAGTGCTTGAGTGTTTTGAGAGAGAAAAGAAGCCATTCTTGACCTTTGTGGTGTTGTTTAGCAAGAAGAAGGAGTTCCTAACCAAGAGGAAGCAAAGGAGGTTGCTATACTGTGGAGTATATTTGGATTTAGGGTTTCTTGTGGCCTTTGTTGGGTTGATTTGATGCCCAAATAGTCCCTTTCTAGTGATGAGGCTTTGGATCTGGATCCATAGAGGTCCAGAGAGCCTTACTCATCAAGCTTTATGAAGAGCAATGGAGGTTATGACCTTGAGTTTTGGTATTTGGGGCTAAATCATCATATATGGTCATATAGATGTTGTATGTACATCAAGATAGCAACTTTACATGATAAATAAGCTTGGAAGGACTGGATCTATGAGTTAGTGGAACAGATCTGACCTCAGGAGTGAGTTTGAGTCGTTTCATGGCATGGACTCGCCGAGTCCGAAGAACAGACTCGGCGAGTAGCATGAATATTGCCCAACACCACTCAGCGAGTGGTCTTGCCGTGTTGAGGGATTGACTCAGTGAGTCAGGGAGAGTCAGAGTGGGTTGACAGGTGGACTGAGTCAAGCTTGGACTCGCCGAGTTGTTCTTGAGACTCGGCGAGTTAAGCCGTGGAGGCCCCACAACTCATGCCAGGTGGAACTCGTCGAGTTAGGAGAATACTCGTCGTGTCAAGTGAGGATCCCAGGGAAATCAGTGTATGCGTATAGACTCGCCCAGTCGCTATAGTGCACATGTCGAGTCCGGTCAAAGTTGACCGTTGACCATTGACCAGTGTTGACCTATGTTGACTTGTTAAGGAATAGTCAACCTTAGTTGGGAAAGTGTTAATTAGAGATGTATTGTGTTATAGGAGGACTATAGCTCGGGAGATCGAGCACTAGTGATTTCAGGGATTTATGAATTACCGAGATACGCGAGGTGAGTCTTCTCACTATACTTTACCTTGAGTAGGTAAATAGAGTTATGTGATACAGTGCTTGTATGCTATATTTATATGTTATGTGTTGCGCTGCATTATTCTTTGTGATTTATGTTGTGCATGTTTACAGAGTTAGAACCTGAGGGTTCACAGAGTTTGGGTGCACAGACCCACAGAGTTATAGTCTCAAGTGGCTAATATGTGTTATATGTGGTATTTTCGGGAATTCGCTAAGCTTTGTGCTTACAGTGTTTGGTGTTATTTGTTTCAGGTACTAGTGACGACCGTGGGAAGGCGCCAGCTTGATCAGTACACACACATGGGATTTATGATTTTGAGATCTTGGGATTTTTGTATTACTTGGATTGAATGTTCAAATATGGTTGTTTTATGAATATTAAGTGAATTATGTTTTATAAAATTTGAAAATTTTGTTTTGAAATTTACGGTGTTACATTTACACACCCATTAAGTGCTTATTACCTAAAATCCAAACTTCTTAACACTTTAAGACCTTCTAGAGCATGCATGGGGAAAAACTAAGAATCAATACCACATTTTTATGACTCAAGACTCCTCATTCGGTCAGAAAGGACGACTTATTCGACTAAGAGCATGCCATGCTCAAGAATCATCATAATTGGGACAAAAATGCCTAAATGAAGAAATGGGTAGATGTATAAGATACGATGATTAAGCTATGAGCTTTTTACATCCTGGAGGTTGCTAGCAAGAAGAGAATCCTAGATCCAAGTTGTTTCTAAGCTCCAAAGTCTTCCCACCACCTTCTTCTTCTTCTTCAAGAATGCCACCAAGACACGAAGATGAGCTCAATATGCACTCTTCTCACTTAGGGTTAGCTAGAGGGACATTTTCTCTGGTGGAGGATGATGAAAGACTGAGATATGAGAAATAAATGATGATTATATATGGACCAAACCATAAAAATTAGGGTTTGGGGATTTATCATGTACACACTGTGTACAAAGTGTACGCCCCAGTACGCCCAACATACACAACATACGCCCATCATAATAACTCTTTGGCTAAAATCACCAAAATTCCACTATGGGCTATTTAAGCAATCTTTCTTATGCATTAGGGTCAAAATGCAATATTACTTCATATATAGGGTTAAACTCGAAAATACCTCATCATTAGGATGTTACATAAATCATACTTATATTAATTTATTAATATATTCAAAAGTCCAAAATAAGACCTTCCTGAAAGTGAATGTTACATATTATAAGATGTAGGAGGACCATAACATTCACAAGCCCTATACTAATATGTATTTTTGTATGTATGATGATAGATCGACATTATATCCGAGGTCTTTGTGTGGATGCATTGTATGTATGTTGGAAGATGTAGTATATTGGGAAACTCACTAAACTTTATGCTTATAGTTATGGATTAAATGTTTTGTAGGTTGTTCGTGAGAAGAGTTCGATGAGACTGTACACATGAATCAAAGATATATGTTTCTATACTTTTGTAAATTCAACTATGATAATGTATGGTTTCAATCAATCAAATGTCACTCAGTGGTTTTGAGATAAAGGTTTTAATTGGTTAATCTATTTTATAAATGAAAATTCTCTCTAAAATTTTTGGGATGTTACATTAGATTTACAAGTCAGGGACCAAAAATACAAGACACATGCATCTCTTTCACCTTCTATAAAATCATCTTCTTGTTTTCCACTATCCTTCTCTTCCTGTCTTTCTCACAATCTATCTATCTTTTTGTCTTCCCGTTTCCTTCCTTATTTATCCATCTGTGACTAACAACAAATCGAGACCTTTCTTTTGTTTGTTCGCTAACTTGATGCAAAATCAGATGGAATTAGTTTCAAATTCAAAACCTTGAATCTAATGCAAAGTGAGATTGAAAAATAAATTTCAAAATAAACTAACATGATGCAAACTTGATCTTCTTAGAACGGTGGATTAAGGGGAGGTCGGTATGGAACTTGGTGAGGATAAAATACATATGGTGAGTTTTTTGGGATTTTGTTAATGACATGAAGGGACATCGATTTTTTTTTTCAAACGGGATTGAGGGATATGAGATTTGGTAGTGATGGATATGGCGATGGAGGGAGGTGGGAGGTGGTCGACAACAACGGATTAGAAGATCTGCAGATTAAATGAATAAGAAAAACGTATGGTTTCTAGGGAGTTGATGGTGCGGTGTGAGACCATCTTTTATTCTTTTTATAATAGTAAAATTATTTATTTTAATTTAAAATGGTTAAGCAAAATGTAAAAAATAAATAAAAATAAGTTGTATTTTAAAACTTAGCCTTAAGCATAATAAAATTAAGATAAAAAAGTCTATCTACATCTTTGAAATGCATTAGACTATATTTAATTAATAAATAAATAAAATAAATAAAATATAAAACTATTAGGAATGATTAACATAAAAATGTTGCTACCTCATCACAAAATTACTATCTCTACCCTCTCAAAGGCCTACAAAATTCTACATTACCTTCACCATAAAAATGTTAAAAATGTTGAAAATGTTGCCCCTTCTCACAACATTATTATCACTTCCCAGTCAGTGGCGAATGTAGCACAAAAAATCATTTGATCCTCAAATTAAGTGAAACCAATAAAAAAATTCAACAACACTTTTGTTGGTCTGGTCTGATTCGGTTCGATCGAGTCGTGTACCTTAAAAAACCGAACGGGTTCAATCGGTTAAAAAGGATCATACGCCACCGAATAAAATATTTAAATATCAATTGAAATATAATTGAAAAAACCTGTACAATTAAAAAAAACTAGTTAATTTTTAGTTCATTGATAAAGTAGAGAACGGAGAGTGAGAGTCTTTGACAAGAATCCTATTTTTTATTAGCGCAATTTATTTATTTATTGATATTTTGAAAGCGCCGATTAAGACTGGTTAACTTTCTGTTATCAATCATATAATTTAAAATAACATATTACCCATAACTTATGTCTTTCTCCTATTAAAATGTTTTTTAAGATTCTAAGTAGATCTTTTATTTTTTCTAAGATAGTTTCTAATTTTTTTACAATATATATTGTAAATGAAATTTAGAATTTAGATAGATCCTATGACCTGCCTAAGCCCTTAGTAGATACGCAACTACCCTTGAGGCCTACAACATTCTACAACCTTACCACACTTGTTGAGAAAGGGAAAGAAGAAGAAGAAAAGAAGAAGATAGACTAAGGCCATTCGGAGTGGGATAGTAACCCACACGTGCAAGCTTAGGTGACATATTAAAAGACACGTGAACACCGCCCCAAAACCCAGTGACTTAGGTGTGGTGTGGATGCAAAGAAAATCCAAAGACAACCAATAGCAACGTCACTTTCAATTTCTCTTTTATTAAGTTACAATTACAGTCTCTAAAAATATTTCTTTATATCTTATTGTACCCTTTTGCTTATCTTTAAATTAAATTAAACCCTCAACTATATATATATATATATATATATATATATATATATATATATATATATATATATATATATATATATATATATATATATATATATATATATAGTTAGGTTCATGTGAGACGGCCTAATATAGTTAGGTCCTAGCTGCTCATTTAGTAAATTAAAAAAAAACATTTTTAAAATGCAAAATAACTGAAAAATTTCGAAAAAAAAAGTAATATTATTTTTGTCATTTATATTTTCCAAAAAAAAAAATACCAAAAAAATTTTAAAAAAATATATATATTTTTTTACATATTCTAATAGAATGTTAGAATATTTTACATATCTAACAAATCTAATAGAATATTTTAACATTCTAAAAATCACATTAGAATATTTATAGTGTAATATTCAATTAGAATATTTCTCCTATTTTTTAAAAAAACGGTAGTTTTTATTTTATTTTATTATTTTATTATACCAAAAAAAAAATTTTAAATATATATTTTTTACATATTGTAGTAGAATATTAGAATATTTTACATATCTGACAAATCTAATAGAATATTCTAACATTTTAAAAATTACATTAGAATATTTACAGTGTAATATTCAATTAGAATATTTCACGTATTTTTTTTTTAAAAACGGTAATTTTATTTTATTTTATTATTTTATTATTATTTTTATTTTTATGTAATTAAAGTGACGAAAATAATAATTAAAAAAAGAATTTTCGGATATTTCCTTTTATTTTGCATTTTAAAATTATTTTTAAATTTGATCTCACGGTCTCACAAAATTAGCATGTCTCAAATGAACCTATATATATATATATATATATATATATATATATATATATATATATATATATATAGTTTTATTTTTCTATGTATTTAAAATATTTATTTATATTATAAATTATTTTTTTTAATTAATTTAATTTTAAAAAAATTTAAAAATATATTATGAAGTGGTAATCATTTTTAGGGGTTGGCTAATAAGACACCATATTTTACCATTTAGACAACCCTAATTAATGTTTGAAATATTTTTATTGGTTAAAATTGCATTTTTTTTAGGGATTGGCTAACAAAACACCTTATTTTTAATATCAAATGATTTGGTGATGTGATGACTATTTCCGATGTCTGATTTAGTCGGTGATTCACACTCATACCCACAGGACCAAAACGCCCTAACCACATCGATTTAATTGGTAATTTTCTTTTGTTTTATTATTTTGCTGTTTTTAATATCAAACTTTTAAAAGACGATGACGTAATATTCGGATAATTGTGGAAGATGATAACATAGTATTATTCATATAATTGATTGTTGTGTGTCGGACAGAACTTACAATTTTTTTCCCTGATCCAATAATGCTCACTGCGCACTGCGCACTGCGCACTGCCTACTGGCTCTTCAATAGTTCCCCACGCGTTAAATGGGACCACACCTTCCGATTAAACTTTTTACCCATGATATTTGAATGTTGGACTTTGGCTTATTATTTAATTTAATAAAAGGATTAATAAAATTATTGAATGTTGACAAAAAGTTATAAAAATATTATCTATTAGATAAATTAAAGATTAATTTCTAAACATTAAATATATAATTTTGTATTCATTTAATTTCCGTGAGTTGTAGAAGCTAGAAGGAAGAGCATGTTTCCATATAGCTAAATAGACAAATACAAGTCATATTACACTTTATTGCACGTTAATTTTTAAATTTTTTAAGACAATTGTAAAAATGGTCAATATGATGGTGATTTTAATACAAAAATATTTGGTAGTAAATCAATGGTCCATTTTAGGATTTTTTTTTAATGCTTTTGATCCGTATGCACTTAAAATGACGTTTATGTTTTCATAATTTTTTTCCAATTTTTATTTTATAATATTTAAATTATCAATAAAAAAATTACGTCTCACCATTCACCCTTTCTCTACTGCCACCGTCTCCCTTCGCCCTACTCTTCCATGTGTCAGAAACAACCTTTACTCTTCCCATTGCCAGAAAACACCTCCCTCCAGCGAAAATCTATGTCACGCCGAAGAAAAGCCCTTTATCAGAACCACTAGCCATCAGAATCTTTTCTAGCCACTGTCCACCACTACATTCCCTGCCACTTTGCAACCCTCTTCTTCCTGGAAAATCATGCTTGAAGGACTTAATCTGGTTCCCCACCACTACCACCCCTGCCATAGATTTGGTATCCCACAACATTCATTTTCATCTAGTTTATCGCCACCATCACCACCACCTCAAAACGGTCACTCATCGGAGTTCATCAAGATCAAGATACTTGTATGGATTGAATAGGGTATGAACACCACCAACGAAAGGGAAAGTGATGAACATCGATGGAGAAAGAGGGGTGGATATGTGCATAAACGAAGCTAGGGTTTTCCAACGGCGACACTTTGGTTTTTCGTTGGATCTGGTGATGCAATTATAGCCGACGAGGGTATGCATGGTCGATTTTTGAATAGAGGTAATGTTGGGTTTTGAGCAATCTAACACTTCCTAAGTGTGCATGCAACCCTAATAAACCTTGGATCTATGTTTGTCTAAATACATGCAAAATAATAATTTTTCCAAGGTTCATAACCTATCTAACATAGCATGGGGTACTTTTAAACATAAAAGAACCAGATGAGATTACATACCTTTTGATGATGAGTTTAATTCCTAAGGAGTGAATGCCTCAAATGGAATCACAAATCACCACAAACTCTTGGAAAACTTTGAGAGAGTGTATACACACTTACAAAATCGGTCACACACAAACACACATACTAGTTACTCTAGTTTCACTAATGGCTATTTCATGCAACATAAGCATGCTTATATAGTGTACATGATTAGGGTGAAACCCTAATAACCCATGACCTTTCCTTTTCCAAGGATCCATGGGTTAAAATCAATGAGTGTTAGCCTAGCCCATTAACAAATGAGTGTTAGCCCACACCATATAAAACCAATGGCCCACAATCTAATTAGGCTTCCTTTTAATCTCTAAATTAATTCATAATTAATTTAAGACTAAGACTAATTAAATAACATGACTTCAAATTAATATATTATAACTTAAAATATATTAATAATCATATGTGTATAACTCTCTTAAAATTATCCATAAATAGTTTGGATGAAATGCAACCCAAATGGACCATGCCGGGTCGGGTCAAGTATATACCAAATAAGTTATGGACTTAGACACCTTATCCAACAGGTAAGGGGTGACAGTGGAGGAATCGGCACCAAAAGAGGGAGGTGATAACGATGAACTTTGATAGCGGAAGAAGGGCGTTATGACGGTGTCAGCCTCGTTTTGTAGACGTGGAAATGAAGAGATGGTGATCCATCATGTACTAGGGTGGTGGTGTTTTTGAGAGAGGGTGGGGTAGGGGAGAGGAAATGATAGTAAGGTAGTGGGGTAAGGGTGTAGTATTCTCTTTTTTAAAAGAAATTAAACAAAAGAAAATAAAAAAAGAATTATATAAAGGCAAATTCATCTTTTCAAGTTGGGTGTGGACCAAAACCATACAAAATATTTAATCATAGGGACCGAAACCACATAAGGTATCTGTAACATCTTGTTCTTCCAGGTATCTACCTTTTCCCCTATAGTATGTGATTGTTTACAAAAGTGGCTTTTTATTGCATTTTTGTAATTTTTGGTCCATCATGGGTACGTTGGGCGTACATGCAAGTACGTTTGGGATACATACAGGTACGTTGCGTGTACCTGGTCTCGCACAAGTACATTGAACATACACTGGTATGCAGGGTGTACGTGGCTTGGACCAAACCCTAACATTTAGGGTTTATGCATACACTGGTATGTAGACATCCTTGCAAACCCTAACCTATTTTGAGCATTTTTGAGCTTTTGAATGAGTTGCGAGCATTCTTGTTTTTGTAGGAAGATCATCAAAGAAGTGGTTTTGCTTTCAAGTCCTTGGATCCAACATATTCTCTTCATTGAGCACCATTTGGAGGTATAAAGCTCCAACCTTGATACATGTTTCTCTAGATCTTGGTTAAGTTTAGATTTTATCCCTTTTGTCCCAAAACCTAGGTCTTTATAAGTATGACGTACTCTAAAGCCTTTAAACTATTCTTCCAGACATTTTGGGGTATTTTGAGCCATAAAAATGCAAGCTTGGATCATGGTTTGTCCCCATGCAAGAGTTATGGTGTGGTAAATGTTTAAATAAGATAGGTTTTTAGTGTTGGGCTCCTTGTAGCCATGAAAAGGCATAAAGGTTGCAACTTTATGGCCTTAGAGGTTTTAATAAGCTTAGATTTGTAGTTTGGACTTAAGGTCTTAAGGCATTAAGATCTTAATCACAATGTTGATCTAAGGTGCGTATGTCGGGTGTAAAAGCATGTATGCTGCGCATACTGCACTTTGACCCCGATTTCCCTTTTTCATCGGTCGTTGTACATGGGACGTACAAGATGTTATGTGGGGCGTATGGCTCAGTCAATGTTTTAATCCTAGATGCTTTGGAAAGAATGAATATCCCTAATTCAGAGATAATCAAGAGATCCTCAGTCCTCATAGGATTTGGCGGGGAAACGAAACACACGATTGGGGGGATAAAGCTATCAATATACATTGAAGGGGTAAACTCTATACAAAATTTATGTGTTATTGAAACATTATCTTCTTATAATGTGATACTAGGTAGATCGTGGATCCACGAGATGAAAGCCGTGTTGCCAACCTATCATCAACGTATAAAAATACCTACTCCTTAAGGGACAGTAAAGATCATCAAAGATCAAAAAGAATTGAAAGAATGTTATAAAACCTCTATGAAATCCACAACCAAACCTCAACAAGCATATCAATTAAGACAGGGGGCACAACATGTTCTAGAAACAAAGGAACATGATGTGAAATAAGTGTCCCTGGGAATCGAGGATCCTGAAGCTAAAGTCCTCATAAGATCCTCAATGCCTGAACAAATCGAGCTAGATCTGTTGAATTTCCTAAGAACCAGAAGCAAGACATTCACTTGGAAACACGAGGACATGATAGGTATATATAAGAGTATTATTACTCATAAACTTAATATTGATCCTTATTTCAGACTAATACACCAAAAGAGAAGGAAGTTTACACCTGAAAGAAATCAGATCATCCAAGAAGAAGTAGAAAATCTCCTCAAAACATAAATGATCAAAGAAGTAAAGTTCCCAAGATGGCTAGCTAACGTGGTTTTCGTACAAAAGAAAAACAGAAAATGGCGAGTATGTGTAGACTACTCGGATCTTAATAAGGCTTGTCCTAAGGACCCTTTCCCTCTACCGCACATTAACTCTATGATACATGCAACGGCTGGCCACAAACGCTTAACCTTCATGGACATTTCAGCAGGATTTCAACCAATCTAGATGGTGCCATCCGATCAAGAAGATACAACATTCATAACACCAACAAGTATATATTGTTACACTGCAATGCCTTTCGGTCTTAAAAATGCCAGAGCAACATATCAGAGATTGGTGAATCGCATGCTTAAAGACAAGCTAGATGACACCATGGAAGTCTACATTGATGACATGGTAGTAACATCAATGAACGCCAAAGATCACCTCAGAGATCTTAATGAAGCATTTGACAACCTGGACGAATACAATATGAAGTTGAATCCACTCGAATTCCATTTCGGGATGAAGTCGGGCAAGTTCCTTGGATATATGGTAACCAAGAGATGAATAGAAGCAAGCTCGGAGCAGATCAAAGCAATCATCGAGTTGAAATCCCCATCTTCAACAAAGGACATCCAAAGACTAACCGGAAGAGTAGAAGCATTCAACAGGTTCATTTCAGGATCCTCAAAAAGGTGCAAGCCCTTGTATGATATCTTGAAAAAAGAACAACAAATTTGACTGGACAGGAGAACACAAGAAAGCCTTCCAGGAAAGCAAAAAATATCTAAGCTCTGCTCCACTACTAGTGAAGCGTGTAGATTGGGAACTACCTCTTAGTATCCTTAAACGTGGTAAGCACCATTTTGGCTAAGGATCTTAACAGAGATCAACACCCTACCTACTATGTAAGTAAAAGTCTACTGGATCCTGAGACCAGATACTCTCACCTCGAAAAACTAATTTTTGCCTTAGTAATTGTTTGCACTAAAATAAGACATTATTTCGACACACATACTATATATGTAAAAACTAATTATCCTCTTAAGAAAGTTATGAGAAAACTAGAAATGTTAGGAAGAATGGAAAAATGGTCGGTGAAGTTAAGCACGTTTGACATCAGATATGAACCAAGATCTACCATAAAGTCATAAGCATTAGCAGACTTTGTGGCTGAATTTAGTGATGATCTACAAAATGAAGTAGACATGGAAGCTAAGCAACTCCTAGAAGATGAAAACCTGGGAAAAAGGGACACTATTCACAGATGGAGCTTCTAGATGAATTCTAGTTTTTATGTGGATTTTGGTTATGCACACCAACTGTTTACTGAATTGCCTCTTCTCTAAGCTTATTATAGCTTATCCTAAAAAAAATATTCTACAGTAATGTCAAGTAGTTAAAACTGGAACCAAAATAGTTGAACTTGTATTCATATATTTACCAACTTCTCGAATGTATATATGTACTTGATAACGATTAACCATTGTTTATTAGAAACAAGAAGTTATAATTTTATAGTTCACAGGAATCTTAATCACCTAGCAGGATTCTGAAGAAAAAAAAAGGGGTACTTGAAGCAAGATATGGAAAGTTGAGACTTTTGGAGGATGATGGTGATGATATCACCAATATGGTTGTGCATATTTATTCTAAACAATAGGAATTGCAATAGAAGAAAGTTGATGATGATTGCCTCAAGCAAATTAAATCCTTCATTTTGTATTGAAGTGGGCAATAGAAGGCTTAAGGGCAGTAAATGTCTACTACTCCAGTGACTATAAAGGAGCTTGGGAATGCCATTTGAATAAAATAAATGTAAAGTGAATCAAGCTGAGTTATAGAGCACGAATTTCAAAACAATGATATAGCATGATTTTCATAATAGGTCCAACCCAACTTCGTCTACATAAAATGTTCTAAAGTTCACATCTTCAAATCTTGAGTCATTAAAGGGCTCCAAAAATGGATTTCAAACTTCAAAATAGTTTTTTAAATTTTGTTTAATCCTCTTTAATAAATGAAGGTTTTTTTAACACATGTCATCTTCTCCTTCATTTTTGACACTTGTCATTCTGTGAAATTTTAGAAATTTTATTTTGCGCTTGTCATTTTTTTGAGATTTCCATTTTCTTAAAATAAAATTTCATAAAATTGTAATGGATTCTATAAGGAAATAAAATCATCCTATTAATTTGGTAATAAATTCTCATAAATACTTCAAACGATTTAATTTCTTTTGCAAATTTTCAGAAGATTACATTCTGTTATGTAAAGTATTACATTATAAAATATTTCATATTTATATATTGATATTAAAATTTTATTCTTAATAAACTCGTGTAATACATGGATCTCACACCTAGTTGAATGAATATGCATTGATTTCTATGCCATTTATATAGGTAAACTATTAATTAGGTCCCCTATATGCGTTGGAAATCAAAGGTATGCTTTAACTCTATTTTGTACAACGTTTTTATGTTATTTGAGCGAGATATAATTATTGTGTTTTTGTTTTTTTTAGTTGTAACTCTTAAGTTAAAATCTTAAAATTCTGTTATATTTAAAACACAAAATATATATTAGCATTTCAAGGACGATCTAAGTCACAAATAATAGGCATATGTCCATGGACCATTAAGTCACAATGTCATTAGTAATTGGAATATATGTACGGCTATGTGAAAATGAAAAAACAGATTTTACAATGATAAACCTTTAGATATGTCTATTTTTTTACAATATAATTATATATAATGAATAGTTTTGATCATTAATTCTAACAAAATTATTGTTTTGTAATTATTCATTTTATACAAAAAAATCTTATAAGGAAACAAATTTATCGGCATAACTTATTTCGTACTTCAAAGTTTATAAAATATTCAGATTTTTGTATGAAAAAATTGTTATCCTAAAAAAATGAAAAAAAATTCCTGAAACATGTAGATTTGGAGTTTTTTTAATTTCCTATTTTACAACTATCTTCTATATCTTTATGCAGTAGATCCAGTCCTGATTTGGTTTATGGTTTCATCTCGAATGAATGATAAGTTCTTGGTGTTGTTCAAGGATGGAAGTGCCCACCACAATGGTTGACTTCATTTTATGTTTAGGGTTGTTTAACCATGAGTTTCTTTGTTAAGTCGTTCAATATGCATTAAGTAAAAAACACCCTTACTAGATTAAGTCATGCCATTATTAAGTCCTTCAAATGGTGAATTGATTTGTGTAGTGTGATGAACACTTTCTAAGACATGCTTGTTTTTTCTGAAAAAAGTGTACATAGCCCTAAAATCTTCAATATGTACCGTAATAACCATAATTTCAATGTTTCACTTTCAAGTTTCATGATTTTGGCTATAAATATTAATCATTGGTTTTAGGTAGGATTGTAACCGGTTTTTTTTAGCTAATTGTAAGCAAATACAAATTACCAATCCATACAAAATAAACTATATATCTATTTGTGTAGGTTATGTGTTATGAGGCGTTGAAAGAAGTAACAGAATACGAAAAGGTTTCCTAATTCAAATTTCCATGTCAATAGTTCTTTTGAGGGGTTTGTATTAGGAGGAATAGTTGGGAATGTATTGCCTTTTTTTTAGATAAATTGGTATGAACATATGTGTTAATTAGAGATGGTGTTTTGTTAGGGAAATTGGTGATATGATGAAAAAGTTAATGCATTATATTTATTTAGCACTGGAATGCTTATTTATATTTGAAATACTATATATTATGAAATGGATTGTATTTTTATATATGTTATTTTGTATTATGAGACATTAATTATAATTTCATTTCAGAATTAGTAAATCTAAAAATATATATATTTAAAAAAAAATTAAATTTATGACACGCAAAAATGTATGTCGCCTTTCTTTATGACAGGGGCTTTAATGACACACATTGATTGTTGTTAATGAGTGTCGTAAATGCATCTCATAAACTTATGACGTGGAAATGTGTGTCGTCTTCCTTTATGATAGGGGCTTCCTTGACACGCCTTTGTGTGTCATCTGTCCCAGTTAAAATGCAATACACACCTTTCTATGATTCTCATATAAATAGGATGTTCAGGTTTTGATATTACCTTACTCTTTTAGCTCTATCTAGATGTTCATTGAATTCCATTGAAGGTACAATCCTCGTTTCTTTTATCCTTATCTGCCTTTAATCATGGGCAAAAAATCAACTCCTGTCGTAAAAACATCATCGTTGTTACTGATGATGTTTTCATGGATTAGAAGGCCTTGTATTACTAAGAAACTTGCACTTTTGATGACAAAGATATTGAAGCTATAAAATCGGCTGGGGCTTTTCCCTACGGTATTGTTTTTAAACCTTTTGATGCAAGGATCTAACTGGATTTTGTTTCTTCCACCCGGGTCTGTTTTCCCAAATACCCTTTCACCCGAGGTCTTTCTTATCCTTTTTCTGGGATTATTTCTGAGTTCTTTGAGATTACCAAAATCTTGTATATTCAAGCCATGCCCGCAGTTTGGATGATCCTTTACTGGATCGATAGATTGAACCACTCCGTGGATCTTAGTATCGTTTTGAATGAGTTAGCTTATGTCTATGATCTTTCGGGCTTTGGGACCTCTTGTTTCTACTTGAAAGTCTAAACTGATAAATCACCCCTCATTCTGAAATCCAAGCATAATGACCATGCTTGGAAAGGAAAATACTTCGTGAAACGTGACTCCATTCCCGATGGAAATCTCTTGCCACAGTATTGGGTTAAAAAAGGTAAGGCTTCATATTTTTACATTAAGGATCTTGGTATTCACACTTTTTTTTTGTAGCTTTTAAGTTTGAACAGCTTATTCCTCCTACTGAAGACTGTGAAGACAGAATTGAGAATTTCCTCACCCTGCCTAAGATTGAGAGAACATTCAAGCTCGATCATTCTAGCCACCAAGATAGTTCAACTGCCATTATCCCCATTTCTACCGATCCTTAATTTCATTTCATTTCTTATGAAGGATCCTGAACTAATAAAACTTTTTATTATGCTTATGATTCAAGTCTACTCGTTGTGGTGCATAATTTACACTCACCGAACTCGATTCTACCATGTCCAGTGACAACTTGGTGGTCAAGAAAGGAATTTCCTCCCTCATTCCCAAGAAAGTTCCCAAATCTTTGGTTGTAAAAACTCTAGGATCCCGAAATACGAAATCAACTGAAATGTTCAAACTAGAGAATATTGAGATGGATGAGGCATTGAAGAAGCCGATCTCCTTCTCAAAATATGTAAGTACCCTTGTAGTTTCTGATATCTGCCTTTTGTTTTCTCATCACTGTCTCTTACTAGTGGTTGATCATATCTCCCATTCCACTGAGGATCTCAAGGCTAAGCTCAACCAGTCAGAACAAACTTTTGAGGGAACAAGAAGCGGCCAACAAGGATGTTTTATAGAGGGTGGAGAAATCCGTCAATGAGAAAGGAAAAATGAGAAAATGAGCATGCAATGAAGATCAAATAGGTGATAACTAAAGCAAGAGTAGTTCCATCAAGGTGGTTTTGGAGGAAAAAAGCAAGTTGGTAGAGGATATCAAGAATGCGGGATCATAGAACATAGTTGGGTGGCGTGAGGCTCTAGCCAAACTGACTGGTAGGCACGTCGATGCTTGTCAGGATCCTGCAGGGGAAAAGAGAGATGGGAAGAAGGAGAAAACCAAAAGAAGTAAGAGGAAGGGAAGAAGATGACAGAAAACACCCCAGTTGGGGGTGATCAAGCCTGGTGTTAGATTTGATTAGTTCAAAAAATAATTTAACATCTTGTTTGTAAAACAATAATTTTTGTGGGGTTGATGGGTAACATATTTTTTTAATTTCATGACATGGTTGCTTCATTTATCTTTTGTTTGTGTGGTTAATATGCTTGATATCACTATAGGTCTTCTGAGGATCATTATGCAATCAGGATCCTAAAGAGTTCAGGTTTTACAAGAACTATTAAGATCTGAATAACTTGAAATAGTTAGTTATCAATTTGGAATCTTAAAATAGTTAAGATCCTTAGGAGAATAAGTCTTTAAATATTACATAGGAAAAATAACTTTAAAGATTAATAGAACCTGATGATCTTTAGGTTTTGTAATCTTTTGATTTTGTAGGATCCTCGAGTTATTTTCACACGATCTTGAAAATTTCATAGAGAATGATCCTTGTTGGAGATCTTTGAAGATACTTACTTTGCTTTCCAATCGGGAAAGATAATATTTAGATAATAAATGTGGAAGATCCTTACTGGGGAAGATTCCAAAATAACTGGGGGAAATGCCACTTTAAATAATAACTAGAGAAAATCCCATTTTAGATAATAAACAAGGAAAATCCCATTTTAGATAATAACTGAGGAAATATCATTTTCAATAATAACCGGGGAAAATCTCAACTCGTAAGATAACATGATAATGTTATAAACCTTAGAAATTTATTAGGGAAGATCCCAACTTAGGATAACATGATAATGTTATAAACCTTAGATTTAAACTTTAGAATCTTAACATATGTTTAGATATAAGAGGGTTGTTAAATCACAAAAGTGTGAAATGATCCCCTTATCCACATCCCATAGTTAGATATCCTATGTCCAAGCGAGATGTAGAAACCTTAACTCGTGTGAAAGAGGTTATTTACTCTTTAAACATTAGAAGGGATTAAGCATCCTTAATTGTAGGAGAGATAACCGGTCTCTATTTGTGGTTATTAGGATCCTTGGGTTCCTGCACGTTATAAACGTTAGCTTGGGGTGGGTGTTAACTTGGCTAACACCCCTCTGATGCTTAAGTCAGTAATGATCTTTAAAAAAAATAAATGAAAGACTTAGATAAAAGTAATATGTAGAGAGTTTGTACCTTGATTTTTTTTTTGGAAAATGATAAATACAACTTATATGAAGTGTGATTTTAGATGTATAACATTTCAAAATCTTGGCAAGAAGTTTCCTTCAAGGGTAGCTAGCCAATATGCTTCATTTCTTGCCTCCGAATCAATGAGATATGGTCCTTCCCATTTAGGTGCCAAATTACCTGCATTAGGATCCTTGGTATTTTGGAATGCCTTCTTAAGGACCAAGTCACCTATTTGGAATCTTCTTACTTTAATGTTCTTATTGTATGCTTTAGCCATCTTTTGTTGATGAGAAGCCATGCGGGTCCTAGCAAGATCCATGAGTTCATCAATAGTGTCAAGATCATGGGGTAGGATCCTAGCATTGTTCTCTTGATCCTGTAATTGGTATCTTGCCTTTAGGATCACTACTTCAATTGGGATTAGGACTTCTGTTCCAAACACTAAAGAGTATGGAGTTTGTCTAGTGGCCATTTTTTAAGTGGTCATATCTACCCATAGTACAAAAAGGAGTTCCTCTGTCTATCTTCCTTTCTTTTCATCTAATTTTTTCTTCAAATTGTTGACTATGAGTTTGTTGCTGGATTTTGCTTGACCATTAGCTTGAGGATAAACAGGAGTGAACATTATCATTTTAACTCCCCAACTCGTGAAAAATTCTATAATCCTTTTGCTTATGAGTTGGGATCCATTGTTACATATGATCTTGGTAGGGATCCTAAACCTGGTCAGGATATTACGTTTGATAAATGAGACTATCTCATTGTCTTATATTTGAACAAAGGCTTCAGGCTCTATCTATTTTAAGAAATAATATGGCATTACTAGCATGAAGACCTTTCCACCAGGAGCTTTTGATAACTTGCCAACTATATCCATTCCTCATTTATGAATGGCCAAGGGGGGAAGATGGGATATAAAGGTCCTGCTGGTTGATGAAGGATATTGTTATGCCTTTGACAAGCATCACATCTTTGTGCATGTAAGAAGGCGTCTTTCTTCATTGTTGGTCAATAGTACCTTGGCCTTAACACTTTGGAGCATATAGATCTGCCCCCATCATGATTCCCATAATCTTCTTCGTGTATATCCTTTAGTACTTTGGTAGCTTCATGACTATCCAAGCATCTCAAGTACAAATCAACCACATATTTCTTGTATAATTCCCCTTGTATCATCACAAATCATGAGACCCTCATCCAAAATACTCTATTGCTTTTCTCTTCTTTAGGAATTATACTAATTCAAGTATTAGTTTTTTGAAGGTAGGAGTACCTGGTCTCAGGATCCAAGGGACTTTTACTTACGTAGTAGATAGGATGTAGGTCCTCGTTAAGATCCTTGGCTAAAATTGTACTTATCGTATTAGAGGATACTGAAAGCTAAAGAATGAGGGGTTCCCCATCTAATGGTTTCACCAATAAGGGTGTTGAACTTAAATAATTTTCAAGTTCCTAAAAAACATATTTGTGCTCTTTAGTCCATTCAAGCCTTTTGTTCTTCTTCAAGATCTAATAACCACCTCTCTGGGGATCTTGAGATGAACCTGTTTAGTGTTTTTACTCTTCCTATAAGTCTTCAAATATCCTTTTTGAGGATGGGAATATTAAATCAATGATGACCTTAATTTTCTCTAGGATTGATTCTATCCCTCTTTTAGTTACCATGTATCCAATGAACTTGCATGATCTCATTCCAAAATGGCATTTGGAAGGTTTCAACTTCATGTTGTATTCTTCTAGTATGTTGAAGGCTTCTAGTATGTTGAAGGCTTCTTCAAGATGCTTGAGGTGATCTTCAGCTTTCTTTGACTTGACCATCATGTCGTCAATGTAGACTTCCATGGTGTCCCCCAGTTTGTCCTTGAACATCCGGTTAACTAGTCTTTGGTATGTTGCACCTGCATTTTTAAGACCAAGGGGTATATATATATATATATATATATATATATATATATATATATATATATACGTTGGGATTATGAATGTGGTATCCTCTTGGTCTGATGGTTCCATTTGAATTTGTTGGAACCCTGTTGATGCATCCATGAATGTTAATAATTCATGATCAACCGTAGCATCTATCATGTATGACAAAGGGAAAGATCCTTAGGGCATGCCTTGTTAAGATCCATATAGTCCACACATACTCGCCATTTACCATTCCTCTTCTGTACGACGACCATGTTGGCTAGCCACCTTAAGAACTTGACCTCCTTGAGCATACCTATCTTAAGAAGTTTTTCCACTTCTTCTTGGATGATCTAATTCCTCTCAAGTGTAAATTTCCTTTTTATTTTATATATATGGGTCTGAAAAGAAGGATCAATGTTAAGTTTATGAGTTACAATATTTTTTTCTATACCTATCATGTCTTCATGTTTCGATTTGAAGGTTTTCCTTCTTTCTTTTTGGAACTTTATTACATCTTCTTCTATGTTTTCTGGCATTGAGGATCCTATGAGTATTTTCACATTAGGATCCTTAAGGCCTAGGGCACTTCTTTTGTATCTTGTTATTTGGCTTCTAGTACATGCCATGGCCTTTTCTTTAATTGATATGATTGGCGTAGGATTGTGGAAGTTTTTATCGAGGTCTTGTAGCACTCCTTGGATTCTTATTGATTGCCTACGATATTCATTATCCCCCATAGAGTGGTCATCTTCACACATTGATGGTATGTTGATGGGAATGCCTTCATGCTGTGGATCCATTGTGTACCTAATATAACATTATAGGAGGATAATGTATCAATTACGTAAAAGTGTTTCATGGAGTGTACCCCCTCTATGTAGATAGGTAGCTTTATTCTATCGACCGTATGTTTTTTTCAACATTCAATCCTATTAGCACTGAGGATCTTTTGACTAACTGAGAATCCTCCATCGATAAGGATCCTTCTAACAAAATGATTGGCGATGTAAAGAGTGATAACCAATCGATCATGTTGGGGATCGTGTATGCCTGGTCTATTTGTTTCCTCAAAGGTAATCTCCTTCTCGTTTGTGATTGACCTATTCATTCGTGGTCTTTCTTCTTTCGCATGCCTTTTTGTTGCAGAATAAGAGGTACCCCAAATTTTATAACCTCTAGAGATAACATTGATAACCTTGGCGTCTGCAGAAGGGGATCTTGGTTTCTCAAGGATCTTATGAGGATCCTTATCCTTTTATTTGGATCTTTCTTTTCTTCTCCTAAGGATCTCTTTAAGGTATCCCTTGGCTAGGAGGTAACTGATCTCCTTCCTAAGGGCTATGTAATCTTCTGTAACGTGATCAAAGTCGTCATGGTACACACACCACCTGGACTTATCTTTCTAGACATTAGACTTTTATCCCTTTCTTGGCAATCTCGCTTTGTAGCCAAGATCTTGCATAGCAAATATTAATACTGAAACATCCATATAAAAGCTATAGCCAGTGATCTTGGGAAATTCTTCTTCCTTACCCTTAATTTCAATGTTATTAACCTTATGATGATCCGGTTTGGAATATGATTTTGAATTATAGGATCTTTGGACTGAGGAGTTGGCCTTTCCATTGGGGTTATCGTATGAGTTTGGTGGATTTCTCCTTTTTGGATATTTTGTCTTCTTCGAGCCTTATGAACCTTAGTGCTCTATTTCTTACTTCGTCCATTCTTTTGCATGGAGTCATTACAAGGTCTCGTAGAAAGGAAAGTCCTTATTTAAGCCCATTTTGAAGGCTTCTACGGCAGTTTCCATATCAATGTTAGAGATACCTACAGCCTCCCCACCAAACCTATTCACAAAATCCCTAAAGGATTCCTTAGGACTTTGTACTATCCGGTAAAGATCACTAGTAATTTTTTTTAATGTTCTACTACAAGAAAATTAATTGTTAAAAAGATTAATTGAGCAAATGAGGTAATAGAGTAAGGAGGAACGTTAAGAATCCACTTTAAGCTTGATCCTGTGAGGGTCGAACCGAAACCCTTGGATAGGCAAGCTTCTTTCAAATGTGTAGGAATGGGGATGATCTCCATTCTTTCCCTCTATTGTGCCACATGTTCTTCAGGATTTGTAGTTCCATTGTAAGGCTTTTGTTGGGAGTTTGGAAGTGCTTTAGGACTTCAGTGTCAGCTATTATAGGAGCAAATCTTTAGATCCTGTGGCTTGTGGAGGATACCTCCGGTATAGGTTGGACCACTTCAAGCACACTTGAGATCATCTACCTTAACTGTTGAAGTTCCTTTGCCATGACCGGGCTCATTCCTATATCAAGGTCCATAGAGTTAGTATTAAAAATATTATTATTCATCAATTTACCAAGATCCTTGTTATTGGGAGTGATCAAGACTTTGTTGGGATCCTGGATCACATGGGATCGCTCGTTAGGAGTTGCATCTGAAGTGGGAAAAGGTATTGGTGTTGAGGATCCTATCTCTTAGTGGTTTTCTTTAGGATCATGTATGGTCACACTTCAGGATCTTGCATTGCAAGATCGAGGGTGTTGCTTCTTGGGGCTTATGGATCTTCGCCCCATTCTCTCCATTTTCTTTAGCACCTTCCTGTTTTCCTCCTACTACTGAGTAACTTTTTGTTCCATTCTCTTCATCATAGCAAAGAGCTCATTGTTGGAAATCACTACAGGAAGATCCTGAAATGCTTGGGTAGTGACCAGAGAGGTGTTTTTCTTTGGTGCATCTGAATTCTTTTTAGGATCTCTGCTTAGATATGGTGGAAGGCTTTTAGAGGAAATGAGAGGAATATAGGAAAGGGATAAGGTTGGTTGGGTAGACATGATTTTTGAACGATTGTAAACACCACAACCTCATGGTGGGTGCCAAATTGTTTTGCTCAAAAAATGCTCAAGTATTATTCAACCAATTTATATGAGAGGTTGTGGTGTTTAAGGTGATGTAAGTATCGAATAATGATCAAAGTGATACAAGTGAGTTACAAGGAAATCCCTTGATCCTTTATATGATCTTTGACAAAAAAAACCTTGGGAGGTGATAATGATCACCTACATTGTTGTTTTTATTGATTTCAATGTAAGATTAAAAAAATAGTGATGATAATACAGATACAAATGTAGAAGTAAATCTAATTGCGTCTGAAGTGTGGGGATTACACGTGTATATGTAGTCTATACTAAGCAGAAATAAGTCCAATATTCTCGGGATCCTATCGAATAAAAATGAACACATTGGTTTGATGTGGTATTCTCGGGTCTCTTTCCTGATTGAATTACTTCTTCATTGAGAATGAGTCTCATGTTCATTAATTCTATATATATGAGAAAAAGAATAAAAATATATTTTTTAGGAGTGTTATGGAAAAATAATAACAATGATCAGGATCCTGAGAAGTGTTTGAGATCCTGATAGATCTTGAAGATTCGGTGTCCTGAATAGGGTTGAGGATCTTGGCCCTAACAATGACTATCTGAAGGAACGTGAAATTGTTTTACAATTAACACATCCTAGGACACCATAACTAAGTGGTGTAGCCAAGAGGCACAATTGGATCTTACATGATATGGTTTGTTCCATGATGAGTCAAACTTCGCTTCCAATATCATTCTTGGGTTATGCCTCAGAAATAGCCACACATATCCTTAATCTTGTTCCAACTAAGAAAGTTCCTAAAACAAACATGAAATGTGGACATGGAAACCTTCCTCACTTACACATATCAAGGTCTGGGGTTGTGAGATTCTTTTTTGGCGAGAAACCTCAGAATAACATGAACTGAGAACCAAGAAGTGTTTATTCATCGGTTATCCACATAAATCCTTTGGATACTTGTTTTATAGACCTCTATGACAACATGGTGTTTGTAGCTCGAAGATGAGTCTTTCGAGCGAGAGAGAGCTCATTTCCAAATAGGGTAGTGGGAGCACGAGTATTCTTGAGTAGATTCAAGAATCATCAGATGAAGCAACTTTTGAAGATACTAACTCTCAAAGTTGAGAATGAAACTGTTGAGCCCATTGATAGTTTGTTGCCCCTTCATCGGGTCTAGTAGGGTTAGCATGCCACATTTATTCTATGGTTTCCATATAAATGCAGAAGGTGATACATTTATTAGTTATGCAACACTAGTAAATTTGGATGAGCCTACTAACTACAAGGAAGCAATGGCAGGCCCTGAGGCTGCTAAATGTAAAGAGGCAACTGATAGCGAGATCCGATCCATGTATGATAACCAATTGTGGACCTTGGTTGATTAAGCACCTAGTCAAAAGAGAGTGAGGTGTAAATGGATCTTCAAGGAAAAGACTGACATAGATGACAATGTACAGACTTACAAAGCTAAGTTGGTTGCAAAAGTCTTTACTCAAACCCAATGGATTGAATATGATGAGACCTTTTCACAAGTTTCCAAGATTAATTCAATTACAGTAACTCTTTCCATAGTCATAACATCCAGTTTTAAAAAGCTTCCAAAATTTGGAATTATAGGCATTAATGGATCAAGTTAGGGCCCTATACTTTCAAGGATTTGGGTTCTAGGCCTATTTAGGAGTGCATTATATATGGGTTGTGTGATCCAAGCTTTCGGTATGTACTGTGGAGCCCAAGGGTATAACGGTAAAAGTGATGCTTCATACCTTTATTCAATTAAGGATGCTAGTTCGGAACGTTTTGAACCAAAGGAGACCTACCCGGATTGTAGGCCTTATCATTACCTTTCCAAGCATTTAAAGAACACCAAAATAAGATTTGGGATGCGATAGTTATTGTCATTAGAAGTTTAAAAGGTTCTGGGTTTAGGATAGTACGCTAGGCGTACAGGGTGTATGCTGGGGGTGCTAGGCTTAATAGATCTTGGAGGTTCACCCTGGTATGCTGAGTATACTAGGAGTATATTAGGCTTATGCAAGCCAAACTTAAACCCTAGTATTTGTGTAACAGCCCAGAATTTCCAGGTATTTATTTTGGATTTATTTATGGAAATTGTGAGTGGACTCGGCGAGTTGGAGTCCAGACTCGCCGAGTAGGATCGCGGATTTGGGCACGGGTTAGCGTCCGGACTCAACGAGTCCAAGAGTGGACTCGGCGAGTCCACGCTGTGTGGTGAAACCCTAATTTCCGGGGTTTGCGGCCTATTTAAAGGGCCTTATGGCCGTCATTTGTGCTCACCCAATGCTTAGAGAGAACCCTTGTGTGCTTGAATGTTTTGAGAGAGAAAGGAAGCATTCTTGACCCTTGTGTGTGTCATTTAGCAAAGAAGGAGAAGATTCTAGGTAAGAGGAAGCAAAAGAGGTTGCTATTCTGTGGATTTGAAGCTTAGATCATCAATCTAGAGGTATGATTTCGGATTATTTTCTGTTTTGTGATGTATAATGGGATCTAGGGTTTCATATGGACATTTATGGGATGATTTGATGCCAAATAGTTCCCTTCTTGTGTTGAGGCTCTGGATCTGGATCCATAGAGGTCCAGAGAGCCTCATTCGTCAAGCTTTATGTATAGCAATAGAGTTTATGACCTTGGGTTGTAGTATTTGAGACAAAAACATCATTTATGGTCATATAGAGATTGTATATGCATCAAGATAGTGACTTTACGTGCTAAATAAGCTTGGAAGGACTGGATCTATGGGTTAATGGACTGGATCTGACCTTATGAGCAAATTTGAGTCATTGCATGGCACAAACTCGCCGAGTCCGAAGAACAGACTCGGCGAGTAGTATGAATGTTGCCCGACCACACAGTGAGCTTAAGGGTGTCATTTTTTGTTATATATGAGGTTCACGTAGAATCGTATAATTCTTCCATGCATGAGTAGTGGCCTTTTTTGTGAATTTCTAAAGTTAGAGCTTTGGTTTGGACACCACTAAGCCATGAAACGTCATAAAGTTAGGAACTTTATGACTTAAGACGTCCCTTAGAATCATATCTGGAAGTTAGATGTTTTGTCTTGAGGCATTAAGACCTTAGAATGTGGTTTGTGCTTTAGCTTGTAGTACGACGTGAGTACTCACTAGGAAGTGGTTATGGGTCATTTTTGGTCCATGGGTCATTTGGGTTTTGAGTCGTGGATTGTTGAGTCAGATATGGGAGGGGTAAAATGGCCATTTACTCTCTTAATATGATAGGATAAGAGTCGGACCTTTGATTTTGGGTTATTACCCTAATTTTTATTACGGATGATTTTGGATATGTTCAGTGTGAGGAGCCCAGTATGTGCAGCACATGTATGTTTTGGTGTTTTTAGATAGAGGTGAGTATCCTCACTATACTCGTGGGTTGAAGGAACCAATGTCAGCCTACTAGGATATGTTCTGTTGGATGCTAGCTGTCTTTGTGACTCTTGCATTGTATGATGGGCTAGGCCTAAGGGCAGGCCTGTAGGGCTGGGCCTAATTGCATGAGAGGGTTGAGCCCATTATATCTTGGGCTAGGACCATTATATGACGGGCTAGGCCTAATTGTATGTTAAGCTCGGCCCATTAATTAGGAAGGGTTATGCCTATTATTATGGGTTGCGCCCAATGTGCTGGCTAGGCCCAATGATATGTATGGTATGTGGTATTTTGAGAACTTACTAAGATTTATGCTTATGGTATCATATTTATGGTTTCAGATACTTCCAGTTTGAAAAGGAAGAGCCCCGCATGACTACACAACATCACTCCCCTGAGTTTATTACGCATTTGATTAGTCATGACTTTTACTCTGTTGTTTAAATACTATTTTTCATCTTGAATGATTTTGGGAATAGAATGTTGGTTGAATTAATGTTTTAAAAAATGAAAATTTTTCCATGGATTTTTGGGATGTTACAAGTTGGTATCAGAGCCTTGGTTTGAGGGATGTGGGCACACTTACGGGTGTGACAGAACTCAAACTAAGGAACTTGTAATCTTTTAAAAGAAAGAAATCTAAAAAGATTTTTATAAAGATAAAAGGGGTGTGATGCGTGCAATCAGCTGAGCTCAAGTAAGTGATTCCCATAATACCCATACATGTTTATTATGTTATATGTTATGATAATTGCATGCTAGATTAAGGCTAAGGGTCTGCTCAAGATTTCATGTTATGAGAGATGACTTTATATAGTTGTTGTTTGAGCTTTTAGAAGTGCATGCTAGTATGGATTTCAAATGATTGGATATAATGGCTTGATTAGGTTGTGCTGCTTAGATTTTCCGATGGTCAAATTTTACTTTCTTTGTGCTTTGTGGGACTCATATTAATGTGAGCTAATTATTTCATGAATATGTTAAGTTGCATGATGAAAAAGTTAAATAATATCAAAGTGATGGATTTAATCCTATTCCGTAGCTCTTGTCTGAGTCCAACTGTTGTAGGGTTGAGTCTTTTACTCGAAGATTATCTCAACTTTGTTGCATGTGATTGCACTCATGAAATAGTTAGTTGACATTAGTGGGAGTTCTTCAGCAGATGAAGGAATTGAGATGCCAGGAAGCTAGGAGAGCCTAAAAAGTGTTATAATGGGTACTTACAGTACCAGTTTAAGAAAGTGACATAGAGGATTCAGGATAATTCTTGAGGAAAAGTATGGATAGGTGTGGAAGGTAGTATTAGGCACGTACTATTGAAAGCACAAGATCCATATTCGAATCAAGGAGGGTCACAAAGATTTTAGGAAACCTAAAGGATGAGGAATTCTATGGGTATTCTAATTTATATAAGGTTGATTTTTAGAATGGTGATGAGCACTCTTGGTAGAGGATCTGGTTCAGGATCAGGTGTCGGCATTGAGTCGATGGATAAGAGGATCTGGGAGATCATTTTGTCAGAGATCACCGACTATATTTTGGAGAAGACTCCTATGATCTTCAGTTCGGTCAAGGAGGGATCATCAAGATTATAGAGGAGCATCAATGCGTGTATCGCTCTGGGATTATGGAGCTTCTGGATGAGTGATTGCGGGCCGTTCGGGCCGAGATCGCGTTGGGACAGTTTAGAGCGTGAACTCCCACTTTTTGGGAGTTCAAGGCTTGTGGAGATCTAAAGTTCTTTGGGACTAAGGACCCTATCTCTAGCCACTGAGGGATCGTCAACATCGAGAATGCTCAGCATAAAAGTTTCTACCCTGAGGGGGTCACTATGGGATTTGCATCTTGTCTTTTAAGGGACTGAGCCCCTGATTTGTGGAGGAAGTCGGTAGTGCATTAGGATCTGCGGTCGTGGTGGCCATGTCTTGGGAGGAGTTTGTCATGAGATTCCAAGAGGAGTTTGAAATAGTAATAAAGGTGTAGCATCTGGTGAGGGAGTTTCAGGATCTTCGTCAGACTACTAAGATTGTGGTAGAGATCACTGCCAAGTTTCGGGAGAGGATTTTGTTGGTTCCGTAGTATGCGGTTTACAAGGAGAAGTATCATGATATGTTGAGGGATAAAATCATGGAGTTTATGAGCTTGTCAGAGTGCAAGACCCTGAATGATATGATTGTTAGAGCCCATGAGCGGGAAATTGATTTGGAGCACATCGGGAAGAGGAAGCCAGAGCAGATTAAGATCGCAGTGTTTAAGGACCTGACAAGTATCTCTTACATTGATGACTATAAAATCAAGGTAAGTCATTGGGTTTTGCACAATGTTTCCATAGAACATGAGACTTGATGCATATGACAAGCATGCTCCCAAGGACAAGGTCAGGTGAGAGATGATTAACCAAGAAAATAAACACTCAAGCCTTAAGATAATTTTTTTGACTAGGACTAGGAAATCTTACATTTAAAGTTTAGACAATGCTAGACGGTAAATATGAGTGGGTGACTCAATGTTCTCAGCAGATGATCTTGCTGATGAGAAACTTAAAGAGATGAGTCTAACATCTCCGATGAGTCTTTAGTCATCTTTTCGACCAACATTAACTTTCTGATGACCAAAAACATAATACCACTTTATCTTTCTAAAACCTAATCACACTTTCTTATGTTTGAATACTCTCCTCTCCCTCTAAATCAAGAACAAAAATAATAAAACACATTGTTTTGTAACTCAAGACATGAAATCCACTTTGTTTAACTCAAGAATTTAAGAAAAAAAATTAATAAATAAAGGCTAAGAACTCGTTTCAAAACTGTATTTTCTTGTCTTCACCTCATATTTGATCAAAACTTATGAACCAAAATAAAAAACACTGATCTTCTGTTTGATTCATACACCAATTTTTGGGTTCACATGAGTTTTTTGTTTCAAAACCAAAAACCTTCTTGGTTTGCATGGATTTTTTTTTTCAGAAGCAAAATTAAAAAAACCAGAAATCATGTATGTTTTTATTTTCGGAGACAAACAAAAACTTTATATATATATATATATATATATATATATATATATATATATATATATATATATATATATATATATATATATATATATATCCCTATTCTAATAAAAAATAGTTTTATTCTCCATTTGACATGTGTCACCTTATTAGCTTCGTAATTAATGCATATTTTATTTCTTTTTGTCATGTGTCATCCTATTATTCCTTCTAATTAATGCATGTCACTTGTCAACATAATGATTCTCCATTTTTAATTTCAAAATTTGAACTTTTCACCCCTATTAAGTTAAATTAATAACAATTGAATATAAATTAATATAAATTATAAAATAATATATTTCAAATATTTATTTAAATCAATTATTATAATTCTATATAACTAAAAAATCTCTTAATTACTAATATATTTAAAAATAATTTATTCAAAATAATTGATTAATAATTTTAAGTTTTTACTATAAAAATTTAATAAATTTTATAACCATGGTTTAATATATATATATATATATATATATATATATATATATATATGAACATGATTTTATGATTGTTTCAAAATGAAGAACACTATTTCTAGGTTTTTGTTAGTTTCATACGTAAGAATACTCTTTTGAGTTCATTCAATAATATATAAAGTATAAACACCATTTTATGTTTCAAAAATCAACATCTATTTGTATCTGTATTTATTGGATGGTTGAACATGATTTCTTTCTTCTAAAAACCAACCTAATTTGTTTCTTTTTTAATCAATTTTCAAATATTGGTTATTAAGTTCTTAAATATTGGTCGTAGAAGATAACCGGAAAAATGTTTTAGCCGGAGAATATTGTCGAAAAATTGATTTTGGCTAGAGAAGACGACTAAAAATGTAAGAAACCGGCTAACCCTACAATACATGGTCATTAGAAATGGAAATTAGCATGCCTAGGTTCGGTTCAGGTTCAATCTATTTATTAAATGAGTTGAAAATCTCAATCTAACTTAACTTTTTGGGAAATAGATTGATATTTCAAACTCAACCCAACGTGTTAGATAAATATATTATCATCAGGTTGATTTGTTTAGTATTTCCAAACTCAACCTATTAAATAAGTGGATTGAACCCAATTAACCCATTTAAAGAGAGCTCTGAATGAGAATGAGTTGCAAGAAAGGAGAGCATGGCATATTGAATCTAGGTGTTAAGCTCGATCATTTTAGTTTAGTAGAGTACAACGTGATTGAAGAGTGATGTCCGAAATTTGTTTTGTTGTCGGCATCAATGTTAAAGATGAAAAGTATAATTGCATTTTTTACACCTAAATATTAATTTAACATTATACTTCAAATATTAAATAACAGATTTTAAATATAAAACTAAATTTATATTGGTTGATAGGTTGAAAATGTGTTGATTTTTTATTTAACACACCCGATTTAATTAAATGGGTTAAACGTGTTAATTGGTTTTAAATCTCAACACAAGTGGATAGTTTTAAATTGGATTGACAGTTAAATTTGTTTTTTGTCGATTCAGTCTTATCGGTATCTTTTAAACAAGTAAAACATAAAAATCATTATAAATTACTTACAAACAATACTTTAAAGACTAAGAGGGTGTTATATCTTAATAAATGAATGTTTTTTTTTTGTCGCTTGTTATATTCTTATTCAATTTGTCAAATGTTATTTTGTGTTTATTTTGAATTTTTTTCCGCATGTCATTTTATGAGTTTCTATTTTATTAAATTTTATAAAATATTTTAATGTAATAATTCTAATAAATATAATAATAAATGGATATCAATTTCATTAATAAATTTATATTTTAATTTCTTTTATCTATTTAGATGATTTGTTTAAATATAACGATAAATAACATTTCCATTATATTAATAACTAGTAAATTTTATTATTTTCTTTTACATTCAAAAGTTTTTAAATATTCTGATATTTATATTAATTTTTTAAAATTAATTCATATAATACAATTAATAAAAAATAATTTAAAAAATAATTCAAAACTTTTTTCAAAATTTTTTGACATAGAATAAAAATCGTTATCTTGGAAAGAATAACCTACAAATTTGAATCACGTTTGGTAAATTTACTCACGAACCACGATAATATGCTTTGTTTTTCTCTATGTACAACAAGGAATAGTAACCTAACTGTAGAGTTGGGCCTGAACTAAAAAACAGCATACTGTAGCAAGTGGGACCCGTATCTAACTAGCAGTGCTTCTTTTTCACAGATACTGGCGGCGGACCACAAGTCCACATCCTACTGCCCTTGAGATTCGCCACGTGTATTGTGGTCCCCTGCATTTCAGATTTCATCTATGTTCAGACTGAACCCTAGAGTTTTCGAAGCTGCAATTTTTCACCTTCAAATTCTCTATTTCAAAACTTATCTACTACGGAAATTTCGCTCACCTCCATATTATAATTTGAGTTTGGTGTATGGAATTTATGACGTTCAAATCTACTATGATAAATGAAAATAACTTTACCACATATCCTTCTCTCATAAGATTAGCTACATGTCATTTTATCATAATTTGAGATATATTTATTTTCTACTTGTCATTACTTTAATTTTCATTTTCAATATATCATTAATTTACTTTCCATAAATTAAAACTACCATAATGACTATTAAATTTTAAATTTTAAATTTCAAATTCAATTCCAAATAAATTTACAGTTTAAACATTTATGTTTAATATTTTGTTATAATTAACCCGTTTAGTACACTAAACACATAATTTTAATTAATTTATTCTTTGCATGTTTTTTTCTCATAGTTTTCACTTATTTCAATTTCAAATTCAAATAAAATTTCTATTTAATCGTTCGTACTTAACATTTTGTTTTAATCAACCCGTATATTATACGGGTCTCATAACTAGTAATATTATAAAGGAAAAAGAAAAATCAAATTAGAGTTTTCAAAAAGCTATTTTAAATTTGTATTAAAGGGTTTCTAGCCTCACAATATCCGGTTTTATCGTCTTTCTTTAAGGTCGATGATTCAAGTATCACAGTGGACATATATAGAATAATTTAAAAATAATTTAGTATATATTTGTATTTACTGTTCAAAAAAATTTATTCCAAGTTAATTTTGAGCAACTTCAACCAATCTTCAAATTTAACACAATTTTTGTGGTATCTTCCTTTTAACATCAAATATAAAAACCTCAAAACATTATTTTGAAGGTTGATTGAAGTTGAATCACCATTTTAATGTTAAATAATTAGTATTTTTGTGTTATGTAGTTGAAGAAACTCTTATAAAGTTTAATTTTATATATATATATATATATATATATATATATATATATATATATATATATATATATATATATATATATATCGTGTAAAAGAAACTTTCCTAACGAGGGGTTTCAGATCAGTTTTATACACCGACTAATCGTGCTGTGAACATGAGGCTATGCATCACGTTTTAGAGCTAATGCAAATGAATCCTCATAACCAAATAACAAGGCGGCTTAACCTTATATTTTTCTAAGTTGGGGCTTAAGGCCTCCAATTTTAAAGGGCATCATATTCTCAAAATTTTAACCCAATATTAATATATCTCAAATCTTAATTAGTCAATGATACCTAAATTTTATATCCTGGTTTTAACCAACTAATCAACTAACTATTATGTTTAAGGCAGTGAACCTAATCGCAAATAGTATAACACGAATAGTCGGAATCGATTTCATGGAATAGATTTAATATACTAAAATGACTACTAAAAGATTAATCTAAAAGCAAACAATAGTTAAAAGGGGGTTTTTATTTGATTTTTCTAGTTCAAAAAAACATTAGTACTAAACTAAAAACGGTTTTACTCAATATATTTAAAACACTTTCGTTTAGTTTCGAATCCGTTTTTTTCTTATGGTTAGTTACTATTTATGGATTAATAAAGTTGGTAACAATTATTATATCATTAGCAATATTGGTCCAATATACTAATATTTTCACTAATTCATGTACTACTACGTATGGTTATATACAAGCAAACAGCCAAACACAAAATTAGTTATTAATTATAATTGGGCTATGTAAGATTTATCTAAGGCAATTAAGCTAACGCAATTATGTTCTCCAATACAGTTAATTTTGTTACTTTTATTACTTAATCTAGATGTGGTCACTCTTAGCTTTAGCAATTTAATGGTTACTAAACTACTAGGTAAACAAGTTAATGTAATTTAATGGTCACTAAGCTACACTAAACTTGAATTGAAGCAACAAAGTTACAATTTTAACATGCTAGGTAATGATAATCAAACACAAGCATAAATCCAACTTTATAAAATCCATAAAATAATGAACTAAACCATAGTTCTAAGGTTTCATCTAGCTAAACGAAAGTAAACTAGTTTAGCTACTCATGACTGGAAGCAAACACACAAGTTCGTAAGAAATTGACATATGATTAAATAAACGTAAACCGAATGTAATGAATTAATCTTCCAATTCTCTTTCTTCAAAGGATCTCTCCTTCCAAGGGTGTTTTCCGTGGGTTTCTGATCTCCAGACTCGAGTATCTATTCAGAATATGTCTAAGCCAACCTCCTAACTCGAATGAGCACAAAGTTATTTATACTTTTTGAAAATCCATCCTCACGTCGTGCGAATTATAGTCTCTCGTCGTGATCTCGGTGTTATCCTTGTCTGGCAAGGAAACTGGCTTTCGCCTATCTATCTTCTAGAATCCGCTTCTCACATCGTGATCCTTGGTGCCTCACGATGTGACTTTGGTTATCGAGCTAGGTTTCTTTTCTTTTAAGCTCCAATCTTCCAAATTTCCAAAGCTTGTCACTTCTGATCCTTGACCTTCAAGAGTATCCTATTTTGCTGTAAAATATAAATTAATTCAATAAGTATCACTTATCTTTGCAATTAACCAAAATATTACTTAAAATGTATTAACATATTGCCTAAAATGTGTATAAATATAACAATATCAAAATACCCCATACTTATTTTTTTCTTGTCCTCAAGCAAAACTAATATTTTTAAGTTAAACTTTCATCACCAATATCACATAAGACAATCCATTTTGAACTCATCTATTATACCAAGACCTCAATGTGCATATTTGTGTCTAACGTTACTAAATACTTCCCAATCTAAATACTCACAATCCTTATGAACCTTCACCCTTTAGTTTATACGACACTCATTTTTGCAACCCTTCGAATCCATCCCCAGAAATCTTTCTTAACCTCAATGTATTTTTGGTTAAGCTACTCAAGCATACATAATATCTACAAAGAATTACGACTTTGATATCGCAATGAAGCTCTTTGAATTCATTTCTTCTTTGATATTTTCTCTTTGATTTCTTTGAATTCACCATCTTTTTGTTTGATTTTTTGTATCTTCAACTTTTGAGTCTCTAGAATTTTTGATCTTTTGAACTTCATACTTTGATAGCTCCAAAATTCTTACAACTTCTTTGCAATTTCACTCTTTTTTTTATATAACTCACTTTTTTTGCTCAATTCCTACATGCTTAAGTAAGGAAGCTTAACTTCAACCTTTATTGGTTATATGTATTAGTCTAAGTGCAATGATTACATAAGCTCTCCTAGATAGTTTTAGGTGCACGCTGTAAAACTTATTATTCATACAAACTACCAGATTACCTTTCATATCTCATAAATTTTCACTAGGAAATGGGAAGCCACAAATATACTATAACATAAATTGGATCAGTTAAATATTTGAGCTCGCATTGAATTGTCTCGAACAACACTAGCAACTTAAATTTTTAATTATCACTAGATTTAATTTTTAGATTATTATTTCAAATCTACTAGACATTTTTAGAATTTTCTGGAAATTTTAATTTTAAATTCCTTTTTCCACCCCCTAGCCTACACTTATTTCATAAAATGCCCTCATTGTATGCATAAAACTATATAAAAAAAAAGAGAGAGAAAAAAGAACAGACTTCCTTGGGTAGTAGTGGCGAGATCGAATTCTGAATGTAACACCGTAAATTTTTAAACAAAATTTTTCGTTTTCAAACACAATAAAACACATGTCACATTTTCTCAAAAATCTCAAGTATCAATTATCAACACATATTTCCAAAAAAAATTTATCACAAATCCAGGATCCTCCAAAAATATATCTCCAACTCAGGTGTGTGTACAATCAAGTTGGTGCCTTCCCGTGATCCTCGAAAGTACCAGAAACATATAACACATAACACAATAAGCACGAAGCTTAGTGAGTTCCCCAAAATACCACACACGCCTCATTAGCTACACGAGGCTATAAATCAGTAAGACCATCTGGTCAATGTGTCTCAGTGGGACCCTCCAGTCTCACAACTCGGTTTGGACCCTCCGGTCCTATCTTGGTGGAAACCCTCCGGTTTCATAACTCGGGTTGGACCCTCCGGTCCAATCTCAATAAACACAAAATATAGTAAACATATCACACAAACAAAATGCATAATATCAGATAACTCAATAAGCACATAAGACCCTCCGGACACACACATATACCACTCATGGTAAAGTATAGTGAGAAGAATCACCTAGTAAGAACTCGGATAATCTTAAACTCGAATCACCGATCTAGCCTCCGCCTAACACTATACAATAATTATCCCTATTTAATAATGGCTCTCAATGAAGCTAGACCAACCCTTCTACAAACTCACAGAAAGGTGAAAGACCATTTTACCCTTCCATAGGCTTAATAGTCCAAAAATAGACCAAACCCTAAAAGTCAACGGCAGGGAGTACGTTGTACGTACTAGCTCTCTACGATGGGCGTACTTAGTTGCCATGTAGGTATCGGGGATGCTCGACCCCTACGTTGGGCGTACTGGGATTATGCCTAGCGTCCGTCCCAGTTTCACTCTTCTCACTCATTTGGTCTTAATAAGTTAAGACCTTGGATCATATCACAGATCTGGACTCCCTAATAGCTCTTACTCCATAAAGTCAGTGACTTTAAGCCTTTGCATGGTTGATATGGTCACAAACACACAAAACACTCACTCTCTTATGACAAAAAGCGCATATCTCATGCATGGCTTGATTCCAACGTCCAAGACTGGATTTTTATGATACTTTTCCACTAAATACACTCAAAGGGGTTGATCATAGTCTTTGGATCTCAATAGGGTTTTTTATCTGAGAATGGTGGCCAGGAATGAGGCCATCGTATCCTTTATACAGGGGACTCACCCTAAATTAGGGTTTTCACTTTGGGTCTAGTACGCCCAGCGTACTAGGTGGCTTCCGAATCAAAAGGACGCATATGAGTACGTTGAGCATACACTCGTATACGCCCCGCATACTCATTTACCGCCTTTTCTCAATAAGGGGCTAAAATAGACAAGCACTCAAAAGATCAAGGGTTTCAAGGTATACCTGAACTCGGGATGTTACAATTCTCCCCTATTAGAATCAGAATTTGCCCTCGAAGTCATGATCTGGAAATAACTTTGGATACTGCTCTTGCATCTAAGACTCCGGCTCCCAAGTCAACTTGGACCCTTTCCGATGTTGCCACTAGACCTGAACCAGGGGCACCTCTTTGTTCCCTAATACCTTCACCTTCCGATCCAAAATCGTGTTCGGCCTCTCAATGTAATTCAAGCTCGCATCCACCTGAATGTCCTCTAGGGGTACCACTACCATCTCATCGGCTACACACTTCCTCAACTAGGACAAATGGAAGGTGTTATGAATTTGGCTCAACTCTACAGGTAGTTCCAACTGGTACGCTACCATACCTACTTTGGCAGTTACTCTTAAAGGATCGATGTATCAGGCTCCCAGCTTGCCCCGTTTCCTGAATCGGATCACCCCTTTCCATGGGGATACCTTCAGGAGGATAAAATCTCCGACTTGGAACTCTAGTTCGGATCGTCGTCTATCTGCATAACTCTTTTGGTGACTCTATTCCGTTAGTAACTTCTGTCTGACCCGTTGAATCTGTTCAGTCATCTTCAGCACTACCTCAGTGCCACCCATTACTATCAGCCCTACTTCTCCCAAATAAATGGGAGTCTGACACCTCCTCCCGTATAGAAGCTCAAAGGGAGGCATACCAATACTCGCATGATGGCTGTTGTTGTAAGAAAACTCAGCCACGGGTAAATAAGTGTCATAACTTCCATAACACATGCACTCAGCATGTACTCAAGTGTCTGAATTTTCCGCTCACTCTGTCTGTCCGTCTGTGGGTGGTATGTTGTACTGAAATGCAAACGCGTGCCTAACTCCTCATGAAATTTCTTTCAAAACCTGGAAGTAAAAGGCACGTCTCGATTTGACACTATTGATTTCGGCACTCCATGTCGTGCTACCACCCCTCTCACATAAATCTAGTCCAGTCTCTCTGTAGAAGATCTCTCACTAATAGAGAGGAAGTGAGCACTCTTCGTCAGCTGGTCCACAATCACCAAAATCACGTCAACTCCACATCCAGTCCTTGGTAACTTGGTGATAAAGTCCATAGAGATCTGTTCCCACTTCCACTAGGGAATCTCCAAAGGCTATAATAGACCATGTGGATGCTGGTGCTCCGCCTTAACCCGAAGGTAAGTCTAGCACCTCTCAGCCACCCATGCCACATCCCTCTTCATACAAGGCCACCAATAATCTCTTTTCAGGTCCAAATACATCTTAGTGGCCCCTGTATGGACCGAGAATCTCGATCTATGTACCAATATACGTCGAGCTCCACCCGTATAGGGAACCCTAATCTGCCCTCGACTATCCATCACAAACTCAAACACCTGCCTAATCACCCTCTCCCTCTTGTGGTTCTCTGGCTTCACAGCCTCCACTTATGCCTCTAAAATGGTATTTAAGACTGGAGTCATCACCGTGATCCTCATACACACATCTCGGATCGAAGCACTCGTTGCTCTAGGGCTTAGGGCATCGGCTACCACATTAGCCTTGCCCAGATGATACCAGATCTCGCAGTCATAGTCTTTCACTACATCCAACCACCTCATCTGTCTCATATACGGGTTGGGCTGATCCTTATGATGCTTCAGACTCTTGTGGTCCGTGTATATGGTACACCGAACCCCGTACAAATAGTGACGCCAGATCTTGAGGGTGAACACCACTGCCCCCAGCTCTAGATCGTGGGTGGGATATCTCGTCTCATGAGGCTTCAACTGCCTCGATGCGTATGTCATCACGTTCCCCCCTCTGCATCAACACCACACCCATCCCTGATATAGATGCATCGTAGTAAACAATAAAGTCCTCTACTGCTTTAGGGAGGCTAACACCGGGGCATCGCACAATCTCTAGTGAAGAGTCTCAAATGAGGCCTGATTCTCGGGACCCCAAGTAAAAGTAACACCATTCCGAGTCAACCTGGTGAGAGGGACGACAATCTTGGAGAAAGATTTGATAAATCTCCGATAGTAGCTGGCCAAACCTAGAAAACTCCTAATCTCAGTGGGGGATCTTGGCACCTCCCATCTCATCACCGCCTTGATCTTGGCCAGGTTGACAAATATTCCATTCTAATTAATGAGGTGCCCCAGGAACTGGACCTCTTGTAACCAAAAATCACACTTGGAGAATTTGTATTAAAGCCTATCCGACCTCAAAACTCCAAGAATCTCTCTCAGATGCTCCTCGTGCTTGTCTATGGATCTCGAATATACCAAGATATAATTGATGAACACGATCACTGATCAATCCAACATAGGCCTACACTCATGATTCATGAGATGCATGAATGTTTCCAGTGCGTTGGTGAGCCCGAAAGGCATCACCATGAACTCATAGTTCCCATAACGAGTCCTAAAGGTTGTCTTCTGGATATCCTCCTCGCAGACTTTCTTTTGATGATATCCAGACCTCAAATCGATCTTGGAAAACCAAGACGCCCCTTGTAGCTGATCGAACAAATTGTCAATCATCCGAAGTGGATAACGGTTCTTAACTGTCAGCTTGTTCAACTCCTAGTAATCAATACACATCCGGTGTAAACCATCATTTTTCTTGACAAAAAGGATCGGCGATCCCCACGGTGAGCTACTCGGTCTGATAAATCCCTTTCCCAAAAGCTCCTGGAGCTGTGAGGATAACTCCTGCATCTGTGGTGGCGTAACGCGATAAGGTGCCTTCGCGATAGTCGCCTCTCCCGGAACCAAATCAATTTGGAACTCCAGTTGCCTCTCGGGAGGCACACCCAGTAACTCCTCGGGAAAACATCTGGATACTCACTCACTATCAGAACCTCAACGATATAACTCAATGTCTTGGTAGCAACCCTCATATCCATCACATATGCTAAAAAGCCCCTGCAACCCTGCTATAGACTCTGTCTCGCTCTGGAAACCGAGCAGAAAGCTAACCCAAATCTGGTACCCTCACCATACACTATCAGCACTCCCCCACTAGGATCTCGTATGGTCACCAACTGACACTCGCAGTCGATCACAGCTCCGAACCGACTCAACCAGTCCATGCCTACAATGACACAAATATCACCCATTGCAATCAGTACCAGATCTATTGGAAACTCCACACCAAAAATCTCGAGCACACATCCCCGCATCAGATCAGTAGCAAACACTGTATGCTCATCGACTATAGAAACTCGCAAAGGTAGACTCAATGCCTCGCATTGGATACTGATGTAGCGACTAAATGCTAATGACGCGAAGGATCAACTCGCACCTGAGTCAAATAACACCAAGGTAGGTACAAAAATCATAAGAAAAGTACCTATACACTACACAATATAAGCACAATATAACTCAAAATAGAATAAGTAAAAGAACACATACCGGCCACGATATCTGGTGTTGCGCGGACCTCCTCCGTTGTCAGCTGAAAGGCTCTCCCACGGATCCTTGGTGTCTTTACCTTTGCTGGCGGACTCTAGGTAGCTCGTATAGGAGCAGGTGAAAATCCTTATGCTAATCCCTGAAGCAGATGGGGGCACTAGGCCTTCCGATGGCCAGTCTGGTTGTAGTGAAATCATACTGCAAACCCCTTGGGGAAACCCCTCACCATATGCCCCTCTTTGCCACATTTGTAGCAAATCCCTGCTCGACATGATCCCTCATGACTATTGCCACACTTCCCACAAGTGCGGCCTTTTTGACCCCCTAATCTCGAATCAGTGGGCTTAGCCCGCTTGGCTACCGGCTGCGACTGTGCTGGCCGCCGGTCTCTCCCTTGAGACTCCACCTCCTCCCTCGCCTGAGTCTCCAGCTCAATCTTCCTCTTCCAGCATTTGCCTGAAGCTCATCAAATGTCCGATAAGACGAGTTCGCCACGAACTCTCGAATATCCTTCCTCAGAATTCTCAACTACCAACTCATACGTGCCTGCTCAGAAAACACGTGCTCTGGGCAGAATAATGCCCTCTCGTGAAACATCCTTGTAATCTCTGTCACTGACTCTGTCTTCTGCTCGAGAGACAGAAACTCTTGGGCCAATCGTTCCCTTTCCACCGGGGTAACATACTCATCTCGTAACATCAATGTAAACTTATCCCATGTCACTGCAGTGTGCTCTGCAGGAGTAAAACTGGTTGTCACAAACTTCCACCAGTCCTTCACTCCCAAGCGAAACTGGTTCAGCGTGAACCGTACCCTCAAATGCTCTAGTGTCACACCCCCAAACCAAGGATGGCGGAAATGTCCGAGGGTGGAGGACTTCATGTACAATATCACAACAACGAATGTAATAGTGCTCAAAGTAAATACAACCACCATATATATAATTGAAAAAGTTACACCAAAGTATATGTTTACATGTTTCAAAAGCAATTACATTATGATGACAAAAATAAATTGTTGACGGTTTAACGTCCCATCCTCAAAGCGATGAAGTTTTCCTGTTTCACTGATTTCCTGAGAATACAAGTAGTTTTGAAAAGTGTCAACAATTAAGTTGGTGAGTTCATAAGAGTTTTGTTTGAAGTAGAAACCATTTTTCCTTGTAAAATCGATATAGTTTGATTTGCAGAAAATCCAATATTTTCTTAGTTAAGTGTGAATAGAAATATTCCTTTATGATGCATTAATGAACCCTAGAATGACCCGTAGAGTTCCTCTATAATCGTCCAGCGTATATAAGTTATATAAGGTTTAAATTAGATAAAACGTTGAATATAGTGGGTCTGCCCTAGGTCCACAACCAAACAAGGAACAGGAGATGAGGCAGGCATCACTAATTCTAGGCCAATCGAGACAAAATTCTTATAAGACTCAAACATGTACGCTCAGCGATTATAGTTGAAGTGTAACAGTTCTAGATGCAATATAGTTTTAATATCATAATAACTATCTTAAGTGAACCTGGTACTTTGTATCGGTACCCCCTTTTTGTATAAAGACCCGACACTTTGTATTTGTACCCCTTTTTATATAAAAACCGGCACTTTGTATTTGTACCCGTTTTTGCATATAAACCCGACACTTTGTATTTGTACCCCTTTTTGTATGAAAACCGACACTTTGTATTTGTACCCCTTTTTCGTATATAAACCCGGCACTTTGTATTTGTACCCCTTTTTGTATAAAAACCCGGTACTTTGTATTTGTACCCCCCTTTTTGTACAAGTATGTTATGTAAATGATCATAAACTATACCTATTATAGTTTATTAAAATGTTTGAAATGTATATGTACCCTAACTATACCTATTATAGTTTAGTATATTTCTTTGTGGTGTTTAAGAATCCCACTCTATGTAAGGCAAACGTATAGTACGATATAACTATGATTAACTTGCTTTGTTTTGTACTATTGATTATGATGGAGGATTCTTATAAATTCAGCAAGTAATTTCCTATTATATAAATATATCATGACAAGAAATACATGTAAAATATGAAGTTATCAAAGATTTAACACTTTGCTCAACATGTTACAAAGTGTTTTGATAGTTAGAAGCTCTTAATTAATTCTTAGTCTTTCAGCACTGTTTTAGAAAAATCATACGAAGTCGAAAACTAGATCCGTAAATTCTGAGAGTTCACAAAATGTGTCTAGTTTACCCATAATTTTTATCAAGATTTTTAATGACCTCAAATTTAGGTGAAAAAGTCCATAATCACAGACTGGTCCGGATTGGTGTTTGAAATGATAGGCAGTTTTGTAAAATTCACCATAAATTGTAGAAAAATCGTATGGAGATGTGCAAGTAGTAATTTTAAAGCTAAGAACTTGAACTATTTGCACCTTGTACAGTTTTGAAAAATAAAATGTTTAAGTTGTCCAAAACAGTCCGTGAATGGAGTTGAACTTTTCTGATGAAGGCTTTTAGAAAAATTTGGTTATGTTCTTGGTGTTTTAACTTGTATTCCCCCCCCCCCCCCCCCCCCTGAAAACTTGAGAAAACATGAAAATGTAGGGGTATGAACTCACCTTGAGTGATTTCAGTAGATAAGTGTTGAAGAAGAGAAGTGTTCAACCCAAGAACACTTGAAGAATCACTTGAAGATTCGAAGCTCTAACGCTAATATGATGGAGTTTGTGTAAGATATTCATGATTTGAGTAGAATGAAGTGAAATAATCATAAGGAGGATGAATTATACTTACTAAGAGTGGAAGAACACTTGAAAATCAGCCTTGAATCTCGAAATTGGAGTGGGAAAAGTTTGAGAGAAAAGTGGTGTTTGATACTTAGTGAAATGAGGGTAAATGAGAGAAATGAGGAGAGGGGATGTTTGTTCCAGCTCTAAAAACGTGGGAATGAGTGTAAATTGAGTGTGAGGGACATTGAAGTGACCTAGGTAAGGTGGGGAGGTGTGGTTAGTCAAAGAGTGGGTGTGGGGTGGTTGCTTGTGACATTGGATAAGACAAAGTCAACACTCCACCTTTAATAATTCACCCATTTGATTTTTATTATTTAGATAATGATTTTCATCAAAATATGTTTAAATTATGAATATTTAGAGTTTATTATGTTAAAATATAATTTCTGGAGAAAATCCCGCTTTAAAATCACGAAAAACGGGCTTAAAATGTTAAAAATATCAAAAATGGGATAAAAGTGACAAATTTCCGAATTCTGGCCGAGGTTCGGTCTTCTGATGCTGAACCGAGAGAGAGGGAGGCAGAAACCGAGAGGGAAGAAGAGGGAGAGTAGGAACCGAGAGGGGGAAAGGAGAGAGAGAGGGAACCGAGAGAGGAGAAGAGAGACCGAGAGAAGAGAAGAGAGAGCAGAGACCGAGAGGCGGGAAGAGAGAGCAGAAACCGAGAGGCGGGTAGAGACAGAGAGGAGAGGAAGCGACAGAGAGGCGGAAGGCGAACAGAGAGTGCGAGAAGCGAACAGAGGCAGAGGCTCGGTCCTCGCGTGCCACAGCCAACAGAGGCTCGGTCCTTGCGTGCCACAGCCAACAGAGGCTCGGCCCTCGCGTGCCACAGCCAACAGAGGCTCGGTCCTCGCCTAAGAAGCCTCTCTTCTTGGTTTCGGTTCCTAAAGCCTATTTTTCTCGTTTTCGCCCCGTTTTGAGCCGTTTTCGACCCGGTTAAGGGTCGGAATGACCTGAATGATCCCAAAAAGTTACGGGAACTTTTGAGAGAGATTTGAGAGAGATTTCTCACACTTGGAGAGATTTGGGAGAGATTTGACATTCTTGGAGAGATTTCTCATACAAAGAGATATTTGCGAGAGTTTTCACATACTTGGAGAGATTTGGGAGAGATTTGACATTCTTGGAGAGATTTCTCATACAGAGAGATATTTGAGAGAGATTTCACATACTTGGAGAGATTTGGGAGAGATTTGACATTCTTGGAGAGATTTCTCATACAGAGAGATATTTGAGAGAGGTTTCACATACTTGGAGAGATTTGGGAGAGATTTGACATTCTTGGAGAGATTTCTCATACAGAGAGTCCACATACTTAGAGGGATTTGGGAGAGATTTGACATTCTTGGAGAGATTTCTCATACAGAGAGATATTTGAGAGAGATTTCACATACTTGGAGAGATTTGGGAGAGATTTGACATTCTTGGAGAGATTTCTCATACAGAGAGTTATTGGAGAGAGATTTCACATACTTAGAGGGATTTGGGAGAGATTTGACATAGAGAAAGATAGAGTGAAAACGATTGAGAGAGGTTCCATGTGGGACAGTTGTGAGTGTCCGGCATCGTAACGCATGGTTCGTAAACCCTGTTAAGCCTTGTTTAAGGATCTTACACACTCCCGATGAGTAAGCATCATTGTTTTATCGGTTTAGCTTGCCACTTACCGTAGTTTTTAGGTTAAAGAGATCTAGTTGTACGTACTTTTCGATTTATGTTTTCTTATCAGAATAGCAAGTTGTTTAGTAAATACTGAACGTAAGTCCTAGTACACAAGGGTTAGTTGAGCTGACTTGTTGACTGTATTTGACTTTGAATTGACCAGAATTTGACGGTTGTCACATCATCCCCCCGTTAAAGGGAATTTCGTCCCGAAATTTTGCACTTCGAATAGGGATCCAAGAATTTAGAGGAAAGATGGGGGAAACTTTTCGTAGTGCAAGAAATTGATTATGGTGGGGAAAAACTCGCCCGATGACACATGATTATTACCATGCATGCTTTAATCGATGCTAGATTTAACATGTAAAGAAATTAGGGTTTTAAATGTCGATGTTAGAAACACGTACTGATATTTGCGGGCAGTTCCGGGGTGGTTTCTCCCTCGGTGATTGCAAGCACCCTTCCACCACCACCGTCATCTCTTGTTCTTGGGCATTCCCTTTTAAAGTGACCCGTTTCTCCACACTTGTAACAGGTTGGGCTTACTCCAAAGCCAGGGACCTGGTTGATGGGTCGTGCTGGTGCCTTACAGAAACGAACAGTGTGCCCCTCTCTGTCGTAGTTTTTGCAATGCATCTTTCGGCAAGCCCCAGTGTGATGGAAGTTACACTTGTTGCATTTCGGAAGTGTTCCAGCGTATGGTTTCATGGGAGTCGGCGTGGTGAGGGTTGTGGCAGCATGAACAGCAAAGATCTGTTGCTTCTTAGCGAGGCCTTGGGCTGATTGGTCCTTCTTGTTGTCCAACAACTTTCTTTCGTTGTTCCCTCCTCTTGCTTGGGTAAGGGTGGTTGTTATAGTGTCATGGTTGGCATGATGGTCAATGAGTTGTTATGCTAACTCCTTGGCGCTGTCGAAGGTAGTTGGTCTTGAGGCCAGCACGCTATCTTGAATTTCGGGGGACAATCCCCAGAGGTATCGCTCCAACTTTTTGTCTTCCGGGGTGACCATAGCGGGACAAAGGAGTGCTAGATCACAAAATCGGTTGGTGTAAGTTGTAAGGTCAGAGCCTGCCATTCTGAGATTCCATAGTTCTTGCTCCAGCTTTTGCACTTCACCTCTTGAGCAATATTCCTTCAGCATCATCTTCTTTAAGTCCTCCCAACTTAACGAGTTAGCCACTGCAAGCGTAAGCGACTTAACTCTGCCGTTCCACCAAGTGAGAGCTCTTCCGATGAAGGTGAATGTCGCGTACTTGACTTTGCTCGCTTTGGGGCAAGCACAAATCTCAAAGATTGCTTTGGTTCTCTCGAACCATTAAATTAGTGCGAGGACACCCCCACTTCCATCGAAGGAATCGGGTTTGCCATTTGTGAAGTCCTTGTAAGTGCATTCCCTTGTGCGTCCTGCACTATCCCCGTGGTTAGGGTTTGTGGCTCTAGATCTAGCACCACCAGTGCTATTTGTGCCAATTTGTGACATTGCAACTACCACGGCTGCTGTTACTGCAGCTTGGAACATTTTGGGATCAAACTGAGGAGGTGGCGTCGGAGGTGGTGGCGCTGTGCTGCCCGAAGGTCTGGGTCTTTTCCTTGGTGGCATCGTTCTGTCATGAGTTTGCAAAAAAAATGATCAGATGGTAAGTTTCTACTAGTAAAGACAAGTCAGTTGTTATAGAATTAGATTTTTCCTGCATTATTCTCCGATTTAAGAATTCCTTATATATAATTCATAAAGGAAGTCCATATGAATGAACTTCATGAGTTAGTAAGTTTTGTGGTCTCTCTTAGATTTTTCACGAGTGTGCTCAAGGCAATTGGTGCGGATCGTATGTATTCTTGTATTTGCATCAACCTCTGCGATACTATGGAGAGTTGTTCTACCCTGAATCTCGTTTCGGGCAACTCTACGGACCAGGATTGAAAAAAAATTCTATCTGCTGAGCTTCCTTCGTTTATGTTGTAGAAACTTCGTTCTCTATTAAACGACATATGTTGGTCTTGTTCTTCGCTCCAGGTTTCCAAGCACTCTACCCAAGGAGGCGTCGGGCCTTGAAAAGCCGGTCGAGGGTTGGGATTCGGAACAAGAGTCATCAGGGTTAAGTTCTCCACTTCAGGGTCGGAGTCAGAACCATCAGCATCGCCTTCAGTTTGGTGACCATTCCCAGGGGTTGGGTAATCATTCTCTGGCTCCTCTCCGAGCCATTTGGTATTGTCGTGGTTAGGGTAGTACGGGTCGTCGTGTGGATGGAATCCAGCCATGATATCTTCGCGAGGAAATGGGGATATAAGAAATAACTAAGCAAACGTACTAATTAGCTAATTATATGATGATCTTTATCAGGTACTTCAACATATTGTTTAGTGCATACTATTTATATGTATTCAGGACAGGATAGACCTTCGAATAAACGACCCTAACTCTAAATCCCCAATCCAACGAGAACAGGAAGTAGAGCAAAGATCCACAGATTCTAAGTCTATGACGTCCTGGATACATAAAATTTTAATGTATCCACTAAGAAACTATTGACCTATTGATAAAGATCTATTTAGTTCTCACATATGTAATTATAATAATGCCAAAATACCCCTATGGTATTTCATTGTGGTAGTGTTGGAAAGTTTTTAGACTTGTTGCCACATCACAACCATTCTTGGGCATATGCTAATCACTCCTCGGACCAGCATAGTTGATCAGGCTATGCCACTCCCAAGACTGACCATACATCCCCAGGCTTACCTGTGATATCCAACAATCATTACTTTTGTTTTGTCCTAAAATGATGCTGACCTTAGTATGTATGCATGCATCTATACTTTTAACAAAAGCTATTTATTCCTAAAGGTATAGTGGTTTTTGAAAACTTAAAATCAGAGACCTTAGTCCCAATGCATTTATAGTTTGTATATCTTATGTGGTTCGATATACTTAGCTCACTATAAACAATGCTCTGATACCAATCTGTCACACCCCCAAACCAAGGATGGCGGAAACGTCCGAGGGTGGAGGACTTCATGTACAGTATCACAACAACGAATGTAATAGTGCTCAAAGTAAATACAACCACCATATATATAATTGAAAAAGTTACACCAAAGTATATGTTTACATGTTTCAAAAGCAATTACATTATGATGACAAAAATAAATTGTTGACGGTTTAACGTCCCATCCTCAAAGCGATGAAGTTTTCCTTTTTCACTGATTTCCTGAGAATACAAGTAGTTTTGAAAAGTGTCAACAATTAAGTTGGTGAGTTCATAAGAGTTTTGTTTGAAGTAGAAACCATTTTTCCTTGTAAAATCGATATAGTTTGATTTGCAGAAAATCCAATATTTTCTTAGTTAAGTGTGAATAGAAATATTCCTTTATGATGCATTAATGAACCCTAGAATGACCCGTAGAGTTCCTCTATAATCGTCCAGCGTATATAAGTTATATAAGGTTTAAATTAGATAAAACGTTGAATATAGTGGGTCTGCCCTAGGTCCACAACCAAACAAGGAACAGGAGATGAGGCAGGCATCACTAATTCTAGGCCAATCGAGACAAAATTCTTATAAGACTCAAACATGTACGCTCAGCGATTATAGTTGAAGTGTAACAGTTCTAGATGCAATATAGTTTTAATATCATAATAACTATCTTAAGTGAACCTGGTACTTTGTATCGGTACCCCCTTTTTGTATAAAGACCCGACACTTTGTATTTGTACCCCTTTTTATATAAAAACCGGCACTTTGTATTTGTACCCGTTTTTGCATATAAACCCGACACTTTGTATTTGTACCCCTTTTTGTATGAAAACCGACACTTTGTATTTGTAACCCTTTTTCGTATATAAACCCGGCACTTTGTATTTGTACCCCTTTTTGTATAAAAACCCGGTACTTTGTATTTGTACCCCCCTTTTTGTACAAGTATGTTATGTAAATGATCATAAACTATACCTATTATAGTTTATTAAAATGTTTGAAATGTATATGTACCCTAACTATACCTATTATAGTTTAGTATATTTCTTTGTGGTGTTTAAGAATCCCACTCTATGTAAGGCAAACGTATAGTACGATATAACTATGATTAACTTGCTTTGTTTTGTACTATTGATTATGATGGAGGATTCTTATAAATTCAGCAAGTAATTTCCTATTATATAAATATATCATGACAAGAAATACATGTAAAATATGAAGTTATCAAAGATTTAACACTTTGCTCAACATGTTACAAAGTGTTTTGATAGTTAGAAGCTCTTAATTAATTCTTAGTCTTTCAGCACTGTTTTAGAAAAATCATACGAAGTCGAAAACTAGATCCGTAAATTCTGAGAGTTCACAAAATGTGTCTAGTTTACCCATAATTTTTATCAAGATTTTTAATGACCTCAAATTTAGGTGAAAAAGTCCATAATCACAGACTGGTCCGGATTGGTGTTTGAAATGATAGGCAGTTTTGTAAAATTCACCATAAATTGTAGAAAAATCGTATGGAGATGTGCAAGTAGTAATTTTAAAGCTAAGAACTTGAACTATTTGCACCTTGTACAGTTTTGAAAAATAATATGTTTAAGTTGTCCAAAACAGTCCGTGAATGGAGTTGAACTTTTCTGATGAAGGCTTTTAGAAAAATTTGGTTATGTTCTTGGTGTTTTAACTTGTATTCCCCCCCCCCCCCTGAAAACTTGAGAAAACATGAAAATGTAGGGGTATGAACTCACCTTGAGTGATTTCAGTAGATAAGTGTTGAAGAAGAGAAGTGTTCAACCCAAGAACACTTGAAGAATCACTTGAAGATTCGAAGCTCTAACGCTAATATGATGGAGTTTGTGTAAGATATTCATGATTTGAGTAGAATGAAGTGAAATAATCATAAGGAGGATGAATTATACTTACTAAGAGTGGAAGAACACTTGAAAATCAGCCTTGAATCTCGAAATTGGAGTGGGAAAAGTTTGAGAGAAAAGTGGTGTTTAATACTTAGTGAAATGAGGGCAAATGAGAGAAATGAGGAGAGGGGATGTTTGTTCCAGCTCTAAAAACGTGGGAATGAGTGTAAATTGAGTGTGAGGGACATTGAAGTAACCTAGGTAAGGTGGGGAGGTGTGGTTAGTCAAAGAGTGGGTGTGGGGTGGTTGCTTGTGACATTGGATAAGACAAAGTCAACACTCCACCTTTAATAATTCACCAATTTGATTTTTATTATTTAGATAATGATTTTCATCAAAATATGTTTAAATTATGAATATTTAGAGTTTATTATGTTAAAATATAATTTCTGGAGAAAATCCCGCTTTAAAATCACGAAAAACGGGCTTAAAATGTTAAAAATATCAAAAATGGGATAAAAGTGACAAATTTCCGAATTCTGGCCGAGGTTCGGTCTTCTGATGTTGAACCGAGAGAGAGGGAGGCAGAAACCGAGAGGGAAGAAGAGGGAGAGTAGGAACCGAGAGGGGGAAAGGAGAGAGAGAGGGAACCGAGAGAGGAGAAGAGAGACCGAGAGAAGAGAAGAGAGAGCAAAGACCGAGAGGCGGGAAGAGAGAGCAGAAACCGAGAGGCGGGTAGAGACAGAGAGGAGAGGAAGCGACAGAGAGGCGGAAGGCGAACAGAGAGTGCGAGAAGCGAACAGAGGCAGAGGCTCGGTCCTCGCGTGCCACAGCCAACAGAGGCTCGGTCCACGCGTGCCACAGCCAACAGAGGCTCGGTCCTCGCCTAAGAAGCCTCTCTTCTTGGTTTCGGTTCCTAAAGCCTATTTTTCTCGTTTTCGCTCGTTTTGAGCCGTTTTTGACCCGGTGAAGGGTCGGAATGACCCGAATGATCCCAAAAAGTTACGGGAACTTTTGAGAGAGATTTGGGAGAGATTTCTCACACTTGGAGAGATTTGGGAGAGATTTGACATTCTTGGAGAGATTTCTCATACAAAGAGATATTTGCGAGAGTTTTCACATACTTGGAGAGATTTGGGAGAGATTTGACATTCTTGGAGAGATTTCTCATACAGAGAGATATTTGAGAGAGATTTCACATACTTGGAGAGATTTGGGAGAGATTTGACATTCTTGGAGAGATTTCTCATTCAGAGAGATATTTGAGAGAGATTTCACATACTTGGAGAGATTTGTGAGAGATTTGACATTCTTGGAGAGATTTCTCATACAGAGAGTTATTGGAGAGAGATTTCACATACTTAGAGGGATTTGGGAGAGATTTGACATTCTTGGAGAGATTTCTCATATAGAGAGATATTTGAGAGAGATTTCACATACTTGGAGAGATTTGGGAGAGATTTGATATTCTTGGAGAGATTTCTCATACAAAGAGTTATTGGAGAGAGATTTCACATACTTAGAGGGATTTGGGAGAGATTTGACATAGAGAGAGATAGAGTGAAAACGATTGAGAGAGGTTCCATGTGGGACAGTTGTGAGTGTCCGGCATCGCAACGCATGGTTCGTAAACCCTGTTAAGCCTTGTTTAAGGATCTTACACACTCCCGATGAGTAAGCATCATTGTTTTATCGGTTTGGCTTGCCACTTACCGCAGTTTTTAGGTTAAAGAGATCTAGTTGTACGTACTTTTCGATTTATGTTTTCTTATAAGAATAGCGAGTTGTTTAGTAAATACTGAACGTAAGTCCTAGTACACAAGGGTTAGTTAAGCTGACTTGTTGACTTTATTTGACTTTGAATTGAGCAGAATTTGACGGTTGTCACATCTAGGCATGAACATGTATAGAAACACCCCTCGATACCAGAGATCCATCTCATCGCAGCAATCAGATATTGAGTCCCATTAAACTCTGGTGGCTTCGTGTTGTTGAACTCCCGGCACAACGAGTCACCTCCCTGTGGCCTGGTAGCAGCGACAGCTGCGGTGGCTACAACAGCAGTCACCTCGATAACTGCAGCATATCGCCCGTCAAACATCTTGATCAAAGTGGTCTTAATAGACCCAAATATCTCTGGAATAGCCTCTCGCATGGCTGTGGCCACCTCTTCATGAATCATCCTACGAGTCTCATCATCGCTAACTCCCCATAACCAAATGACAAGGCGACTCAACCCTATATTTTTCTAAGCTAGGGCTTAAGGCCTCCAATTTTAAATAGCCACATATTCTCAAAATTTTAACCCAATATTAATATATCTCAAATCTCAATTAGTCCATGATACGTAAATTTTATATCCTGGTTTTAACTAACTATTACGTCTAAGGTAGTGGACCTAATCGCAAATAGTATAGCATGAATAATAAGGTATCGATTTCATGGAACATATTTAGTATACTATAATAACTACTAAAAGATTAATCTCAAAGAACATAATAGTTAAAGGGGGGGGGGGGGGGGTTATCTGATTTTTCAAGTTCAAAAAAACATAAGTACTCAACTAAAAACGGTTTTACTCAATATATTTAAAACACTTTGGTTTAGGTTCGAATCCACTTTTTTCTCATGGTTAGTTACTATTTATGGATTAATAAAGTTGGTTACCAATCATTATGTCATTAGCAATATTGGTCCAATATACTAATATATTTACTAATTCATGTACTACTACGTATGGTTATATACAAGCAAACAGCCAAACACAGAATTAGTTATTAATTATAATTGGGCTATGTAATATTTATCTAAGGCAATTAAGCTAACACAATTATGTTCTCCAATATATTTAATTTTATTACTTTTATTACCTAATCTAGATGTGGTCACTCTTAGCTCTAGCAATTTAATGGTTACTAAACTAATATTTTTAAGTTAAACTTTCATCAGCAATATCACATAAGACAATCCATTTTGAACTCATCTATTATAGCAAGGCCTCAATGTGCATATTTGTGTCTAATGTTCCTAAATACTTCCCAATCTAAATACTCACAATCCTTATGAACGTTCACCCCTTAGTTTATACGACACTCATTTTTGCAACCCTTCGAATCCATCCTCAGAAATCTTTCTTAACCTCAATGTATTTTTGGTTAAGCTACTCAAGCATACATAATATCTACAAAGAATTATGACTTTGATATCGCAATGGAGCTCTTTGAATTCATTTCTTCTTTGATATTTTCTCTTGGATTTCTTTGAATTCACCATCTTTTTGTTTGATTTTTGGTATCTTTATGTGAGTCTTTAGAATTTTTGATCTTTTAATCTTCATACTTTGATAGCTCCAAAATTCTTATAAATTCTTTGCAATTTCACTCTCTTTTTTTATATAATTCACTTTTTTCGCTCAATTCCTACATGCTTAAGTAAGGAAGCTTAACTTCAACCTTTATTGGTTTTAGGTATTAGTCTAAGTGCAATGACTATGTAAGCTCTCCTAGATAGATTTTAGGTACACGCTGCAAAACTTATTATGTCATACAAGCTACCATATTATCTTTCATATCTCATGATTTTTCACTAGGAAATGGGAAGCCACAATTATAATCTAACATATATTGGCTCAGCTAAACATTAGAGCTCGCATTGGATCGTCTCACACAACACTAGCAACTTAAATTTTTAATTATCACTAGATTTAATTTTTAGATTATTATTTTAAATCTATTAGAAATTTTAAAATTTTCTAGAAATTTTAATTTTAAATTCCATTTTCGACCCCCTATCCCATACATACTTTATACAATGCCCTCATTGTATGTATAAAACTATATAAACAATAAAAAAGGAGAAAAAAGAACAGACTTCCCTAGGGCCGTAGTGGCGAGATCGAATTCTGAAAGCATGTGAAAAACTCGAACATCTTGAATATGTAATTGGAACTGGACCTTTGCTGGTACTCGTTAATGTGCCATAAAGATGTGAATGAGAAACTTGCATCTTCAAAAGTGTGGTGCATAAAATCTTCAAAGCAAAGCATCTCTATGTGGGAAAGCATACACCACAATTAAGATTTGAAATAATATAAGTGACATGCTATGTTATCACTCATGATGTGAAAACTGAGAATTCACGATGCAACAGGATTCAAAATAAGTCTGAAAATTGTGAGTGAATCGACCTCATAGCGTAAGAAGTATACTATCACGTCGTGAAAACTGGATTTCACAAAATAATTCTTCTGTACAAGTCTCAATACATGGAATCTTCACTTTTACTCTTAATTCTATAAGACAATTTTAAGACCTATTTCTAATGAACTCTTTCTTCTTTCATATGGACGCCACCCCACACTAATAAAAGATTATGGGCTTCGATTCTTTTCAATAAAATTCACGGCTTCTCTCACACTCACTCACACTCTCTCTCTCTCTCTCTCTCTTGTTTCTTCTATTGATACTCTAATAATTCTTTGACCAAGACAAACATTTGGTGGAAAGTAGAAAACAAACATTAAACATTCGGTTACAAGTTTAAGGCATACCAAAAAAATAATAATAAGAACACACCAAATATCTAAGAAAATAAAATAACTAAAAATAAAAAGGATAAATATCAATCATTATCTCCATCACCTCTTGTCCCACTCAGCCCGACTCCATCCCCTTGTTGTGACCAAAGCTCCTCCCATGTTGGGATGTATGGATAATGAGGAGGCATGGTGGTTGGTCTCTCGATGTGAAAATGAGAAAACAAGACATTCTTGGCTTCATTATGATAATTCACATTGTCATGAAGATTATCCAAATATATACCAACCCGACTTTGAAACGGGTTGATTGGAACTCCACCCATAAATTGTTGAGGTGGGTGTTTTTGTTGGCCCCTTTCACCTCATGCTCTAACATTTCTTCACACCCTTGGTGTCGGCTACTCCACGCGACACTCCAATGATTCTTCTTCATCTTCCTAGGGTATGACATATCCCCCACTCACATTGACCACAACACGCATAAGATCCAAAAATTAAGTCGTTAAATCAGAATCCTTGAAGCGTGTCAAATTCCAAACAAAAGTTGGACTCAAAATTTCATACGCGCGTGCGAGTCGTGTAACCAAATAACCACCCGTGAAGCGTGTCAAATTCCAAACAAAAGTTGGGCCCTAACTCTGTGGACCCTATGGTCCTAGCTCTGTGAACCTTCCGGTTCTATCTCTGATATACTCTGATATACACATGGTATAAATCACATAGAAATAATGCAGTGCAACACAACACATAAGTAGCATACAATAACACTGTCACTTAACTCTAATTACCACTCAAGGTAAAGTATAGTGAGAAGACTCACCTCAGATGTCTCGGTAAATCCCTGACTCGGTAGCAGTATAGTCTAGCCTCCGCCTAATCACATAAAATAAGATACGCTCATAATATATAACTCACGAGACTAGACCCAACCCTCTCTTAGCATCCTCAGATGGGTAAAAGACCATTTTACCCCTATCTTGACTCAAAATCCCATTGTTGACCAATCCCTAAAAGTCCACAAAGTCAATGGTCAAACTTTGACCTGACTCGTCGAGTGCACTTGGGCGACTCGGCGAGTCTACACGTGTCCACTAACTCTCTAGTCTCGCTTGGCATGTCGAGTCCATTCCCTTTCTCGATGAGTCACACCTGGCATGAATCGCGGGGTCACCCCGACTCAACTCGTCGAGTCTGAAGATCAACTCGGCGAGTTCCGCCTTGAACCCAGTCCTCTAATCCCTCTCTGACTCACTGAGTTATTCCCCCAACTCAGCAAGTCTACTCAGTGAGTGATTTACAGGAAACCCTAGCCCTACTCGCCGAGTCTGCCCTTGGACTCGGCGAGTTCATGCCATGCACAAACTCAATTGACCTCCTGTGGTCAGATCTGTTCCTTTGATCCATAGATCTGACCTTCCCAAGCTTGATAAACACATAAAGCTCGAATCTTGACACTCATGGGACGTCTAGAAGGTTTCACTTGGTGATTTAGCCCCAAAAATAACATCCTAAGCTCAACACATCTATAGCTCAACATAAAGCAAGCTGAGATAAGCTCTTTAGACCACTATGGGTCTAGATCCAAAGTCTCAAAACGAATAAGGGCCATATTCTCGCAATTTCTTCCATTAAAGGACATGAAAACTCTACATCTATGGATTCCTCCAATAAAATAGATAAAGGGGCGACATAGTACCTTAAAGATGAAGTCTTTAGCTCTAAATCCATAGATACACCACCTCCTTGGTCTCCTCTAAGCTGGAAACACCTCCTTCTTGCAAGAATCAACCACAAAGATCAAGAAATGGCTCCTTTCCTCTCACAATCGCTCTAGCTCTTTTAGGGTTTCTCTTTGGGGTTTGGTAGCCACAAATGACGGCCCTAAGGGCCTTTAAATAGGTCCCAAACCCTGGAAATTAGGGTTTCATTAAATAGCATGGACTCGCCGAGTCCACTCATGGACTCACCGAGTCCAGTCATGAACCCGGATGAGAATCTGCGACCCTACTCGGCGAGTCTAAGCACCAACTCGCCGTGTCCCTCCACAAACTCCAAAATAAAAGAATAAAATAATATACATGGGGAATCCGGATGTTACAATTCTCCCCCACTAGAATCAGACTTCGCCCTCGAAGTCTCACTCTGTAAACAACTCTGGATGCTGCTCACGCATCTCGCGCTTCGGCTCCCAAGTCAGCTCTGACCCTTTCCGATGCTGCCACTGGACCTGCACCAGAGGCACTTCCTTGTTCCTCAAAACCTTGATCTTCCGATCCCTAATCGCCAACAGTCTCTCAACATAGTTCAGGCTCACATCCACCTGAATGTCCTCTAATGGTACCACTACCGACTCGTCGGCTATACACTTTCTCAGCTGCGATACGTGGAAGGTGTCATGAATCTGACCCAACTCTGCAGGTAGCTCCAAACGGTAGGTTACCCTGCCTACTCTCACGCTCACCCTTAAAGGACCGATATATCGGGGCCCCAACTTGACCCTCTTCCTGAATCGGATCACTCCTTTCCAAGGAGAGACCTTCAGGAGCACGAAGTCGCCGACCTGAAACTCGAGCTCGGACCGGCGCCTGTCCGCATAAATCTTCTGACGACTCTGAGCGGTCAACAACCTCTGTCTGACATGTTGTATCTGCTCATTCATCTGAAGCACGATCTCTGTACTACCCATCACATGTTTCCCTACCTCTCCCCGACAAATGGGGGTCCGACACCTCCTCCCATACAACAGCTCAGAGGGTGGCATACCAATTCTCGAATGATGGCTGTTGTTGTAGGAAAACTCTACCAAGGGCAAATACGTGTCCCAAATCCCACCGAAATCCAACACACATGCTCGGAGCATGTCCTCGAGCATCTGAATCGTCCACTTGCTCTGGCCGTCAGTCTGTGGGTGATATGTGGTACTAAAATGCAGCCTCGTACCCAATTCCTCATGAAATTTCTTCCAGAATCTGGAAGTGAAACGCACATCTCGATCTGAGACAATTGAGATCGGCACTCCATGCTGCGATACCACCTCCCTCGTGTACATCTCTTCCAACATCTCTGTGGAAGAGCTCTCACTGATAGCAAGGAAATGAGCGCTCTTCGTCAACCTGTCTACAATCACCCAAATTGCATCGATGCTCCTCACAGTCCTCGGCAATTTGGTGATAAAATCCATAGTAATATGTTCCCACTTCTACTCGGGAACCTCTAACGGCTGCAACTTACCATGCGGACTCTGGTGCTCGGCCTTAACCCTACGACTAGTTAGGTACCTCTCAACGAACCACGCGACGTCCCTCTTCATACAGGGCCACCAATACTCCTTCTTCAGGTCTAAATACATCTTAGTGGCCCCAGGATGGATCGAGAACTTCGATCGATGTGCCTCTTCGGTTAAAATGGTACGCGTCCCGCCCACGAATGGTACCCAAATCCAACCCTGAAATGTCATAAGCCCCCGACTATCGGTAACGAACTCCGCTACCTGTCGGATAACTCTCTCCCTCTTCTGGTTTTCTGGTCTCACGGCCTCAGCCTGGGCCCCTCGAATGATGTCCAATACCGGAGTCATCACTGTCAATCTCATGCAAACGTCCCGCCTTGAGGCACTTTCCGCCCTACGGCTCAGGGCATCAGCTACCACGTTAGCCTTACCCGGGTGGTATAGGATCTCGCAATCATAATCCTTTACCACGTCCAACCATCTTCTTTGTCGCATATTCAGGTTGGGTTGATCCATCAAGTACTTCAGGCTCTTGTGATCTGTATATATGGTACACCGGACCCCATACAGATAGTGATGCCAGATCTTGAGAGCGAACACTACTGCTCCCAACTCTAGATCGAGGGTGGGATACCTCGTCTCATGAGGCTTCAGCTGTCTCGATGCGTATGCTATCACGTGCCCCCTCTGCATAAGCACCACTCCCAACCCTGATATCGACGCATCACAATACACCACGAAATCCTCCATTCCCTCCGGAAGGGCTAACACCAGGGGTTTGCATAGTCTCTGACGAAGTGTCTCGAAGGAGGCTTGCTGCTTTGGGCCCCATGAAAAAGCAACACCCTTTCGGGTCAACTTGGTGATTGCCACTGCGATCTTGGAGAAATCCCTGACAAATCTTCGGTAATAGCCTGCCAACCCTAGGAAACTCCTGATCTCTGTAGGTGACCTCGGCACCTCCCAACTCATTACCGCCTCAATCTTGGCCGGATCGACCAATATCCCATTCTGGTTAACGAGATGACCTAGGAACTGGACCTCGCGTAACAAGAAATCACACTTGGAGAATTTGGCATAAAGCCTCTCCTATCTCAAAACTCCGAGGATTTCTCTCAAATACTGTAACGCCCGGGTTTCAGGGCTAAGCATATATGTCAATGTAATAATCTAGGTAAGCTCTTGTAACTCTTTTTGAAGTAATAAAGATGACATATTTGAGTATTATGCGAATTATGTGTATTTATGTGCTTATTATTAAATTATAAATGTATAATTAATAAAGAATAAAAATAAGCATCAAAATTAAAGTACGGGATAATCCCGATATCTTTGCATAAAGTTGTAGTGGTCGAAACAAGGATTCCGGGGATATAGAGAATGCCAAAATCCGAGTTATAACGAAGAAGTTATGGCTCTCCGAAGTTTTACGGCAAAACCGGCACCGCACCGGGAGACGTAAATAGTGAATTTACGATGAAGGGATTTTTAGCCTTAGTGATCTAAACCAAAGTTGTAGTATATGTTAAACCGAGAACATCCATAAAAAGAACGCCCAAATCTGACTTCGCATGAGGAAGTTATGATTTTTCTAAGACTCGGCTTAGCAGTGCACGGCCCGAAACTCGAATTTCAGTTCGAGCGGTTTTTGGCTTACGCAACCTAAATGAGAGTTGAAGATCTCATTAATAGAAAATCAATGGTAAAAAGACAGACGAAAACAGAGTCCGTATGTAGAAGTTATGAATTTTACACAGACGTTTAACAGTATAATCTCCTTGTACTGTTAAATTTAAGATCGGTCGAGAATTAACCGACGGAGTCAAAATGAAAGTTGTAGATCTTATTATTACCTATGCGTGGATATAAAGAACGTCAAAAATGGAGGTCGTATGTGAAAGTTACGGATTTTAGAAGTTGGAAGTGTACTGTGCGAAAATGGGTGATGTGGCACAATCTTGGTCATTGCTTTCTCCCCAAGGCTTGCCACCAGATGGTGACATGTGGCACCAAGTTCAGCCACATTTCACACTATAAATACCACCTCTCCCACCCTCTTTTTCTTCACACCTTTCCCATTCTTTCTTCTCTTTACTCTCTCTCTAGAACCTCTCTCTAACCCCGAATCCCCCCCCCCCCCCCCCCCGAAAAGCCTAGGGAACCTCCCTAGCACGAGGCGAAAGCCCCAGATTGCTCTATGGCTCCGAGAAGATGAGCTTTTCGGCTCGGAAATGCTGCTCCAAGCAAATCCTGGTTTTCTATAAAACTTGTTGTAAGTGAGCTACACCTACGTTTTTTTTAATATAACTTTTACTTAATTATAGTAACGTTATTAGGAACTTATAATAAATACTTGGGCTACTATTATGAGTTATATAAGTATTTTTTTTAACGCTTATATAATAGTAATAATAGCTAGACTATTAATTAGTCTCAGCGAATAATAGACTAAACTCTAGTGGTAATAATACTAGGTTTCGTCGAAGGAAATTATTTTAAGAAGCGAAGCGCTGTCTGATTTCAGAATCACCACCTTTTCAGGTGAGTGCATAGTTACTTTCATCTTACACATAGATATGAAGTATTTTATATATTACGTGCTATGTGTGCATATTATCTGTATAATTGTTATCTATGCTAGATGCATGTTTTTATACAAGTTTTTAATGATTTAAACTGTATATGTATTTTATATCTACAAAAAATGTTGGGGTAAAACATGGGTAGATGTAATAAGATGATGTGTGATAAAATGATGATAGGCCTCAATGTTGTTGTTGTTGATCCAGTCATGTAGCGGAGTATAGATGACGACCACGGACTCTTCTAGACAGTCCAGTGGAACGCTAGCAGGCTCGCAACCTTTAGGTGTTGTGAACGATGTGTTCACCGGTGTACTCCATCCCCCACATGGTTGCCTTTAGGACATTTATTGCTAAGGAACCCCCTTAGCAGTAGTGTCCATCCCGATGATGATCCTTAGGATAGGTCCCTTACGATAGGTGTTTAGGGACATAATGTGAGGATAACGGGAACGGGTAATCGGGTTATTGTTGATTGATGAAATTAATTAACTTATTTATTGTGGGTTGAAAACCCTATGTGCTCACCAGGCTCCTAAGCTTGACCCACTCAGTTTTATGTATTACAGGTAGTGGCGCATGAGCATAGATGTGATGTTTTGGATGAGGGATTACGGATATAGGCCAGTAGATATGAAATAATGTAGTAAGGCTTATATTGTATTGTTTATACTTATGTATTGTATCGAACATGACATCCCAAGTCTTTTAATGAAATACATTTCTAAGGAAATGCTTTTAATAAATCTTTACCATATTATTGTTTTGGGACAAATTCCGCAACCCTTTTATTAAAAGATAACTCTGATTTTGAAATAAAGTATAAACAAAACCGGTCTTTTCTGGCCGTGATTTTGGGATGTCACAGTTGGTATCAGAGCATTCGTTTAAGCGAATTAGGAATTTGTAGGATTTGTAGACTTAAACTTAGAATGCTAAGAGATGATTGTGAGGTGTCAACACTAGCTTATTTTAGGAATTATGCCTAAAATGCTTTTATGTGCTAAATGCTTTATGCCTGATATGCTGTTAATTGTTCGAATCTATGGTCTGTTGCCGACCGGATCTGGAAACCTTATGTGTTTAGGATTCTAAACGTACGAGTACGATAATAGAACTAGCATGTAAACGTTTCGGAGAGATAAGGATGATTTGAACATCAGTCGTAAATAAAGATCTAAATTCACCTTATTCGGTGTATAGATCAAGATGGCAAGGACACGTAGCGGAAACGTGAATGCAAATGGGAACAGAAACCAACCCCCAGTGATCGAGCAAATACCAATTGTGGAAGCCGCTGTCGGGCCAATAACGATGGCCGGAGTGCAAGTGATGATCCAGGCAATATTGGATTGTCAAGTGGAGGAAACCAGGCGTTTGCTCCAGCAAAATCAAGAGGAAGCGACTATACAGATCGAACGGCCCGAGTTGAATGAAGGGCAGACTGAGGAGGGAAACTACAATGGGACTGTTGGTCAAGCCAACTCACTGCTAGTTAGGCAAAACCACCAGGATGGAGGAAATGATGGACGTGGATGCAAATATAAGGATTTCATGGCATCCAAACCATCGAGTCTATCTGGAAGCCCGACGCCGGTGGAAGTCATGAACTGGATCTCTGAGATGGAGACGATGTTTGAGAGTTGCGAGTGTAGCAATAGGCAGAAGACCGCTCTCGCAGTTCCTCTGTTGAAATCTGGAGTACTAAGCTGGTGGAAGCTACTAGCTGATTCGATGCCCAAAGGTGAAGCAAGCAAGATGTCGCGGGAGGATTTTTTGGTACAGTTGAAGATGCAATACTGCTCTGAGCAGGATCTTCTAGAAATCAACAACGAATTCCAGAATCTGAAGAAGGGAAAAATGAGCGTTACTGAATACGCTGCAAGGTTAATAAATTTTCCCTCGGATTACCAGCAGACTTCAGTCCAATGGTCAAGCAAACTACCACTTTGAAAGCCGCCATCTGGGCTGCTAAGAATGTGGAGACCCAGATACGAGATAAGGGTCTGGAGAGAGCGGAAGTGGGAGAAAAAAGGAAATTTGACGGATCCTCGAGGTCTGGTAAGAAAGGTAGATTCTCAAAGTCTGGTTCGAGAGGAGGAGGATAAGAAAAGAAGTGGTGTGACAAGTGCAAGAAAAAACACTCTGGGAAGTGTGACGGAGGGGTCACTTGTTTCAAATGCGGAAAGCTTGGGCACTATGCCAACGAGTGCACGTTCACTAAGAAGGTCTGTTATAGTGCAACGAGGAGGGGCACATTTCAAAGGATTTCCCGAAAAAGAAGGAGGCAGGAAGACCCAACATACCACCGAAGCCGAAGGCGAGAGCCTTCCAAATGACGCTCGAGGCTGCAAAGGAGGTAGCAGACGTCGCTTCAGGTACCTTTCTTGTAAATGGTTTGCCTGCAAATATACTATTTGATTCCGGAGCCAACTACTCCTTTGTGTCGCATAAATTTAGTGGGAAATTAGCATTACCTATAGAAAAACTTGATAATGCCCTGATTGTAGAAGTTGCCAGTGGAAAATTCGTACCTGTTAGTAATCGTATTAGGAACATCATCATTGACCTAAACGGAAACGAATTCCATGAGGAGCTATTACCCATAGAGTTAAACGGTTTAGACATCGTTTTGGGTATGGATTGGCTTAGTGCCAACGATGCTGAGATTCAATGCCGAAAGAAGATAGTAAGGGTAAACCCACCCGGAAAGGAATCATTTATGGTGTACGGGGACAAACGCAGAGTGAATTCTGGAATCATCTCCCTGATGAAAGCCAGGAAATGTTTATCCAAAGGATGTGCATAATACTTGGCATTCATAATCGATGCTAAGAAGGAGAAGAAAGAGGTGCAGAATATACCAGTTGTGTGTGATTATCCGGAAGTCTTTCCCGAAGATCTTCCCGGATTACCACCTGATAGGCAAGTGGAGTTTCGTATAGACTTGTTACCAGGAACAACACCGATAGCAAAGGCACCTTACTGATTAGCACCGACGGAGATGAAGGAGCTCATGACGTAACTTCAGGAGCCGTTGGACAACGGTTTCATTCGACCTAGTTCATCACCCTAGGAGCTCCGATGTTATTCGTAAAGAAGAAGGACGGAAGCATGAGAATGTGTATAGACTACCGAGAGTTGAACAAGGCAACGGTGAAGAACAAGTATCCATTACCGAGGATTGATGACCTATTCGATCAGCTGTAAGGTTCGAGCTACTTCTCAAAGATCGATCTTAGGTCGGGATATCATCAGCTGAAGGTAAGGGAACATGATATTGACAAGACCGCCTTCAGAACTCGATATGGACACTACGAGTTCTTGGTTATGTCGTTTGGACTAACCAATGCTCCAGCAACATTCATGGATTTGATGAATAGGGTTTGTAAACCATTCCTTGATAAATCTATGATAGTGTTCATCGACGACATTCTGATCTACCCGAAAAGCCAAGAGGAGCATGGCAAGCATCTACGGGAGGTGTTGGAAGTGTTAAGGAAGGAGAAGCTTTACACTAAGTTCTCCAACTGTGATTTTTGGATCCGAGAAGTCCAATTCTTGGGTCATGTGGTTAACCAAGAGGGAATAATGGTTGACCCAGCAAAAATCGAAGCTGAAATGAAGTGGGAACGTCCGAAAAGTCCCACGGAGATTCGGAGCTTTCTAGGATTAGCTGGATATAACCGAAGATTTATCCAAGGATTTTCTTCGATAGATGCTCCATTAACAACGTTAACCCATAAAGGAGCTACATATATGTGGAATGAGAAACACGATGAGGGATTCGAGAAACTAAAGAAGAAGTTATGTGAAGCACCGATACTTTCTCTACCCGATGGAGTCGAAGATTTCGCGGTTTATAGTGACGCTTATGGATTCAGGTTGGGTTGTGTTCTAACCCAAAGAGAAAAGGTGATAGCATACGCATCTCGAAAATTGAAAGACCACGAAAAGAACTACCCCACTCATGACCTGGAGTTGGCAGCGGTAGTATTTGCCTTAAAGATATGGAGGCATTACCACTACGGCACGAAGTGCAAGCTCTTCACTGATCATAAGAGTCTCCAGTATCTCTTTAATTAGAAAGAGTTGAACATGAGGCAACGATGGTGGCTAGAGCTACTCAAGGACTATTACTGCGAGATACTTTACCACCCCGGTAAAGAAAATGTTGTTGCTGATGCTCTTAGTCGGAAAGTCAACCTTGAAAGGAAAAGGCCAAGAGCGTTGAGAATCGAAGTCGTCTCGGTAATTGTGGAAAGTATCAGGAAAGCCCAAGAAGAAGCTTTAGAGAAGAATGACCGAAAGGAAGAACGTTTTGGGCAAAACGTTAGTATTCGGTACAAACAGTCGAGGACTGAAGGTATTCCAAAATCGGATTTGGGTACCTAAGACGAGAAAAATAAGAGACCTTCTGATGGAAGAAGCACACAAGACCATGTACTCGATTCATCCCGGTAGCACTAAAATGTATAGGGACCTAAAACCCTACTACTGGTGGCCGACGATGAAACTTAACATTGCGAAGTATGTGGCCGAGTGTGTAACATGTGCAAGAGTTAAGGCACAACATCAGAAACCGTATGAGAGTTTAGAACCTTTACCCGTACCTGTGGGTAAATGGGAAGACATCACCATGGATTTTGTGACTAAACTGCCCAGGACGAAGAGCGAACACGACATGATTTGGGTAGTCGTGGATCGTTTCACCAAGAGTGCACACTTCATAGCAGCCAACGAGACGTGGTCTATGGATAAGCTTGCAAATGCTTGTGTGAAGGAAATTTAAGACTTCACGATGTCCCTCTTACGATTGTATCAGATTGTGATAGTCATTTCACATCGAGGTTTTGGAGGAGTCTACAAGAGGAGTTGGGTACAAAGTTGTGTTTGAGTACTGCTTACCATCCACAAACCGATGGCCAGAGCGAAAGAACGAAAACACTGGAAGATATGCTGAGAGCATGTACCCTCGAATTCCAAGGGAATTGGGACGAGCACTTACCTCTGATAGAATTTTCCTACAACAATAGTTTCCACTCGAGCATCAAGATGGCACCTTATCAAGCCTTGTATGGCCAGAAGTGTCGTACTCTGTCTTGTTGGCTTGAAGATGGAGATAAGCAGTTTATGGGCCCCGAGATAGTCCATGAGACTGCTGAGAAGTTGAAAGTGATTAGGGAAAGGATGTTAGCAGCTCAGGATCATCAAAAGAGCTATACCGACAAGAAAAGACGACCAATGACTTTCGAAGTTGGGGATTCCGTTTTGCTTAAGGTCTCATCGTGGAAGGCACTTATAAGATTTGGAAAACGAGGAAAGTTGAGTCCAAGGTTTATTGGACCATTCAAAGTTCTTCAGAAGATAGGGAACCAAGCTTACAGGCTCAAATTACCCGAAGAACTCGATGGTATTCATAACACCTTCCATGTGTGTTATTTGAGGAAATTCACGGGAGATGTTCTCGACATAATTCCAATCTCAGAGTTAAGAATGGATGAAAATAAAAGGCTGATCGAAGAGCCTGAGGCAATTGTTGACCGTAAGACTAAGAAGTTACGACGCAAGATGGTCGACTTAGTGCTAGTCCGATAGAAACATTCAAATGGGCCGAATCTCACTTAGGAAACAGAGGATGACATGATGAGTCACTATCCACATCTGTTTGCTGATGCATGATTTCGGAACGGAATCATCCTAAGGGGGAGAGAATTGTAACGTCCGGGTTTCAAGGCTAAGCATATTTGTCAATGTAATAGGCTAGGTCAACTCTTGTAACTCTTTTTGAAGTAATAAAGATGAAATATTTGAGTATTATGCGAATTATGTGTATTTATGTGCTTATTATTTAATTATAAATGTATAATTAATAAAGAATAAAAATAAGCATCAAAATTAAAGTATGGGATAAGCCTGATATCTTTATATAAAGTTGTAGTGGTTGAAACAACGATTCTGGGGATATAGAGAATGCCAAAATCCGAGTTATAACGAAGAAGTTATGGCTCGCCGAAGTTTTACGGCAAAACCGTCATGACACCGAGAGACGTAAATAGTGAATTTACGATGAAGGGATTTTTAGCCTTATTTATCTAAACCAAAGTTGTAGTATATGTTAAACCGAGAACATCCATAAAAAGAACGCCCAAATCTGACTTCACATGAGGAAGTTATAATTTTTCTAAGATTCGGCTTAGCAGTGCACGGCCCGAAACTCAAATTTTAGGTCGAGCGGTTTTTGGCTTACGCAACCTAAATGAGAGTTAAAGATCTCATTAATAGGAAATCAACGGTAAAAAGACAGATGAAAATAGAGTCCATATGTAGAAGTTATGAATTTTACGCGGACGTTTAACAATATAATCTTCTTGTACTGTTAAATTTAAGATCGGTCGAGAATTAGCCGACGGAGTCAAAATGAAAGTTGTAGATCTTATTATTACATATGTGTGGATATAAAGAACGTCAAAAATGGAGGTCGTATGTGAAAGTTACGGATTTTAGAATTCGGAAGTGTGCTGTGCGAAAATGGGTGATGTGGCACAATCTTGGCCATTGCTTTCTCCACAAGGCTTGCCACCAGATGGTGACATGTGGCACCAAGTTCAGCACATTTCACCCTATAAATACCACCTCTCCCACCCTCATTTTCTTCACACCTTTCCCATTCTTTCTTCTCTTTACTCTCTCTCTAGAACCTCTCTCTAGCCCCGGAAACCCCCCCCCCCCCCCCCCCGAAAAGACTAGGGAACCTCCCTAGAACGAGGCGGAAGCCCCGGAGTGCTCGATGGCTCCGAGAAGATGAGCTTTTCGGCTCGAAAACGCTGCTCCAAGCAAATCTTGATTTTCTATAAAACCCGCTGTAAGTGAGCTACACCTACGCTATTTTTAATATAGCTTTTATTTAATTATAGTAACGTTATTAGGAACTTATAATAAATACTTGGGCTATTATTATGGGTTATATAAGTATTTTTTTTAACGCTTATATAATAGTAATAATAGCTAGACTATTAATTAGTCTCAACGAATAATAGACTAAACTCTAGTGGTAATAATACTAGGTTTCGTCGAAGGAAATTATTTTAAGAAGCGAAGCGCTGTCTGATTTCGGAATCACCACCTTTTCAGGTGAGTGCATAGTTACTTTCATCTTACACATAGATATGAAGTATTTTATATATTACGTGCTATGTGTGCATATTATCTGTATAATTGTTATCTATGCTGGATGAATGTTTTTATACAAGTTTTAAATGATTTAAACTGTATATGTATTTTATATCTACAAAAAATGTTGGGGTAAAACATGGGTAGATGTAATAAGACGATATGTGATAAAATGTTGAGAGGCCTCAATGTTGTTGTTGTTGATCCAGTCATCTAGCGGAGTATAGATGATGACCACGGACTCTTCTAGACAGTCCAGTGGAACACTGACAGGCTCGCTACCTGTAGGTGTTGTGAACGATGTGTTCACCGGTGTACTCCATCCCCCACATGGTTGCCTTTAGTACATTTATTGTTGAGGAACCCCCTTAGCAGTAGTGTCCATCCCGATGATGATCCTTAGGATAGGTCCCTTATGATAGGTGTTTAGGGACATAATGTGAGGATAACGGGAACGTGTAATCGGGTTATTGTTGATTGATGAAATTAATAAACTTATTTATTGTGGGTTGAAAACCCTATGTGCTCACCAGGCTCCCAAGCCTTACCCACTCAGTTTTATGTATTACAGGTAGTGGCGCATGAGCATAGATGTGATGTTTTGGATGAGGGATTACAAATATAGGCCAGTAGATATGAAATAATGTGGTAAGGCTTATATTGTATTGTTTATACTTATGTACTGTATCGAACATGACATCCCAAGTCTTTTAATGAAATACATTTCTAAGGAAATGATTTTGATAAATCTTTATCATATTATTGTTTTGGGACAAATTCCGCAACCCTTTTATTAAAAGATAACTTTGATTTTGAAATAAAGTATAAACAAAACCGGTCTGTTCTAGCCGTGATTTTGGGGATGTCACAAATGCTCCTCATGTTGCTCTTTGGATCTCGAATACTCCAATATGTCTTCAATGAACATGATCACCGAATGATCCAACATCGGCCTTCACACCCTGTTCATGAGATCCATGAACACCGCCGGTGCATTAGTGAGCCCGAAAGGCATCACCAAGAACTCGTAATGCCCGTAACGAGTCCTGAATGTTGTCTTCTGGATGTCCTCATCTCAGACCCTCACCTGATGATATCCATACCTCAAATCGATCTTGGAGAACCAAAATGCTCCATGTAACTGATCGAACAAATCGTCGATCCTCAGCAACGGGTAACGGTTCATGACCGTCAGCTTGTTCAATTCCCTATAATCAATGCACATTCGGTGTGAGCCATCCTTTTTCTTAACAAAAAGGATAGGTGCTCCCCATGGCGAACTGCTCGGCCGAATAAACCCCTTCCCCAGTAGCTCCTGAAGCTGTGAGGATAACTCCGGCATCTCTGGAGGCGCAAGGCGATAGGGCGCCTTGGCGATAGGTACAGCCCCTGGAACCAAATCGATGCCGAACTCAACCTGCCTCTCGGGAGGCACACCCGGTAACTCCTTCGGAAATACATCCGGGAACTCACGTACTATCGGAACCTCATCTACTGACCTCGGTCTCTCTGAATCAACCCTCGTATCCATCACATACGCTACAAATCCCTTACAGCCCAGCTGTAGACTCTGCTTTGCTCTAGCGGCTGAACAAAATGCCGACCCAGAACGCGTACCCTTGTCGTATAAGAACTCCCCTACTAGGGTCTCGCATGGTCACCAGTTGTCTCTTGCAGTCGATAACTACTCCAAATTTGCTCAACCAGTCCATGCCCACGATGACACAAACATCTCCCATCGCAATAGGAACTAGATCAATTGGAAACTCAACGCCAAAAAATCTCGAGTACACACCCTCGGATCACCTCGGTGGCATACACCACTCTCTCGTTGGCTATGGAAACTCTCATGGGTCGAATCAACGCCTCTCGACTAATATTGATGTGCTGACTAAAAGTCAAAGATACAAAAGACCGACTTGCCCCCGAGTCAAATAACACCAAGGAAGGTATATAACTCACAAGAAAAGTACCTACGCATATCATAATATAAGCACAATATCTCAACATAAAAGCAAATACATGAAAGAATACATACCAGCCACGACATCGGGTGTTGCGCGGACCTCTTCCGCAGTCAACTGGAAGGTTTTTCCCTCATGCCTTCGGTGCCTTGGCCTTCACGGGCCAACTGTCTGTAGCTCTCACTGCAGCAGGGGCAGACCCCTGAGATGCTCCCTGAGCCGTCCCTCGCAAATATGGACACTTTGCCTTTCAGTGTCTGGTCTGGTTGCAGTGAAAACATACTACAAACCCCTTGGGGAAATACTTGGCCATATGCCCCTCCTTGCCACATTTGTAGCAAGACCCTGCTCTGCACACCCCATCGTGAATCTTGCCGCACTTGCCACAAGTGCGGCCCTTCTGGCTCCCAAATCTCGAATCAGCGGGCTTGGCCAGCTTGGCTATCGGCTAAGACTGTGTCGGTCGCCGATCCCTCCCCTGAGACTCAGCCTCCTCCCTAGCCTAGGTCTCCACCTCTATCTCCCTCTTCCATGCATTTTACTGAAGCTTAGCAAATGTCCGGTACGTCGAGTTCGCCATGAACTCCCAGATATCCCTCCTCAAAACACTCAGATAGCGGCTCATACGTGCCTGCTCGGAGGACACGTGCTCTGGGTAAAACATCGCCCCCTCATGGAACTTCCTCGTAATCACTGTGACAGAATCAGTACCCTGCTTGAGGGTCAGAAACTCCTGGGCCAAACACTCTCTCTCCACCTGGGGAACATACTAATCTCGGAACATAGTAGTGACCTCTCCCAAGTCACTGCAGCAAGCTCAGCAGGAGAATAATGCGTCGTCACAAACTTCCACCAATCCTTCACTCCCAGGCGAAGCTGGTTCAGCGTGAACCAGAATCTCAAATGCTCAGGAGATGAGAAAGTAAAGAAACACCCCTCTATGTCTGATATCCACCTCATCACTGCAATCGGGTCCTGGGTCCCATCGAACTCTGGTGGTTTCATGTTGCTAAATTCTCGGAACAGTAACACATCACCACCCTACAACCTCGTCGCAGCTATAGTTGTAGTGGCCGCAACAACAACAGCCTCAGAAAGAGCAGCGTATCTCTCGTCGAATGTCTCTATCAGGGTGGTCTTGATAGACCCGAACATCTCTGGAATCTCATCACGGATTGCAGCAGCCACCTCATCATGTATCATTTGGCGGAGCTCCTCGTTGCTCACACCCCCTCCGTTGGTCCCTGGTGTATGGCGTGTCCCTACCATGATGCCTCTCTAAAATACAACATAAGATATCAGTAATTCGCTCGGGTGTACACACACTCGATATCCCAATCCTACTTGATCTTTGGTACCCTAAGGATTCTTACTTGGATTGTGCACTGACCCGATATCTTCAGTAGTACGGGCCCAAAACTACCATCCATACCGCATCAGCATTCATCCCAAGTCCTCCTCCCAAAGTCCCAAATCCCAAGTACACTACTCTCTCTAATCATGTGCTACTCACTAGCAGATCTCTCATAAGCTCCTCGCTGCTATCTAAACACTCTCAAGCATCTCTAGCAGCAAAACCCCTAAGCTAAGGTATCATATATCAGGCCACTATAGTCCTAATAAGAATACCTAGCCTACTCTAGCATGCATAACATAATTCATCATATAGCATAGCATAACGTATCTTTTAACACTTATTGTAAGGGTATTTTGGGAAATCACCGTTCGGGCGCTGGCTGATCGTACACACGGATCTGCTCTGTTTATCTCAAAACTCTTTTTACTCTTTAAAAAAATCAAAATTTTCCTCAAATCCTCAGTTTGAGTTTAGATACGCCCGAAGATGCATCTGTGTCCCTCAAACCAAGGCTCTGATACCAATTGTAACATCGTTAAATTTAAGACAATTTTTCGCATTTTAAAACACATTTTCCAAACACATTTATTAATAAAATCTCATTGTATCATATCTTCGTTTCACAAAATATTTCCCAAGATCAAAATACATAAAATCCCATGAGTGTGTACGAATCATGCCGGCGTCTTCCCGCGATCATCACTGGTACCTGAAACACATAACACATAACACTATAAGCATAAAGCTTAGTGAGTTCCCCACTATACCATACATAACACATACTAGCCACTCGAGGCTATAACTATGTGGGCCCTAACTTTGTGGACCCTATGGTCCTAGCTCTGTGATCCTTCTGGTTCTATCTCTGATATACTCTGATATACACATGGCATCAATCACATAGAAATAATGCAGTGCAACACAACACATAAGTAGCATACAATAACTCTATCACTTAACTCTAATTACCACTCAAGGTAAAGTATAGTGAGAAGACTCACCTCAGATGTCTCGCTAAATCCCTGACTCGGTAGCAGTATAGTCTAGCCCCAGCCTAATCACATAAAATAAGATGCGCTCATAATATATAACTCACGAGACTAGACCCACCCTCTCTTAGCATCCTCAGATGGGTAAAAGTGATGGGTTTTGTACATAAGAACATTCCTATGTGCGCATACAAACCCTAATGCTTGGATCTAGGTTTCTATAACTAAACATGCATTGAATCCAAGACTCCGAATGGCTAATTATGTATAAGAACAATACAAAACCAGAGTTAGAAGCATACCTTGAAACACTTGTTTGATCTTCTTGTTCTTGGAGCTTTAGAGTCACAATTGTCACTCCTCTAATGGCTTACAAACACCAACTAGCAAAGAGAATGATTTGAGAGAGACGAGAGAGGAGGAAATCGGCCAGGGTATCCTTGCTGTAGAGGAGGTGTCGATTTCCCTATCCCAAGGGGTCTATTTATACTTGTAAGGCTCATAGGGTTTTACCCTTAAACCCTAATTGGATAACTTAGACTCTAAGTAATCCTAATCCTTACCAAAGATAAGCCATGGACGATTTTAGGCTTATCCTAGCCCTAGAAATCGTCCACCCTCTTTCCAATAAGGATTTACAGCCTAAAGTGTAACTATCAAACAATTGACAGTCTATACCCTCTTATTTAATTAATCTCTTTAAGTCACCAAATTAATACTAATTAATCTATGACTTATATTAATCAAATAACAATATTATTATTCCTTTTTAATCTCTTTTAAGACTATATGATATTATCGTCTTGCGATCACCCTTTTTCTCACATTCCATAAGGTGATTCCAGCAAGCGCGGGTTTGTTCCAATGCTCAAAACTAGTTCATAAGCACTCATGAACGTTGCAGCAATCTTTTGCTATGTCTAATACCATTTAGACACTCTACACACCTATTCATGACAATCTTCATTCATATCTACTTCCGACATATGAACGATTGTGGACAATTTGAATAATTCGATTATTCTTAATAAACTCAATTATTCTGGAAGTCAAAACATGCAAAGTGAAACAATAGTTAAACAATTAACATAAGATAGTAACATTACTTATAAATAAAACTCCTTTATTTAATCATCAAACGTTAATTACATTTATATATTACGCTTTTCTAACACTATCTAATCTATGCTAATATCATCCTTCAGCCCAATACTCCTAGCATGCTGCAAGTGCTTAACTGTGACATCCCCAAAATCTCGGCCAGAAAAGACCGATTTCATTTATGCTTTTTAAAATAATTTTCAGAGTAAATCCTTTTAATTTTAAAAGAGATGCGGAATTTGTTCCCAAAAACAAAACATGATGAAATAGATATTTATCAAAACATTTCATAAAGAAATATGATTTCATTTCATAATCAAAAGTCGAGATGTCATGTTCCGATACAGATCATAAAGCATAAACAATAGCATTACAAGTCTTTCAACAAATATATACATATACAGACTTGTAAACAAAACAACTTGATGTTCGCCCATCTTAAGCTCTTGCGCCACTTCCTGTAAAATAAATCAACTGAGTGGGTCAGGCTTGGGAGCCTGGTGAGCATATAGGGTTTTCAACCCACAATAAATAATTAAATTAATTATTATCAACCAACAATAACCCAGTTACCCATTCCCGTTATTCTCACTTTATGTCCCTAAAATAACTAACACAAGGGACCTAGTCTAAGAATATTTCATCGGGGCGACTACACATGCTTCGGGGGTTCCTCAGCAATATAAGTCAAATAAGGCAACCATGGGGGGATGGAATACAGCGAATGAACACCCAAGTTCATTAACACCTACAGGTTATGAGCCTGCTAGCGTTCCACTGGACTATCTAGAAAAGTCCGTGGTCGTCATCTAAATTCCGCTAGATGACTGGATCAAAACAACATCGAGGCCTCTCATCTGTTTATTACACACCAACTATCTACCCATATTCTACCCAACATATTAGTAGATAAAATATACATTTTTATACGTAGTTTCAAAACCTATATAGCATGCTCAATCAAAACATTTTTCACATAACAGATGAGGCACACACACATAACACGTATTTCATAGAGAAATAATCAGATCTATAATATAGAAGAGAGTGAGTATACATTCACATATATAACAACCAAATATATACACATAGCACGTATTTTATATAAAATACTTCATAATATTGTGTTGGAATGAAAGTAACTACACACTCACTTGATCAGAAGATGATCGGGCAGCACTACGGCTTGCAGAAGTAGTAATCCTCCGCAGATCTGGAAGATCTCTACGAAAATCGAACTTCTCGCGGGCAGAGCTTCGGCTCGGAAACCGCACTTCTCGGGATCTTCGGGATCTCGGGACTCGCTTCGGGACTCGGGAATATTACCGGGGCTTCGGGATGGCTTCGGGGGTAAAAACGCAGAGCTTCGGCGCAAAAACGAGAGAGAATTAGCAAATTGGCCGGCTGCCCTCGCATGCCTTTTATAGGAGGCTGGAAGCCTCTCGTACGCGGGGCGTACTGCCTCAGAAACGTAAGCGCTTGCGTCATCCGAAGCCACTTGCTGCGATGTCGACACTTTCGGAGTACGCGGGGCGTACTCACTTACGCGGCACGTAAGTCGGATAAGATCTGTGACTCGCCTTCGGATAATGCTTCCGAATTTGAATTAAAAATAATTATAAATTAATTAATAAACTTCGGAAATTCATATCTTCTTCATACGAACTCCGTTTTCGACGTTCTTTATATCCACGGAAATTTGAGACTACGATCTACAACCTTCATTTAGACTCCATTGGCTAATTTTGACTTTTATTTTTATTATTTATTTTTAGAAGGCTCGGATAGGAAAACTTCGTTATTAAATCATAACTTCTTCGTCCGACGTCCGTTCTCGCCTACCTTTTCATCGTTTCGCTACTAACAATGAGATCTTCGATTCTCATTTAGATTGTTTCGGCTAAAAACCGCTCGATCTCAAATCGAGTATTCGAGCTGCATACTGCCACGTCGAAACTTCAGAAAATCATAACTTCCTCATACGAAGTCAGATTTGGGCGTTCCTTTTATGCACGCTCTCGGTTTAACAAAATCTACGACTTTCGTTTAGATCGCTAAGGCTAAATATCATTCTATCTTAAATTCATATTTTACGTCACTCGGCGTCGTGCCGGTTCTGTCTCGAAACTTCGACAGGTCATAACTTCTTCGTTATAACTCGGATTTTGGCATTCCTTATATCTCCGAAATCCTTGTTTCAACCACTACAACTTTATGCAAAGATGTCGGGCTTATCTCACACTTTAATTTTGACGCTTATTTTATTCTTAATTCATTAAATTATAAAAATCAAGAAAATAAACACATAAATCACATAATTCACATAATTCACAAATAATACATTCTTATTATTTCAAGTTGAGTTACAAAGGTTAACCTAGACTATTACATTGCTAAAAATGGAAAGCCCAGAAACACAGGCGTTACATTAACCTTGCTCAGTCCCTTCGTAAGCGGATCTGCTGGGTTATCTTCTGATGATATCCTCTTCACTACGAGTTGTCCTTCTTCTACACGATTTCTAATAAAGTGAGATTTTCTATCGATATGTCATGATCTACCATGATCTCTCGGTTCCTTGGTCAAGGCAACCGCTCCTTCATTATCACAGAAAATCTCCATGGGCTCCTTTATGGCAGGCACAACTCCAAGATCACTAATGAAGTTCTTCAGCCATATTGCCTCCTTCGACACTTCGCTCGCTGTAATGTACTCTGATTCGCACGTTGAATCAGCTACGGATTCCTGCCTGGAACTTTTCCAAGTTACTGCTCCTCCATTTAGGGTAAAGACCCAGCCCGACTGCGAATGGTAATTGGCGTCAGTATACCCTCGCACCTTCAAGTCATCACTCCCTCCGAGGACTAATAACCATTCTTTCGTCCTCCGAAGGTACTTAAGGATATTCTTCACCGCAATCCAATGAGCTCTGCCAGGATTCCCTTGATATCTACTAACCATGCTCAAAGCAAAGGCTACATCAGGGCGAGTACAAGTCATAGCGTACATGATTGAGCCAACTGCGGAAGCGTATGGAACTCGGCTCATTTCAGCTATCTCAGCTTCGGTACTCGGACTTTGAGTCTTACTCAACTTGGCATTACTTTGTATCGGTAATTCTCCCTTCTTTAAGTTTTCCATACTAAAACGTTTTAGTACCTTCTCTAAGTAAGTGTTTTGACTAAGTCCTATTAGTCACTTACTTCTCTTTCTTACTATCCTTATTCCCAAAATATAGGAAGCCTCTCCGAGGTCCTTCTTAGCGAAGCACTTCCCGAGCCAGGACTTAACCTCTCCGAGGTCCTTCTTAGCGAAGCCTCTCCGAGGTCCTTCTTAGCGACTCTTACTGCAGAGTCGGGACGTCGTTTCCTATGAGTAATATGTCATCGACATACAGAACAAGGAAGCTTACTACACTCCCACTGGCTTTGACATATACAAACGATCATCTTCGCTTCGTACAAATCCAAACTCTTTGACTTTCTCATCGAAACAAAGATTCCATCTGCGAGATGCTTGCTTTAGACCATAAATGGACTTCTCAAGCTTACACACTCTATTCGGATGCTTCGGATCCACAAACCCCTCTGGCTGAGCCATGCAAGCATCCTCAGCTAACTTCCCGTTAAGGAAAGCGGTCTTGACATCTATTTTCCAAATCTCATAATCATGAAATGCGGCAATAGCTAGCATCACTCTAATAGATTTTATCTTCGCAACTGGTGAGAAGGTCTCTTCATAGTCAACTCCGGGAGTTTGAGTAAAGCCCTTCGCAACCAATCTTGCTTTATACGTGTGTACTTTTCCATCCACATCGGTCTTCTTCTTGAAGATCCATTTGCACCCAACGGTCTTACGTTCGGGCACATTATCAACCAAATTCCAAACTTGGTTATCGTACATGGATTGGATCTCGCTATCCATTGCCTCTTTCCATTTCGCAGACTCTGGGCCTGCCATGGCTTCCTTATAGCTATTAGGTTCATCTAGGTTTACTAGTGTACTATCACTAATACACGTGTTCCCTTCGGTAGTAATATGAAAACCATACAACTGGGGTTGAACTCTAACTCTTTCGGAGCGTCTAAGAGGTAATGATATGTCAATCGGTTCAACCGGAGTTTCCTCCTCGGGTTGAGCGCCATCGGTATAGGTTCCATCATCTATCGACTCTTGAATCTCTTCAAGATCGATTTGCCTCCCACTGTCTCCTTGGCCTATGAGTTCTCGTTCTCAGAAAACCCCTCTCCTCGCAACAAAGACAACATTGTCCTTCAGTCTATAGAAGAGATATCCAAAGGATTTCTGTGGGTAGCCGATGAAAATACATCGCTCACTATGAGGTTCGAGCTTGTCGTGAGTATCTCGTCTTACGAAAGCCTCGCAACCCCAAACCTTGATATGTGATAACGAAGGAGCTTTCCCCGTCCACATCTCGTGAGGTGTTTTGTCAACCTTCTTAGTAGGGACTCAATTAAGGATATGGGCGGCATTCTCTAAGGCATACCCCCAAAAAGGGATAGATAGCGAAGCACGACTCATCATAGAGCGAACCATGTCCAACAAGGTTTGATTACGCCTTTCTGCCACACCATTCAATTGTGGTGTCCTAGGTGGCGTCAATTGTGAAACTATTCCACACTCCTTGAGATAATCGTGGAATTCAAGACTTAGGTACTCTCCTCCTCGATCGGATCGAAGCATCTTGATCTTCCTGCCCAATTGATTCTTCACTTCATTCTTAAACTCTTTGAACTTTTCAAAAGTTTATGACTTTTACTTGATTAAGTAGATATATCCATATCTACTATAGTCATCGGTAAAAGTCACGTAGAAGCGGTTTCCATCCTTCGTGGTAGATGTAAACGGTCCACACACATCGGTATGTATGAGGTCCAATAGACCCTCACCCCTTTCGCACGTACCAGCGAAGGGTGACTTAGTCATCTTTCCAAGTAAACAAGACTCGCATGTGTCATCTTCCCTAAGGTCGAATGACTCCAACACTCCATCCTTTTAGAGTTGGGCTATGCGTTTCTTGTTGACATGTCCAAGACGACAATGCCATAAGGATGCCTTATCCATACTATTGGAAGAATCCATGCATAAAACATCATTTCCTAAGTTATCAACAATCATAACAGTTTCATAAATTCCATTACATGGTATAGCATCAAAGTAAAAGACACCATTCAGATAAGCTAAAATAGAACCATTCTCATTATTAAAAGAAAATCTAAAACCTTGTCTAAACAAACCATGAAATGAAATGATGTTTCTAGCCATTTCTGGCGAATAGAAACAATTGTTCAAATCTAAAGATAAACCATTCCTAAGCACTAAAGAATACACTCCAATCTTGGTCACAGGCGACGATCTTCTATTCCCCATGATTAGATTTATTCTTCCATGCGCCACGTCTCTATTTCTTCTTAGTCCCTGCACATTAGAACAAATGTGGTAACCACAATCGGTATCAAGAACCCAAGAAATATCATGAGATGAATCGTTAGATTTAATTGTGTATATAACTGCGAAAGATGGCTTGATCTTTCCTTCCTTGATGGCTTGCAGGTACTCTGGGCAGCTTCTCTTCCAATGTCCTATCTTGTGGCAGTGGTGACACTCTGCCTCCTTTGGGTTAGGGCAGGGCTTAGCGGGATCAACTTTGGTCCCACTAGAAGAGGCACCATCTCAGGCTTTAACCTTGCGATAGTTCTTAAACGAAGCCTTCCTCTTCTTTCCCTTTCCTTGTCCAATTGCCAAGACAGGAGCGGCGGGTGGATTGGGAGTTGGTGAAACAGACTTGTCCTTGAAGTTGCTCTCAGCGACCCTCAAGAGACCTTGGAGTTTGCTTAGGGTCACCTCTTCTTTGTTCATATGATAGGTCATCCTAAATTGATTGTAACTTGGAGGCAAAGAGTGAAGCACCATGTCGATCGCCAAGTCTTCCCCATAGTCAACATTTAACTTGCGAAGGCGGTCGACATACCTTTGCATCTTTTGCAGGTGCACGGTAAGAGACTCTCCATGACCAATCTTAGCGGAAATCATGTTAGTGAAAATCTCATAACGCTCTTGTCTCGCGTTTTGGTGGTATCTCTCCAATAAGTCTTGGTGCATTTCGTACGGATACATGTCCTCATAGGACTTTTGGAATTCTGAGTTCATAGTCGCGATCATGATGCAATGTACCTTCGTTGCATCACGCTCGTGAGTTTCAAAAGCGGTCATTTCGGCGGGAGCAGCGATTTCAGGGTTGATTTTCTCGAGCTTCTCATCGAGGACATACTCCTTATCCTCATAGCGAGCAATCGTGCGAATGTATCTTATCCATTCGCTAAAGTTTGTTCCATCAAAGGTGACCTTTTGACAAAGGCTTATCAAAGTGAATGAACTCGCAGCAGCGTTGTTAGCGTTCGACATCTACAAATAGAAAGGACAAAGATGGATTAGAATGTGAATCCCTAATTATCACCCAATTAGAAAAATTAGGGCTAGGATCCAACAACAATATTTACACATTAGAAAAGGGATGCCGTAATCTAATATGCAAACAATTTTGAAGGTAAGTGAATGACGATTTACTAATTCTCCACCATGAAAAACATAACTTTAAGTCCTAAATGTATTGAGAATTACTAGTTTTGGATGAGATTCATTGAAACTTTTCAATGGCATGTTTAAATCCCGATATGACCCTCTTGTTTGTGACTGGGATACCGAGGATCACAAAGCGGGTGTGAATTACCATGCAAATTCACATGGTGCCTTCATTGTAACGATCACTTATTCGATGTGCTGGTAAACCACACACACTCCATCGAACTATGGTAAACAATGAATCACCCTTTGTCACCTTCGCTCAGAACCAATTAGTGTGCTGGTAAACCACACACGCTCCACTAACTTCTTAGCAAGGTGCAAAGTGTAATTTCATGGGATTGCATCAATTCACTTTTCCTAAAGTAACTAAGATTGGGAAATTTTAAGAAAACATGTAGTTACTTTGTATTTTATATTATATTTTTGATGAGAGGATGAGGTTGCCCTATCCTACCTGTTCGGCTAGCGACCCTCGACCGATCAAGCAAGCGGTGGGTGTGAGTGTACACCCATTAAACGCCATTTTATAGGCCGCAACCTTATACCCACCTTATAGACCGGTTTCATGAATGAGGCCTAGTAACGGTAAGACTAGCATTTAAGTTATACATATAGATATTAATCTTGTAATATTATATTAGTATAGGGTTGGATTTTAAACTTGTAAAATTCTAGGGTTAGAAATTTAAATTGTCTAAATTAAACTTTTAATCACAAAACATAAATTTCAAAACTTGAGGGCAAGTTTTTAAACATTTAAAACATAAAGGATCAAACAACAAATAATTCAAATTAACAATTAATCACATAATTATTCATATTTGATTTATTTATGATTTCTTGAAAAACAGTTTACCAATTTAATCAAAATAATTAATAATTATCATATAAGGAAATTAAATGTTTTATTAATTGATAAATATCTTCAATTAGATCAAAAATATAGTAATATATATATATATATATATATATATATATATATACACTATAAAATCGGATTTGGGTTGATCTAATATGATAAAGGTAAGTTTCCATAAGATAAATATGAAAAAATCCCGATTTTAGCTCTTCCCCACGCTCGGATTCGCCGAGTACCCAAACTGGACTCGCCGAGTCAGGCCAACTCGCCGAGTCCACTATGGGACTCACCGAGTCCATGACTCAGAAACACAAAAATCAAATTTTGCAGTTGACATTCAAACAATCAAGCATCAATTTAATAGAAACCAACCAGGCTCTGATACCACTGATGGGTTTTGTACATAAGAACATTCCTATGTGCGCATACAAACCCTAATGCTTGGATATAGGTTTCTCTAATTAAACATGCATTGAATCCAAGACTCCTAATGGCTAATTAGGTATAAGAACAATACAAAACCAGAGTTAGAAGCATACCTTGAAACACTTGTTTGATCTTCTTGTTCTTGGAGCTTTAGAGTCACAATTGTCACTCCTCTAATGGCTTACAAACATCAACTAGCAAAGAGAATGATTTGAGAGAGAGGAGAGAAGAGGAAATCGGCCAGGGTATCCTTGCTGTAGAGGAGGTGTCGATTTCCCTATCCCAAGGGGTCTTTTTATACTTGTAAGGCTCCTAGGGTTTTACCCTTAAACCCTAATTGGATAACTTAGACTCTAAGTAATCCTAATCCTTACCAAAGATAAGCCATGGACGATTTTAGGCTTATCCTAGCCCTAGAAATCATCCACTCTCTTTCCAATAAGGATTTACAGCCTAAAGTGTAACTATCAAACAATTGACAGTCTATACCCTCTTATTTAATTAATCTCTTTAAGTCACCAAATTAATACTAATTAATCTATGACTTATATTAATCAAATAACAATATTATTTATCCTTATATTATTCTCATAATATATTAATAATATATATTCTCTCATAATAAATCATCCTACCAAGTTGCTATGGTGAAGGCAACCCAAAAGGACCATGCACAATCGGGTCAAATACTTGCCTAATTTAGTTGCAGCCTTAGACACCATTCTAACAAAAAGACCATTTTACCCCTATCTTAACTCAAAGATCCCATTGCTGACCAATCCCTAAAAGTCCACAAAGTCAATGGTCAAACTTTGACCTGACTCGTCCAGTGCACTTGGGCGACTCGGCGAGTCTACACGTGTCCACTAACTCTCTAGTCTCGCTTGGCATGTCGAGTCCATCCCCTTGCTCGATGAGTCACACGTGGCATGAATCGCGGGGCCACCTCGACTCAACTTGCCGAGTCTCAGATCAACTCGGCGAGTTCCGCCTTGAACCCCAGTCCTCTAATCCCTCTCTGACACACTGAGTTATTCCCCCAACTCGGGTAGTCTACTCAGTGAGTGATTTACGGGAAGCCCTAGCCCTACTCGCCGAGTCTTCCCTTGGACTCGGCGAGTTCATGCCATGCACAAACTCAATTGACCTCCTGGGGTCAGATCTGTTCCTTTGATCCATAGATCTGACCTTCCCAAGCCTGATAAACAGATAAAGCTCGAATCTTGACACTCATGGGACGTCTAGAAGGTTTCACTTGGTGATTTAGCCCCAAAAATAACATCCTAAGCTCAACACATCTATAGCTCAACATAAAGCAAGCTGAGATAAGCTCTTTACACCACTATGGGTCCAGATCCGAAGTCTCAAAACAAATAGGGTCCATATTCTCACAATTTCTTCCATTAAAGGACATGAAAACTCTACGTCTATGGATTCCTCCAACAAAACAGATAAAGGGGCGATATAGTACCTCAAAGATGAAGTCTTTAGCTCGAAATCCACAGATGCACCACCTCCTTGGTCTCCTTTAAGCTGGAAACACCTCCTTCTTGCAAGAATCAACCACAAAGATCAAGAAATGGCTCCTTTCCTCTCACAATCGCTCTAGCTCTTTTAGGGTTTCTCTTTGGGGTTTGGTAGCCACAAATGAAGGCCCTAAGGGCCTTTAAATAGGTCCCAAACCCTGGAAATTAGGGTTTCATTAAACAGCATGGACTCGCCGAGTCCAGTCATGAACCTGGATGAGAATCCGCGACCTTGCTCGGCGAGTCTAAGCACCAACTCGCCAAGTCCCTCCACAAACTCCAAAATAAAAGAATAAAATAATATACCTGGGAATCCGGATGTTACACTTTCCATCCTCAAAACCCTAAGAATCTCTCACAGATGCTCCTCATGTTGTTCACTAGTCTTCGAATATACCAAAATGTCATCAATAAAAACAATCACTGATTGATCCAACATGGGCCTACACACCCGGTTCATGAGTTCTATGAATGCTACCGGTGAGTTGGTGAGCCAAAAAGGCATCATCATTAACTCGTAATGCCCATAACGAGTTCGAAAGGTCATCTTTTGAATATCCTTCTCCCGTACCCTCATCGGATGATAGTCGGACCTCAAATCAATCTTGGAAAACCAAGACGCCCCCTGTAGCTAGTCAAAAAGATCATGTATCCAATAATCAATGCACATCTGGTGTGATTCGTCATTCTTCCTGACGAAAAGGATTGGAGCTCTCCATGGAGAAATGCTCCGTGTAATGACCCCTTCCTCAACAGCTCCTGCAACTGAGATGATAATTCCTGTATCTCAAGAGGTGCAAGACGCTACGGTGACTTGGCGATTGGCACTGCACTAGGAATCAGATCGATCTGGAACTCTACCTGCCTCTTAGGAGGCACACCTGATAACTCCTCGGGAAAAATGTCAAGGAAATGACATACCACCGGAACATCAAAAAACAGAATTTGATCCCTTTTTCTCAACCCGAGTATCGACCATATATGCCGGAAAACCTATACACCGATGATGTAACCTTTGCCTTTCCATGGCGGTAGAAAAGAAGGCTGATCTCGATTTAGTACCATCGCCATATATAATCAACACCCGCCCACTAGGATCCCGGACCATCACTAACTGGTGCTCACTGTCAATCTGAGCCCCAAACCGGCTTAACCAATCCATACCCTCGATCACACAAGCATCCCCCATCGAGATAAGGATGAGATCAATTGGATATCCAACGCTGAAAATTTATAGCACATAACCCCGGTAGACATCTGTAGCTGAGAAAAGATGCTTATCCGGTATCGAGACCCTCAAGGGGCTGCTTAAGGCCTCTCACGAAACACTAAAACTGCGACTAAAAGATGATGACACAAAAGAACGATTTGCACCCGAGTCAAATATCACAATCACAAGCATAGAATTCACAAGGAGCGTACCTACACAATTGACAATATAAGCAGCATAAATAAATCAATAGAAATATAAGGAATACATAACAGCCACGACATCTAGAGCTACACAGGCCTCCTATGTTGTCAACTGAAAAACTCTACCCCGAGCCCTCGGTGCCTCGGCCTTCCCCTGTCGGCCATTGGTGATATGCAGTGGGGCAGGAGTGTGAACCATACTGGATGCAAGTTGTGGACAATCGGCCTTCACGTGGCTCATCTGATTGCAGCTGAAACAAACTCGAAATCCCTTGGGGCATTCCCTAGCCATATGCCCCTCATTGCCACATAGGTAGCAAGCCGACCCGGACTGACATGGTCCCTCATGAGCCTTGCTGCACTTCCCTCAAGTGCAACCCTTCTGGCCTTCGAGAAGGCTTGGACTGTAAATAATGCTGCGAAAATCATAACTTCTTCATACGAGCTCTGTTTTCGATGTTGTTTATATCTTCAGCTTCATATTGAAGAGTACTACAACTTTACAAAAAGAAAAAAAAAAAAAAAAAAATCATAAAAAAACTAAAATCAAAATTTTTTGTTCTCTAAATCAAAATTATTAAAAGAAATTAGTATATATTTTGTGTTATGTAAATTATCATGAAATTTTTTATTTATGCACCTTATTTATTGTATAAAATGCATAACAATCACTACATTTTCATAAAAATAATAATTTTGTCACTATGTTGCTTTCTTGTTACAATTTAGTTAGTTTTAAAAAAAATTATAATATTGACCACTTACAATTAACTTATTGATTCAACGACCAATATACTGTAATAAGATTGGATATAGATCCTTTGTATTGTTGAGTAAAGTAGCATTGGCTCATGTCATACTTTAATTATTTGTGTATTAGAATTTTGGCATGTATTGATATAAACATATAGATGTCCTTTTCGGTATTGAAAGTACACCTTTGATTAATCTGTTTAATAATTTATTTTTTGTTTTGTATTCATGGAACAGCAACACTCTTTGTTGGTTTCGGTCTTTTAGTTACCTAAATGATATGTATTGCCTTACTGAGGGACTGAAATTGACAATAGAAAATCCGCGTGGGTAAATTTTTATCTTTAATTCGTTTTCTTCGAGCGTGCTCTTACTGGTGTGGTCCAAATAAGCGTTGGCTGCCACGTGTCAAAAGTATACAGATACTGCCATATTGCTAAATTGCAAATTCACGTCCGACACGTCTTTAAATCTTGATTTCCATGTATCTGTTTACATATTCACTGCATCTACTATTGATCATAAACATATTTTACCCTCCACAATTCTTATTCTTAATAATTAATAAAAATTAAAAAAATCACCACATTTTCTTTTGAGTGTCTTCAAACAACTCCAATATGGCTTTGATAAGTATACAAAGATACATAATAACTGATTTTATCGATGTATTAATTTTGGTTTATATTTCTTTTAGGGTTATCTAGATAAAGTAATATTTTGTCGATTTATATATATATATATATATATATATTTATTTCTTTCACTAAAACAACTTATCTAAAAAAAATCATTTCAAACACCGCTACAATGTCGCAACAATGTTGTTTCAATAAAAGGTTATTGACATAAAAGTTCTTAAACTTTTCAACTTTCGATGGTTTTGTCTTTATGACGATTTTTGTCGTGTTAAAGTCTAATATTTGGAAAGATTTGTTCTAATATTCTACGCTAGGTCACTATTTCCTACACCACGTCACCACCACCACAATATGCCTTACGGTCACCACCTAGGCAACCATCATCCACCGTCAGACAATAACAAATTGCCGCCATTTTCGGACCTGCGCACACCGTTTGAAATGCTTTCCCCCCACCATTAAACCCCATCCAACACCACTTCCAACCACCGGAGATACCTACGTAACCCTCCTCACCCATCGAAAAAAATAAAAAGAAACCCCCTTATATCTCCTTTTCGATTTAACCACAGGCCCCTGCTACCACCATAAGCAACCACCACATCCCCCTCATCTCTTCCTTGCGATGAACACATTAAAGGCACTTATACCACTACAACCATCTGAAAATCAAAACACACAAAGGGGGAGCAGATAGAGTTGATGATGGCAGTAGGGTCAACTAGGGTTTATGACTAGAGGAAACAACGACTAGTGTTCATTATATCAACTAAAGGTAGGGTTTTCATTTTTCTAGCAGAATGGGGAGGGTGGTATAGTTAGTTGTAAGAGTAAAGGCTTTTACTTTTGCTTTAATGTCTAATCTTACTTTATGACTAATATATAAGCTTTTGCATGGAGGGTTTGAGATTAGTTTTTGCAATTATGGACTTAGACACTAATCCAACAGTCTGCCACTTGGATAAGTCTAAAACTATTATTGAGTATGACTTCAACAACCAACTGGCAATCATAGCTCTCGAAAGTCGCTATCGAACTCTGACCTTTGTCAATGACTAGTCCATTAGATAAGAGATCATATATTCCTCCATTCTAGATATCATATGGACTGAGACATGGATTATAAATCATTCTCTCTTTCCATTTGTTGTTTCCTGATTTTCGATTCATGATGACTGACTGATTAAACAGATCAAATCAGTCTTGGCTTGGCCAAGCACTCACATGTGTCATCATTAAATCATCGAGGGGCCCACATATATTGCTTTTATCCCGAAGGTAAAAGGAATGGATAAACCTCGAGTCATATGGCTTGTTCTACTACTTGTTGAATCATACACAAAGACATGTTTTATAACATCGAGTTACCAATGTGTTTTCGTGAAATTAATGTATAACCAACTCATAGTAACAATTCATATCTCTAGATTTGAAGAATATAAGATATTATCGTCGCATGATCACTTGTGATAAAATCCATAAAGTGATTCAAATGAGCGTGGGTTGAATCCAATACTCAGAACTTATGAGTACTCATGAGTGTTGTAGCAAATCTTGCTATGTCCAACATGTTAGACATCTACAAGCCAACTCATGACAGTCTTGATTCATATCTACTTCCAACATATGATAAAATGTGGATGATTTGAATAACTTAGTCATTCGTGAAGAATGATCTAGTTTATTCTGGAAGTCATAACATACAAAATGAAACACAAGAATAATTGAATCTAATATGGTATCAAAACCTATAAATATAAATAGAACACTTTTTATTTATCACCATACTAATTACTCATTATTCATTGTTTCGGTTTTATCAACTTTATACTTGAATTAAAAACATTAGTTGTCCCATGCTCCAAGCATGTACACTATGTTTTTCTAAAGATCAGCTTTGTCATACACCAAGTATGCACTCTATGTTTGTCTATGATCCTTACTTTGTGAAATAAAACCAATTGAACATAATTTCAATGATTCTAATTTCACACTCCTAAATCACTATCGTAAATGTAAGAATTCCAAATTCTTATCATTTATCGAAATCTGTTAGATTTTAAACTTATATGCACTACCCTCTTGTAATGAATATGTACAAAGTCACAAAGACTTGTCAACAATCATTACAGGGTATTCCAATGAATATCTACTCCATGGAAACAAAGTCTCATATTCAAAGTACATTGCTTTGAACATGATTCTTGCATTAAGTTTTTCTAATCTTACACAGATTGCTTCCATCTATGGATACAACTCCATATTCCCATTTTGACTATCATTTCTGAACAAGAGTTGCCTCTTTTCAGAATATGTCAATATGGTCCTTCCATAGTTAACAATATACTTCCAACTGTACCTAAGCAACCAATCTTTAGTAACACCTTAGATTGTCCTCGACAATTGCTTAATCATTTTAGTCAAATCCAATTCTAGACCTTTTCCCTTATTAATGCCCCTGGGCATTTGGAACATTTAGAAAGGATTATAGCACATGTAATAGATCTTGTAACCAAAGCAAATGGGACACGATTCATGATGTCTCACGTAAAGACATGATTCTAAACCAATATTTTGCTACAATATTTTTTATTTGCCATGTTTTCAAAATTTGACTATGAAAAGGGATGCCATAATCATAATCGAATTTTGAGAACGCAATATATAGAATTTCCATAAGTTGAACCAATCCAACATGAAATTCATATACATATCCTTGACTAAAGATGATTAAAATCTCAATCTAAGCCTTTTAGAACTATTATGAAGTATATCCTCTCCCTTAATTATAGCAAAACAACTTTTTCAACCCCTGTAACCTCACGAATTGAAAATTTTTGTTTTCTATAATTAAGATTGCTAACTTTCAATACTTATCAGAATTATCATGCTCCCACTAACATAATGATTATTAACATAACACTTATACTCCCACTAGCTTTGACATGTATCCAGAAAACAACTGAACTTCTAGAAGTTAATACTTTATTGACTTTTTTACCAAAGTTTAGATTTGTGTTACTAGATTGCTTTGATAAGACTTTATCAAAATCATACACATTATCTTAGATAGCTCACAAGTGTGTCTAAACAATTTCAGAACCATGAAAAGGGATGTCGTAATCATAGTCTCAGTTGTTTAGACCTTTGCTATTTCTCATAAGTCCATGTTAGTGTGTCGGTTAACCACGCATGCTCTACTAACGACTTTAAGAATGCAAAGATTGCTATCTACTTAAAATCTACTTGGTGGAAGTGTTTCCTCACCATCATTTCAATGAATCGGAGAGAAACCTTATGACCCTTAGATTTTATGGTGTATGTGTTCTTTTCCACATGAATTTGTCAAAACCATAATCACTAAACTAGGTTAGTGACAAATCCAAACTCATATGGATTGAACTTCTGCAATCTTAAGTACTCGCCACATGGCAGTCCAGGGCTTGCCATTGCATCCAAGTAGTTATGTAAACAATTGAGAACATGTATAACTCAAATGTATACCCAACTTTAACTGGAATAGGCACAGAAATGTCAACACGATAGGTTATAAACCTCTAGTTGTGTGCTAGTGATGAAATACAAGTTTTAGATAAGTTCTTGAAACTATTTCAGGATCTTTTAGACTCCCACTATCTTCTTGACATATAAGACTTTTTAGTCAAATATTAAAGAATTAGTGAGGATTCTAATCAAGACAAACACTTCACATAATTGGCCTTAGTTGGTCTTTGTTTTATCCAAAACAACACAACTTACCAACTTCAGTTGTCTATAGCTGAAGATGACCCTGAAGTTGAAGCTACCCATTAAGAAAATTCTTTGTTACTTATGAGGTGCAACATCTTTTAGGATAATATATAAATGAAGTAAAGATATGAGCTTGCTAGGTTATAATGATAACAGTCATAATGTTGATATAGATTATGGTAGAAGTACAACATGACATGTTTTCTACCTTGGTGACTCACCTATCACTTGGTGCTCCCAAAAGCAAGATATCATAGCATTATCCTCATGTGAAGCTGAGTTCATGGTAGCTACAACAACTGTAGGCCAGACGGTCTGGTTAAGGGAGTTGTTAGTTGAACTAACAGGAATGAAGAAACAGAAGGTGCTGGTTCGTATAAACAACAAATCAACAATTGCACTGTCAAAGAATCATGTCTTTCATGGAAGAAGCAAACACATCTACACTCAATTCCACTTCATTCAAGAATGTGTTGAAAACAAGCAAGTGTTAGTGGAACATGTTTCGGGAGACAAGCAACGTGTGGATCTATTTACGAAGGCCTTAGCTCGAAAAAGGTTCATAGAAATGAGATCGTTTCTTGGTGTGCAAGAATTACTCTTGACTCATAAATTCAGGGGGTGATTGTTGGTAAATATCTGAGTCATATATGGCTACTTTGGCGTGTTCTGATCAGATTCTTATTAGTTGGGGTGCTGTCCAAGGTTCTAGAGTTTTCCTTAAGCCATAAGGAATCTTTACATAGAAAGTTTTGTTAGATTACATTTAGGAATCCTAGTTATATTCTTATATGTTTTTACGTTCGCTATATATAGATGTTAGGTTCCTGTAATCATTTTTCAGAGAATGGAGTTTTTGAGTTATTTTGCTTCAATAAAGTGTTTATGCGCGTTATGAAATGTGATACATGTTCTTCTAATTAGCTTTACATATAATCCTTAAAGCTCGATTGAAGGTTTTGGTGTATACACTTTCAAGCCAAATTAGAGGGATCGACACAGAGATGGTTCAAAATCCTAAAAATCAACAACATCTATAACTAGGAGCAATTGAAAGAAAAATCCACATGCCATTTCGGTAATAACGTAAGTTCCGCTCAGACAACCATGTCGTATCAGGATGTCTTTGAAAAGGAGAAACCATCCTGAAAAACTTAATCATATTCACAGAGGCTTCCTCATTCCTTAATGCTTTTCACTAGACCAATACCACAACTTGGCGAATTACGATGACAAACAACTCATCTCTGACCTCAACTCATGTGGTTGACGGATGTAAGGATCAATAAAGGCTTTATTTTGTAGACATGGACATCTTAGAGTTCATATTCATTTCTCTTGGTTTTATGATCACTCAAAACATGAAAAAACTAACGCCCCGTTTGATATACATCTTTTTAGGCCCAAACATATCTTTCTGGTTGAATGGACCGAAAACATTGTTTTGGTTTTCACAAAAAGGGGTCTTTCCCGATAAGATATGTCTTTCCCAAAAAAACCTCGAAAACCATATATTTCTGGCTGAATGGGTCAGGAAAGACAATTGTGCCATAAACCTGACATCTTTACTTTTTGGATTATTAAATTCTGTTAAATAATTTTTAAATTTTTTTATTGGATAATTACTTATAATATATTAATGAATATTATTTTTAATATATAATATTTATGTATTAATAAATATTAAATATTATATTATTTGGTTATTAATTTCTTTTAAATAATTTCCTTTTTAATTTTTTTATATATTAACTTTTTGTTGGATTATTATTTATTAATAAATATTATTTATAATATATAATATTTATATACTATTAAATATTATTTTATTGAATTATTAGTTTCTTTTAGTTACCTTTTTTAATTCATTTTTATTGGATTAATTCTTAATTTTTTGGACAACACCGTCATCATTCTAATTTATTTTAAAAAATCTCATTTATCCCATCACTATCAGACATAAACTATGTCAAGAATCACACATTGAGCTATAAAAATACTAAAATGGCAATAAATAATAATAACGTAAAATCATCTTTAAAAACAATATACTAAAAACAACATAATCAACATTCTATTTGGATTTTAATTGATTTATGTTAAATTATTTTGTTTGATAATTTGTATTTGGATTTTAAATGATTATTGTGTAATTTTGATTTTCTATGACAGTTTGTTTGTTTTTTATAATATTCAACAACTTCATCTATCACAGTATAAAACAATAGGATAATAACATAATATTTAATCATTCAGCACAGTCAGTCAGATACACTATTAAACAACATGGTTTCTTTTTCAATCAGAAAACTTTCCCAGACATCAATTTTACGAACAACAACTATCAAATATGACCTAAATTTTTTGATAGAAACAAAAGATTAATAACATGCTAAGCCTTCATAAATTTTGATATTGTTTTCCATTTTTAAACATGTTTTTAGATGATTTTAGAAATTGTTCTTATTTTTTAACATGTTCTATAGATGATTTTTGAATTTGTTTTTCAGTTAGGAAGATGCTATGTAGATGATTTAAGAACTAGTTCTTCATATTCAAACATATTCTTTAGATGACTTTTGAACTTGTTTTTCATTTTTGACAAGGCAATATGTATATTCGACCATGTTCTTTGATAGCTTAAATTTCCCAACTTTAATAAGTTAGAGAAAAACTTACTTGAATTATAGAAAACATTTGAATAAAGCAGTATCAAACAAAATTTTATAACATGTTCTTCGTATAAAATACCATTCACAAAGAATACAAAAAGAAATTTTGACATTTATGATATGTTATTTTGTTTCAAGTACGTAGCTGAATACAATATATGGTTTTGGTGTAGTTGTTTTATTTAAATAAAATAAGAGAGTAGCATGCAATGAAATATTTTATTAAATAACTTGGCATAAATGTAAACGACGCTTCTCGGTCTACAAAATAACAAACTTAAACTGTCATTCTTACATAGCCAACTACTCTTTATTTATGACTTATGAGTACTCTGTGCATAGGTAGGCATAAATAGTTCATCTATGGACATTAAATTGCTACTTTTTTATATCTATCTATTAATTATATTTGGTATTTTGTCATGTAAATATGATTTTTTTTCGAACATATTAATATTATGCACATAATTTTGATAATTAATTTTCCATTTTTAGAACAATTAAATAATTATGATTTGATATTTTAGATTAAAAAAGGTTTGCGTTGTGAATGTGCAATTCTCAATTCACAATTCAAAAATTTTTAAATTGTAATTTTCGAAATAATAATAAAAAAACTGAAGCAAGGGAACTTACAATTTGCCATTATTTAGAAAAATATTATAAATTCACTTAAATCTCCTACAAATTATATTGACCAAAATCCAAAAATAAAATTAATAATTTAAGCAACACCCCATAAGCAATAACTACATTGATAAAAATCCAAAACTCCACAACTGATATTACAATAATCGACCACTACACTCTCGACCTATGAATTAGATTTACAATCCGAATTACACGAGACTAATCGTACTTCATAAAAAAAAAATAAGGAGTATTCTATTTTTTCTTTTTAATTATTTTTCTAACATGTAAAATGGGACAAATATCTTATTTTCATAAAATTATTAATATATTAAGACACTTGTCACCGGTTTACATAGATAAGAAGACAAATAAAAATTAAAAAAATATTTAATTTCTCTTTTACATATTCAACCAACACCTACATAATCTTGAATATTGTCCAACCAATGAGCACACCAAAATTGAATTCCAAATAATAAAGATGAAATTATAAACCGTATCTACACAAGGACAAAATTAAATGTTAAATTAAAGACAAATGAAATAGATAATTATCCAACTAAAAGATTAAAATTGAATTTTTTGAGAACGATATATGGTTTAAATAGAGCAATCTAGAAACTCATCAATTTGTCAACGCTTCTATACGTTTATGAGAGCGCTGCTTTATAATCATGCCTATAAATCAAACCAATGATACAGTTTCCACATTTTCTAATCATGATCAGAAGATTTATCTCAGTTTCATGTTTTCGCTAGTGGAAATGAAAATGGTGTAATAATAGAAGAGATTAATGTAAAATGAAAGGGGTGATTTGAACTTTTATATTTATTTAGAGCATTGTTGTAAAAATCTTGAATAGTTGTAGTTTAATCTTCGATTAGTCTTTCGGCGGTATACAATTGCTAAAATACGGCTAACAATTAATTCATGCCTAAACAATGAGTAAAGCTATAGAGCCCGATGGATTTTAACACATTGAAAAAGTTATATCTCAATAAAAAGTATTTGAGGAAAGATTGATATTGTATTAATCATATTAACCTACTTTTTTATAATATTTGTGGTATTTATAAACTCTCTTATGATATTAGTCATTTTTAATTTAATGTTTTTAAATTAGGGTTCTCAACTAGTCGTCAACTGATTTGTAGTTGCTAATTGACTGACTTAGTACCCTTAGCGACTTTTAAAACATTGATTTGGAGTAAAAGATGTAGGCCATCACTAAGGGTCTGTTTTTTTTTTTTTTTTTTGAATCTCTTCTTTGTCTATTTTGATTGCAAGTGAGCACATTATTTGAAGACTTTGACAACATATGTCAAAACTTTTGTATATCCTTTTTTCTTAGATGGCTTGAAAAATCACTTTTAAGGTCCACAGAGGCAACAAAAGATGTTTCCTTTTGAACCCTAAAAAACATGCATTTCATTCTTCCTTGATACTCATCACCAAACACAAAACCTAATCCCTTGTTGCTCCATCGTCAGACTACCCCCATGCTGGATCATCGTCCACGCCACACCGACGCAACCATCCACGCCATGGGCTTCCTATCACACGCCACAAAAAAACTTCTCTTTTCTTGATTTTATGAAATCATTGTTACTTTTCTAAAATCGATGATGCTTCTATTGTGTTGGTTTGTTGAAATATGATGGGCTATGTGTTTACTATAATCTTTGTTTACTGAACTGTTAATTTTTAAAATATAAGTTGGGTTTTAATTTGTCACTAAGTTGTTCATTTTTAGTGAAGTCTTTTGTAATTTGATTTGTTACCAAGTTAGGTTTTGGAAACCACTGTTTACTGCAAATTTTGTTCATCGAAAGGTTATTGGGGTGGTTTTGCATCATTTGTGTTCATGAACTTTAAGCATCAGACACGTTCTTGCATCATTTGTGTCTCATGATTAACCGCGAAGTTAAATGCGGTTGGGGTGGTTTTGCAAAGCACAATACCATTATAGATGCTTGAAGACATGCAAAAGGATGTTGCTAAATGAAAGGGCTATTGGAATCAAAATTTATTCCTAAAAGTGGGTTGTGTCAAAAGGGCATTGCAAATATATGATGCTGAATTGGATTTCATGTTTAAATTCATTGTAGTTCACAATGTTTAGGGAATGAACTTTGATACATATTTAATAGGTACAAACTTTTATGAAACGAGCTAATGATGGATCCAACATCCGACCTACATATACACCCAAGCTCTGTCTAATCGAGCTTGTCTTAATGTGTGGACACCTTCTCTTATATACACCTTCACGCCTTTAACATTCAGATTCAAAGCTACACACATACCCATTAGTAGACAAGTATGAAACATACGTTTTCCATGGTGGTCCAGGTTAGTATTGAACTTGATAGGTATTTTGGACAATAGTGAAAGCGTATAATTTTATTTGGTTTAGATGTTTCATATTGACATAAATAAAAGTGATTGTATTTATGCTACGTAATATACATGGCCTATCACCTACATTAGAGTTATATAAATATATAATCTTCTTTTACCTAAGATTAATATAATTATATGTAAATGAATGATGGGAGTAGTTTTCCTTTTGTTTACTTTTTCCGTTTTTCCAACAATGTCACTTTCTTGTTTTCACTCATGTATCTTCCTTCCTACAACTGTCCACTCTCTACTGTATCTATTCTAATAACTCTCTCTAGTCTCTAAGCTATAAAAACCTGCTCATCGTCTTCATATGTAGCCTTTTTTCTCTCCATTCAAACTATCTTATAGTGGGTAGTCGTCTGTAGAAGCTAAAGCCTGCTTCAACACCTCCGCCGTCGTCAAATTTTCACCCACTGGCCACTACCCTATCATCGCCGGCGGACTTCTTTAATGGCGTTTCATCCTAACCATCTTCAACAACAGATGGCTCTACAGCAACATTTCTCCGACACCGACAACAATTCCGTCCTTCGTACAATTCTCCCGGACCACCATCACCTCGCCGTCGCCGCCCAGTCTTCTTCTCCTTCTTCTCGTTCTGCCGGAAAAGACCATTGGCTCAATAGCGCGATTCTCCGGCAACAAGGTCAGTACGCCGGTGGGGCTACCGACGGGAGTAATAATTTCCTCAACTTGCAAACCAACAATAATTCGGATTCGCCAGTGTCAACGTCTTCACAGCATCTTCATCATCATCACCATCCTCATCAACAAGGTGGGAATAATAACCAGTGGCTATCGAGATCGATGCTGCAAAGAAACGTTAGTGATGTTGGAGGAGACGACATCGTTACCCAAGTCTCCAACGATTCGATTATCGCCGCTATGTCATCTCATGATTCTCCTGATTTAAACAACAATCAATCCAGAAACATCGTCAACAGTCCGGTTAGATTGAAATCTCCGACTTTTCAATTTTCAGTTTTCATCGTAAAAAGAAAGATCTACCCAATTTTAACCACAGATGCTCTGTTTTAACATCCACCAACACCAATTAGTTTAACTCCCAATTGGGTTATTCAAAACACAGCCAAATATGATTCCTACAACGATATTTACAGGTCGATAACAATGGCGGAGGCGAGCTAGGGGAGAGTGAAGACGGAGGTGGCGACATTAACTGGCAAAATGCGAGATACAAAGCAGAAGTACTCTCACATCCGCTGTATGAACAATTATTATCAACTCATGTCGCTTGTTTGAGAATCGCAACTCCCGTTGACCAGTTACCCAGAATCGATGCACAGTTAGCACAATCACAGCATGTTGTATCAAAGTATTCAGGTTTTGAAGGACAAAGTAATCTTGGAGATGATAAAGAACTTGATCAATTCATGGTATGCATCTTTCTTCTTAATCTTTATAATCTTATAATCTTAAAATCATAAAATCTTAAACTGATTGTATTATGATCTGGTGTTGGAAACATGAAACGCAGACTCATTATGTTCTGTTACTTTGTTCTTTCAAAGAACAACTACAACAACACGTTCGTGTTCATGCAATGGAAGCAGTAATGGCGTGTTGGGAGATCGAACAATCGTTACAAAGCTTAACAGGTTTGGTTTTTTTGTTTTTTTGGTTGTATTTTATGTTATGAAAAGTTTATTAATTATTATATTTGGTTGTTGAAAAGGAGTGTCACCTGGAGAAGGTACAGGTGCAACAATGTCAGATGATGATGAAGATCAAGTGGATGAAAGTGATAATGGAAATTTGTTTGATGGGAGTTTTGATGGACATGACAGCATGGGATTCGGGCCTCTTGTTCCAACAGAGAGTGAGAGATCGTTAATGGAGCGTGTAAGACAAGAGCTTAAACATGAGCTCAAACAGGTAACATATCTAAGATTATGTTTGGTGGAATAAGTAAAAAATGATGAATTAATTGTTAATTAGTTATATTTTGGTTTTACAAACGTGACAAATTATATAAAAAAAGATGGAAAAACTCGAAAAATAAACATGTTTACCAAAGATAGACGAAATCATTGTTTCTTTTTCTTTCTCTTCATAAACAATTACAATTGGGAAGTTTAAGTTTTTCCATTAACAAGATATTTAGTACCAACTCAACAAATGGAAAAACTTAATATATCCACTATAGAAAAACTTTTTTATAAAGCTTGTTTATGGGTCCTATAGAAAAGATATAGAAATGAATTAAAAGTTATTATACTTGTGAAAAGGCTCCATGTAAGAGCTTAGAGAGCTTGTTATTTTACAAGTAACATAAATAAGTTTTGGGGACAAAAAAAGCTCTTCGTTATAGCTTTTTTAACTCAAGAAAAAAAAAGATAAAAAGCTCTAAGTGCCCTAAAGGAAATGAAAGGAAAAAATATATTAAAACAAGTACATACCACCTCATAGATTGAAGAAAAAAGTAAAATTAAAACGAGTTTATAAAGTTTAACCACTTCATATGTCGATGAATTATCATGTTTGGTTGTTCTTTAGTAATGAAAGAAACGAATGTTCACATAACTTTTTATATTTTATGTAAATACAATATAGTAATTCAACTTTATTTTATGCATGATTTCGATTATGATTTTAACTTTTTATATACAAAAATATTTAAATTAATGATAACAAGATCTTATTAAAACCAAGATAACTCATAATTTTTTTAATATATTTGGTAAATATTAGGGTTACAAGGAGAAGATTGTGGATATTAGGGAGGAAATTTTACGCAAAAGAAGAGCCGGAAAACTTCCCGGCGACACCACGTCTGTGTTAAAATCATGGTGGCAATCACATGCCAAATGGCCATACCCCACCGTGAGTCTTCCAAATTCACCATTAATTCACCATCATTTTGACTATTTCGAGTCAAAATCGTTGACTTTTTTTTGACGCGTTTACAATTTACAGGAAGAAGATAAGGCAAGATTGGTACAGGAAACGGGGTTGCAATTGAAGCAGATAAACAATTGGTTTATTAATCAAAGGAAGCGAAATTGGCATAGCAATCCTTCTTCTTCTACAGTCTTGAAGACTAAACGCAAAAGGTATTACATCTTATTAACGCAACCATTTATTAGATTTATAAAAAAATTTCATGAAAATGTGATGAATATTGAATACCCACTAACCCTAATCACAAAAAGAAGCAATGCAGGTGATAAAAGCAATGATCATAACATGTTAAACTAAGCACATTTATCAATGGAATGATGATATTGCATGTAGTTTCAAGAAAGATCTAGTTGAAGGTTTGAAGAGAAGATGAAAATGGTGTAAGGTTAAGAAGTTTGAGCTTTGAGAGTCATGTATATGACTAAAAAACTGAAATTTCGGATACGCTTATGTATCTATCAGTTTTGTGTGAATAGGATAAGGGGATGTACATGTACATAATAAGATAGCATGTGGTGATTAATATTTAGTAATTAGTAATGCATGTGACATATATTTTGTTTGAACTACTTTGATCATGTAAACATCGTTAATTCTTGTGTGTTCTTTATTTGAATAACCCTCGCACAAATCTTATGGTTTTTATAATGAACAATGACACAGTGACATGGAAATACTATTTTGGCCAACATGGGTTTGACTTTCGGGTATGTAAAATTTGAATTTTATATAGAAGTTAAAATAATTTACAATTGAGGTACAAATCTACAAGTTATAAGAATTAAAAGAATAGCTTTCATGAACTTATAATTCAATAAAAGTAAATTCCAAGTTTTGTCCTATGGCATCAATTAACGTATAGGTTTAGTATAAGTTATCGTTTATTGCCTTTTTAGGTCAAAAAGAGTTATTTTATAATGATTTGGTGTTGAATAATTGTCGTTTGATGATTACTTTTTGACAATATCTACCACATTTGCAAATGCATGCATTTGCGTTTTTGTCATTTTTTTACATCAATCTTTTTTAAGCTTTTTTTTTTTTTTTAATAAGACCATCTCATCAAATGCATGCATTTGCGTTTTTGACATTTTTTTACACACCAATCTTTTTTTAAGCTTTTATCTTCTTTTTTTTAATAAGACCATCTCATCCTCGACGTAATATTTTCTAAATCAAAACGAAATATCAACCCAAATATGATATAGGATTATAACCCATTAAATATCATCACAAATATGATTTTTTGGCCCATTGTGAACATAGTTGTGATTATGGGCTTATGGCCCATTACATGTCAAAGTATCCAACCCGTTATTTTCATTCCAAACTTGCATTCTTTTAACTAAAAAACCTATAAAAACACCATACAATTTGGGTTGGTATATATATATATATATATATATATATATATATATATATATATATATATATATATATATATATATATATATATATATGGAAAAGGAAATATATCCTTAAGAGTATATAAGCTTAGGTACCAAAACTCACCATATTATATCGTTTTGTATCATATATATACATTGTAATTATCCAATGTTCTTCTAATTCAACTTTTAACTTGATTTAATTCTAAAATTTTTATAAATTTTACATTTATCTTCCTTTTATATAATTTTCATTTTTAATTATAATATATATAGCCTAGTAGGTGTTCGACATAAATATGTGATGTAAGAGGAAGATAATAGTGAAATTTCGAAAATCCTATAAGTAAATCAAATTAGGGGTTGAAGTTTAAGAACATTATAATGATTATATCAAACAAAACGAAGTATTATGGTGAGTTTGGATACCTAAGCTTATATATCTTAAGGGTATATTCACTTTTCCTATATATATATATATATATATATATATATATATATATATATATATATATATATATATATATATATATATATATATATATATACCTACTTTCACTCATAATATCACAATCTAATTTGTAAACTGGACTATTTAAGTACAATTATATTCTTAACCACATAAATTAAAACGAGCATTGCATGCTTAATTGCTTATAGATGTTGGAAAGTCGTATAAAATCCATCAAACCATTATGTATTTTTATTACTTCAAAATTTTATTACGATAACTTATAGATTGATAATTTTTTTTTGGTCGTATATATTTTATCGATGCAATTGACTATGCCAGTAAAACTATCTATTAAAACTATCTATTATTGAATATAATTGCTCAAGGGACTTAAATTATAAAGCGTAAAATTTTGTTTTACGTTTATCGTAAATGTATTTAATTATTTATAATTAACGAAGAAAAAGGACAATTTGAAACGAGTCAAATTAGAACACACAAATGTGGATCACATAGATAATCATTCAACAAGACAAATAAACTCAGAATATTTAAAGTCACATCAGCGGATGAATATGTGATTATGTGATATATATTAAGTTAAATCTTGCAAATATTCATTCTAAATATAAAAGCATGTTTAGCTATCCATAGATAAAATATCATTTCAAAGTTATTTAGAAAAACATTGCACATGTTTTGTTGGAAAAAGGTAATTTGTATACAATGAACTTTCTTCAATAAGTAACAAAATAATGGAAAACCTTTTTACTTTATTGATATAAACCTTCTCAAACTCTCAAGAAACAATACCAAGAGTAACATATCCTTTTACAAGTCAAAAAATAAAATGAAACAATTTAATAAAAGATTCTATCTAATGTAGGTGAAATAATATAACGTTACTCGAAATAGATCAAGATTTTATTAACATGAAGACATTATTATATAAAATAATAATAATTGTAGTTTTTTTAAATCAAATCTTATTGAAATTAATAATTAAAGGAGGGTTGTTTTTTTAGATCGAATCTTATTGCAATAAATAAAAATAATTGAAGAAGGGTTGAATTTTACAAAAAGGCCATTTTTATATTCTTCAACTACTCGCGCATACAGCCATGGATTACAACCAAAACCCATACGACTTTGTTCTTCATCTTCTTCCCCCTTTCACCCACTTCTCTCCTTCCAAAAACCCAAAATCTCCCATCAAAATCCCCAATTCCTACATGTAGAAAACGCAATCACGATTCAAACCAATTGAATATTGCGACATGGGGTGTGGGAATTTCTTCTTCACTCTAACAATAACTTTTTCAGTAGCTCTAATCACATACAACATCATCATTTCAGCCAATGCTCCACTCAGGCAAGAACTCCCAGGCTCATCACAAGGGGTTCTCTCTGTTGACCCGATAATCAAGATGCCTGGGAATAGAAAGTCAGCTTTGGCCGATAAGAAGAGGATGTTTCATACTGCAGTTACTGCGTCTGATTCTGTTTATAACACATGGCAGACTAGGATCATGTACTATTGGTTTAAGAAGATGAAGGAAAACGGCGGAATGAATTGCGAAATGGGCGGATTTACGAGGATCTTACATTCTGGAAAACCCGATCAGTTCATGGATGAGATCCCGACTTTTGTTGCTCAGCCACTTCCAGCTGGAACAGATCAGGTATAATTCTCGTAACCATCGTATCTATATCTTTCAATTCAAGTAATTCATTCATTTTCCGGCTCATTTTACCTAGGAAATTAGGTTTATCCATCAATGGAAGTCCAATTTTGACTTGTAAAGTCAAAATTGACATGAATGTTTAACTTCGAGAAACTTCCGATACCTACATTGACAATTAATCAAAATTCTGTTACAACGAAAGACATATTTCTGTGTAAAAACCCAATGTCCTGAATCTAAATGTAATTGTAATCTAAACATCAATTTAAAGTAGGGAAATTCTGACAATTTTGAACTTCATAATCAAAATGGGACTTTCTACTTTGAGAGATTTAGAGTAATTAATATTTGTGTATGCTTAGATATAGAGAAACCCACAAGTTCATTTGAAGTAAATATTAATGGCTACTACTCAACTACCCTGATTTTGATTTTCACTGATAAAATTTTTGTATATTTCAGGGTTATATAGTCCTCAATCGACCATGGGCATTTGTGCAATGGCTACAACAAGTCGACATTAAAGAAGAGTAAGTGAAAACATAAATTCATTTTGTACATTTATAAAAATCCAAATCTTGAATATTTTTTTTATAAAAATTTATGCAGCTATATATTAATGTCAGAGCCAGATCATGTTATTGTAAAACCAATACCAAATTTATCCAAAAATGGGCTTGGAGCAGCTTTTCCTTTTTTCTACATTGAGCCTAAAAAATACGAGTCAATTCTTAGAAAATTCTACCCAGAAGAAAAAGGGCCAATTACCAATATTGACCCTATAGGAAATTCACCTGTTATCGTTGGAAAGGTACATAAATTTCAATTATATAATAATCATTTGCAAATTGAAAATTTTGTTTAATGTGACATTTGATTATTTACCTTGTTTTGAAATTAGGAATCTCTTAAAAAGATAGCTCCCACATGGATGAATGTGTCTTTGGCCATGAAAAAAGACCCTGAAGCTGATAAGGCTTTCGGTTGGGTTCTTGAAATGTAATTTAATTATTTACACTTAGTTTAATGTATTTATAAATATTTTATGATTTTAAACTTTTCAAAATTAAAAATAATGATTTTTATATGTAGGTATGCTTATGCTGTTTCATCTGCTTTGCATGATGTTGGAAACATCTTACATAAAGACTTCATGCTTCAGGTTTGTTTATTTTTGGAAAATTACCAAAAAACCATTATATTTTTTGTTCATGAATAATAATATTTTTTATTTTTCCCTTGTTTGTGTATATATGAATTAGCCACCATGGGATACGGAAATTGGGGAGAAGTTTATTATTCACTACACGTATGGATGTGATTATGATATGAAGGTATTAATTGTAGTGTACATAAAAAAGTCAATAATAAATAATAAGTTTTGTTTTTTCATTTAATTTGAGAAAAAAAGTTGATAAGTATGTTGGTATTTATAGGGTAAATTGACATATGGAAAAATTGGAGAGTGGAGATTTGATAAAAGATCATTTGACACAATCTACCCTCCAAAAAACCTTCCACTTCCTCCACCTGGTGTCCCTGAAAGTGTGGTAAGCTTTTTTTTTTTTTTTTTTTTTTTTTTTAAATTACAAATTCATCACCATATTATAATTTTATTTTACTTTTTGAAAATTTCTTAATTTATAAAAATTGTAGGTTACACTAGTGAAAATGGTGAATGAGGCATCGGAGAACATCCCAAACTGGGGAGCTTGAATACAAGATATGATATTAGGGGATATTTTTCGGGTTTAACATATAGAGGAATTATGTTATATTTTTTCTTATTTTATTCAAAGTGATGAAAAATAGGACATTGATGAAGGTATTATTACAGTTTAAGCAGTTTAAGAGAGGGGTTGGATTTGGTTCGTGTATTTTCTTCTTCTTGTTGTGCATAAATTGAATTGGTACAGGAATTGCAATTGAGATGAAAATGGCTTCTTTTAGTGTTCTTAGGGAGACACACAGTCTTATATGAAAGACAAAACTTCAAAAATGGTTCCTATGGTTTCCGAAAATATCAAGTTTAGTCCCTAAGTTCAAAAAACCTCACGGATCGTCCCTGTGGTTTCAAAACTTTTAACAAATGATCATTTTCGTTAACTCTGTTAGCTTTTGGCCGTTAAGTGAAGGGTATTTCGGTCATTTCATTATTACAGGGACCATTTATGAAGTTTTGTCTTATATATATATATATATATATATATATATATATATATATATATATATATATATATATATATATATATTAATATAAAGGGGGCCCACCTATGCATCTCTCTCTCTCTCTCTCTCTCTCTCTCTCTCTCTCTCTCTCTCTCTCTCTCTCTCTCTCTCCAACCAAGAAACAACCATAACCCACCACCCAAAACCACCCTTATACCTCCCTCTTCTAATCAAAAACGTCACCCCAAACACCACCTCACATCTCCCTCTCATTTATTTCTGCCCAGAAAAAGGAAGGAAGAGGTGGCATCCACTTTGCTGCCACCAAACTGCCACAACCCCACCCTTCGCTGCTACCACCGGAGAGCACATCCCCAACCCTTTGTTGCTGTTGTTTTCGATCACCATAGCTCTCTTCCTCATCCCATTTGTTTTCACTAGCAATTTTAAGCAAGAAAGAAGAAGCAGAAGGCCACCAAAGCAACCTCCTACTGCCCAACGCCACCTCCTGTGTACATTCAGTTTAATCATGCAACAAAAAAATAAAATAAAATGGATCAAGCATATACAGCTGCGATTAGCATCAACGGGTACAATAAGTAGACCATGGAATTTCCTAAGCTTTGGGAATCACTTGTACCTGAAACACACATGAAGATTATAAGTTTGCTGAAGAGAAACAAGAAAGATAGAAAAAGGTCGGGGAATGTATGATCGATCCGATCGTGATACCTGGAGTAGTCTTAGAGGTGGAGGTGATGCATGAGATCGGGTTGACATGTTGACCAGATCTTGCTAGTAATTCTTGGGCCTTAGTGACATTGATACCAACATTCTCAGCATTTTTAGTACCTTGATTGCTTATCATAATACATAAGCACTGTGGATTGGATTTTATCACTGATTTCAATGGATAACAATAGCTATCAGGGGGATCCTGTCCCTGCCTACCCTTAAGCTACTTATGGACCTTCTCCACACTCCCTTCATTGAATACAGTCGAAGGAAGCAAGAACAGGGCATCAGAAGACCACGAGAGTGGCCTCCTGACGCCCCCATTGTTGTTCCAAAGCACCACCATCACCACCTGTGCGGCTGCTGCTACTCCCCCATAAATCCTCCTAAACCCTTCGTAAATGATAAACTCAAGTCGAGTTCTACATTCAAAGCCACGAAAATTAGTTTCTTTTTTTTTTTCTCTGGTACGATATATTGAGAACGAAGAAGACACAGGAGGATGTTTACCTCCTGCATAATCAAACTTGAATACAGAACGAGAGGGAAATCATCGACTCAAACTTTTGGTTTTTAAGCAAAATTTCCTTCTCTCAACACCAAAATCAACCAATTAATTTAGTTTGGTCGAGTCCTATTATCATTGATAATTTAATATAATCCTGAATTTGGTCGCCCGATGAGATACGAACGAGAGGGAAATAGCAGTGGGTGGATATTTGGTTTCCTTGTGATGTTCTTGAGACGGAAAAGAAAACGATATATATATATATATATATATATATATATATATATATATATATATATATATATATATATATATATATACCTTTAATCTTAATTACCTTATAAAACATTTTTTGGTCAAACGCTGAATTTTAAGTCGTACAACCATACAATGCATTTGTACAATCAATTTATGCATTACAAAAAGAGTAGAGTACATATGGTCAACAGTTGAAAATGTTAAATCTCTTATCCCCTATTCTTAGGCTATTTTGACCCGGTTCATTCCTTATCTCCGTATTTCCTCAAATCTCGCAATTTCTGTTCACAAACTTGGATATATATCGCCGACGTTTCCATTTCTAGGGTTTAATTCATCTTTCAACATTTAGCCACCATTGTCACACCCGTCGCTTGGCGCGGGTAACGGCTAGTATTATATATATATATATATATATATATATATATATATATATATATATATATATAAGGCAAAACTTCATAAATAGTCCTTGTAGTAGTGAAAAGACAGAAATGCTCTTTACTTAACGGCCAAAATTTAAGGGAGTGAGCTGGGAGGACCAAATGTTAAAAGTTTTGAAACCACATGGACAATCCGTGAGGTTTTTTGAACTTATGGACTAAACTTGATATTTTCGGAAACCATAGAGACCATTTTTGAAGTTTTGTCTATATGAAATTATGATATTTTGGGATTTAATTTGGTATTTATTTGTGAAATTGTGTGTTAATGAGTAACTGTCATGACACTTTAAGATGAAAAGTTCATGATGTGGAAGTTAAGGCATGTTGGAAATTTGAAATTACATTCCTGTTTTGTGCTTGAAGCCTTAATTGTGATGAAAGTAAAATATTTGTGATTTGTGTAAAACAATAAATCATATAGGGAGTAATGTGAGTTAAAATCTAGCCATTTGGGGTAATACTTAGATTAAAAACAAGTTTTGTGGCTAATATGTGAGAGAGATGATAACGATGAATAATTTGTGAATTCTTGATTATGATTTACGGACGACCCAAAAAAGGATCCTCCGGATCGTTGGCATAGTTAGGATGTAGGAAATTTTGGTGACCTCAAAGAATTTAGAAACGACATTAGAAAAAGGGTAAGTCACACCTAAGGAAAAATGATACTCAGGAAAGCAAATCCAAGTAGGGGAAACAAAATCTGGTTGAACTAGAGCATTAAAAGACTTAAAAATAGTACCAACGAGAAAAACCACACTTGCTTTCAAGGATTTGATGCCCTCATTATCAAAAGAGCAAGTCTCTTCGTAAGACGATATCTTTTGATCAACGAAGTCCCTGTCGGAAGGAACGATGATGCTAGAATGGGAACAGAGTGCGTTTTTGCTCATGATCAACGAACATGAAAAATAAGAAGAAATGAGCAAGAAGTTTACCTTCAAGATAACTAGTAACCATTGAAAGAGAGTTGGAAGAAGTAAGATTGATAATCAGTAAGCCTTATTTATACATACAAATGGCAAATGAGAAGGAAGTGATTTGACAACATAGTCATATTTTTTGAAGACAAAATTGCAAAAATGATCCTTGTGGTTGGCAAAATTCTGTAGTTTTGGTCGAAAACGAAATGTTGGTGCACCACTGGTCCAATTTTAGATATTTTGTGTGGTTTTGGTCCCTATGGTTGTATTTTCTTGTGTTTTTGGTCCACATCCCACCTAAAATCACTAATATGCCCCTTAAATAGTTATATTTTAATTTCTTTTATTTATTTTCTTATTCTTATAATAAAATGAAAAACAAATACAAAATATCTCTCTCTCTCTCTCTCTCTCTCTCTCTATAAACAAAATAAACCCACCACAAAATAAAAATATCTTATACAAAACTACACATAAAGGAAACGTGTTTCCTTCCTTAAATAAAGTTGTCAAATGAAACACCCAAACATCCTAAGGATTTTGAGGTTGTTCTTTATTCATCTTTGATTAACTCTCAAGAACACACACCATTAGAGTGGCTGATTACCTATGAAATCAAGAAAATGGCATCCTTTTCCCCATTTCCACTGATGTTAATTAAAACAAAGCTGGAAAAAAAATTCTTACCTTTCTTCCTTGATTTTCGGCCTATTTCTTTGTCCTCTGTCATGAACCACCGGCTATAGTGGTGCTTCGGTGAGCCATCGAGACAGTAGCCTCACCTCTCGCACATCTCTTCTTCTCCCGTCAAAGAAGATGCCACCGAACCACCTACGACATCGTGCTTCTTGTCTGAACTCTTTTCTGGCCTCCTTCCCTTCGAAACCCCTAGCCACACCGAACCCCTTCCTTCGTATCCTTCTTCCGAGACTGAAGAGCACAAGAGCTGCTTAGGCAGCCATTGCTACCCTCGCTTTATCCTCCACTCCGGATGAGTAAAACACCGAGAGGCGGCAATTTCTCTTCCCAATGAATGACAAGAGGCGACGACCTCTTGTGTTGCTCGTCCCTACTCGCGAATTGGCCACTAGACCATTGATCGACTTTGGAGTTGTTCCTATTCGTATTTCTTTTTCTCCATCAGACGAGGATCTTCCTAATTTTGTGTATTTTGTGTGTGTCTTTAAGAAGAGGAAGTTAAAGAACCCAAATGAAGATTCAGAGAGAGAGAGAGAGAGAGAGAGAGAGAGACGAGATAGTGGTGGTTTTTTATTTTGAATAAAAATAGATAATAAAAAATGGAAAAACAAATTATAATGGTATAATGGTCTTTTTAAGTAGATAGGGACCAAAAACAATAGAAATATCCAATTTTGGACCAGTGGTACACCAACATTTTGTTTTGAACCAAAAGCACATAAAATTACCAACCACAATGACCATTTTTGTAATTTTGTCTTTTTTAAATGGATGTCATTATATACGTTAGAGTTTGATTTTTTTTTAAAGGGCAAATATATATATATATATATATATATATATATATATATATATATATATATATATATATATATAATGAAAACAAAGACCTAGCAAGAAGCTAAGACTTATACAGAATACAAGTAGAAATAGTATCATGAGATAAGTATAAAGATTAGAGTATTGGAAAAAAGGAGAAACTCTATTCGATCCAACTTCCACAACTACCATTGCACCTGTGCTTACACCATAAGTATGGTGAGGCAATTATGCTATTAGCAATTCTTGTGGTTGAATTCCTTAATCTCTTGAAGACTATATCGTTTCTTACCAACCAAACATTCTAAAGTAAACCGTAGAAGATGGAGTTGATGATCTGTTTTTCCTAGGGAAATTCCCCCATGAAGCAGCTTGATCCAGGAAAGTTGTGACATTGTTGAACTGCATAAGGCTTATTCCTATCCACTTAAAAACCCATTCCCTTACTGTATGAGTGAACTCACAATTAGAAAGTAAATGATCAACAATTTTTGGTTCTTTCTCACAGAGGGAGCATATGGGATTATTGACTGAGATTCCCCTCGCATGTAGCATGCCTTCTATTAGAATTCTCCCTAATGAAACTCGCCAAACCCAACATTGAACTTTGAGTGGAATAGCATTTGAGCAACAAATTGCCTTGCCCCTTATAAAGAGTTATTTTGGAGCCTATTAACCCATACAAGATTATTTCATGATCTAACCCCTAGAACCCTTTAAGTTTGACCTCTTGGTAAGTTGTTATTATGCATAAAAATCTACTTTCCATCTTAAAGCTAAGAACTCTTTCTTACATAGTTTATTTCATGATCTAACCCCCTAGAACCCTTTAAGTTTGAAAACATCCTCAAGGAGTTTGCTAGGGCTGAGATCTACTCATCTCTTCACCCAAAACCAAATCCAACACCCCAAGGTGAGTTCATACCCCCTATTTTCGCTTTTTACTTGGTTGTTGGGGGAGAATACAAGTTGTTTTGTGTAGATCTATGTGTATATGCATGAGTATGTGTGTTTTCATGAATTATTTGGTGATTATGTGTTGTTTACTTCACAGATCTAAAAATATGTTAAGAACATGAAGTTTATCACTTGTATCTTCTTAAAAACCTTGAGAAAAATATGTGTTATCACATATAATACATGTAAACTTGTAGATTTGGTATTTATACACTTAAAATAGCAAAAATGAGTGTTGTGTTCAAAGATCTATAAACTAAACTCACAAATCAGCCCTTGACGGTAAAGTTTTGGTCCAATCTCGGACTGTTTTGACCACCTTAATGATAATATTTTTCAAAACTATTTTACATGCAAAAAGCTCAGATTTATACCTTTAAAATGACTACTCTCACGTTTTCATACGATTTTTTTTTTTACAATTTTAGGTGCATTTTACAAAACTACCTATCACATTTGAAATAATTTCGGACCAACCTGTGAAGGTGAGCAATTTCACACTAGTTTGAGGCCATTAAAAATTATGAGAGAAATTGTAAACAAAGTAGACAAATTTTCCAAACTTCTAGAGTTTACGGATCCAAATTTCGACTTACTATAATTTTTCTACAAATTTTCCAACAACCGAGTTAGAAAGGTTAAAACCAGGAAAATGTGTATTTTCACAAAAATCAAGCTAAAAATGATATTTTTGACAAAAAAAGAGTTAAAAATGTTACTTTTACCAAAAATTAGCCATAAACACAAGATTTGAACAAAATGGTGACTAAAGTATTATTTTTACTAAGATTGGGCCAGAATGAGAAAATTTTGGCTTATTGGGTCAAGAATGTAATTTTTATGAAAAATGAGCTGAAATGGTGAAATGAATATTTTGGGGTCAAATATGTTAATATTAAAACAATTGGGCCAAAGATATTAAGTTCATGATATATATATATATATATATATATATATATATATATATATATATATATATATATGTGTGTGTGTGTGTGTGTGTGTGTGTGTGTTTATAACCAAAGTGCCGTTACAATCCAATGTCAAGTGTTTTACTATTGAAAATAAATACTAAGCGTAAAATGAATTCTATATTACAAACATATCGAAGAACGGATAAATGATACAATGATTGGGTCTAATGTTATTCATTGTGACCATTGGGCCTTCGTGGTCCAATTTCACAATTATTAGACCCAATATAATCAAAACATGTTTATTGGGCTTTCGGTAACCCAATTACATGCCTACGGGACCCTCTATGGCTTTTACATGCTATTGGGCCTTAGTGGCCTATTTGCATTGCTAGTATGATCCAAATCAAACGTATGTTTGATGGGTTAACATGTCCATAAGCATACTCGACAACCTATAAATGACACAAATGATTAGTGGGCCATAACGTCCTTTTTCGTGTTTGTTAGGCTTTACTCTATACTATGTAAACATCAAACGAGTTGTAATCAATGCCATCAAATTCATGGGGTAATATTGGGAACTTAGTGAGAAAATATCGATCGGCACCAATAAGTGTCGGCCGTAGTCTATAAGTTGTAACCAGAGTCTCCTGGAGAGAGAGAGAGAGAGAGAGAGAGAGAGAGAGAGAATGTGTGTATAGATCTATACGGGGGTGACTCCTTCACACCTGAGTTGTGACCAGTTTAGGGTGACAAAATCTTAATCAAAACCGGCATTTGTAAAAATTCCAAGACAGGCGAAATAGTCATTATCATGCTTGATTATAACGACTTACATAGAGATCCATTACCATTTTATCAATCATGGGAAATCAACTTCATACATGTACTGGTACTCAACCTCGAGGGTTGGTACGGCAACATTCTCCATTGCAGACAACATCGGGTTGTCTGGGGACATTCTCTTTTCTCTTGGATTACTCAGAAACATACTCGTACTGGTACTAAACCTCGAGGGTTGGTACGACAGTATTCTCGTTTACAGACAACATCAAGTTGTCTGGAGGCATTCTCTATACATTCTCCTTATAATTTCAGTAATATCTTGATCCATTCTAATAAACCATAACAGACATGCATTAATACAACATCTGACACAAGCATACTAAATTGTTTTCAGAAAATATAGGATTTTCTGGTGGTTTCAAAGTTATACAAATCATTTTCACAAATATGCTTATGAACTTACCAACATTTTTATGTTGACCTTTTTAAATTAACTTGTATTCTCAGGAAACCGTTGAAGCAGGTTGAGCTGAACAAACTATCGGATATTTAGTATTATTTTGTTTCATCATACTTTAACTATTTGGCATGTAATATTCAATAACAATACTCAATGTAAACTATGAATGTTTTTATATTACATGTGTGATGATGATGATGTTATGTTTCATTTATATTCATTGTGATGATTATTCAATTTTTAGTCACATGAGCCCTGGACGTTTCCGCCGTCTGGTTCAGGGATGTGACATTAGATGTTATATGTTATGTTTTCCAGGGCAAGCCCGATGCATGTTAGTTAGATGTTATATGATATGTTATGTGTATATGATATATGATATGTTGTGTGTGTGTCGGGGTAAGCCTGATGCCAGGGTGAGCCCAATACCAGGCGTTGTCTGATGCCGGAGTGAGCCCGATGCCGGGGAGTCCGTAGACGGGTTCGTCCCGATGTAGCTGGGCGGTGTTCCGTAGTTGTATTATCTGTTATTTGATATAGGTGTATTGTATGTGGTAGTTTTGGAGAGCTCACTAAGCTTCGTGCTTACAGTTTTCTGTTTGGTTTCAGGTACTTCAGCTAGCAAAGGGAAGGACTCGGGGTGATCGCATCGTACACACCACAGTTTCTGGCTTGGGATATTTACTCTAATATCTGATAAATGTTTTGATACATTGACATATTTTTTTTTATAATATTATGAGTTACATGACTTATGTTTTGATGTGAAGTTTGATATTTTTGGGTTGTATTTTTTAGATGTTTCATTTCCCTTGGTGGTGGTGTCATTGGTGACATGTGTAGATATGCTGCAACTTCTTTCCTTTGTGGTTTCAATTTCATTCAAATCCCTACAACGGTTATGGCACAAATATACTAGAATGGGACAAAAGTTGGACCTTTTTCTCTCATCCGTGAAAAAGACGTAAATTGCCATCTCATTGTTGATTAGAGTTTCATTTGCTACTCCAGGTGGATTCTTTAGTTGGGGGTAAAACGGGAATAAACCATAGATTGGGAAAAAACTTGATTAGAGCATTTTATCAGCCACATTGTGTGCTTTAGGTCTTGCTGAGGCCATCAAGAGGGTGTTTGAGGTTGCTTTAAAAAAAAACTTTTGGTTTTTAACTTTTTCAAAATGTTAAAAAAAAAAAACAAAAAAAGAAAAACAAAAGTTGTGTGGATAGTTCAAAAGATATTTTGGAAATGACTTTTGGTAAGAAGAAAATAAGGAACTTATAAAATTCACAAAAACATCACTTTTATTTTTTATTTTTTTTATTGTTTTACCTATAAAAATTAAATAAAAAATCATTTTGTCAATCCAAACACATTTTAAAAACCTTTACAAAAAATCCTTCTACAAGAAAGACTTTTGATGCTCAAAAGTAATCTAAACACTCTCCAAGTATGGGCTTATTAGAGATGTTCCATTTTTTGAGTGGCAACAGAAGAATATGCAAAGTTTAATGTCTAGGTAAATATATTATTTTGTTAATATCATAATATCTGAAACAAAAATTGCAATTTTTAAAAAGTAGGATAAAAAGATCATATATTAATGAATGTGATTTTGTTTTTTATGGATCCTGATGCTTTTGCATATGCTATAAAGCATATCTCAAGATGAGAATAAAAGTCGTTTAAAGGCGATACTAAATCTGGAACATACATTTGGTGACGTGAGTTTTGGGTTTTATTTTATTATTTGAGTTTTGGGTTTTATTTTATTATTTATTTATTTATTATATTAAATTCCAATTCCATGGGGTCTTTTAACTCCATGTTTACATGGATTTGAGCATTCAAACGAGAAGGTTCTACCTTTTTTATTAAAAGACCAAAATACCTTTAACTATATATATTGAAATAAAAAAATAAAAAGTTTAGTTATATTTATTTGCCATAAATAAAAGTTTATTTATAAAAAAAAAAAATATATGAATAAATTTTTGGTTAGCAGGAATTGCCATGGAATTGAATAATAAAATTGAATAGATTTTTAGTTCATTTATAATTATTATTTCTTTTTATTTTCAGTATATCGCTAATAAGGGAATTTTGGTATTTCAATAATAATTAAAAAAAAAAAAAAAAAAAAGATAGAATGAATCCCTTTAACCATTATATGGCTTATACCAACCAAACACCTCAATTTCAATTTGTTGGATTCCCTTTACATATTTAATTCCTTTCAAAAACATTCTACAAATCATTTTCCTTTTTAAAAACAATTATATTTTTTATACTTTTTGGCTAATGCTTACTTATTTATTTTTTCCAAAAAAATCTTTATTCTTATACTTTTTATTTATTTTTTAATGAGTTTTATATAGAAAAGTCTCATTATTTTGAGTAAGTTTTTTTGATAAAGTCGTAAATGTTTTTTTTGTTAACAGAAAAGTCTCTATTGTTTAACATTTTACTCAAATTAACGAAAAAACCATTTATTTTGTTTCAATAGGAAATGACAGATTATATGATTTTCCTAAAATAATTAAGACTTTTTTTTCTTCAAAAACAAAAACATTCAAGACTTTATCAAAAAAATTTTCTAAAATAACAAGACTTTTCTAAATAAAACCCATTTTTTAGTTTCCCTAATACTTATTCCCCCCCCCCCCCCCCCCCCCCCTCTTTTTTTTTTTAAGAAAATAAAAATAAAATAAAGTAATTGTCTTTGTTCTTATACTTTTTTGGGTATAGGCTATATAAACTAGCTATGGGTATGGACACTGTCTTCATAGAGAAGTAGTTGCAGCTGGCCTCATAGAGAAGTAGTTGTAGCTGATACGGTAAACATATTTTCCTGGTTAAAATATTGATCTATATTTCTGAGGGTATTTTTGTAATTTCAGGTAATGGTGATTGACATGTCATACCGTCTTGGCTGGTTAAACGAATCCATTGTCAAACGAGTCAACTCTATTCGAAAACAAGTCAAACTGCCAACCACCCTGCATATCCGGTGGTTTTCACTTTTGAGGATCATTGTTTCATTTTGGATTTTTAGAGGCATACCGCTAAACATATAACATCATACAATACACTTATCCAATCATGTCGTTTTCTTTGGTATATCCAACCCTGCAAAGCGGGGTCTTCCCTAGTTACGAATGAAAATTGAAAATGTCTAGTAGATGCAAGTATTAATATTTTGATATTTTGCACTTTCTACCATCGTTTAACATTTATATTTCTGTTTTGCTCGTATTTTGGTAAGTTCGAGATCTCTTTTGAAGTTTTTGAGATAAGTAAACAAAACTCTAACTAAGAAAACAAAATATTTAAGAAATTACGGTTTCTAGGAATTATTTATTTTGGATATAGTTTCCAACTAAAGTTAAATACATCATAATATATTTTCAAAGATTTTGATACTTCTTAAATCAGCCTAAAGTTAAAGAATTTATTTATTTATAACATAAGAAATAATTTTTTAAGTTATTTGTAACTTTTATAAATAAGCTTATCAATAAGAATTCAAATCTTAGTTTGATGAAATTAGTAATTGTAAATGGAAAGTTTAGATTGTTTCCCCCTTTCTTTAACATTATGTAAGTTGTTTTCTTTTTGCCCCGTCTTCTTTCTTTTAGCCGCGGCTTTAAATAAATTCCGTTGGTTCAAAAAAAAAGTTCGACTTCTTGGTATATAATTTATTTATTTATAACATAAAAAATAACATTTAATTTATCAAAAAAAAAAAAAATGATTTAATCATTAAGATTTTAATTTAAACATAACAATATTTTCCAATTCTTTTTGTAATTTTTTATCGAAAAAACTTTGCAATTTTTTAAAATAAAACAAACTCTTAAAAGTCTTCAAGTAAAACAAATCTAATATTAAAAAATAAAAACAAAGTGTGACGATTTTTATGGAATTTGATTAGATAATACAACAAAACTACTTTAGATTATTTGACTATAACGTTATTTGAAATTCTAAAAGTTCAAATATATAAAATTTTAAACCAGATTTGTATATACTCATGAGTTATCATGACAATGTACCAATTATTTGGAGGAAACCTAAAAAAAAATATATATATATATATACCAGTTATTCTAGATAGTCAAAATCTTATGAGATTTATTTCGTTACCAAACTTTGAAGAAAGTATATATCATATTCAACAATAATAAGCACTACCAAATATAAATGACAAACTTTAAACTAACTACAAAATATAAATGTCTTTAAACAGTAAATTAATAAATATATTCAAATATATTTAAACTAATTACGTCCACTGTGGTTGCGGTGGTTTAGATTCCGCGATCTTCCCCATCCAAGCTGGTGGCAACATCCCCGTTTGCTCATGAACCGTGTTAAACAACGGCGGCAACATTTTGTAAACGCCGGCGACCTCCTTCATCGCACCACCATCGCCGCCTTCTCCACCACCATTTGCACCGGTCCAGATACTAATCTTCGGCTGCAAACCCTTAACAGCCTCGGCGTTAATCTTGGCGATCTCTTGATACATTCCTCCATTAATCATCAAGTAATCCCTTAAAGCTCCATAGTTGCCTCCCATGGCATCCAAAAGTGTGCGTATGTAAGTACCTTGAGCTTGAGCAAGAGCAACAAGTCCCTCCGCCTCCTTCTGTTTTGCATATAACTCACCGTCGGCGACTTGTTGGCGGGAGTAGAGTGCCGCCTCCGCCATCGCCTTCTGAGCCGCCGCTTGTTTCTCCTTCTCGTAGAGAACTGCTTCTGCGGCCTTTTGCTTTCTGTAAAGCTCCCAATTCGCTTCTTGTACCTTTGTTTAATTACATCGATTATTCAAATAGAAGTTTAGATTCATGGTTTAAAGAGGATTTGAAAATTTGAGTTACGTTTGATATAAATTATTTACCTTGGTTTCATACTCAACGCTAGCTTTACTCAAGAACTCAGCCTTGAGTTTCTCCGTCTGAGTCAACGCGTTCATGATCTCCACCTCCTTCTGCAGCTCAGCCGCCCGCAGCGCCACCGCCTTGTTCGCCTCCACCTCCGCCACCTGTGAATCCTTGGCCCACTTTGCCTTCTTCATTGCCAACTCTGCATTTGCTTCAGCCACTTCAGCCTCCCTCTGGTTCTCAAACACCTTCACCTCTGTCTTAACCTTTATCTCCTCCTTCTTCCCCACTCCTTGTCTCTGTGTTGCTATGATCTTCGTCTCTGCGTCTATCTTCGCTGCATTCTGAATCGTCTGGCCTTCGCGAAGCTTGGATCCAATTTCACCCTGAATCAAATCGTCAACCAATCAATCGTTATTCCTTAATCATAAACTCAATATCTACATCTACATGAAAAATATAAGATTAATTCAAATCACCTTCATCTTGGCTTCAGAAACATCGATCTTGGTTTGATTCGCAGCCTCCTGTTGGATCTTTTGGCCTAAATACGAGAAATATTCATGTCCAGGTTCGTCGACCAGTTGTTTGACATTGGCATTGTAGATCAACAATCCAAACTGATTTAGTTCCAGTTGAACCTTATCGAACACCTCCTTCTTAAAATCCTTGGTCCCCTTGAAAATCTCTTCCATGGTCATGGAAGCAGCAAGGACACGAGTCTCCCCCTCGATAATCCCCATGACGAGATCCTTCACATGGTTTGATAGCTTATCGTGAGGAGAGATAAGTTTGGCGTATTTGTGGAGACTATCGTCGTCGTCGATCCGGGGACCAATGGTGAACACGGCGGGGAGTTTGAAGGGGAGTTTCTCGGCGCTCATAGCGTGGAGATCGAAAGTGTAGTTGACCGGAGAGATGTCGAATTTGGAGCAGGACTGGCCGGGAAGTACCCATGCTTTCTTTGAGATTTTGATGTCGTCGATCCCGAAACCGGTGATCACCAGATACTCTGATGCATTTGCTACCCGATACATGGTCGGAGATCCTGAAAGGTTGCCGGAGTAGGAGGGTATTGTATTTTAGTTTTTAGGTTAGTTGCATGATATATATAGATAGACGTAGGACTCCTAATGAATATAAAATTCCTGGTGATTTCCGATTCTTATTATCTTTAGTTAAGAAGATTATTCCCCGATTTTCTAGTATATGAAATCATCAATAGAATTTACTTTCGATAATAACAAAATATTTAATATTATTGTAGAGATTCTAATTTTTTTCCTAGAAAAATAAAATCTCTATATTATGTTATTTTGTCATAAACAATACTCTTATACTCGCATTATTAATATAATGAATAGATAAATGATTTTTTTGTTTTTTTTTTTTTTTTTTGAAATAAATGATTTGGTGAAGACGTTAAGTGGGTGGTTTCGAGATTAGTTATGAGCAAAGGAAGGAAATTTAGATATTAATTATGTGGATGATGATTTATGAGTATGGGTAGAATTCTTGGCTAGAAATACATGTATTAAATTCAAACAAAATATATTGATGAAAAGGTTTTTTCAAGAACAAACCATTATCAAAGGAATTTTGAATTGATGAACGAAATGGTGTGGGTGGAGATCGGTGGTGACTCACATCTTTGGATTGGACGTTAAGAACATATAAGAAGGTTGCCAGTGAATTGTGAGATGTCATGGTCATTGAAGACGAAGAGGAGAATGTTTCCACGGGGAGATCATGTATTGGTGGGATGTGAAGCCACCAAGCAAATTACACTATTTTGCTTGTAAATAAAATGTAATATAGTAATAAAAAGGGGAATCAAATCCACGGGGAAATTGTTTAATTCAATTACCAATTCAATACAATTGAACAAGTAAAGTAAAACTAAACAAACCAAATTAAACCAAAAATGGCGAGTTTTACGATTTGCTTGAAAACTAAAAGACTTGAAGAATTAAAATGTTTGCAATTAAACAAGATGGTGAGATGCTGAAATATTAGAGAGAATTGATCAACTAAGGCAATTCAACATAATGAATACTTGTTTGTCTACCATTATGATTCAATAAGTAAGTTTATCATTAAACCCAAATTGGTTATAACAATCATGAAGCATGATACGTCAAAACTCCTCAAAGGTAGTACGGAGGATGGGGAAGCCCATAACACACCTTCTTAATCAAAATTAAGGATCCAATTGAAGCAATTGATCTCAAGAAAGTTGATTAGCCTTAAGTATGAATTAATTCCTAATTCTAAGAGGATGTGAATGCTTACACATCCATAAAGAAGTCATGATCCATAAGCTAGAGATGATTTTATACCATCATAAAGCTCTTGTTCTAAGCAAATTCAATGATTCATTACCAAATCAAAGAAAAAGACTAACAAGTGCTCATCAAGTACCAAACCCATGATCAGAGTATTAAATAAGCATAAGAACTAAGAACTAAGAATCGTAAACATGAGATAAATGATAACCAAACATGAATCTTTCAAAACTCACAATATCCAAGGGTTTTAACCCAAGTCAACCAAAATAAAATAATTAGCCACTCATAACAATAAGACAGTAATCATAAATGTGTTTTAACGTCAAGGAATTAGCAAATATTACAAGAATGAGATGATGAATGCCTCTAGCTCTCCAAATCGCCCTAAGCTGCTCCAATGGTGTCCAAAATTGATCTAGGGGCTACAAGACCTAAACCCCAAGGTAAATGATGAGCCAAGTGAATAAAATACCCCTGGGAAGGTGGTTACGTGGGTGGAGACCTTACCCATGCAAAAGATGATGAAATGTCATTGGTTGATTCCTCTACTACTCCACCCCACTACCATAGATTCTTTTGGTCCAATTCACACCTCGCATCATTAAAATATGGGCCAATCATCTTTGAGCATCAAAATAGATAGTCCAAACCCATATTTAAGAGTCAATGATGCATCCAAGTCTTCGAAACATCAAGCCTAATTCTTCCAAAATGGATATGAAAAAGCCCAATAACTCCTCGAAAGCCCATAAAGCCCAGCAACTCAGCAACAAGGTAATCCGCAACCACAATGAGAATCTAAAAACCTACAAAACACCTTATATAAAAGATAAAGCACCTAATACGATCCAAGATAAAGAAAAGATAAAATATGCAATGCAAAAACAAGAAAAAAGGATAAATATGCTAAAATAAACTACATAAAAGAATTAAATAAAACAATCTATCATGTATTAAAGCTTCTAATATGCTTTTGCTCTCTGAAAGAGTATATGTGAAATTTAGGGATATGAACTATGAATATGATGCCTGCATTAGAGAGATATTGGGTTGGGTGCAACCATTGAAAAGAAGAAGTAGTAAATCCAAAAGATAATGGGAAGGAGGTGGATCATGATTATGAGGTTCAACTAGATGAATGTAAAATTGGTGAATATGTGGACGAGGGTCGTGAATATAAGGTTACGACCGAAGTTAATGAATAAGAGAGGGCCAAAGAGTTTGGTACATTTAACCAAGCTAATAGTGAGAAGGTGGATGGCAAAGTTAACGAAATTTCACATGATGAAGAGGAAGTGGGAAGGGAAAAAACACGAGATGGGGTGAGTATAATTCCATAGTCATTGGAAGAACACTTCAAGGTTAGGTATGGTTCAAAGTGATGAGGTTAAGAGCAACAATGTTGGTTCCATAAATCTTAAAGTCACAAATGTTGCTTCTATAATACCTTATGAAAGCCACAATGTTTCTACTACAACTCCTTGTCATTCAAGTAATAATGGAAAGGGTAATGTCCATGTTCCATCGACTTTTTTTTCAATTACATCATCACTTCATGCAAAATAAAAGAGATGGGCCTTACCTTAAAGCCCAACCATCTTTCTAGTTCAAAACATTTGGCATTCTGATGGCCTATTAGCCCATAATCATCCAAAGCCCAATAATGGCCCATTTATGGTGCAATTTTCCAAATTGGTCCCAAACCTATCCAATGGGCCTTATCCTAAAGCCCAATATTTTCTTGGTCCAGAAACCTGTTTTCAGATGGTCCACGAAGGCCCACAACAACTAAGTCCATGAAATGGTCCAACCCGAGGCCCATAATTGCGTAGTCCAATATGACTGAGTACGCAGGGCGTACTCAGCTGTACGTTGCGCATGCACGCTTAATGGCTTGTACGTTGCACGTATAGGCTTGTACGCCCAGTGTATTCCCTTCTTAATCCTACTTTAGCCATTAAGCACTTAATGCTAAGATAATAGGTCCAAACCATATATCTGAGTCCTAAACAACGTCTAGACCCATACAGTCATTGACTTGGTGACTTTGCATGCCCCAAATGGACCCAACCTCAAAATATAACACTTTACTATCATGAAAATGGTCCTAACTCATGCATGGATGGGTTTAGACCCCAAAGATGGCAACTTTATGACTCAAGGACCAAAATAACACCAAGAGTGGCAACTCTAAGCTTCAGAAATGATATGAACTCATAAGATCTCAACAATGGAACCAAAAAGGTTCATAAACCCAAACCAAAAGAGATCTAAGCTAAGCATCAAGTTCAAAACTTTATACCTTAAATGAGTACCAAATGCTGATTGGATTTTGGATCTATAAGCCTTCACTCCTCGAGTGAAGCTTCAGGATGACCACCTTCCTTCAAAGCACCAAAATCCACCTTACAAAGACCTTCTAGGCTCAAAACACACGATCATGTAATTAGGGTCCGAGTGTAGTGTAAGGTGGAAAAGGAGGTTGATAAAATGAGGGTTTCAAGTCCATAAGAATGCTTAAATAGTGGATAGCCCCGAAAATTAGGGTTTTCAAGATCTGACCGTATGCCCCGCATACACTTCTATACGTCCAACGTACACCTTCGGATTCCCGATCAATACATTCACATGAGTACGCTAAGCGTACCACTTGGTATGCCCCGCATACTCGCTTTACTGCTTGTACGCTAAGCATACCTTGTTGTACACTCCGTGTACTTCTCAACCCCTTAACCGTAAATACTCTGAAGATCATAACTCCTTTGTTAGAAACCCGATTTCGACGATCCTTATATCCATATAAAGGTATCAAGACACTCAATACTGATATCCATTCATACTCACCATAAGATATCCCGAATGAACATCCGCTTTCCATAAAAACCCGAGCTGACAAATTACCAAAATGCCCATTTGATTTCGAAATACAAACCAAATACCCGAACTATCTGAAATACCTTAACCACTCCAACTGAGTCCAAACCCCAACTTCTCGAGGGTCTGAAGCCTGTTAATACCCAGTCCTTTGATCACCAACTCAAAATGGAAGCAATGTGAAACAGGATGTTACATCAGCCACGTATCTCCAGTACTATGATATATCTTCCCTGTCAAAATCTACTGAGAATGCTTCCCGAGCAGCATGTACGATCAATCATGACAAAATCCCAAAAATGACATGAGAACTCATTTATATTTTGGGCATCGCCATGTCGTGGCCATATGTGTGCCACGTTGTGGTGAGCAAGCAGACTGCATCTTTATCATGTATGGTGACCTTTATCATGTATCGTTCTCTAGTTGACACATATCTCAGTGACACACTCATTGCCATGTCATGGTAAGCATACCATCACACCTTGGTTATCAAGAGCTGACCATAGACTTTGACTTTCGTTGACTTTCTCAAAATAGCAATGCACTTTATCTCAACTTCAAACGACCATAACTCTCTCATACTAAATTTGTTTTGATGATCTTTATATCCACAGAATCATCTCGACAAGATCCACAACTCTCTGTAGTTACATTTTCCTAAATAGCATTTCTCAATTTAAAGCAATTCTATACTTAATTTCATCTACTCGGCTGATATCGATTTACATTTTTTTTACATAATACATATTATGAAAAATAGGTATTGTATTATCATTGGAATTTTACCTTATGATACACTCATAAAAGAAATCGGTAATGGTCACAACATGATGTTTTAGACGTAGCTGAAGTGTGGAAATATCTTGTTTTATATGCGTTTCTGTGGACTCTTCTAGTTGGAAACTAGTAGGAGTTACATGGTTAGTGATTTACGGATATACGATGCATGGAGGTGGACATGGAGGTGAGATGTGAGATATGATAGGCGGGGCCAAGATGACATAGTTAATGGAGATGTAGGGCTTACTTGCGAATGTTATAAGGTGTTTGGGAGTGCTTTCCAAAATGACTTATTATAATATTATTGACTTTTAAAAAAGTCATTAAGTTAAAAAAAATGTTTGGTAAACACCAAACTTTTAGTGTAAAAATGATTTTTTCAAAAGCCAAGAATTCCTGGTTTTTCGAAAAAGTCAATAAGTTGATTGAAAAGCGTTCCCAAACACCCCCTTATTATGTCTGAAAATCAAGACAAATACATTTGGGAGCTTGATAATGATGGTATATATATTTTTTTCTTATAGTAGTTTGTGGTTTCATTAAGTGTTTTTGTTCAACGAGTTAGGTTGATTTTGGGTAAAGGAGTTAGGTTTATTTTTAGTTAAAGGAGTTAGGGGTAGTATCCTGAAATTAACATATTGAAATTTTTGTAGACATAAAACTCTTAGTTCATCCACCTAAGAGGTTGATATTATTAAAAAAACATAAACTCGTTTATTAAAGTGGAATTATGACTAAAACATATTTCATAAACAATATCTACAATAACTAAATTAGAAAATAGAATAACAACAATACTACAATCAAAGAAAGATAAATCACATAATACAATCATAAAATTACATGATGTAATCTTGTGCTATCTTTCAAAACTATGTAAATCTTGAAGAAAACCTCACTATGAAACTTAAACTTTATCAAGAAAGAAAGAGAGAAAAGAATCATCTGAAGTATGTTGATACACATTATATAATCGAGGTTAAATCCATTTATTGTCTAGTTAAGAAAAACCTATGTGTCACACTTACAAGTTTAACAGAAAATGTGGCTCAATCCCTCATTAACACCTTTTTGTCAGCTTTATTCCTTCATGATCAAATCCTCTTCAATATCAATCCTTTCTACACCATTCCACTTCAAGTTTTAGCCTCTTAAGCACTACTTCATTAGCCCATGACGAAACCCAGGTCCATAACACATTACAAGTTACACTACAACATGTTATAGAAAAAATGTTACAAATTACCAAAACACTTCTTAGAAACAAAAAATATAGAAACGAAGAAGTTATGACCGTTTGCCCAAGCCCATGATATTTTTTAGGGTTTTCAATGTATTTAAAGGAAAAGATGCATGTACTTTGGGGAACTTACTAATCTTTGTGCTTACAGTTGTGGATTAATTGTTTTTCATGTACTTATCAGATTATGAAGGTGGGACTGTACACACACATCAAAAGTTTTATGATTTGAGATTTTGCATTGTTTTTCCTTATCACTTTGATTTTGAATATGGTTTATGAGAAAATGTTTTGACTTGATTATAACTTTATAAAAAGGGGTGTTTATTTTATTTCAAAAATGAAATATTATTCTAAAAAATGGAACGTTACAAGTTGGTATCAGAGCCCTGGTTTGAAGGATTTGGATGAACAGTCGTGTGATTCTAAACTCAAACTAAGGATCCGAGAATTTTCACAATTCTTTTGAAAATGATAATTTTAAAATGAGAAAGGAAGATGATATGTGTACAGTCAGTTGAAGCTCAAGTAAATTATTCCCAAAATATTCTCACATGTATGATATGATATTGATGTTATAGTATGAATTGCATGCTAAAAGTAGGAAAATGATCTGCTTAGGGTTGCATGCTAGAGTGCTTGCTTAAGAGGGATGCCTTTTTGTGTGTGATATGTTAACTATTAGATTTGCATGATGGTGAGTAAGCTAAGGATCTTCAGGAATTGTGTGTTACGATTTCCTAATATTTATGATGCCTTATTGTTTGTTGATTTTTCTGCTTGAAAGTTGATTGCTTTGTGATATTTGAAACCTATAATGATGTTAATTAGCTATTAAGTGAATACATTAGGTTGCATGCCACAAAGATTAAATAGTTTTAGAATGATTGATTTCACTTTATTACACAACTCTTTTTTGAGTCCAACCGTTGTAGTGCAAGATCTTTCAGTCGAAAGATTTTTTTAATTTTTGTTGCATGTGATTATATTCGTTAGATAGTTATTTGAAATTGGTAGAAGTTTCTTCCGCAAATGATAGCAGGGTGCGGTGGGACTTCCTAGTGACCTATGAAGAATGTTAGAATGTGCTAGTATGCGCATTTGCATAAGAGATACCCTAAAAGGAGAATATATATATATATATATATATATATATATATATATAGATTAGTAGTATTTAATCAATTGGGTGTGGGTATATGTGATTAGAACGGTTGGTAGTGGTCGTGTGTAGTGATTTAGGAACTTTGAGACAACTCTTGGGACACGTACGAGTATGTGTGAAAGGTAGTATGGTCTCATACTACTGAAAGCATATGATCTGTATGAGGGTCAAGAAGAGTTAAAAAGGCTTCTAAGGAGCTAGTGTACGGTAAATGGTGTGGTATAGCACTAGGGTTAACTGAATTCGTCTCCATCCCTGCCAATATTTCGGTGATGGGCGTTTAGGATGAAGACGAGTCTGGTAAATGTTTGGGCCTTAGTGGTCATGGAAGATAGGGTATTATTAGTGCAAACCTATGAGAGTTAGCTGATTCTAATGTCTCGAAGGCCTTGTTCAATGTAGTGTCGGTTTAAGTAGTGAGGCTAAAGTAGGAAGCGATGGTGATGATCAACTTAAGGATTTCAGCCCGAGGCTGGGTGGTCGGTTGATGTCTTCAGATGTTGTTTTCTAAGATAAGGTTATGTTTTTCTAGCATCACACCTTCAAAGGGAATAGAGAGTAGGCATAAAATTTCAGATTTGAGGTGTAAAACCAGCAAGATATTGGTGAACGTGTGCAAGTTCAGGAACTGCCGGCAGACAGACAATTCAGTTGTTATGAAGGGTTTGTTAGGATTATTATTAGAGCATCTGTAATTTTTATGGAGTAGGGTTCAACTCTCGAGGTGCCTCGTCAATGAAGTGTTATATTAATCGTCCTTGTTTAGTTCGAAGTTGTAATGCATGGGAAAGTTCTCGAGGTCTCAATATGAGATTCAGAGTTTCTTTATGATTGGATGGTTATTATCCAAAGGATCATCTTAGGTTGGTGTGTATCTATTTGAGCCAGTCAGAGGCATTGTTGATTGCAGACGTTAGTCGGTGGTAGTTTGAAACCTAAGCGGGAGAGACATGGGCATTGTGTTTGGAGGATCATCGATATGTTTAATTTTATGCTTTCAACATAATGGGTTAGAGGAATTTGTAATTCGAGTAATTAAGTCAATAATACCGATAAACGTTTGCAAAATAGGTTTTATACTTGGTTGACACAATAGTTTACCAATTTTGTGGGATTAATAGTAATTAAAAAAATTAAGGAAGGTTTTTTCATTAATAAGAATTTTCTAGAGATTTTCCAATTCATTTTGTTTACAATTAAGAGATTTCAAAACTTAATACATTTTGTTTCATCATTGTTTAATACAATAATGCTACACGTAATAGAAACTCGCTAAATTACTACTTGATTATTTAATAATTTCTTTTTGATATATTTTTGATGGGTTCTGATTTAGGGATAGAATGTTAAATTAATAAATCTTTAAAACTATAAGATAATTTGTAGACTCCATATAAAATATGAATTAATTAAAACTTTTTTATATAATATATACCACATAAGAAATTATTAGTTTATATTTTAAGTGAGATTCATAAATTATCTTATAATTTTAACAAATTTAGCAATATATCCCCGAACCCGGACCAACCAAAAATACTATTTTAAAGAATTTATTAAATAATCGAGTATTAATTTTTGCCATATGTTTTTTTTATCACAATTATGTCAGCATCATAGATTTTTGTCATGGAGAAATACCATACACCTCTAAAGTGTGTTGGATATATTTATGAGATAGGCTCAGGGGCGGTTCTTACTAGGTGCCTGGTGTGGTACCGACAACACCTAGTTCCAGTGTACGTAGTGGTAATTTTTTCGAATTTTTTTTAACTTATCGTGCCACTACGTAAAAAAAACCAGCAACTACGTAAAAAAAATTGACAACTACATAATTTTTTTTGTCATTCTATTGGATCAAGGAATGCCAAAAATATATTTACAACCTAAAGTTATAATTAGTTATTTAGTTTATCACTTCAACTCTTAATTAGTAGCCCAAAACCATTATTAATTGTAGCCTTAAAAAACAAATAAGTCTAAAAAAAGCCCAATGACATTTGTAAGATAGTCCAATTGGGAGTTTGGATTTGGTCCACTTGGACATTTCATTAATCGGATGAAAGAAAAAATGAAGGAACATATGCCAAAAAAAATTATCGACATCAGAGGGAAAATACGAAGCTTCTGTGAAGGCTGAAGGGTTCGATCGACATCGACAAAAAAGAAAAAAAAATCGAATCGCTGGCCTGGCTCACTGCAGTCTTTCTTCCATTCCTTGAGCAAAAATCAAATCTCATTAACCCATTGTCCGATTTGAATGCTATGTCTCAAGTCTCAATCTTATTGGAGTTGTTGAAATTGTTATGTTTCTATTGATGTTATTCACTTATTGATGTTATTGACCAATTTGGTATGCTTTTATTGAAGATATTGGATGATTTGGTGAAATTAGTAGTTATTTAGCTTAATGTTGAATTGTAGGTTACCCTTGGTGGTTTTCTTGGAAAAAGACCAAGACCTATTCCAAATGAAAGTGGTGAAGGATCTTCCCAAACACAAATCACCAATCAATCAATTCATTATGTTTCTAATGCAATTCCACAAACACCATGCTCTAATGAATCTAATGAAACTGTTGATTTGAAAGATCTTCCAAAGGACCCGGCGGATAGGCCAACGATTACAAGTTATAAATCAAATGTAAGAGATGATGTAAGAAGAGCTTATTTGCTTCAAGGGCCTTGTCAAATAATGTCACATAAGTTTTCAAAAAAGAAAATAGGTGATAGATTAAGAAACTTCGTTCCTTCATGGTTTAAAGATTTTGATTGGTTGGAATATAGTGTGAAAAAGAATAAAGCATATTGTTTATATTGTTATGTGTGTGGAGACCTCATGGGACAAAAAGGAGGGAGAGATGCATTTGTTTCCCAAGGTTTTGATACTTGGAATAAAAAAATGCATTTCGGACTGATGAGGGTAGTATTGATAGTTTTCACAACAAAGCAAGAGAAAAATGTGATTTTCTATTAAGAGAAAAACAAGTTATTAATGTACTCTTGAGGATGCAAGCCGAAGCGGAGGACCATAAATATAAAGCTAGATTACGTGTTTCTATTATTGTTGTTAGACTTTTATTGAAACCGGTTTACCGTTTCGTGGTCATGACGAGTTGGTTAACTCGAAAAATAGAGGGCTTTACATTAAAGTGCTAAAAACCATGCGAGAGACTAGTGAATATATTTTTAACAATACTTTAGAAAATGCTCCTAAAACAATCAACTTATTTGCCCAAAAATTCAAAAGGAACTTGTGCAATGTTTTGCACAAGAAGTATTTTTGAGTATTCGCCAAGAGATTGGGCAAGATGTATTTGCTTTATTAGTTGATGAATCTAGTGATATCTCAAAAAGGAGCAAATGGCTATTCTTTTGCGATATGTCAATAGTCTTGGCTTTGTGAAGGAAAGATTTATTGGACTTGTTCACGTGAAGGACACATCCGCGTTGACACTAAAAAAATGCCATAAATGAAGTCCTTACAAGTAATAAGTTGAGTTTTAGTCAGGTAATTTATTATTTAATTTTTTTATTCAATTTAATTTAATTAGATTTATGTGTTATATCATATATATTTTTTGATTTTTTAATAGATAAGAGGACAAGGTTATGATGAGGCTAGCAATATGTGAGGGAAATTCAATGGTTTGAAAGCTTTGATATTACAAGAGAATGACACAGCCTTTTATGTACATTGCTTTGCACAACAACTTCAATTAGTGGTTGTGGCTGTAGCAAAAAAGCATGATGGTGTTAGTGATTTTTTTAAGCGAATTTCGTTGGTGGTTAATGTTGTTTGTGACTCGTGTAAAAGAAAAGACTTACTACGGGAACAAGCAAGGGAAAGGGTGCAAAAAGGATTGTGCGGTGGTGAACTTGAAACGGGGAAAAGGTTAAATCAAGAGACTACACTAGTTCGAGCGGGAGATACAAGATGGGGTTCACATTTCAACACACTCACAAATTTGATGAAGTTGTTTGCGGATGTTCTTGTAGTGTTAGATTTTGTGAAAGAAGAAGGAGGGTCATTAGCAAACCGTCAACAAGCATCCGGAATCTTATCATATTTTAAATCATATGAGTTCGTGTTTTACTTATATATGATGTATGAGATTTTACGCCTCACAGGTACATTGTCAAAGCAACTTCAAAGAAAAGATCTAGACATTTTAGAAGCGGCTTCGATGGTTAGAGGGACAATGGAAGCATTGAAAGCTTTAAGAAACACGGGGTTTGCTATCATTTTGCCAAAGGTATCCTCTTTTTGTCTAATACACGATATTGATATTTTGGATATGGAAGATTTGTATGTTGGTGCGAGAAACTGTAAGACCACAAAGACTAATATATTTCATTTTAAGGTTGAAATCTTCAACACGGTGGTGGATATGCAACTTATAGAATATCTGGATCGATTTAGTGAAACAACCACCCAACTACTAGAATACATGGGTGCTTTGAGCCCTTGTGATTCATTTGCACAATTTGACAAAATCAAAGTTGTTGAAGTTGGGTGAGTTGTACAAGTATAACTTTGATGATTCAGATATGATAGACCTTGAAGGACAACTTGACATATTTTATCACTCTTGCATCAAAGATGAGCGTTTCACTAGTTTGAAAGGAATTTCCGAACTTTCTCGTTTGATGGTTAGTACGGGGAAACATCGGTCTTATCCTTTGGTTTATAAGCTTTTAAAGTTGACTTTGATATTACCCGTAGCGACCATAAGTGTAGAAAGATGCTTTTTGAAGATGAAACTCTTGAAGACCGACTTGCGCAACAAAATTGGCGATGACTTTTTGAACGACGCATTGCTTTGCCATGTTGAGACCGAAGCACTTGTGAAAGTTGAGAATGAAAAAGTAATGGAACGGTTCCAAAAGATGTCGGCACGAAGAGGACAAATTTAAATTGTAATAGATAGTTGTTATGTTTTTAACTTTTTATGTAATTGATGATTTTTTTAGTAGACGTAATGAATTAATTTTTGGTTTTATATTATGTTTCGCCCGAAAAAAAAAATCAGCAACACCTACTATCAATTCCTTCGTTCGTCCCTGGATAAGTTATAACATAGATTTCATGAAGGTTTAATACAATAAAACTATTTACCTTACGCCTTTAAGATATATTGGATATGTTTTGCAAGGTATAATCATACTATGCTTATAAAGGAAGCATTTTTCCTATCACCTCATGCATTTGAAACCCCTATACAAATTTCTAAGCACCTCATGCATTTGAAACCCCCACACCTTTCCACCTTCAAAGTAATTAATCACATGTCATGAAAGGTTTTATAACTTATATAATATGTTTAATTAGCAATTAATGGATAATATACTATAAAAATACCATTCTCTTTGAGTAGACACACAAATACAAATCATATACAAAATTCACAAAGAAAACAAGTTTAAATGTTTTGTGTTGCTTGAGGGCTTTGGACTATTTTTCGAGCCATGTTATTATGTTAAAGTTTTTAATTTATTAGTTTGTTATATACTAATTCTTTTTTTTATATTTTTCTTTGTTTAATTATTCTTTTAAAACAATCATTTTATGTTGTGGTTGAAACTTTAATATAAATTATATTAGATTCATATTATCGATTATATGTTATGGAAAGTGATATAGATAATATTTAATTAAATATTGTATATATGTTTGTATGTTTGTGTTGCTTCGAAGTAATAATTAATAAAAAAATCATGGATATGCAATATTATACATAATATTCATGTGAGTCTCTTTAAAATGTAAAGTGTCTATCGTATCACTTTATATTTTATTATATGTTTAACATTTTAATAATAATAAAAAGTATATTTTAAAAGTTTTCTTTCATTTATTAATAGTAATAAGTGGTTTTAAAACTAATAAACCATAATTATAAATAATAAAATCAAATTATAAAAATCATGGATATGTCATATTATCCATGCAAATCTCTTTTGAAATGCAAATTGTCTATCTTATCAGTTTATTATTTAGTGTATGTTTCACATTTTAATAGTAGTATTAAGAGCTTCTTAAAAGTCTTCTTTAACTTATTAATAATAATAAGTGGTTTAAAACTAAAGAACAACAAATTTAAATAATAATAACATCAATTTATAAATTACATAACTAACAACAAATAAATTGTATAAATAAACATTATTGAAATTAGAAAATAACCGTATAAATAAAAATTTAAATTAATCAATCATAAAAATTGTTAAAATTAATATTAAATATATAATTATATTTAATATTATTAATGAGGAATGTGGATTGATGTCAATAAATAATATTGTTTAAAATATTATATCAAAGTTAATGTTAATAATATAATCATTTTAAACATATATTTTTCAACATTTTAACAATATATTTTTAACCTACATTGCGCAATACGTGAGAATTAAATGTTTATGTTGGTGTAAAAGGAAATTAAATGTTTATGTTAGAGTTGTTAATTTGCTTTGTGGTATAGCTTATCTCACAAGATACATACATAGTTTCGGAGGCCTATGATATATACTTTTATGTTGATATATTGCTTTATAATATAATTTACATCACAAAACACATCCAACATACCTTTATGGTAATGCACTTCTATGATATAGTCAACCTCACACAACACACTCAACAAAACATATACAATATACTTTGGAGGCCTATGCTATAATGTTAAAATAATTTTAAGAAATACTTATGGCAAAAATTAATACTCTATCTCCGAATCAAAACCCGTCAAAAATATTATCACCAAAAATTTATTAAATAATCTAGTATTAACTTATCGAGTTTCTATTCCATATAATTTTATTGTTTTAAACAATGATGAGATAAAATGTATTAATTTATGGAATCTCTTACTTATATACAAAATGATGGAAGAATCTATAGAAAAAAAACTCTAAACTTTGAAACCGATAACATTAACGTTATTTACAATTAAACATATGAAACCGATAACATTAACGTTAATCGGATATAAGACCCGTTTTACAAACATTACCAATTTCTTAGGCTTAATTATAATTATAAATAAAATAAAAACGATGATTTTTTCATTAATCAAAGTTTAAAGATTCTTTCACAAGATTTTCAAAAAATACTAACCTTTGGAATCCCATTATTTAAATAGGATAACCTTCAATTCAATAGAAAGATATCGAAACTCAAAAATATTTTTTCCCATTAAAGATAATCTTCAATTCAAATAAAAAGATATCAAAACAAAATACAAGCATTAAGAAAAGATATACTCATATATAAACCTAAAATATTTCAAAATATTTATCTACTTAATTAATAAGCTCCACGTAATACAAAATCACGGTCACGATTCTGTAATCTTCCCCATCCACGATGGTGGGACCATCCCCGTTTGCTCATGAACCGTGTTAAACAACGGCGGCAACATTTTGTAAACGCCGGCGACTTCCTTCATCGCACCACCATCACCACCACCATTTGCGCCGGTCCATATGCTAATCTTCGGCTGCAAACCCTTAACTGCCTCACCATTAATCTTGGCGATTTCTTGATACATTCCTCCATTGATCATCAAATAGTCTCTTAAAGCTCCATAGTTGCCTCCCATGGCACCCAAAAGGGTGCGTAAGTAAGTACCTTGAGCTTGAGCAAGAGCAACAAGTCCCTCCGCCTCCTTCTGTTTTGCATATAATTCGCCGTCGGCGACTTGTTGGCGGGAGTAGAGTGTCGCCTCCGCCATCGCCTTCTGAGCCTCCGCTTCCTTCTCTTTCTCGTACAGAATTGCTTCTGCAGACTTCTGCTTCCTATAAAGTTCCCAATTCGCCTCTTGTACCTTTATTCACACATCGATTGTTCAAATACAAGTTTAAATTCATGTTTAATAGAGGATTGATTTGATAGAAGTTATCACCTTCGTTTCATACTCAACGCTAGCTTTGCTCAAGAACTCGGCCTTGAGTTTCTCCGTCTGAGTCATCGCGTTCATGATCTCCACCTCCTTCTGCAGCTCCGCCTCGCGGAGCGCCACCGCCTTTTTCGATTCCACCTCTGCAACCTGTGAATCCTTGGCCCACTTTGCCTTCTTCATTGCCAGCTCTGCATTTGCTTCAGCCACTTCAGCCTCCCTCTGGTTTTCAAACACCTTCACCTCCGTTTTCACCTTTATCTCCTCCTTCTTCCCCTGTCCTTCCCTCTGTGTCGCTATGATCTTTGTCTCTGCGTCTATCTTCGCTGCATTCTGAAGCGTTTGGCCTTGGCGAAGCTTAGATCCAATTTCACCCTAAAACAACAATCAATCGTGAATCGCATACTGAGTATCCATCATTCAAAACTTAAGAAACATAAAATTACCTTCATCCTTGCTTCAGAAACATCGATCTTAGCTTGATTTGCAGCCTCCTGTTGGATTTTTTGCCCTAGGTACGAAAAATACTCCTGTCCAGGTTCGTCGACCATCTGTTTCACATTGGCATTGTAGATCAACAATCCGAACTGATTAAGTTCCAATTGAACCTTATCGAACACTTCCTTTTTAAAATCCTTCGTCCCTTTGAAAATTTCTTCCATGGTCATGGACGCAGCAAGGACGCGCGTCTCCCCTTCGATGACCCCCTTCACGAGCTCTTTCACATGATCTGATTGCTGATCGTGAGGAGCGATAAGCTTGGCGTATTTGTGGAGACTATCGTCATCGTCGATACGAGGACCGATGGTGAATACCGCGGGGAGTTTGAAGGGGAGTTTCTCAGCGCTCATGGCCTGAACATCGAAAGTGTAGTTGACTGGAGAAATGTCGAATCGGGAGCAGGACTGGCCGGGAAGTACCCATACTTTCTTGGCGATTTTGATGTCGTCGATCCCGAATCCGGTGATCACCAGATACTCTGACGCACTTGCTACCCTATACATGGCCGGAGATATTGAAAACGGCGCCGGAGGTTTATCTGTCTAAGTCTAACTGATGAAGATTTGATGTAAGTTTTTAGGTGGTTGTTTTGCATGCGAATAATGCCTTGTGATTTTGTGAATATATAGAAGCCAATAGCCAATAGCCAATAGCCAATGTAAATTTCCTGGTGATTTCCTATTGATATAAATGGTTACATGTAAATTACAAGCATAAAAATATATTCTACTATTTTTATAAAAGTAATAAAATTTTGGTTCCACTTTAACTTTTATTTATTAAGTCTTAAATATTTATAATTTTTAGTTTTTTCGTTCTTGATTTTGATGATTATTGAATGTTTGTTTGAGTTTATATGCAAGAATAAATTTGGTTTTTTTTTTAATGATATATAATGAAATTTAGATTCTTTGGCATATCTTAAAATAATAAATTACTTTATACATGGAAAAAAAAATAGAATTTGACGGAGCAGTTCGACTATACTAACCAAACGGAACGCATAATCAATTTTTTTGTTCCAATTCTTTTAGCAAAAATTTACTGGTGATTTTTGATTGATATAATAAATTGTTTTTTAATGGTTGGCACATTTTATATATAAAATGAGCGTTACCAAGGACCTAGGAGATGAATAACAACAACAATATTAAAAGGAAGTAAACTTAGAAGAATTAGCTGGAGGTTAACACTTAACCCAACTTCTCCTTACAAACTAGGGCTGGATTGTAGATCTAGGATGCCTATCGATCACCTCAATCGCCTCTTCTTTTCTACACGTTAATCTGATATGATCCATGCCATATTTCATTTTCTATATTCTCTCTCCTGAAGAACCTCATCCTTATTTTCTCCAGTTGGTTAATATTTTTTTCAGGTACCTTGTATGTTAAAAGGAAATATGTACCAAGACTACCAAGAACAAATTTGTAGAGAGTCAATCGACCGCCAAACGAGAGGGTTTTTGCCTTCTAAGAGAAGAGTTTTGCATGGACTTATCAATGATAAAGGACTAACGTATTGCACGTTCCATTGATATTCCAATTGTAAGACCTATGTACGTTATTATGAGAGATCAAATTAAGCAATTAAGATGTTTGGAAGCAAGTTCGAGTTCCACATGTTGTGTTGCAAACCCAAATAGTTTGCTTTTATGTAGATTTACCTTTAAACCATAAGCTAATTCGAAGCATCTGAGTATCCTTATAAGGTTATGAGTGTTTTCCAAAGACTAATTACCAAAGAAGATCACATCATCTACATTTTGCAAATATGAGATTGTAGGCCCACTATTCTATAATTAAATACTTGAAAACACATCCTTTTCTTTGGCTTCTTCCATAACGACATGAAGGTCCTCGACTACCATAATGAATAAAAAGGTTAAAGAGGATCACCCTGCCTGAACCCCACTCCATAAAGAACTAGGTTGTCGGTGACCCATTGAAAAGTACTCAAATATAGGGAAATTATAGGCACCTGCAAACCTGATTCCTCCATTTTTAACTAAAGTTCATCTAACCCATAATAGAGTCTAAATAGCACCAACTAAGGTCGTCAACAAGTCTTCACAATCCCTTGATTGAAATATTCTCTACCAAGAATCTTTATGTGTTTCTCATGTTGATTTCAACCTTGGCCTTATACAATTTAAATGCATCAAAGACTTCGTTTTTTATCGCGATAAATAAACATGAAAGAATCGAATCGATTCATCATATAACGTAATGAAATATCTCTTACCTCCTCGTGTAAGTATTCCATTTAGTTCATAGATGTTATAATGAACTAGTTGTAGTAATGATGTAACATGTTTAACACTTGGAAAATGTTTCTTGATAAACTTAGATTTTACATAGGTTTGCATTAATCAAAATCTTTATTGTTTATTTTTATCATTCTATTAGTTTCCGTTATTTTAAATATTTTTAATCATAAAACATTATTTCATCCACTTCAAAACCAGTTACATATTTGTTATCGGTACTGCCACAGTGCCACTATCACTGATGGTATCCCCACTATTAGTATCACTCTCACATGCACTAACAACAACAACAACTAAATCAACATCTAAAATTGAAACCAACTTTATTTAGTTCAAGTTGATATGTCCACGTGTAACCCTTCTTACCAAACTTATCTATAGATACAATTCACTTCAAGATTCCTGGAACATGTAACAAATCTTGAGGGTAACTCTACGACCATTGCGGAATTTCAAGACCATCATACCAATGTCGCAAACACTAACTCTATGACCATCAACACACACCACCATAGTTCCTTCACATATTAAACCATAAGTATGGAAGCTTGACTCACTTCAACAAACATGAACTATAGCTCCATAATCTATAAACCAACCTTGAGCTGCTACTTGCCGAGTAAAAGAATTGTAGCATTCCGTTTAAAATTTAATAAATAAATAAATAATAATTATAATAAAAATAAAATAAATAAGTAACCCATAAAACCTCGATATGTATGCTATATTTTATATTTTTAGCGTTAAATCTATAATAATTTATCAGTGTTATCCTCAGGAGTTAAAAGTTATATTTTCTGGGTGTTGAGGGTTAAATGGTAACATATGGACTTGTATTGAATAGTTTTTTGGAAGCAGGGGACAAAGAGTAAAATATGGACTTAATTCGAAAAGAAAGGGGATGGAGGGACTGAAAGTGTTAAAATGCAATAAGTTTGATATTTGGAGGCTGGACTAAGATCTGTCACCTCCCATCTCCTGTCTCGTTTAAATGCTTTGCACAAACCCTAACCCTTAGAAAAATATACAGCCGCCACCCTTATACCTCCCATCCTCCAGTCGTCACCTCTTAGTTGCACAAAGACCACCAAGTAACCACCACCATCGACCTCCTTTCCCCCATGACGGAAGAGCCCAAAACCGACGAGGAGCTGCGGACAGCCTCCAGGCGTTGCTGCTTCGTTGATCACCATTAACAGCCGACGCTGCCAACCCTTGCCACCGTGGTGAAATGACGAGCAGCCACCCCTTGCTACTGTTTCTACTGTTAATTCTGCTGAGGAGAGAAGCAGGGGGATTGGAGATGCACGTTACAGGATGATATCGTTGCATTCATTTAATCGGAGAGGAATTGGTCTTTTGCAACCCTTTTTCTTTCTTTCGTGCGTGGAACCGACGACAACCAGCTAGCCCGTTGTCACCCCCGCTTGACGACCCTCCTTCCACTGTTTCGATCATCGTTTGCCTCCCCGAAGGGATGTCGTGTTCGTGTTTCACATGAGTACGTGTGTGCTGCTGCTTCAAGTTCCTGTGGTGTGTGTGGTTTTTGGTGTGCCTGAAAACGTTTAGAACCACCATGACAGCCAACCATAATGGTTGTCTTCGTTTGCTGCCTTTCTACCACCAACAACCACCATGTGAGATGGATGTGTGTGATGTAGTGTCTGTGCATGTTTATTTCCATTGGATGTTATTTGTGGGTGCTGCTGGACCGGAGACTGAAGAAAAACCACCACCACCACCGTGAGGTGGTAGCTGCCGCCACCGGCCACCATTTTTGGTGGTTGTGTTGGGCCTTTTTATTCTTTTGGTGCTAGTGTGTGGGTGTGTGTTGTAATAAATTGTATGTGTGTGGGATTGTTGGAACTATTACTCAAACTGTCGTCGTGTACGGGTGGCTGCCGCCTCCTGCCGTAATGGACCGCCGCTGACCACCACTGCTCGAGGTAGCAGTGGGTGGTGCCCAATTTATTAATTATATGTTTAGTTAATTAGATTATCATTCAACTTTAGGAGTTGGAAACCCTAATTAGGGTTTTGAAAACCCTAATATCAAGAAAACCCTAATTTGGAGTTGGTCAGGACCCGCATTAAAACTATTAATTAAACCTAAAATAATAAGTTAATAATTCCCCACAATTAACTTGATGATATATTGGGCTTAATGGATCAAGCCCTTAATGGGTTTAGTGAGGAACACTAACCCTAGTTATCATCTTATGTAGAAACCCTAGAATCGAGGAGCTTTATTTTGGGCAATAATCGGGCACATATTTGGGTTGTTGACTAGATTATTATTTCAACCGAAAATGACTAAGTCAAACATTAATCAATCATACCCTTAAGGGATTAAGTACTTAATGGTTTAAGTGTTCTTACTTAACCCTAATCGTCATTTCATGTGAAACCCTAACCGTCATTTCACGTGAAACCCTAATCGTTACTTCGTGTGAAGTGGTCATTGTTGCATGTGACTATGACCCGTGATCGAGTATTGACTTAAGTATCTTCCTGTAGGTGATTGGAAGTGAGTTGAAGCTGGTAGATTCTTTCATTGGTACAGTGGTTTCTGCACGCACATTGAGGTGAGTTTCGCCTCACTGTACCCGTGGGTTGAAGGCACCAATACCGACCCACTAGTATTGATTATCATCTAGTAAAGGGATGCTCTAAGGACTATATATAGTTATGTAGGATAGAATGAGGACTCTTAATCTAAGATCTCTTACATGTTCCTTGTTTGATTGTGGTTTTAGAGTAGGATCACCTGTCCAGATGACTATCTCACCCCTAAGTGTATATGGTTAAGCATTCTTTAGATTTTTTATATTTAGTATGATGTTATGGTGTTGTGATCTATTAGATCTGAGTTCTGGTATTAAGTATGTTGTTATGCTGTAGTGATCTATTAGATCTATGTTATAGTATTGAGTATGTTGTTATGCTATAGTGATCTACTAGATCTGTGTTCTGGTATTGAGTATGCTGATATGTTGTAGTGATCAGTTAGATCCTCCTTGTATGAATTTTGTTGCTTTGTGGTAATAACCTGTAGAACTGTATGTTATCTGTGCTTGCTGGTTATCATCTATGGAGTTCCTTTAGGGATTGTCGGTGGTTACGTAGGATGGCCTGAGAACTCTTGGTCTAGGCTCTCTTGCTTGTTCCTTGTATGTTATCTGTGCTTGTTGGTTATCATCTGTTTACTTATGGTTACGCATTCTATGGGGTTTAGTTGGTAGCGGGACTGTATGTGATGAGAGGATTAGTAGGCGATAATGAGTTGTATGATTATTGTTGCCTGTATTATGTGCCTACTTAATCATGATTGTTTATATGTCGACATATTGTGTTTGGTTGGGTTGAGGCGGTCTTGCTTTATGTTGAAGGCCAACGGACCCAGGGCGGACCAGATAGACTGCAGACCCATTAGGGCATATCAGTTAGGCCGAAGGCCCGGAGAATGATCCAGACAGGCTGAAGGCCCGGGAGGGCGGACCAGCAGACATGCTGAAGGTTATGAGAGTGGGCCAGATAGACTACAGGCCCAGTGAGGGCGGTTTAATCATACCGTAGACTCTATATGCATGTTGTTTGTTTGTTGGTATATGTTATCTGTTGTGTGGTGGTATTTTTGGGAAAACTCACTAAGCTTTATGCTTACAGTTTTGTTTATGGTTTCAGGTCCTTCAGATGATCAAAGTGGCAAGGCGAAGGCGTGACCGTACACATCCTTGGTTTTACAGCAGATTAGATCTTGGGAAACTCTGATTTTCAAATAATGTTTGAGAACACTATTTTTGTAAACATTTTATTAGTAAAAGGATCGTTTTAAAAAGTTTAAAATTTGTTGAAATTTTCGGGGCGTTACAAGAATATATCATGTTAACTCCTCTAAGACACATGTTTATTAACAAGTAGGTGAGATCCTCAACAACATTTGTGGGCCTGTTTGAAGTCCTACATTTCCTTATGGGGCACTATGACATCTCCTATTTTTCAGAGCCAATTAAAACTTTTATTTATGCTTTCAAAATTCCATGTTGTCTTTGTTGTGGAAAATCCCAATTTAATAAAACATTTAGAGATAAAAAATTATTGTTTCAAAATAGCAAAACACTACGGATAGTCATAATTAATACCCAACATAGGTCATAGCGTAAAGACATAAATGTCTTGAATACTATTATAGGCTTGTCCCTTATTCACTCAGCATCCTATTCAATTTCCGACAGCCTTAGTACTACTACATATGATGCATATAACTTTGAGTGGGTCGGATTTTAGAACCTGATGAGATACATAGGTGTTCAATCCTAAAATATTTATAATGATAAATAATCATATGTAATAATCTTGAAAAATAAATGTTACCATAAAATTGATGGGTTTTATAAGTATCAAAAATCATATTTTTAGCGGAAAACCTAAATCCCTAAGTTCGCATACACCCTAATGGATCTATGTTCTCACTATGATATGCAAACAACAATTTGAATTTAAGAACCCTAAAGTACATTTCTATTTTCGATTTAGGAGAAGGGATAATAGAAAACATACTTTTTAGTTTATTATTGTAAATAAACTAGTAATCCTTCTTTGTAGAACTTCAAAAAGCCAACACCATAAATCTTGTGCCTCTGATGGCTCACACCCAAACCCTAGCAGTTGAAGGCCGAAGAGGAGAGAGGAGAGGGGAAAATATATTTTGAACTCCTTTGGTAATTATGACTGCCAAAAATATGAACCCCAATGGGGGATTATATAGTTTACTAGAATGACTTTGATAAGGTAGGTTTCCTTGGCTAAGCCTTATCTCTTTTTCTTTCCCCCCAAGTTTCCTTAGAGCCAAAGAAAAGCTCTAGAAGCTATCTAGAATCCCTACTAGAATTTTCCACCTTGAATGGAGGTTCTACAATTGGTCAATGCTCAATCTTTTGAACATTGTAACCTATAGTCCTTCCACTTTTAGTTATTTCAGTTAATCCCAAAATTAATTCCAATTAATATATGATTAATTCTTAATTAAACAATATAATTTAGAATTAATATATTTTTCTCAAAACATATTAATAAATTATTTATTTTGATTTCTAAATAATTTATTAACCATATAATAAATTAATAAATCAGTCTCTCTCTCCAAATAACATTCCAGTTTCTTACTAGGTTTGAGGGCAACCAAAAAGGACTTCGCTAATAAATCAAGTTTAAAATAATTTAGTTAATGGATTAGACATCTAATCCAACAGTCTCCCACTTGGATAAGTCTATAACCAAATTACAACTTCCAAATTAAACAACAAAGTGTGCTTTCCAAAGCAACTGCCAAACTCTGATCTAATAGACATTATTCCTTAGATAAGTGATCCAATATTCCTCTGTTCTACTAGATATCATATAGACATGAGATGGGGATTAGAATCAATCTCATTATCTAAGTTTTGTTTCTCGATTTCTGAATTATGATGACGACATAAGACTTCAAATTAAACACATCAATTGCATCTTGGCTGGGCCCAACACTATAATTCAACACCAAATCACCGAGGGGACCAAATATATCGTTTCTTCCTGTTAGGGTAAAAGGAACAAATAAATTTTGAATTAGATGCTTGTATCATTTACTCACCAAATCATACATGACACTGTGTTTTATAACATCATGTTACTGATATGTTTTCATAGTACCAATGCACAACCGACTTGTAAATTACAACTCATATATCTCTATTTCAAGATTATAATATATTATCATCTTAGAATTACTCGTGATATAATCCATGAAGTAATTCCCTGAGTGTGGGTTTATCCAATACTTAAATCTCCATTTTAAGTACTCATGAATGTTGTAGCAATACAATTGCTATGTCTAATTCCATTAGAGAATCTTAAATCCAATTAATGACAATATTAATTCATTACTTACTTCCTAAAGTATGAGTGACTAGAAGTAAAACATGCAAAATAAAACACAATAATAAATAATTGACAAATGCAGTAAACAAACTCATAAATAATCTCTATTATTTAATCACTAAAAATCATTAGCATTTGATTTTGCAAGTTTCAAACTAATCATCTAACTACTAAAACTAGTATCGTCTCTCAATCCAATACTCCTAGCATGCTGGTTATGCTTAACCCTACTCAGAGTATTCGTCAAATGATCTGCATGATTCTCTACTGATGATACCTTCTTCACAGTGAGGTGACCTTCTTCTACTCTATGTATGATAAAAAATGGTATTTTCCATCGAGATGTCTTGATTTTCCATGATCTCTTGGTTCTTTAGTTAAATCAACCGCTCCTTCATTATCATAGAAATATTCCATTGGCTCCTGAATGGTTGGAACTACTCCAAGATCTCCGATGAAGTTCCTCATCCAAGCTGCTTCCTTTGATGCTTCACTTTCCGTTATGTAATCTGATTCACACATAGAATCAGCCACCGTGTCTTCCTTGTAACTTTTCCAAGTAACTGCTCCACCATTTAATAGAAACACCCAGCCCGACTGTGTATGAAAGTTGGCTCTATCTGTTTGAAAGTTAGCGTCACCATACCCATTCACTCTCAATGTATCACTACCTCCAAAGACTAGAATCATATCCTTTGTCTTTTACAGATACTTGATAATGTTCTTTATTGCTGTCCAATGAGCTCTGCTAAGATTTCCCTGATAGAGATTAGTCATGCTTAAAGCAATGGATATATCAGAGTGAGTACATGTCATAGCGTACTTGATCGATCCTATAGCCGAAGCACAAGGGACTTGACTCATATCAATTATCTCTTCATCCGTACTGGGGATTTGAGTCTTACTCAATTTGGCATTGCATTGAATAGGTAGCTCTCCTTTCTAGGAATTTTCCATACTAAGTCGTTTTAGTACCTTGTCTAAGTATGTACTTTGACTAAGTCCAATTGGTCTTCTCTTTCTATCTCTCAAAATTCTTATCCCAAGAATATAGGTAGCCTCTCGTAGATCCTTAATAGCAAAACACTTTCCAAGCCAATATTTTACTTCTTGCAAGGTTGGAACGTCGTTTCCCATGAGTAGTATGTCATCAACATACAATACTAGAAAAACTACTATACTGCCACTAACTTTGACATGAAAACATGACTCATCCTCACTTCTAGAAAAACCAAACTCTTTGACCTTTTCATGGAAGAAAAGATTCTAGCTGCAAGATGCTTGTTTCAATCTATAGATGGATTTATCAAGCTTACACACTCTTTTAGGAAACTTTCCATCAACAAAACCCTTTGGCTGACTCATGTGAACATCTTCAGCCAACTCCTCATTAAGCAAAGCAGTTTTGACATCCATCTACCAAATTTCATAATCATGAAAAACAGTTATGGCGAGCATTATCCTAATAGATGTTATCTTGGATACTGGTGAGAAAGTCTCATCGTAGTCAATCCTTGGGGTTTGATTGAAGCCCTTCACAACAAGTTGTGCCTTGAATGTGTGCATATTTCCATCCATGTCAGTTTTTTTCTTGAAGAACCATTTGCACCTGACTGTATTACAATCGGGTGCATGATCAACCAAATTCTAAAGTTGGTTATCATATATGGATTTGATATTTTTGTATATTGCATCTTTCCATTTTGAAGCCTCATGGCCCGCCATTGCTTCCTTGTAGTTGGCTGGTTCTTCCAAATTTACCAATTTACAATCACTGATAAATGTATCACCATGTAACACTCGGTTTCACATTTGCTTCATTATTTAGGGATGTTGCCCAATCATTAGATATCATAAGGATTATGGCCTTGGGGAAGAAAGGATTTGGCCCTTACTGGATGTGGGTATTATACTTTAAGTAATCCGAGTTTTTGATGGTGTTTTGGAGCCCAAGGGTATAATCATCATTTGTTGGTTTAGGACTTATGAATTTCGGGTTCTTGTTTGGGAAATTTTAAGGCAAGGGTGAGTTGTTAGAAGCGTAGGGCTTCTCATCACCTTTTTCGTGGATATAAAGTTCGCTAAAACGAACTTAGGACGAAGGAGTTAGGACCGAATGATGTTGAGAGTTTTGGAGGGACATCTAGTATGTGGGACGTACTAGATGTATACATGGGGCGTACCAAGTAAGATGGTCGCAGGTAGTCTTTGAGTGCGTTGAGCGTAACGAGGTGTACACGGGGCGTACTCCCTTCAACCATGAAACCCTATTTTTTTGGTCCTTGACCCTATTTAAACCTCATTTCTTTCATGAGCCTCATCTTTTATTAGCCTCTAAGCCTCCTAAATCCTAGAACTCAACCCTTAGCCTTTATCATGGAGCTTTTAAGCCATTGTGAAGGATCTTAGAGTATTTTTGTGTACTTTGAAGAGCTTGGAGCTTTTTGAAGAATCAACATGTGGAAGGGAGCTTGTAGATCCAAAAATTTTCCATCTTTTACAATCTATTGAAGCTAAAAAGCTTCAATCTTGCCATCTCTTTGGTTAGACCTTTATTTGGGTTTGATTATGGTCATTTTAGCCTCTTATGGTTGGTCTTTGTGAGCTAAGACTGTTTAAGAGTCTTGATCTTGTAGATCTGGATGTTTTAGGTGTCTTAAAGGAATAAAAATGTGATCTTTGTAGTTTATTTGGACTCATGCATGTGTTAAGACCTTTAATTAAGATCTTTTGAGCTCTAGATCCCCCATTAAGCCATGCATGCAAGTAAAGTTGCCAAATTTAAGTGTTAAGTCATCCATAAGAGTCAGATCCGAGAGTTTGGAGCAAGGGCTTAAGTGGTTAAGTGATTAATGGAGAAGATTGGAGTTTAGGGGAGTATACTTGGTGTACCCATCTGCTACGCTACGCGTACTAGCCCCGAAGGGTGTACGCTAGGCGTACCAACAGAGTACGCGGGGTGTACTCGGCCTACTGGACTTTTCTTGTTTTGTTGACTTGTTATCCATGGATTGTTGACCATAAGTTTGACCAGGGTTGACCATTGGATATTTTGAGCCATTTTGGATGTTGGGCCTTCTCGGGTTAGGTACATGATTGGTTTGGGCCCAATTTGGATATTTGGGCCTTATTGGGCATTGTGGTGTCATTATGGGTTTGGGCTATGTTGTGGGATTGGCTGCTTGGGGCATTTTTGGGCCATCTAAGAATAAGTGTTTTGGATTAGAGAAAAGTTAATGGGATTTAGGGTAAAGCCCATGTAAGGGTTTGGGCCCAATTTGGAAAATTGGACCATAAGTGGGCCTTGGATGATTATTTGGCTTGAGGTCCTTTTGATTATGAGTTTGGGCCTTAGTCTTGGACCGAACTTGGTAAGGGATAAAATGGTCTTTTTTACCCCATATATGGATTGTTGGTTTTGGGTTTGGAGCCCAAATTTTAATTGAATGTTTTCATGTTTGATAATGCGAGGATTCTAGTGGATCTGCAGTCCGAGATATATTTTTGGGTTCAGCTATCAAGGGGAGTCTCCTCACTGTACCATGGGTCGAAGGCACCAATTCTGACCCACTTGGTTTATGTATTATAGGAAGACCAGGGGGTGGCCCTTGGCATTTGTATGAAAGAGCAGGGGATGGCTCCTGGCAATCTGTATGCAAGACCTGAGTATAGACTCTGGCAGTTAATTAGATAAGTAATGGTAGATTGTATGCTAGTTGTATTTGTGATGCTTACATGGAAGACCAGGAGGTAGCTCCTGGCACTTATCTATAAGACCTAGGGTTTTGGTCCCCGACTAGGAAAGGAAAGACCATGACACCGCTCGTGGCATAACGACCATATTACGGTTGGCACATAGCACCTCCTATTGTATGCTTGATATGTATGGCTCGTATGGTATGTATGGTATGTGGTATTTAGGGAACTCACTAAGCTTTGTGCTTATAATTGTGGTTTATGATTTCAGGTACTTTTGGTTCGAAAGCGAAGGGTCCAACTTGATCGCAGCACATACACCCATGTTTTCCGTAACTCGTGATTTTGGGATTTTACTCTGATACTTGTTTTATTATATAATACTTTTAAATGTTTGAATAAGCCATAAATGAGTATTTTAATTATATTAAAATGAAATTTTACCTTCTAATTTTTGGGGTGTTACAAATTGGTATCAAAGCCTTGGTTTGAGGGATTCATGCATACTCTCGGGTGTACCTGAACTCAAACTGAGGGTTTGGTGATTTTTTTATAAAATAAACTTTTTATCAAAAGGGATTTCTAATCGAAGATGAAACGACCCAAAAATACGACCCAAAAATTTTCGTTTTTCAATATAATCAAAACCATAATATAAGTATCATAACGTAAAACATACGCGATGTATCCCTAAAACATAATAAAATACTGTGCGGAAGATTGTATCATACTACATCAATTCCAAAATATCAAAAAGATATCCCCAGGACAAAAGCTGTGCTGTGGTGTGTGCGATGCTGTCACCCCGAGCTCTTCCCTTTGCTTGCGGAAGTACCTGAAACCAAAACTGAAACTGTAAGCACGAAGCTTAGTGAGCTCCCCCAAAATACCACATACCATACAATAACATATAAACACATATTGGGCCTTGCCCACTGCATCGGGCCGAAGCCCGGAAACTGCATCGGACCGAAGTCCGGAACTGACTGGGACCTTGTCCCCTGCATCGGACCAAAGTCCGGAACTAACTGCATCGGACCGAGGTCCGGAACTAACTGCATCGGACCAAAGTTCGGAACTAACTGCATCCGACCGAAGTCCGGAACTGACTGGGACCGTGTCCCCTGTATCGGACCGAAGTCCGGAACTGGCTGAGCATAGCATAGCATATCATCTAGCATGAACAAATATACTGCATACTGCGTCGGGCCGTAGCCCGGAACACATAACATATAACACATAACACATAGCGCATAAATCCTGTCTGAACCACGAAGGCATCAAACATACTAACTACTACATCGGACCGAAGTCCGGAAACTACTGCTAACTGGACGGGCCGGCATTGTGGCCTTAGACCCATCCCTACTGGAAGGAAACTCACCTCGTAAGCTAGCTGATGAGTGTGTGGCTCGGGAAGCTAACGGCTGCTGCTCCTGAATCTCCTCGGCTACAAGTCCATAAACACACTCAGTCAAATACTAACACTGCACTTGGGGGTAAAATGACTCTTTTACCCTTGGTCAAAGTCAACTCACTTTGGGCTGACTCGCCGAGTCGGGCTACCCAACTCGCCGAGTCCTAGTCTCACTTCTCAACTCTACACGCTGCTACTCGTCGAGTGTGGCATCGACTCGACGAGTACCCTCTTGATCCAAGAACTCAGACAATCTTCATCCGACTCGCCGAGTCGTACGAACAGACTCGACGAGTTGTTCTTGATCCCAAGAAGATTGCCTTGGACTCGCCGAGTTGTATGAACAAACTCGCCGAGTCCCTCCATCACAGAGTCTACTCTCAACTCACTGAGTCCACTCCCTAACTCACCTCGTCCACTCGACACTGGTAAAACTGAAGGACTCGGGACTCGCGACCCAACTCGTCGAGTCGTTCTTCCGACTCGCCGAGTTTCCGCCATGCAACTGATTTTTACTTGATTTTGTTTGAATCCAATGCATACAATTGATAGATCTGAGTCCAATAAGCTGTTTTACCACGTAAAGTTTCCAACTTTACGTGCACAACCTCATGAATAAGGGAAATAAGGCTAAAAGATGCATAAAATGGGTAGATCTATGGTTAACATGCAATATAACTCCAAAAAGACAGTAGATCTGGGCTCTACAACACCCCAACATTCAGATCCATAGATATTTCGACTTAATAAGACATTCATGCAAGTGTAAGGCTTGAAACAAGCATCAACTAGCTCTTAGGAGAGCTCTAATGGAAGTTTAAAGCATATAACAAGATGGAACTCCGAAAATACCTCAATTAACTCTAATTTGGCCTTGGATCTTTGCACTACAACACTTCTCCTTGCTTCTTTCTTCTTCTCCTTCTTCACACCTTCACAAAAGGGCACCAAAACACATATAAGCTCTTCAAGGGAGGTTTAGGGTTCTAACACTGCATTCTCAGGGTGAGGGAGGCGAGGATGGGGGCTATAAGGTGGTATAAATAGTGGGAAACTCGGGGATTTAGGGTTTCACCCAGACGGATGGACTCGCCGAGTCCATATTATGGACTCGCCGAGTCCCCGGCTCACGCGTGCCCGCAGACGCGACCCTACTCGGCGAGTCAGGCCATGAACTCGCCGAGTCCCTCTTGTAAAACTCACTCTAATTACCAATAAATCAACATACCGGGAACGGGTAGTTACAATTCTCCCCCACTTGTCTCAGACTTCGTCCTCGAAGTCTGCTACGGCTGGATCTGCAAATAACTCCGGGTAGTGCGCTCTCATTTCTTCTTCAGCCTCCCACGTCCATTCAGACCCCTTCCGGTGCTGCCACTGCACCTTTACTAGCTGAATTACCTTGTTTCTCAAGGTCTTGGTCTTCCGTTCCAGAATCGCGACCGGCTTCTTGATATAATTCAGGCCGCTATCAACCTGGATGTCCACTAAGGGAACGACTGCTGTCTCATCCACCAAACACTTCCTCAACTGCGACACGTGGAAGGTGTTGTGTATCAGACTAAGCTCCTCAGGAAGATCTAACCGATAAGCAACCCGATCCACCCGGGCCAAAACCCTAAAAGGACCAATAAATCTGGGGCCCAATTTGCCCCTCTTCCGGAACCTGATGACACCTTTCCAAGGTGAGACTTTCAGAAGAACCATATCTCCCACCTGGAACTCCAAGTCCGAACGCCTCCTGTCGGCGTAGCTCTTCTGCCGACTCTACGCAGTCTGCAGTCTACTACGGACCTACTGGATCAATTCCGTCGTCTTGAGCACCACTTCGGTGCTCCCTATGACTCGCTGACCGACCTCGCCCCAACAAATCGGGGTCCTGCACTTCCTGCCATATAACATCTCAAAAGGAGGTCGATCAATGCTCGCATGATAACTGTTGTTATACGAGAATTCCGCTAACGCAAGATACGTATCCCAACTGCCCCCAAAATCTAGAACACATGCCCTAAGCATGTCCTCGAGAGTCTGAATCGTCCTCTCGCTCTGCCCGTCAGTCTGAGGATGAAAAGCGGTGCTGAAATGGAGACGAGTACCCATCTCGTCGTGGAATCGCTTCCAGAATTTGGACGTGAAACGAACATCTCGGTCCGACACCACCGATATCGGCACTCCATGACGTGCCACAATCTCTCACACATAGATATCGGCTAACTTTTCCGCCGATATACTCTCCTGAATCGGAATAAAATGGGCACTCTTCGTCAACCGATCCACTACTACCCATATCGAGTCCACTCCGCGTGCGGTCCTGGGGAGTTTGGTGACAAAATCCATGGTGATGTCCTCCCATTTCCACACGGGAATGTCCAACGGCTGCATCTTGCCGTGAGGTCTCTGGTGCTCCGCCTTGACCTTCCGGCAGGTCAAACATCTCTCCACATACCAAGCGACGTCTCGCTTCATGCAGGGCCACCAATAATCAGGTCGAAGGTCTCGATACATCTTCGTCGCTCCTGGGTGGATAGAAAATCGAGACTTATGAGCCTCATCCATCAATACTTGCCGTACCCCACCCCAGTACGGTACCCACACCCTACCATGAAGCGTCAACAAACCCCGACTGTCGTAATCAAACGAAGCTACCCGGCCCACTATCCTCTCGCACTTCTGCCTCTCCTCCTTGAGACCCTCCTTCTGAGCCTCCTTGATCCGCTCCAGCAAGGGAGTGATCACTGTCATCCTCATACACAGATCTCTGATAGGGGCCGCCGACACCTTACGGCTCAGGGCGTCGGCCACCACGTTGGCCTTCCCTGGATGATAAAGGATCTCACAGTCATAGTCCTTCAGCACGTCCAACCATCTCCTCTGCCTCATGTTTAAACTCGGCTGATCCATAAGATATCGCAAACTCTTGTGGTCCGTGTAGATAGTACAGCGGACCCCATAAAGGTAATGTCTCCAAATCTTGAGGGCAAATACAACTGCCCCCAGCTCCAAGTCGTGGGTAGGATAATTAGCCTCGTGAGGCTTCAACTGTCTCGAGGCATAAGCTACCACATGGCCTCGCTGCATCAACACTGCTCCCATACCTGTGATCGAAGCATCACAATAGACTACGAAATCCTCTACACCCTCTGGCAAGGTAAGGATCGGAGCCTCGCATAATCTCTGCCTGAGAGTCTCGAACGCCGCCTGCTGGTCAGGCCCCCAACGAAAAACCACCAACTTCTTAGTTAGTCGGGTGAGCGGCACTGCTATCTTGGAGAAGTCCTGAATAAATCTCCGATAATACCCTGCCAATCCTAGGAAGCTCCGAATCTCAGATGGAGACCTCGGGACCTCCCACTGCATCACGGCCTCAATCTTGGCCGGATCAACCAAAATACCCTTCTGGTTAACGAGATGCCCAAGAAACTGCACCTCGCGCAACCAGAACTCGCACTTGGAGAACTTAGCGAAAAGTCTCTCCCTCCTCAAAGTCTCCAACACCTCCCGCAGGTGCTCCTCGTGCTGCCCTGGTGTCTTGGAATATACCAAGATGTCATCTATGAACACGATCACCGACCGATCCAGCATCGGTCTGCACACGCGGTTCATGAGATCCATGAACGCGGCTGGGGCATTGGTGACCCCAAATGGCATCACCACGAACTCATAATGACCATACCGGGTCCTGAAAGCAGTCTTCTGTACATCCTCATCCCTAACCCTCATCTGATGGTAACCGGAGCGTAGATCGATCTTGGAGAACCAAGACTCTCCCTGGAGCTGATCAAACAAGTCATCTATCCTCGGAAGTGGGTAACGGTTCTTCACCGTTACCTTGTTCAACTCCCGATAATCAATACACATCCGATGCGACCCATCCTTCTTCCTCACAAATAAGATCGGCGCTCCCCAAGGCGAACTGCTCGGCCGAATGAAACCCTTGTCTAACAGCTCCTGAAGCTGTGTAGACAACTCCTGCATCTCAGGGGGAGCAAGTCGATACGGTGCTTTGGCTATCGGAGCCGCACCAGGAACTAGGTCGATCCTGAACTCAACCTGCCTCTCAGGAGGTATCCCCGACAAATCCTCGGGAAACACATCTGGATAGTCTCGAACAATAGGGACATCATCAATCGTCGTCTTGCCCTTATCCCGGGCATCCAAGACGTAAGCTACAAAACCGGCGCAACCCTGCTGAACATAGGGCCTCGCCCTTGCGGCGGAACAAAAGGTCGGTCCTCGCTGGGGCCTCTCGCCCTGAATCACTATCTCTCCCCCACTGGGAGTGCGAACCCTCACTAGCTGAAGCTCACAATCAATCACCGCCCCATTGGGGCTTAGCCAATCCATGCCCACAATAACTTTATTCCCTCGCAGGGGAATAGGAACCAGATCCACTGAAAACTGCTCATCAAATATCTGAAGGGAACACCCTCTATGTACTCTGTCGACCCTCACGGTCCTATCATCTGCTATCTCAACCTCTAATGGACAATCCAGCTCCCCCGGAGCTCTGCTAAATCTCTTGCTAAGCGCAAGCGATACAAATGATCGGGTGGCCCCCGAATCGAACAATACCAAAGCAGGGATGTCGTTCACCGAGAACGACCCTAAATAAAACGTATCATCAAATAATATTCAAACGATATATTAATAATTAAAGATGAAAGAAATATACATACCCGTCACCACATCAGGAGTCGCTCGCGCCTCCTCTGCTGTCATCTGAAATGCCCTGCTCTTCGCCACTGGCACATCAGCTCGGCCCTGCCGGCCATCCGTAATCCTCAAGGTGGCAGGGGCGGGTGCAAACACCTTCCCTGCTGCAGCTGAACTGGGACACTGGGACTTTTTATGTCCCCTCTGATTGCACTGAAAGCAAATCAGATCCAGTGCTGTAACCGTAGTGGCAGGGGCCGTACAATCCCTACTCATATGCCCAGTCCGACTGCACTTGTAGCAGCCGGAACTCCCTGCCTTGCACGCCCCTTCGTGCAACCTCCCACACTTGCCACACCGACCGTGGCTCTGCTGACCCCTGGACCTGTGATCTGAAACCTTGGGCTTTTTGCCCACACTGCCTGAACCCGAAACCGCCTCCGGTTTCCTCTTCTTCTCCATCTCGAGATCAATCTCCCTCTCTCTGGCTCTAGCAATCATGTCATCCAGTGTTTTGCAACTGGATCGGCTCACAAACATACGAATGTCACTCCGCAACATCTCGTGATAACGGGCCTTCTTCATCTCCTCATCGGCTGCATACTGTGGAACAAGAAGAGCCCTCTCCCTGAATTTGGCGGTGATCTCCGCCACTGTCTCGGTAGTCTGGGTAAGATCCTGGAACTCCCTAGCTAACTGTTGCACCTCAATGACCGGTGCAAACTCCGCTCTGAACCTGGTAGAGAAATCAGTCCAGGTCATGGCATCCAATGCCGCATCATCCCCGATGGCATGTCCGACCTCCTCCCACCAATCCCGTGCCCTGTCCTTCAGAAGACAGGACGCCAATCTGACCTTGTCCCCCTCGGGACATCTGCTAGTGCGGAAAGCGTTGGCCACATCCGCCAACCACCTGGTACTCGCTATGGGGTCTCGTGCCCCATGATAGTCGGGAGCTCCGCATGCCCTGAACTCCCTGAAAGTGAGTGTGCGAGACCCCACCATGGCCGCCATCTCAGTACGGAAAGTACTCAGTCTCTCATCCATCAGCTCCAAAATACCCTCCTTGATCGAACCGAAGATCACAGGAGTCTGCTCTAGTATGATGCGAGTAACCTCAGAAGAAAGGAACTCTCTAGTCTGCTCATCCATCTGCCCGACCTCCGGGTCTGATCCCGATCCTGATCCCCCTCCGGCATCTGAACTGCCGGCTGCTGGCCTCGGACGCAAAACTACCATTCTGAAACATATCATAACAACATCAGAACACTGAAATATCTCAAGGGATCATGATACTACTACTAGCTTCCTGGTCTTGTCTTGGCCTTCCTTGATTCGAGTACGGATCCTCTGCTTTCAGTAGTATGGGCCCCTACTACCTTCCACATCTATCCGTACTTTCCTCAAGAACTGCCTTGACTCCCCCAAGTCACTTCTACCGCTGCTATTCTCTACTATTCTCATCCTAGGCTTGCCTTAGAGGAAACTCAAGCTCAATACGACTGGTCCTCAGTTGCCGTAGGTCTCCTCGTAATGCCAGTTAGCCACCACCTAAACACCATCACATGTGATGAGGATCAGATAATCCTTCAAGTAAAAGATCCGTCCCTACAACAGTTGGACTCAAACAAGAGCTGCGCAATAGGGCCAGTTCCAGCACTCTGGGATTATCCAAACCTGATTACATGTGGTGTGACGTGTCCACCTAATGGCTAACTCCCATTACTCGGAACCCCACCAAGCACGAAGAAAGCAACATTCGGATAAGGGGAAACCGACTCAAGCAAGACTATTCTTATAACAAGAAATTGTACTAGCATAGGATGCTAAGCTCATACTATCAGGCATAACCTAAACAGGCTATCCTACTGCTGTCTACTCAATTCTAGCATGCAATACTCATAAAGCTGTAACACATAAGCAGGCACATAAGGCATTCTCCTAGATCCTTAGTCCTACACTAGCATGCTGTTCTACTGAAACTGAACTGAACAAATAACTTGTATGGGTAATTTGGGAGTACTTACTTGAGCTCGGCTGACCGCATGCACACACCTCTATCTTGTTAGAAAAACAATTCTTTCTTTCTAATTGTTTTCAAAGATTCTTTTGTAAAACATTTTTATTTTATTAAAATCTTTTATTTCCCTTAGTTTGAGTTCAGATACACCCGGAAGTGTATCCGAATCCCTCAAACCGGGCTCTGATACCAACTTGAAACGACCCAAAAATACGACCCAAAAATTTTCGTTTTTCAATATAATCAAAACCATAATATAAGTATCATAACGTAAAACATACGCGATGTATCCCTAAAACATAATAAAATACTGTGCAGAAGATTGTATCATACTACATCAATTCCAAAATATCAAAAAGATATCCCCAGGACAAAAGCTGTGCTGTGGTGTGTGCGATGCTGTCACCCCGAGCTCTTCCCTTTGCTTGCGGAAGTACTTGAAACCAAAACTGAAACTGTAAGCACGAAGCTTAGTGAGCTCCCCCAAAATACCACATACCATACAATAACATATAAACACATATTGGGCCTTGCCCACTGCATCGGGCCGAAGCCCGGAAACTGCATCGGACCGAAGTCCGGAACTGACTGGGACCTTGTCCCCTGCATCGGTCCAAAGTCCGGAACTAACTGCATCGGACCGAGGTCCGGAACTAACTGCATCGGACCAAAGTCCGGAACTAACTGCATCGGACCGAAGTCCGGAACTGACTGGGACCGTGTCCCCTGTATCGGACCGAAGTACGGAACTGGCTGAGCATAGCATAACATATCATCTAGCATGAACAAATATACTGCATACTGCGTCGGGCCGTAGCCCGGAACACATAACATATAACACATAACACATAGCGCATAAATCCTGTCTGAACCACGAAGGCATCAAACATACTAACTACTACATCGGACCGAAGTCCGGAAACTACTGCTAACTGGACGGGCCGGCATTGTGGCCTTAGACCCGTCCCTACTGGAAGGAAACTCACCTCGTAAGCTAGCTGATGAGTGTGTGGCTCGGGAAGCTAACGGTTGCTGCTCCTGAATCTCCTCGGCTACAAGTCCATAAACACACTCAGTCAAATACTAACACTGCACTTGGGGGTAAAATGACTCTTTTACCCTTGGTCAAAGTCAACTCACTTTGGGCTGACTCGCCGAGTCCTAGTCTCACTTCTCAACTCTACACGCTGCTACTCGTCGAGTGTGGCATCGACTCGACGAGTACCCTCTTGATCCAAGAACTCAGACAATCTTCATCCGACTCGCCGAGTCGTATGAACAGACTCGACGAGTTGTTCTTGATCCCAAGAAGATTGCCTTGGACTCGCCGAGTTGTATGAACAAACTCGCCGAGTCCCTCCATCACAGAGTCTACTCTCAACTCACTGAGTCCACTCCCTAACTCACCTCGTCCACTCGACACTGGTAAAACTGAAGGACTCGGGACTCGCGACCCAACTCGTCGAGTCGTGCTTCTGACTCGCCGAGTTGCCGCCATGCAACTGATTTTTACTTGATTTTGTTTGAATCCAATGCATACAATTGATAGATCTGAGTCCAATAAGCTGTTTTACCACGTAAAGTTTCCAACTTTACGTGCACAACCTCATGAATAAGGGAAATAAGGCTAAAAGATGCATAAAATAGGTAGATCTATGGTTAACATGCAATATAACTCCAAAAAGACAGTAGATCTGGGCTCTACAACACCCCAACATTCAGATCCATAGATATTTCGACTTAATAAGACGTTCATGCAAGTGTAAGGCTTGAAACAAGCATCAACTAGCTCTTAGGAGAGCTCTAATGGAAGTTTAAAGCATAAAACAAGATGGAACTCCGAAAATACCTCAATTAACTCTAATTTGGCCTTGGATCTTTGCACTACAACACTTCTCCTTGCTTCTTTCTTCTTCTCCTTCTTCACACCTTCACAAAAGGGCACCAAAACACATATAAGCTCTTCAAGGGAGGTTTAGGGTTCTAACACTGCGTTCTCAAGGTGAGGGAGGCGAGGATGGGGGCTATAAGGTGGTATAAATAGTGGGAAACCCGGGGATTTAGGGTTTCACCCAGACGGATGGACTCGCCGAGTCCCCGGCTCACGCGTGCCCGCAGACGCGACCCTACTCGGCGAGTCAGGCCATGAACTCGCCGAGTCCCTCTTGTAAAACTCACTCTAATTACCAATAAATCAACATACCGGGAACGGGTCGTTACAGAAGAAAGGGGTGTGATGTGTGCAATCGGCTGAGCTCAAGTAAGTGGTTCCCATATTACCAATACATGTTTATTATGATATATAATATGATTATGAGAATTGCATGCTAGATTAGGGCTAACGATCTGCTCAGGATTATATGATAGGAGATATGCCTTTATATTACTGATTGTATGAGCTTTAGTATTACATGTTAGTATGGATTTCAGATAAGTGGATAGAATGGCTTGATTAGTGTATGCGGGTTAGATTTTTCGTTGCCTGATTGCTGCGTGCTTTGTGCTTTGTGGGGCTCTTAGATATGTGGATTAACTACTAAGTGAATATGCTAAGTCACATATGAAATAGGTTAAATAATCTCAGTGTTGTGGATCTAACCCTATTTGCGCATCACTTGTTTGAGTCTAACCGTTCTAGGGTTGAGTCTTTTACTCGAATGATTATCTGATCTCTGTTGCATGTGACTATATTCATAAGGTAGTTGGTTGACATTAGTGGGGGCCTTTCAGCAGTTGAGGGCAGGGTGAGGTCGCGACTTAGGAGAGCCTAGGATATGCTTCAGTAGGTTTAGTGGCACTATTTAGTGAGTTTTTGGTGCATCAGTTTGAGAAGGTGACTCAGAGTCTTGGAGTATTGGGCCTGTACTACTGAAAGTATATAATCCATACTCGAATAAGGGAGAGTCTTGGAGTATCTAATAAGCTTATGGGAGGAAGACTCTTGGGTACAATCTGATCATTTGTTGGCTGTATTTCAGTTTGGTGATGAGCACTCAGGGAGGAGGTTCTTGTTCTGGTTCCAACTCAGGTGTAGGTACTGATCATATTAGCAAGCAGATATGGGAGTTCATCACATTGAATATTACTCGTGGTATTTTGGAGTAGACTCATGTGATCTTTGGTTCGGTCAAGGAGGGGATTTTGGAGATCTTGAATGAGTGCTTGGGTGCATTCTGTGCTGAGGTTATGGCTAGTTTTGGAGCTCGCACTGTTTATTTCCATGAGTTTCGTGGTTGTGGAGCTCCTGCGTTCCATGGGGAGAGGGACCATATTGCCAGTAGGAGGTGGTTAGCGGATATGGCTAACGCATTCAGGATGAGTTTCTGGCCTGAGGAGGCGAATGTCATATTTGCTTCCTGCCTTTTGAAGGACAGGGTGCGAGATTGGTGGGAGGAGATAGAACATGAGGTCGGTGATGATCTTGTTGATGCTATGTAATGGGATGATTTTTCGACCAGGTCCTGAGCTGAGTTTACACTGGTGATTAAGATGCAGTTGGTGTGAGAGTTTCAGGATCTCCACCAGACTACTGAGACTGTAGCAGAGATCACTGCCAAGTTCCAGGAGAGGGCCTTATTAGTTCCGCAATATGCATCGGACGAGGAGATGAAGAAGGTAAGGTATCATGATATGTTGCGAGATGACATCATGGAGTTTGTGAGTATCTCAGGGTCTAAGACCCATGATATGATTTCTAGAGCCCGAGAGCAGGAGATCAATTTAAATCACCTAGGAAAGAAAGGGCTATATCAGGTGCATATAGTGGAGGGTCCCGGGAAGAGACCTAAGACTTCGGATCAGCGTTTGAGGGGCCAACACAGTCGGAGTCTGTGCAACACATGTGGGAAACTGCACAATAGGGTTTGTCATTCTATGGTTTTGGGCTATTACAAGTGTGGCAGGGTTTGGTCATGTTAGCTGGGATTGTCCTCAGTGAGCAAGCCCGTTATGTTTTCACTGAAACCAAGTAGGCCACAAGAAGGCTAACTATCCGATGATAAGGGGAGGGGTAGTGAGTTCAATTGCTCCGGTTGCTTTGAGGATAACTAATGGTCGTGAGGATAGGGCATGATCCCCAACAAAGAGGAGATAGGCATTGCAGTGTCAGGCAGGGGAGGCCAGGACCCCAACATCTTGTAGGTATGTGATATTTTGTTTTCTCTTTGGTTGTTATTAGTATTTATGTTGTTTGGAATCTTGCATCGATTTGGGTAAGTGTTATATTTGGTTTAAGTATATATTATTGATTGAGTTGTCTCATTAAATAATTGTTATATGCCATTTGCATGCCATGAATCATTAGTGGGTCAGAAGGGGTTGCATCTTGTTGAGTGGGTTTCAGTGTGTTCGGTTTTTATTTTAGTTCTTGGTTGAGATCGGTTCAGGATTATTGTGTGGAAGGTCTTTCGTCAGGATTCAGTGGGTTAGTTCTATGGTATCATCAGGGTTCAATAGTTTTAGCATTTAAGCTTGGTTGGCTCTTGGGTGGGGGGGGGGGGGGGGATGGGCAAGGGAAGTAGTATATTGCTGAAGTTTTGGTCTTGTCATCAGTTCAGAGAGCTTCAAGATTTGAGTGATGTACCTTTTAAAAGCGTATGTGGTTACCAGTTTTGTTGGGATTTCGAAGAGCGTTCATCTGGTCTTTAGGGTGGTGCAGTCTTTGGATTGGTTGTAATGGAAAACTAGCATTAGTTAGTGCAGGTTGGTAGTGGTTCAATCATAAGGGAGTAAGATGGATTGGAAATCCTTCAAACCTTGTATGATGGGAGAGCTTAGTTGAATCAAAGTGGGGGAGAACTGTTCAGATTTCCGGGAGTGGAATCAGGTGTGAAACTAGGATGAGATTCACATCCCCGTAAGGGGGGGGGGGGAAGGCGACCCAAGTGACTATCTGGATTGAGGATTGTGCAAGTTAGGAGTTCGGGATACTTCTCAATAGTTGGTTAATGCCTTTTTGGTGAAGGATATCGGGGTTTTGGTGGACCAAGGTTGGGGTTCCAGGCATGACTCGAGTCCAACTTGGGCGCTTGGTCGGGTGCGTGTTAGACTATGGATGTGTATGGATTGATAGGTGATCGGTAAGAACATGGGCGGTGGCCATGGCAAAAAAGAAAGTGTTGTAAGACTATAGGGTGGCCCATGTAGCATTCAGTAGTTAGAAGTTATTGTGGGAGTGTTGTAATACTATAGGGTGGCCTGTAGCATTCACCGATCCCTATATAGTGGTGAGGGTGTGGAAAATCCATGATTGGTCATAGATTTCTTCAGATGATTTAGAACAGGGTGGATCCATTTGCAAGAATATGGGAGGGCCACAACATTCTTGGAATCGGGAAGTCATGGTTCGTTTGAGATCTGGTATAGTATAAAACTACGATTAGTCTCATAGCATTCATTTATAGCATTGGATTTGGTGGCAAGATGGTTTGGGAAATTATTTCCAGTTGAGACTTTCTTTCGAAAGTTGCGTGGGGAGACTGTGTGTCCTTTGATTCAGCAATCGGGCGGGAATCCTGTGTTTTAGATAATTGGCAGTCAAGTTTGGACCAGGGAGGTCTCGACTGCTTTTGGAACGCAGCTAGGGGTCAACACGATGATTTGGGTAGTATTACTGATTTGGAATTCGTGTGTGGAGTTGCTTGTTATTTGGGAGAATACTAAGTCACTTGTTGTTTGGATTAAATAATCTCAGAATAATTGATTTGACCCTATCGCGCAACACTCGTTTGAGTCTAACCATTTGTAGCACCTGGTTTCCGGTATGTGAATTTTATTTGAGCATTGCCCTAATTTAGCCTTGGACTCGGCGAGTCATAGGGTCCGACTCGCCGAGTAGGGACGAGACTCAGGACACGTTTTAAGTAGGCGACTCGGCGAGTCCACATCCTGGACTCGGCGAGTCACCGCTGCTGGATGAAACCCTAAGTTTCAAGGGTTTGCACCCTATTTAAACTCTCATTCCGCCCCAACTCGTCCCCATTCACCCCCAGAACTCCCCCAACATCGTTTTCCCTTGTTTCCTTGAGAGATTGAGGTGTTCTTGGTGTGTTCTTGAAGGTTTTGAGGAGAAAGAGGAGTAGATCAAGAAGAGGAGAAGGAGATTGGCCATCTTTGTGTCATTTCAACATTTTCCTTGAGGTATATCTCGTTTTCCCCTGTTTCTATGCTTAGGATGTCATTTGGGACACTCTTGAGCAATTCTCCAAGCTTGTTTGTGCTTAAGGACTCATAATAAGTGGACTAACCTTTAGATCTAGGCAATATTGAGCTCCAGGAGCTCAGATCTGTGAGCTTTATGGCCCCATGTGGCTTGTTCATCCTAGATCTACCCTTTTGAGGCATTTTGCACCCTAAAATCCACATTAGTGAATATCCACACGTAAAGTTGGAAACTTTACGTGTGATTTGTGTCCTAGAAGTCCAGATCTATGAATGGCATGGACTGAAACCGAGTAAATCTGTGTATTTGGTGGATGCATGGCGACGACTCGGCGAGTCGCATAGGTGACTCGGCGAGTCTGGTCGCGAGTCACCGATTTGGTCCCTTCATCATGTGTCGAGTTGAGCCATGAGTCACAGGGGGTGACTCGGTGAGTTGGGAGCTGAACTCACCCATGTTAGGACTCGGCGAGTCAATGCCCTGACTCGGCGAGTCCAAGGCAATCTTCATAGATCAAGAACAGACTCGGCGAGTTGTTCATACAACTCGGCGAGTCTTAGCATAAAGTGTTCATCGGATGAAGATGAACTCGACGAGTTGTTCATGCAACTCGGCGAGTAGGATGAAGGAGTTGAACGGCAGTTAGAAGGTGAACTCGTCGAGTCATAGCCCGACTCGACGAGTAGAACCAGGGACCCAGGACATTGGTTTGCTAGGGACTCGGTGAGTGGTGATCCACTCGGCGAGTCGGGTCAACTGAAAGTTGACTCTAGCTTTGGCTTAGAGCTAGACCGGGAGTAAGATGGTCATTTTACCTAAAGGTCAGTTAGCAGTGTTTGATTGAGTATGTTGTGGGAATTGCAGCCGGAGGACTCCCGGAGCAGCAGCAGTCAGTTAGTTCCCGATCAGTTCAGCAGCTACTTTGAGGTGAGTTACCATCCAGTAGCAGTGGGTCTAAGGCCACAATGCCGACCCACCAGTAGGAGATGTATGATAGATGATTGTCTTTGTGATATCATCTAAGTTTGCTACTACCTGATATGTTATATGCTAGCATGATATGTTGTATGTGATAGTAGTAGAGTTTGGTTGTTAGGACCAAAGGGTAGTCAGACACCCCAGATACGCCTGACAGTATGTGATGATATGTTTGCATGCTGGCTTGTTATGTTACATGTGATCGTAGTAGTAGGGGGTGAAATAGTCCCCGAGGATCGGTTGTTAGGACCGATGGGTAGTCAGCACCCCAGAATGGCTTGACATGGGTAGTCAGCACCCCAGAATGGCTTGACACGGGTAAGACGGCACCCCAGAATGGCCGTATGGGTAGGTCGGCACCCCAGAATGGCCGTACCGGGTAGTTAGGCACCCCAGAATAGCCTGGCAGTACGTATGTTATGTGTTTGTATGGTATGCGGTACGTTGGGGGAACTCACTAAGCTTTGTGCTTACGTTTACAGTTTTGTTTTCAGGTACCTCTGCATCGAAGGGGAAGGAGTCGGCGCGGTAGCGGCACGTCATACACACACTCTTCGGTTTCCGCATTTATGAGATTTACTGGGATTGTACTCTGATTTTTTGATGGGATGTATGGTTTGACTTTTTAGAACATGGTTGCGATGTGTTATGGTGTGAACAAACAATGCTTTTATTTATTAATGTTTTCTAAAGTAATACCTTAAAAATGAAATTTTCGGACGTAAAAATTGGGTCGTTACAAGTTGGTATCAGAGCCCTGGTTTGAGGGATTCGGACACGCCTTCGGGAGTGTTTGGACTCAAATCGAGGGATTGAAAGATTTTTTCAAAAGAAATTGTTCTTTAAAACCCGGAAAAGAGTCACAAGAAAGAGTAAAGTGTGTGACGTGTGCGACCGGCCGAGCTCAAGTAAGTATTCCCCATAGTACCCATACAAGTTTATGTTATGTTTATCAGCTTTATGAATATTGCATGCTAGAATAGGCTAAGGATCTAGGAGTGATGCCTTATGTGCCTGTTTATTTGCTACAGCTTTATGAATATTGCATGCTAGAATTGAGTAGACAGTAGTAGGATAGCCTGTTTAGGTTATGCCTAATAGTATGAGCTTAGCATCCTATGTTAAGTGTCGTTTCTTGTTCTAAGAACAGTTTTGGCTTGAGTCTGTTTTTCCTTATCCGAATGCTGCTTGCTTCGTGCTTGGTGGGATTCTGAGTAATGGGAGTGAGCCACTAGGTAAACACGTCACACCACATGTAATCAGGGTTGAATAAACCCAAAGTGTTGGAACTGGCCCTATTGCGCAGCTCTTGTTTGAGTCCAACCGTTGTAGGGACGGATCTTTTACTTGAAGGATTATCTAATCCTCATCACATGTGATGGTGTTTAGGTGGAGACCTACAACAGCTGAGGACCCCATAGTCGCCAGGCGGTGGATTATGGATATCGAGTCCGCCCAGTTGACCAGCTTCTGCCCCGAGGGGTCGAAGGTGAGGTACGCAGCAGGGTGTTTACGGGACCGGGCCCGAGATTGGTGGGAGTCAGTGGGTGACTCGTTGGGAGCCTCGGCTATCGAGGCAATGACCTGGTCGGACTTTGCGGCTAGGTTCAGGGCAGAGTTTGCGCCAGCGGTCGAGCTTCAACAGCTGGCCAGGGAGTTTTTAGACATGAGGCAGACGACAGAGACCGTGGCGGAGATCACCGCCAAGTTTCGGGAGAGGGCTTTATTGGTGCCCCAGTATGCAGGTGACGAGGATATGAGGAGGACTCGTTACCATGATATGCTACGAGCTGACATTCGGGAGCATGTTAGCTTTTCGGCTTGCCCTACCCTGGACTCCATGATTGCCAGGGCTAGGGAGAGAGAGATAGATTTGGAGCACATTCGGAAACGGAAACTTGAGGATGGACAGGCATCAGGGGCTTCGGGGAAGAAGCCCAAGGGATCAGATGGGAGGCCAAAAGGCCAGTCGGGACCGAGCCGCTGCAGGAGGTGCGGCAGGCCGCACGAGGGGGCGTGCAGGATGGGATCGTCAGGCTGCTACAAGTGCGGCAAGTTTGGGCATATCAGCAGGGATTGCACTTCTCCTGCAACAGTTATTCAGACATCGGAGTTGCTGTGTTTCCACTACAACCAGAGGGGCCACAAGAAGGCCAATTGCCCCATGTTGACAGTTTCAGCGCCAGTGAAGGCGCCAGCTCCAGCGACCCTGCGGATCACGGATGGCCGTCAGGGCAAGGCAGAGGCTCCAGTGGTGAGGAGTCGGGCATTTCAGTTGACTGCTGAGGAGGCACGCGCCGCGCCCGATGTGGTGACGGGTATGATTCCTTCCTTCTATCTTTTATTTTACGTTGTTATGATATTGATATGTGCTCCGTGTGTATACATGTGTATTAGGATCGTTCCATGTGAACGGCATCCCGGTTCAGGTATTGTTCTACTCGGGTGCATCCCGATCGTTCGTTTCTCTTGCTTTTAGCAAGAGATTTCATGAGACTTCAGGCGAGTTAGATTGCCCGTTAGAGGTAGAGATTGCTGACGATCGATCGGTTCGAGCGTCGATGGTGTTTCGAGATTGTGTCCTGCGACTGTTTGAGGAGCGTTACCTGGTAGACTTGGTTCCCATTCCATTGCGTGGGAACAAGGTGATTATTGGTATGGATTGGTTGAGCCCTAATGGGGCAGTGATAGATTGCGCACAACAGCTAGTGCGAGTTAGGACCCCAAGCGGGGGAGAGTTAGTGATTCATGGAGAGCGGCCGCAGTGTGGACCCACTGTGTGTTCAGCAGCGAGGGCTAGGCGCTACCTTCAGGAGGGATGCGTGGGTTATGTCGCGTATGTGATGGATACCCGGGAGGCGGGTAAGGCGACCGTGAGCGAGGTCCCGGTGGTTCGAGATTTTGCTGATGTTTTCCCGGAGGAACTACCTGGGATACCTCCGGAGCGACAGGTGGAGTTCAGGATTGACCTCATTCCCGGTGCGGCTCCGATAGCCAAAGCACCATATCGGTTGGCTCCTCCCGAGATGCAGGAGTTGTCTACGCAGCTGCAGGAGCTGCTGGACAAGGGATTTATTCGGCCGAGCAGTTCACCCTGGGGAGCCCCGATTCTGTTCGTAAGAAAGAAGGACGGGTCGCATCGGATGTGTATAGATTATCGGGAGCTGAACAAGGTAACGGTGAAGAACCGATACCCGCTTCCAAGGATTGACGACCTATTTGACCAGCTTCAGGGAGCATCTTGGTTCTCCAAGATTGACTTGCGTTCGGGGTATCATCAGATGAGGGTCAGGGAGGAGGATATGCAGAAGACTGCGTTTCGGACGCGCTATGGTCATTACGAGTTCGTGGTGATGCCGTTTGGGCTCACCAATGCTCCTGCCGCGTTCATGGACCTCATGAACCGCGTGTGCAGACCGATGCTGGATCGGTCTGTGATAGTCTTTATCGATGATATCTTGGTCTATTCCAAGACTCGGGAGGAACACGAGGAGCATCTGAGGGAGGTATTGGAGACCCTGAGGAGGGAGAGCTTGTATGCCAAGTTCTCCAAGTGTGAGTTTTGGTTGCGCGAGGTGCAATTTCTTGGACACCTCGTCAACCAGAACGGGATTCTGGTTGATCCGGACAAGGTCGAGGCCGTGATGAGATGGGAGGTCCTGAAGTCTCCATCCGAGATTCGGAGCTTCCTGGGATTGGCGGGTTACTATCGGAGATTTATCCAGGATTTCTCCAAGATAGCCGTACCCCTGACACGACTGACGAAGAAAGCCGTGGTCTTTCGGTGGGGACCCGAGCAGCAGGCTGCGTTTGAGATGCTGAGACAGAAATTGTGTGAGGCACCAATCCTAGCCCTGCCTGAAGGCGTAGAGGATTTTGTGGTTTACTGCGATGCGTCCATTTCGGGGTTGGGCGCAGTCCTGATGCAGAGGGGGCATGTCATTGCCTACGCTTCGCGGCAGCTCAAGCCTCACGAGGCAAATTACCCGACGCACGACTTGGAGTTGGGGGCGGTGGTCTTTGCCCTCAAGATTTGGCGGCATTACCTCTATGGGGTTCGGTGTACCATCTACACGGACCACAAGAGTTTGAGGTACCTCATGGACCAGCCGAATCTGAATATGAGGCAGCGGCGGTGGTTGGACGTGGTGAAGGATTATGATTGCGAGATCCTTTACCACTCGGGGAAGGCCAATGTGGTGGCCGATGCGCTTAGCCGCAAGATGGTGCCGATCAGGGACGTCTGTTTGAGGATGACTGTGGTGACTCCCCTGTTGGAGCAGATTCGGGAGGCTCAACAGGAGGCTATCAAGGAGGAGCATCGGAAGAACGAGCGTGTGGTGGGTCAGGTTTCCTCCTTTGATTATGATGGCAGAGGACTTTTGACATTACACCGTAGGGTGTGGGTGCCGTATCACGGTGGTGTGCGTCAGATTTTAATGGAGGAGGCGCACAAGTCCCGATTTTCTATTCATCCCGGGGCGACGAAGATGTATAGGGATCTTCGTCCGGATTATTGGTGGCCTTGCATGAAGCGGGATGTGGCATGGTACGTCGAGCGGTGCTTGACCTGCAGGAAGGTCAAGGCCGAACATCAGAGGCCGCATGGCAAGATGCAGCCATTGGACATTCCACTGTGGAAATGGGAAGATATCACGATGGATTTTATCACAAAGCTTCCCAGGACCGCACGGGGAGTGGATTCGATTTGGGTCATCGTGGATAGATTGACCAAGAGTGCTCACTTTCTTCCGATTCAGGAGAGCATATCGGCCGAAAAATTGGCCGACATCTATATCAGAGAGATTGTGGCACGGCACGGGGTGCCAGTATCGGTAATCTCGGACAGGGATGTGCGTTTTACTTCCAGATTCTGGAAGAAATTTCATGACGAGTTAGGCACTCGTCTGCATTTCAGCACTGCCTTTCACCCGCAGACAGATGGTCAGAGTGAACGGACCATCCAGACTTTGGAGGACATGTTGCGGGCGTGTGTTCTGGATTTCGGTGGTAGCTGGGATACCTATCTTCCTTTGGCTGAGTTCTCCTACAACAACAGCTATCACGCGAGTATTGATCGACCCCCGTTCGAGATGTTGTATGGGTGGAAGTGCAGAACCCCGATATGTTGGGGGGAGGTTGGCCAGAGAGTCATGGGAAGCACCGAGGTGGTGCTAGAGACGACCGAGAAAATCCAGCAGGTTCGGAGCAGACTTCAGACTGCACAGAGTCGGCAGAAGAGCTACGCCGATAGACGCCGAACCGACTTGGAGTTCCAAGTCGGGGATATGGTCCTCCTGAAAGTGTCGCCTTGGAAAGGTGTCATTCGATTCAGGAAGCGGGGCAAGTTGGGCCCAAGGTTCATCGGGCCGTTCAGGGTTGCAGCCCGGGTGGGCAAGGTGGCGTATAGGCTGGATCTGCCAGCCAAGCTCAGTCAGATCCACAGCACCTTCCATGTTTCGCAGCTGCGGAAGTGTCTGGTGGACGATTCAGCAGTAGTACCGGTGGAGGATATTCAGGTTGATGACAGCTTGAATTACATTGAGCGCCCAGTCGCAATACTTGATAGAAAGACCAAGACGTTGAGAAACAAGAGGGTAGAGCTAGTAAAGGTGCAATGGCAGCACCGCAAGGGTTCGGAATGGACTTGGGAACCGATGGACGAGATGACGGAGCATTACCCCGAGCTGTTTCAGGACCAGGCAGCAGACTTCGAGGACGAAGTCTAAAATAAGTGGGGGAGATTTGTAGCACCTGGTTTCCGGTATGTGAATTTTATTTGAGCATTGCCCTAATTTAGCCTTGGACTCGGCGAGTCATAGGGTCCGACTCGCCGAGTAGGGACGAGACTCAGGACACGTTTTAAGTAGGCGACTCGGCGAGTCCACATCCTGGACTCGGCGAGTCACCGCTGCTGGATGAAACCCTAAGTTTCAAGGGTTTGCACCCTATTTAAACTCTCATTCCGCCCCAACTCGTCCCCATTCACCCCCAGAACTCCCCCAACATCGTTTTCCCTTGTTTCCTTGAGAGATTGAGGTGTTCTTGGTGTGTTCTTGAAGGTTTTGAGGAGAAAGAGGAGTAGATCAAGAAGAGGAGAAGGAGATCGGCCATCTTTGTGTCATTTCAACATTTTCCTTGAGGTATATCTCGTTTTCCCCTGTTTCTATGCTTAGGATGTCATTTGGGACACTCTTGAGCAATTCTCCAAGCATGTTTGTGCTTAAGGACTCGTAATAAGTGGACTAACCTTTAGATCTAGGCAATATTGAGCTCCAGGAGCTCAGATCTGTGAGCTTTATGGCCCCATGTGGCTTGTTCATCCTAGATCTACCCTTTTGAGGCATTTTGCACCCTAAAATCCACATTAGTGAATATCCACACGTAAAGTTGGAAACGTTACGTGTGATTTGTGTCCTAGAAGTCCAGATCTATGAATGGCATGGACTGAAACCGAGTAAATCTGTGTATTTGGTGGATGCATGGCGACGACTCGGCGAGTCGCATAGGTGACTCGGCGAGTCTGGTCGCGAGTCACCGATTTGGTCCCTTCATCATGTGTCGAGTTGAGCCATGAGTCACAGGGGGTGACTCAGTGAGTTGGGAGCTGAACTCACCCATGTTAGGACTCGGCGAGTCAATGCCCTGACTCGGCGAGTCCAAGGCAATCTTCATAGATCAAGAACAGACTCGGCGAGTTGTTCATACAACTCAGTCTTAGCATAAAGTGTTCATCGGATGAAGATGAACTCGACGAGTTGTTCATGCAACTCGGCGAGTAGGATGAAGGAGTTGAACGGCAGTTAGAAGGTGAACTCGTCGAGTCATAGCCCGACTCGACGAGTAGAACCAGGGACCCAGGACATTGGTTTGCTAGGGACTCGGCGATTGGTGATCCACTCGGTGAGTCGGGTCAACTGAAAGTTGACTCTAGCTTTGGCTTAGAGCTAGACCGGGGGTAAGATGGTCATTTTACCTAAAGGTCAGTTAGCAGTGTTTGATTGAGTATGTTGTGGGAATTGCAGCCGGAGGACTCCCGGAGCAGCAACAGTCAGTTAGTTCCCGATCAGTTCAGCAGCTACTTTGAGGTGAGTTACCATCCAGTAGCAGTGCGTCTAAGGCCACAATGCCGACCCACCAGTAGGAGATGTATGATAGATGATTGTCTTTGTGATATCATCTAAGTTTGCTACTACCTGATATGTTATATGCTAGCATGATATGTTGTATGTGATAGTAGTAGAGTTTGGTTGTTAGGACCAAAGGGTAGTCAGACACCCCAGATACGCCTGACAGTATGTGATGATATGTTTGCATGCTGGCTTGTTATGTTACATGTGATCGTAGTAGTAGGGGGTGAAATAGTCCCCGAGGATCGGTTGTTAGGACCGATGGGTAGTCAGCACCCCAGAATGGCTTGACACGGGTAAGACGGCACCCCAGAATGGCCGTATGGGTAGGTCGGCACCCCAGAATGGCCGTACCGGGTAGTCAGGCACCCCAGAATAGCCTGGCAGTACGTATGTTATGTGTTTGTATGGTATGCGGTACGTTGGGGGAACTCACTAAGCTTTGTGCTTACGTTTACAGTTTTGTTTTCAGGTACCTCTGCATCGAAGGGGAAGGAGCCGGCGCGGTAGCGGCACGTCATACACACACTCTTCGGTTTCCGCATTTAGGAGATTTACTGGGATTGTACTCTAATATTTTGATGGGATGTATGGTTTACCTTTTTAGAACATGGTTGCGATGTGTTATGGTGTGAACAAACAATGCTTTTATTTATTAATGTTTTCTAAAGTAATACCTTAAAAATGAAATTTTCGGACGTAAAAATTGGGTCGTTACACCATTGCATGGATGAATCCTCTACTCAAAGGATTATCTGAGCCTTCTATCAATTATAAGTGTTCTGCAGCTATATAAGGTCAGTGATTTTGTTCCTAATGGAAGCATCAAGCTGATCAGGGTTTGAAGAGCTTTGATTAACTATGAGATCCTATGAGGATATGACATGATAATGGTTCGGTGTGGGCGGTGTGTCGAGGAGTCTGACCAATTTGAGAATTCAGGTTTCGGAAAAGTAGAAATGGTTTTCTACATGGTTTTAAGGATTCGTTCTTCTTCGATTTAGAACTTTCTGCTTCGGTTGGGTTTGGTTGCCTTAGGGCGGTCGTTGTATGCTTTGGGTTTGCAGTTACGTTCCTCGGGTTGCTTGACATGATTTGAGTGTTGGTAAGGAATGATTTTGAGGAAAAAATCGAAGTTAAGTGAGGGAGATTTGTAACACTCGGTTTCAAATTTGCTTCATTATTTGAGGTTGTGGCCCAATCATCAGTTATCATAAGGCTTATGGCCTCGAGGAAGAAAGGATTTGGACCATTTTGGATGTGGGTGTTATAGTTTAAGTGAACCGAGTGTTTGAAGGCATTTCAGAACCCAATGGTATAATAATAATTTGTTGGTTCGGGCCTTTATGAATTTTGGGTTCTTATTCGGGAAGTTTTAAGGCAAGGGTAAGCTGTTAGAAGCGTAGGGCTTCTCATCGCCTATCTATGGATATAAAGTTCGTTGGAAACGGACTTAGGACGAAGGAATTAAGGTTAAATGAAGTTGAGAGTTTTGGAGGGCCATCTAGTATGCGGGGTGTACTAGATGTGTACGCGGGGCCTACCAAGTAAGACAGTCAAGGGTGGTCTTTGAGTACACGGATCATACCAAGGGGTATGCGTGGTGTACTCCCTACAACCATGAAACCCTGATTTTTGGTCCTTATCCCTATTTAAGCCTCATTTCTTTCATGAGCCTCGTCTTTTATTAGCCTCCAAGCTTCCTAAATCCTAGAAGATGACCCGTATCCTTTATCTTGGAGCTTTTAAGCCATTGTGAAGGATCTTGTAGTATTTTTTTGTACTTTCAAGAGCTTGGAGCTTGTTGAAGAATCACCATATGGAGGGGAGCTTATTGATCCAAAAGTTTTCCATCTTCTGCAATCTATTGATGGTAAAAAAGCTTTGATCTTTTCATCTCTTTGGTTAGACCTGCTATTGGGTTTGATTATGGTAATTTTACCCTCTTATGGTTGGTCCTTGTGAGCTAAGGTTGTTTCAGAGGCTTGATCTTGTAGATCTGGACGTTTTAGGTGTCCCAAGGATATTTATTTGGACTCATGAATGTGTTAAGACCCTCCATTAAGCTCTTTTGAGCTCCTGAGCCCCATTAAGCCATGCATGTAAGTAAAGTTACCAACTTTACGTGTTAAGTCATACATAAGAGTCAGATTTGAGAGTTTGGAGTAAGGGCTTAAGTGGTTAAGTGCTTGATGGATAATATTGGGGTTCAGGGGAGTACGTTGGACGTACCCATCTGGTCCCATATGGAATGTTGCGCGTACTGACCCCAAAGGGAGTACGCTGGGCGTACTAGCTGAGTATGCGGGGCGTACTAGACCTGTTGGACTTTTCTTGTTTTGTTGACTTGTTGTCCATGGACTATTGAACTGAAGTTTGTCTAGGGTTGACCGTTAGTTATTTTGAGGTTTTTTTTTAGATATTGGGCCTTCTTGGGTTAGGCCCATGATGGGTTTGGCCCCAATTTTAATATTTGGGCCTTATTGGGCCTTGTGGTGTGATTTCGGGTTTAGGCTATCTTTTGGGATTGGTTGCTTGGGGCATTATTGAGCCATTTGAGAATAAGTGTTTTGGATTACGGAAAGTTAATGGGATTTAGGGTAAGGCCCATGTAAGGGTTTGGGCCCAATTTGGAAAATTGGGCCATAAGTGGGCCTTGGATGATTATTTGGTTTGAGGGCCTTTTGATTTTAAGTTTGGGCCTTAGTCTTGGACCGAACTTCTTTTTTACCCCATATATGGATTGTTGGTTTTGGGTTTGGAACCCAAATATTAATTGAATGTTTTCATGTTTGATAGCACGAGGATTCTAGCGGATCTGCAATTAGAGATATATTTGTGGGTTCAGTTGTCGAGGGGATTCTCCTCACTGTACTATGGGTCGAAGGCACCAATACCGACCCATTTGGTTTATGTACTATAGGAAGACCAGGGGGTACCCCTTAGCATTTGTATGAAACAGTAGGGGTGGTTCATGACAATCTGTATGCAAGACCAGATTCTGGACTCTAGCAGTTAAGTAGATAAGTAGTGGTAGATTTTATGATAGTTGTCTATGTGATGCTTGCATGGAAGACTAGGAGGTGGCTCCTGGAACTTGTCTGTAAGTCCTAGGGTTTTGGTCCCTGGCTTGGCAAGGAAAGACCATGACACCGCTCGTAGCATAATGGCATGACTATGGTTGGCACATAGCACCTCCTATTGTACGCTTGATATGTATGGCTCGTATGTTATGTATGGTATGCGGTATTTAGGAAAATCGCTAAGCTATGTGTTCTTACAATTGTGGTTTATGATTTTTGGTACTTCCGGTTTGAAAGGGAAGGGCACGGCTTGATCGCAGTGCATACACCCGTATTTTTCGCAACTCGTGATTTTGGGATTTTACTATGATAATTGTTTTATTGTGAAATACTTTTAAATGTTTGAATAAAGGATAGATGAGTGTTTTGATTATATTAAAATGATATTTTAACCTTCTAACTTTTGGGGTGTTACACATCATCTGTAATTATATGGAAACCATAGAACTCGGGTGGCATGCTAACTCTATTGCTGCGATGAAGAGGTAATGAATTGTCAACCGACTCAACTAGAATTTATTCCTCTTGTTGAGTGTTAGTGTCTTCTAAGGTTAATTTATTGGTTGAATCTTGAAAATATTCAAGGTAAATTGGGCTCCCACTATCCTCTTTGCATATGACCACTCTCTCACACAAGACTCCTCTTTGTGCTATAAAGACCACATTTTCACTAGGTTTGTAGAACAAGTATCCAAAAGACTTTTGTGGATAGCCAATGAATATACACTTCTCACTTTTGGCTCTAGCTTGTCATGAGTCTCTCATCTAACGAATGCTTCACAACCACAAACATTGATATGTGATAACGAGGGAACTTTCCTTGTCCACATATTAAGAGGTGTTTTGGCAACCTTCTTAGTAGAGACAAGATTTAGGATATGGGTGGCTGTCTCTAAGGCATACCCCCAAAAGGAGATGGGAAGAGTGGATCGACTCATCATGGAACGAACCATGTCTAACAAGGTTTGATTGCACCTCTCAGCATTAAGTTGTGGTGTTATAGGAGGATTCAATTGTGAAACTATTTCACACTCCTTGAGGTTGTCATGGAACTCGATACTAAGATACTCTCCTCCTCTATTAAATCGGATTATCTTTATCTTCCTGCCTAATTGATTCTCAACTTCATGTTTAAACTCTTTGAACTTTTCAAAGGTTACTGATCTATGTTTGATTAAGTAAATATAACCATATCTACTATAATCATATGTAAACGTTACATAAAACCGATTGACATCTATTGTGGTAGATCTGAAGGGTCCACACACATCTGTGTGTATGAGGTCCAACAATCCTTCACCTCTTTCACAAGATCTAATGAAAGGTGATTTTGTCATCTTTGCCAAAATACAAGATTCACATTCATCATCTAGCCTTAGGTCAAATGATTCCAACACTCCATCCTTTTGGAGTTGGGCAATGCGTTTCTTGTTAATGCGCCCAAGACGACAATGCCACAAGCACGCCTTGTCTAAACCATTAGCCGAATCAATGTGAAATACACTATTGCCTAAGCTATCAACACAAGTCACTATTTCATACACACCATTACAAGGTAAGGCTTCAAATAAAAAAAATACCATTTTTATAAACCAAAATTGAACCATTCAAATCATTAAATGAGTAATGAAAACCTTGTCTGAATAATGCATGAAATGAAATAATGTACAGTGTCATTTCTGACAAATAGCAACAATCTATCAAATCTAAACCAACTTCACTACTAAGCACAAGATGATAAGTCGCAATCTTGGTAACAAGAGAAGATCACATATTTCCAATAATCAGATTCATCCTCCCATGCTCTACCTTCTCACTTTCTTTTAGCCCATGTAAATCAAAACAAATGTGAAAACCACATCATGTATCAAGGACCCAAGAACGAGTAGATTGTGAGTTATTAGTTAGAATAGTGTATATCCTTGTTGACGATGGCTTCACCTTGCCATCCTTTATGTATTGCATGTACTTGGGATAACACCTCTTCATATGGAATTTATCACTGCAATAGTAACGATTGGCCTTCTTGGGGTCACTAACAACTGGAATGTTTGAGTGGGGCCTTGCCTGTGCGCCATTGCTAGATGATCTTGCATGGTCCTTGTTCTTCCGGTTGGATTTCGGATCAACATTTATCTTCTTCCCTTTTCTTTTCCCAATGATGAGAATGGGAGTACTAGAAGTTGTAGTAGGGACTTGATTATTTCCCTTCATTCCCGACTCAGTAGTCTGCAACAAGTTGTGGAGTTGAGCCAATGTGGTTTTCATGTTGTTTAAATGATAAGCCAATATGAATTGATCATAAAAACTTGGCAAGGAATTCAAGACCATGTCAATGGCCAACTCCTCCTCGAAGTGTACATTAAGCCTAACAAGGTGTTCCACGTACCTTTGCATTCTCTATACGTGGTTGCGCACATATTCTCCCTCTTTCATTTTGCAAGCCATGAGAGCTTTGGCCACCTCATATTTCTCTTGACGAGCTCTCTTGTGGTAATTTTCCACAAGGTCATTGTTAATCTCATAGGGCCAATAGTCCTCATAGAACCTTTGCAATTCGGGAGCCATTGTAGCTACCATGATGCAAGCAACTTTTGTTGCATCATCGATCTCAACAAGTTTTTTTTCAAGGACATACTCTTTACCCTCGAATCGAAGAACCATATTGATATTACTCATCCAATCATTGTAGTTGGTGCCATCAAAGGTCACCTTGGACACGATAGAGAGTAGGGAGAAAACCGAGTGGTGGGTAGATGATGATGGAGCAGAAGCATCATCACGAGTAATCTTATAGAGAAAAGGGTAGTTTTAATTAGATGACAATAATCATCAATATTTTAACCCATATTAAATGATTAAGGCTAGGATCCAAAATAAAATTTCACAACTAAGAAGAGGGATGATGTAATCTTATTGCGAATTTATGAAGGTAGGTAAAAGCAATTTACCAAATTTGAACTGTGAAATTCTTCGATCTTTTGAGATTCATTGAATCTATAAATGGCATGTTTAATCTCAGATTATGCTTTACTATTTGTGAATGGGATATCGAGGATCACAAACAAGATGTGAATAATCATACAAATATGCTTGACACTCTCAATGTCATTTATCATCTCATATTAATGTGTCAGTTAACCACACACGCTCCATTAATCATTGATAATTTTCAATATGTCCATTATTACTCATTATAGTCACTATTAGTGTGTCGGTTAACCACACACGCTCTATTAACTACTATAAAGTATAATGTGCAATTTTATGGATTAACATATTTTTCACATTTTTTCTAAAGCAACTAAGAGTGAGATTTTAAAAGGTGATTTAATTACTTTAATAGTATTAAACTTGTAATGAAGTTAATGTCCTATTAGATCCGCTTTAGCTAAAGACCCTCCACCAAATAAGGAAGTGGTGGGTGAGAGTGGACATTCAACTACCATTTTACAAGCAGTTTCCTTATACCCCTTATAGTTCTGCTTTGTGAATGAGGCAAACTAGAGATCCAACTAAATTAGTCTTATACATATAGTAATTAATTTTTAAAGCTTTTTTCAAGAAATAGTAGGTTCAATTTACAAAATTTGAAATTAATAAAATTAATTACCAATAAGGATTAAATAATTTCTTTACAATTAACTAATTAATTAAATAAATTTTAATCCTAATCCAATACCCTCTAATTTCGAAATTAGGGTTTGAGATTTACCAAATAATAATTATCCAATTTCAAGGCATTTAAAACTAATAATTATCAAAACAAGTAAACTCTACCAAAGCCCTGTCAATTTGGAAAAATGAAGAAGGAGGCTAGGGTTTTTAAAAACCTTGTCCAAAAGCGAAAACCATGAAAAAGGTTTTTTATTTTATTCAAATTTGTGCAAGATCACAAAGAACAACCACTCTGATACCACTGATGGGTTTTATATGTAACACAAATCATATTTTTGGTAGAAAACCTGAAACCCTAAGTTCGCATACACCCTAAAGGATCTATGTTCTCACTATGATATACAAACAACAATTTGAATTTAAGAACCATAAAGTAAATTGCTATTTTTGATTTAGTAGAAGGGATAATAGAAAACATACATTTTAGTTTATTATTGTAAATAAACTATTAATCTTTCTTTGTAGAACTTCAGAAAGGCAGTACTAGAAATCTCGTGCCTCAAATGGCTCACACCAAACCCTAATAGTTGAAAGCTAAAGAGGAGAGTGGAGAGAGGAAAGGCGAAAGGATTTTTGGATTTACTTTAGGAATTATGAGTGCCAAAAATATGAACCCCAAGGGGATTTATATAAGTAACTAGAAAGGATTTGATAAGTTAGGTTTCCGTGGATAAACCTTATCCCTTTTTCTTTCCCTCCAAGTTTCCTTAGAGCCCAAGAAAAGCTTTAGAAACTATCTAGAACCACTCCTAGAACTGTCCACCCTTAAGGGAGGTTGTAGAATTGGTTAATGCTTAATCTTTTAAACATAGTCACCTTTAGTCCTTCAACTTTTAGTTATTCCAATTAATCTCAAAATTAATTCCAATTAATTTCTGGTTAATTCTTAATTAAACAATATAATTTCGAATTAACATATTTTTCTCAAAACGTACTAATAAATTATTTATTTTGATATCTAATTAATTTATTAATCATCTAATAAATTATTAATCCTTTGCGATAATGAGTAAATGGTTTTGACTTGTTTAAAAATGAAATTTTACTTGGTATTTTTTGGATGTTACAAATATTATAAGTAACAAATACTTTTAGTAAGATTATGCTCTTGAAAGTAAGTACTTCTTTCGTTGTACATTTCAATGTTGCAGTGCTTTGCTACGATGCTTGAAAACTTAGAAAGTCGGCTCTTGAGAGTGCATAAATCAGTTGGTAGAGAATGGACCAGAGAATTTGTGAGAAAATGAGAGAAATTTGTCCACTATATATACAAGATGACAAAGCAGATCATGCCTAAACTTGAGTGTGCCGCAATCTTGTGTCCAAATCTGGTGGGCCACATCATCTTCGGTTGGTAAGGGAAGTGGTGTTTGCTGCTACCAAGTGGTACATTCTCATGGTGTCACGTCATCGTCGGGTTAGGAGCTCTTCTTCTATTAGGTATTTTCTCACCTTCTTCAATGAATTGTAACTTTTGCATACGGGCTCCATTGTCGACATTCTGTTATATTCACGAATTTGTATTTATGTGCATTACAACTTTTTTTTAGATCTCAAAAACTAATGCACATTCTAATTTCAATTTACATTCTTTAAAAATTACATTGCGAAAGACTTTGCAAAGTTCATAACTTCTTCATACGAGTTTTGTTTTCGACCTTTTTTATATATACAGTTTCATATTTACGAGGACATTAACTCTCATTTACATTATTTTGTTTAAAAAGTAATATATCTTTGTTTCGTAGCTTATGACACATTGATTTAATGTGTTGAACGCGAAACTTCGAAAAATCATAACTTGTTCATACGATATCAAATTTTGGCGTTCTTTTTACTCACGAGTTCGTAATCACGACTACAACAACTTTCATCAATGTTATTTATCCTAAATAATATTTTATTTATAAATGCTTTTTTATCACTTTTTGTTAAGTTTATTATAATAGTTTATATCTATAATATTTAATCATAATATTTATCCGTACAACATATTGACAATAATCATATATATTTATTTACAATACAATTTAAATTAAGAAAAAATTTAAATTAAGAAAAAATTCTTATTTATTTATTTACAATACAATTTAAATTTAAATACAATTTAAATTAAGAAAAAAATTCTTAGTGGTATGTATTTTATTTATTTACAATACACGTAACATGTAAGAAAATTCTTATTTATTTATTTACAATACAATTTAAATTAAGAAAAAATTGCAAAAATGATCCATGTGGTATGTATTTTTTGGGATTTTAGTTAAAACTCTGACTTTTTTGGTTTCATGGTCCTTTTGGCCATGATTATATGCAGATTTTGTCCCTCGTCAAACTGAAATGACTAAATTATCCTTATTAGATTTATTTTACATTTTCTTTTTTTGTATAAATATTTTTATATATTAAATAAAGATAGGGGGCTCTCTTTCTCTCCTATTGAAACTAAAAGAACACACATAAACATCTTTCTCTCTCACTTGGAAGAGACCACCGATCTCTGCATTGATAACCTCTGTCAGAGATCTTTCCACCTTAGAAAACCCTCAACATAGACACCATCTCATCCCACACTTGCGACTCCCAATTTCATTTGGGATTTGGATTTGTTTGCAATTTTAGGATCTATGAAACGTGTGTATCTTGCAGATTGAAATTGAGTGATTATCCTTACTCTTCATCTTCTGCGAATTTGGTGTTCCATTCAGGTGCTCAAGTTTGGGTTCGATCTGGTGTAAATTTGGCTTGTTCACTGTGGGTTGAAGGATTATACCACCTGTTTACATAGATAAACACACACACACACACACACACATCCATCAATTTCTGATTCAATGGAGAAGATGGAGACCAACCACCATCATAGAAGAACCCACCACCAGCAGCCACCCCCTTCACTCTCCCTCTCTTTCCCCTACAGCAAAACACACACATACACACTAAAAATCAATACACACGAACACATGGAGATATATAATGAAGAGATCAACATCATTTTAGATTCTCTGTGTGCGAGACCTTCATATTCTATGTTTAGCTGATTTATCCAATGTGTAAAGACATCGCTATCTCCAGTATTTTCGATTCACTCCATCAATTTTTTTCCTGGGATTCTATCATTAGGTTTCATCGAATTTTTGGTTTGGGGTAATTATTTTGGTATCATCTTTGATTTTGAGTTTGATTCTAGCATAGTTTCATTTTGTGTTCATCTTCTTCAGTGTGTATCTCACACAATCGGTAAAGGAAAGAAATAAAATAGAGTGAAGGGTATACAATCCAAATGCAAGAATCGATTATTTGAGAAGGGTAAATCGGATCTTTGATGGTGTAATCAAATGTTTGTAAGAAAGAAATTGCATCTCTAATGCTGGAATCGATTGTAAACAAGGGTTAGATCGCAAGTGGGTTTGCACAGGAGAGAGAGAGAGAGAGAGAGAGAGAGAGAGAGAGAGAGAGAGAGAGAGAGAGAGAGAGAGAAGAGAAAGAGAGAGAGAGAGATGTGGGCCCAAACTAAATATTTATTTTCTTTTTCATTTAAATTAAATAGAAAAAACATTAAAAATATATCAGAACGGCATTGCAGTCATTTCAATTTTACGAGGGACCAAATCTACGTATAAACATGGTCAAAAGGACCACGAAGCCAAAAAAGTCGGGGTTTGAATTAAAAACCCAAAAAATACATACCATAGGGACCATTTTTTGTAGTTTTGTCTAAATAATATTTTATTTATAAATGTTATTTATCATTTTCGTTAAGTTTATTATAATAGTTTATATCAATATTATTTCATCATAATATTTTAGCGTATAACATATACACAATAATCATATATAAATAACATTTTGTAAACACGTAACATGTAAGAAAATATTATTTAAATTAATTTACTAATATAAATGAGGATCTTTTAACGACATGTCTAACGGAAAATGTGGACGTTACAAGCACTCTTATGCATAGTGTCTGATCTCTCCGCAGACGTAACATTTTATGATTTTCTTATGTCAGTTATTGTTATGTTGATGATTGGTCTTGTTGAACACCTTCATCTTAGGTGCCAAAACTTGATTGTTCTAGCACCCATTCTTAACCTTATAACCATTTACCCCATCAATCACATTATGTACCTTTGATCAAACTTTAACCCTCTTGTCCCTGTTTTGTGTTTCCTGTTTAAATCGGAGGTGCTTAAAAAAAATCATCCAAGGAGTAGTCCTTAGACTTGTGCATCATCTTCTTTAAGAAATTTTTCTAAGAACACTACATGTTTATGATGATTCAGCCTACATGGAAGACCTCTGGTGTAGCAATGAAAACTGAAGTTAGCTTGTTGACTAAGACATGAAGGTCATGCACTTTTTCCAGTATTGGTCTATCTCGACCATTTAAAACTCCAAGTACTTAGACACAAGGTACTTGTTAGTACCTTCATCATGTGCCTTGAACTTGAGTACTAAGGCTTTGTACAACTCTTTTGGATTTGTGACCGGTACGTACAGATCATAGAGGTGGTCAAATAATGAGTTCTTGATTTGACCAAGTAACCCGCCACAATTGAAAGTGATGAATTAAATATCTATTTATATGTTAATATAAAGGGTTTTGTTTCATTCTGTTGCAATGTGGGACAAGGTAAGTGAAGATTTGTAACATAATTAGGAAAGGTGGCATGGGTTTAATTTGCTTATGGAACAAGTAACAAAGGATTATTAGGTTTTTGTGGATTTGCGTGAGGTAAGTTTTGTATGGCATAGTGAATTAAGAAGGGTGAAACCATGAGTACTATGTTGAGGATAAGGGTTTTCAACTTTAATACTATCTACATCCCATATTTATTGTTCATTTTTAACTTTTAAATCTTTATTCTTCAGTTTTTACAATAATTATTTTTATTTGTGTTAGAATTACATGATGAAACTTATAAAAATTAAAACACATTTAAAACAAAATACATTCATATTTTGCATCAAGTATGGTACATCAAAAATAAAAATATTTAAGATTAAAGTCAAAGAATAAAGACTTTAAAAGTCAAATGTACACAATAAATATGGGACGAAGGGAGTAATAGTTTAATTATGGTATGCTTTTCTCATGTAAATATATCTTGTGCATGAGGTTTTTGTGAAGTTTAGAGTTGTAGGGTTTTAACTTTTAAAATGTATCGATATAGGACATGAACAAGGATGGTTTTGATGTATCGGATTTTGAGATAGCATGCATGAGTTAATTTTCGTCCAACATAGGCACTCCACCTTTTTTTTTTGCTAATTTCGGACATTATAACTACAGAATTGGTGAAAACGCAATAAAAGAAAGTTGTAGGTACGTATTTTTGTCTTCTTTTCAAGTTAATTTGAATCACTTGAATTGGAGCAACGAATAGTTAGATATGACCAAAATACTGAGATGATGTTAATATTTCCAGCAAAATTCTATTAATTGTTTTGTCCAATTTGCTCGTGTTCTTTAGCCTTCAATCTTATAAACAACCGTAACTGACACAAAAATATCGTTTGTTAATAAAATATTAGCTAATAAACGTTGTGCAAAATCGACACAATATTAATCACTTATAGAAACCTTTAAGACTGTTGTATACTAGAATATATATATATATATATATATATATATATATATATATATATATATATATATACATATATATATATATATATATATATATATATATGTCAAATCAACATTTATTATTGAGAACTATATGTTGATTAATTGTGAATAATTAATCTAATTATTATTATTATTATTATTATTATTATTAAGTTTTGTCTAAAAAACAGTTTGATTCTTCACGATCATACATGATTATAATAAAGGGAGAAAATTGTCTCGTTGTCGAATGAATTAAAATTAAAGAAAAGTAAATTTAAACTAACCTCGAGTTGTTGATCTTGACTTGTAAAAGATCGGACGAAAGAAACTTTTGTCCTTAAACGTTTTTACGTCAGTCTAAAATTGTATGTTTCTGCGTAAAAGCCATAACTTTATGCAAAATATCTTTCACTCCAACCACTATGGAAAAAGAGATAAACACAAAGTGATTACTTGGAAACGAAAGAACTACTGGAATTCGCACACACACACACACACACACACATAGAGAGAGAGAGAGAGACGATTATTTGGTAGTGGTTAAATGAAACCTGAAAATTCTTATTTATACTCAATGCAAAAACTCAAATCCCTATAAAAATAAAAGATAAAACTTCAAAAATGGTCCCTGTGGTTTTCAAAAATATCAAGTTTAGTCCCTAAGTTCAAAAAACCTCACAGATAGTCCCTGTGGTTTCAAAACTTTTAACAAATGGTCCTTTTCGCTAACACCGTTAACATTTAACCATTAAGTGAGGGGCATTTTTGGTATTTCACTACACAGGGATCATTTATGAGGTTTTCAGTTACTTTTTTTTAAATAAATAAATAAATAAAAATTAATATGCAAGGGTCCCACCTCTCTCTCTCTCTCTCTCTCTCTCTCTCTCTCTCTCTCTCAGCTGCACACCCTCACACTTAAAAATCAAAACCATGGCTTCCACCATACCTACACTTTTACTTCCCCATTTCCTCATGTATTTTCTTCTTTCCTTTTCGTCAATCGAAGCTAGCATCTATGGTAACAAGCATTAATGACCGGGAAGTGAATTCGAAGAAGCATACGACCAACAATTTATTTTGTGAATTTATATATTGTCTCTTCTTTCTTCTAGTTGGGTTATCGATAAAGAACAAACCCAAATTCGTAATGATCTTCATGATTTTCAGACTCTTGATGGGATTTTGATTTCAAATTTTGAAGTGAAATGATTTACAGGTTCTGCATTTTATCTTATTCATGAGATTCTTCATCAAATCACATTTTCAGCCCACCATCCCACAACACCCAAATCTTTGCCTCTCATCTCCTTCACCCTTCTTTGTCACTTTCACGTCTCTTTCTCCCTATGAAACTTTGAGGTTCCAACGAAAACCATATCAAGGATAGTGGAAATAGAAGTAACAATGATGAGGGTGGGTTTGAAGAATGTGAAGGAAGTTGTTTGATACGTTCATAGGAATCAAGTATTCCTTGCTTCAATTGGTGCTTCGAGTGAGAATCCATTAGGTTACAATAGAAGTTACAGATAGCACACTCTTTACTCCTTAATTTTGTTTCCTCTTCTAAAATTAGGGTTTGTGCCTCGTTAAATCGCTGATGATTGTAGAGCGAAGCAATCACATCGGCTATAAGCTTAGCATTCCAATTGAAACATGATGCTTTATTAATCTCGTAGTATAACTACAAAATTACATATAACAATTCCGACTATGAATCCACCCTTTCAACTTTTTTGTTCGAATATGAATTGTAGAAAATTGACATCAAAGTGTCACTGGATTGAGTATAGATAACATATCGATGAGAGAGCTGACTTACAGGGAATGCGATAGGAGAGAGACGAGAGAATGAGGTGTTGATCAGAGCAACGAGGTGAGAGATGGCGTCGAGAGCTACGGATTTAGAGGATGAAGCGACGAATTTCCGAATCAGCCGAGCGGTGGTTTCCGGATCGTCGGTTGTAGCGACTGATGTAAGAAACCGGTGACCTTGTTTACTCAATGCTGCAGAGATTGGAAGCCTCATCGGTTGCTCAGTCCATGAGGTAGTTTATGCATCGCTTAAAAGAGAGAGAGAGAGAGAGAGAGAGAGAGAGAGAGAGAGAGAGAGGGTGGGGCCCTTTAATATTAAATAATTATATTTTTTTTCATTTTTTATAAAATTAAGGCAAACTTCATAAATGGTCCCTGTGGTGGTAAAATGACTGAATGCCCTTCACTTAACGGTTAAATGTTAACGGTGTTAGCGAAAATGACAATTTGTTAAAATTTTTGAAACCACAGGGACCATCTGTAAGTTTTTTTGAACTTAAAGACTAAACTTGATTTTTTTGAAAACCACAGGAACCATTTTTGAAGTTTTATCAAAATAAAAATATGATAAAAAAGTACAACCACTCACACAAGTCTCACACCACAATTTGAATTTCTAATCCAATAATGTTTGTTATCTCATCCAATTTAACCTAGATTTATCTAGTCTTTCTAAAATTGTGAATTGCAAGTGCGGTGTGTGGGCTCGGCATTATCTCTTGTTTACAATGAAGCTCATCATGAGAAAAGGCTTATAACTAGACTTTTAGTTCTTCTTCGGATTAATGTGTGACAACGAAAAATTGGTTACTTGCAATTACACCACTATATTCCATTAAGATGAATTTAACAATTATTGAACGTAACTGTTACAAAATTTGCAAGAAGCATAAAAAAGTAACTAATCAAACTGCGAAGTATATAACATGAAACTTAGTGTTACGTTATGAGTTATATCGTAGCATTACATCATTTCATAAAAAGACATTAGGTGATATATATATATATATATATATATATATATATATATATATATATATATATATATATATATATATATATATATATATATATATATATATATATTGGAAAATGACTTAATAAGGTTTTTGCTATGTACACATTTAGGACTTTATTTATTATTATTATTATTTTGTAAAATAAGCCCTATAACTTGTTATTTTGTACACATTCAGTTATTATGATTGGTTACTTCAGGTTATGACCGTCTACTTTATGTTAAGTTTTTAGTTTACACACATTTAGTTCTTAATATTTTTTGTTGCAAAATAAGTCATTGTTGTTTTTGTACACATTCAACTCTTATGATCAGGGTTTCTTTAGGATTTGCCAAAATAACATCCTACGTGGGACCATCATTAATATTATGTTCTCGTACGTGGCTTGTACCTCACTTATATAAGTAACCTAATTCATGTATCAGTCAAATAATGTTGGTGCCCTAGTTTTCTTCAGGAATAAGACGTCTTCGCCTTCAGTTTCATCTATCTCCATAATATACAATGGGATTTTTGATAATTGTTTTCTCCCAACTAGAATTTGCACTTCCAAGACAAAATAACACCATAAAAAAAGTTTAGTGTATTCTATAATTCCTTGGTATGTCATTTTGACCATTTTTAGAAAATAGATTTTTATTTATTTAAAACTGACCCTGAATTATGAAGATGAGCTTGCAACTATCAAGATGAAGTTTTCTGTCTCAACCACCTTGAATTGCAATGTACTAAAACCCTAGAACGATTAGGGTTTTGTCACGAGGATTAAGGAGACCCATCATGAACTTTTATTAATTTATTAATCACTAATAATTAACAAACTAGATTATTGATAAACTCTCATGTCAATAATCGCTTAAATTATTCATTCAGTGTAATCCAAAAAGACTTTGATATTAATAGTAATATTACCAATTGCTATGAATGTGAACATTATTTCCAACATTTGAAATTATTAAGGATAATGTATTTTCTTCACATGATCTAATGTAGTTTGTATTTTTATCGATTGAATTAAGTTTGCATTAATTTGGATTAAATATAGTTGATATTGTACTATAATAATTACTAATATCAAAAGTACAATGTTATTACCAAAACGAAAAGAATAAACACATGATTTCACTTCTCATATGAGCTACATATGAGAACATCTTGTTAATGATTGTCCCACATAAGATGTCATGTGAGAAATACCTCAAGAAACTTATTATAATGACTAAATGTATATAAAAACAACAAAAACTTATTTTGCAAATAAAATATTAAAAATTAAATATGTACAAAATAAGAATTTAACCTGGAGTAATCAGCCATAAGTATTAAATATGTATAAAAATAATAAATTCAAAGGCTTATTTTACAAAAAATTAATAATAAAAAAAAATAAGGACTATACGTGTTAAAAACAAAATACTAAATCATTTTCAAATTTTTTTATCTGCCATTTAAACATGTTCCATCAACAATTGTTTATATTCCTTTAGAAAAGATACTTTCATGTAAAGAAAAATGAATAAAAAAAGAGTGCAACTTTTAATACAACCAACCATCTTCTATATTATATATTGTGTAAAATCATACCATTATGTGTAACTGCACTCCCCAGGCACCTTAAGAGCACTCGATATGGACAAGGAAAAATGATATTATTATTGAGGGGGCACTTCATAACATGGTCATAAAAAAATGTATACCACCCCCTTTCTAGTTAAAGGGTGTTAAGGTACAACTCGTTGTAACGATGACAAGCAATAATAAGAAATGTGATTGGCTTTTGATTTTTTTACAATTGAATGAAAATGATTTTAAAAAAGAAAATAATAAAAATTAGTGAGTGTTATAACGTGGATACGAGTTCCTACCATGGTGTTATAATATCATTGGTGATATAGCATCTGAGGTGTCACCTCTATGGTGTTATTATATGTTCCTAATATTCAATGCTCTAATGTTATAATAATTCAATAACTAATTAAAGCTAAAGTACTTTAATATAATTAATTAGTTTATAACTTGTGGAAATCATAGTTACAAAATTAATTAAACTTTTATAGTAAAAACTCAAAATTATTAATCAATTATTTTAAATAAACTGTTAATTAAAATATTTTTTAGTTATATAAAATTATAATAACTTGTTTAAATAAATATGACCTTATAATCCATATTAAGTTTATTTTATTTTTTATTTTAATGATATTAATTTAATGTAATTGAAATAGAAAATTTAAAATTTGAGTTTTAAAATAAAAAATCAATAGATTGATAAATGATATGATATTAATTAGAAGATCTAATAAAAATGATATAAAATATTAAAAAAATTTATTAAAATAAAGAGAAAAGATTCTCATTCGTTTTATTCCTTGAGATCATATAAAATAATGTCATTTGATCAAAAATTAAAAATAATAATAATAATAAAGAGCTATCATGTTCATTCATGTAAAAGAAAATACATCTAAATATAAGCACGAGGTAGTCAGCATGCTAAAATTAACCCTATATACACAAGCCACCTGTAGCATCTGGTTTAAGCTTTACACGTAAACCCTAAATATATCCCCTCAACCGACGGCGGTCAGTATCTCCGGTAATGTATAGAGTAGCAAGCGCGTCGGAGTATTTGGTGATCACTGGATCCGGGATCGACGACATCAAAATCGCAAAAAAAGCATGGGTATTTCCCGGCCAGACCTATGCCAAGTTCGACATAACTCCGGTGAACTACACTTTCGATGTCCAGGCCATGAGCGCCGAAAAACTCCCCTTCATCCTCCCCGCCGTTTTCACCATCGGTCCACGTTCCGACGACAATGAAAGCCTCCACAAATACGCCAAGCTTATCTCCCCACTTGATAAGCACTCACACCATTTGAACGAGCTCGTTATGGGGATCATCGAGGGGGAGACCCGTGTCCTTGCTGCCTCCATGACCATGGATGAGATCTTCAAAGGTACGAAGGATTTCAAGAAGGAGGTGTTTGAGAAGGTTCAGTGGGAATTAAACCAGTTCGGATTGTGGATCTATAATGCCAATGTCAAACAGTTGGTCGACGTTCCTGGACATGAGTATTTCTCTTATTTAGGGCAAAAGATACAACAGGAGGCTGCTAATCAAGCCAAGATCGATGTTTCTGAAGCCAAAATGAAGGTGATTGATTATCACTATTGTTGCTTAAGTACTTAATTTCTACTTTGAATCGTGGATATATAATGAGTGATCGTTGATTCAGGGTGAGATAGGAGCGAAGCTTCGTGATGGGCAGACTCTGCAGAACGCAGCAAAGATAGATGCGGAAACGAAGATCATAGCTACACAAAGGCAAGGTCAGGGGAAGAAGGAGGAGGTGAAGGTGTTGACGGAAGTGAAGGTCTTTGAGAACCAGAAAGAAGCTGAAGTGGCTGAAGCGAATGCAGAACTGGCAATGAAGAAAGCAAAGTGGGCCAAAGAATCTCAGGTGGCAGAGGTGGAGGCGACCAAGGCGGTGGCGCTGCGTGAGGCGGAGCTGCAGAAGGAGGTTGAGATACTGAACGCTTTAACTCGGACTGAGAAACTCAAAGCTGAGTTCTTGAGCAAAGCTAGCGTTGAGTATGAAACAAAGGTAACAGAATGAATCCAAAATTAACCATTATTTCATGCAATTAGTATAAACCACGAGTTTGATGCAAACAAAGGTACAAGAAGCGAACTGGGAGCTTTACAAGAAGAAGAAAGCCGCAGAAGCAATTCTCTACGAGAAGGAGAAAGAAGCGGACGCTCAGAAGACGATAGCGGAGGCGACACTCTACTCCCGCCAACAAGCCGCCGACGGTGAATTATATGCAAAACAGAAAGAGGCGGAGGGACTTGTTGCTCTTGCTCAAGCTCAAGGTACTTACATACGCACACTTTTGGGTGCCTTCGGAGGTAACTATGCAGCTTTAAGAGATTATTTAATGATCACCGGAGGAATGTATCAAGAGATTGCGAAGATTAATGGGGAGGCAGTTAAGGGTTTGCAGCCAAAGATTAGCATCTGGACCGGCGCAAGTGGTGGTGGAGAGGGCGGCGATGGTGGTCCCTTGAAGGAAGTTGCCGGCGTGTACAAAATGTTGCCGCCGTTGTTTGAGACTGTTCATGAGCAAACCGGAATGTTGCCACCGACTTGGATGGGGAAGATGAACGTCAAAGAATCTTAACGGTTTTCTTATGATATGGGTAGTTAGTTCGTTGACTCTATGGCATCATATAAGGTCCTATAGTTTTTAAATTAGTATTTTAGTGTTTGAAAATAAATATTAATATTTGTTGGTGTGCACTTTTTGCTTATTGCTTATATTTAATATGTTAAATATCTTTTTCTACAAATGATATATGTTTAAGTATTCGTATTTGTTGCAAGACAATTGATATATGATTTTGTTTCAATATATGTGCACTTTGTTAACAATTTTCTAACAAAATTATGTCATCGGTTTTTAGACTACATAGAATAATTGTTATGTTTTTGGTTAGATTTCATTCCATTTCCAGTCCTTCCTCTTGATGTGGCTAGGTCAATTATGTATGTTAAGTGTCCCCACAAGCAAATATATGAATAATTTGGTCTTTTCCTTAGCTCCATATATTGCTGTTCAGTGTTAGGGTAATTTGGTGTTTTCCTTCCCTTTATATATTTCTTTTTGGTTTCAATCATTATTTGAATGTTATTTCATTTTTGTCCGTCGTCTAGCTTGGAAGTATACACCGGTGATTTGTAGCTATGGAACATTTACAATTGTTCAAACTATATACGTAGCTACGAACCTAGCTAGGAAGAAGACTATATATTTTCTTTCACTAAAAAGGTATGCTTCATGTCCAACCCTCTAAAGACGGTGAGCCCTAAAAACGCCATCGTTGAGTCACATAAGAATAGAGGTGCAAAATGTTTGGATCGATGTGTTGATCCACCCACGTGTTCGCATTAATTTTATTGGGATGAATCAATAATTTGGAAGCGGATGTCAAAGAATGTTTGGATCAAGCTCGAAGGTTGAAGACAGATCGACTCAATACATGTGCGAAATGGGCTTAGGCCCATGGCGGCAAATTTTAGAGGTCATCATTTTAATCCAACTTAGGTGTGAGCGAAAAAACCGGTTCATGAACCGAACCGGCCTCCGATCCGAAAACCAGTTTAACCCTGAACCGGTTCAGCCATGAACCAAAACCCTTAGGAACTTAGCCGCTAGTTTGAGCCAGATCTCCATTTCAACCGTTGGGATCAGTTTCGAACCGGTTTACGTCGAATCGGTTTTGTACTGGTTTTTCGAGAGGGGTAATCTACCCGTTTTTTTGTCTTATTCTATCGGCTATATAGCCGTTTATGGTCGTTGCAATCTCGTTTTTGGGTCCCTTTTGGCCATATTCACCAATATTTGATAGTATAAATAGCTAGTAGATGTATTGTGTTAGCCAAACCTCAAAAAACCTCTCTTAGTTCAAAAAACGCTCTTAATTCAAACAATGCATTCGACTTCCGTTGGTGTTGGAGATTCATAAAAACAATCTTACCGTTGTTAGCATCAAAGAAACAAGTAGAAATCCGGCTATTTGGTGCAATTATGATTTGTGTGTAATGTCGAGTGGTCCAAGAAAAGTGTGATGCAAGAAATGTAGTGCTTTTTTTAATGAAGATGAAAATTCGACATTGAAAACTCATATGATCAAAAGATGCCATGTGGTGAAATTTGGGTCGGGACATAATCAAACAACAATGGCTAATGATGCAACATTGTGGAGTTACGATTTAACTAAAGTTTGTGATAGGATGACGAAGTTTGTGATTCTAGAATGCTTGCATTTTGACCACTTCGACAACAAACGTTTGACTTCACTCATCCAAGATACTCTCCAACCACGATATTGCCATGTGAGTCGTACTTCTATTAGAAGTGATTGTATTGAAATGTGGAAACTTGCAAAAAATGAATTGATTTTAGGATTTCAATCTTTAGAAACAGGTGTGAATTTAACTTGTGATGTTTGGACAGCTCCTCACGGTTCACCGGATGCATACATTTATGTTACCGCTTGATGTTTTTAAAAAAGCAACTACTTTTTTATCGGGGATTTATTATCCTACAAGTTGTTTAGTTTTAAACCAAAATTTTTTAATGTGTGCGAAAATAAATGAGTTTGAAATGAGGAGCACGATGTTAGCTAATATGATGAAACCGATGAAAGCAAAGTTAAAAAAAAAAAAAATTCAAGAAATGTCTCTCATTATTACTTGTTCCGCCGCTTTGAATCCGACTCTAAATGTTGGGGGGTTGAGACTTTAATTGAAAATATTTGTTACGATTTTGGTTTATTGGATAATGACATGGATTATGCATCAAAGGAAGTTTCAAATTTTAACAATGTTTTTCTAAATTTGTTTGAAGTTTATTTAACAAAATACGGTTCAACAAACATTAATGACATGATGCAAAATACGGGGGCATTTGGATCCACTTCTCACCAAAATAACAAAACAATTAGGCTCTATAATACTTTGAGGAATGAAAATTCTAAACGAGCTCGATACCCCTAGTAGCGAGCTCGAAGGTACATTGGTTACGATTTCTTGTCACAAGTGAGTATTCAACAGTTTAAATTTTTTGATATTTTGGCTTGGTGGAAAGGAAAGGAAACCTAATTTCCGATTCTAGCCGCTATGACCCGTGATCTACTAAGCTCACAAGCTTCTACGGTAGCTTCGGAATCGGCTTTTTCTGTTAGTGATAGGTTCATATCACCAAGAAGAACAAAACTCAACCCTTTGTCAGTGGAAGTGTGCATTTGCTTGAAATGTTATTTTGATGACATGGAATGGATACAAGACATTGAAGTACTAGAATGCACATCGTTGCATGTTGAAGCACGAGTACATGAGAAAGAAGTAGTGATGGGAATGTTGGTGCCACTCACCCTAGAAGAGCCCGACTATGAGAGAAAATCGCGCAACGACATGACGGATAACGAATAAATACAATGACTACGGACTTGGAATGAAGACTACGACGACAACAGTGTTTTATATTTGAAGATATATTGGTTTGACAATTTGGATGTTTTGTGTTTTTATGTTTGAAGTTGTATTATGTATTTCCAATAAAAAACAAATAAAAAATGAAAAAAAAAAAAAAAAAAAAAGGTTAAAAATTGCTCCAAAAAATGTGTTGATTCAATTTAAACAATTTTGTACATACATTATGGTTTTGATTTGTTTTTGAACCTACTTTTGGACCGGTTTTTTCTGAACTGGTTTCGGTAAAACCGAACCTGTTTATATAAGTTCGGATTTTTTTTAGGGCTGGACCAGTTTCCGGGTGAATCGGTTTTGACTTAGTTGACCAGAATCTAACCGGTTTTCTGAACCGGTCCGGTTCAGAAAAAACCGGTTTGTGCATGCCTACCAATAAGTGATACTATATAGAGTTGGCCCAAATAATTTAGCCCATATGAAGGTTACTGATTTATGTGAGTACTTTTTCGACATATTAGGTCGGACGGTATAGAGAGTGGAGACGGCCACGGGAAGCGTCCTGCACGGAGGAACACCACATCGATGGTGCGGGAAGGGTGGCGTGGGGAGGTCGGTGGGGGGTGAGGTTGTTGCGTTCTCTCTCCGATGGGAATTACGTGTTTATTTTTTATTTATTTATTTTCCAACGGATATATATATATATATATATATATATATATATATATATATATATATATATATATATATATATATATACACCCCTAGCATATAGCTCAGTTGGTAAGGCATGTGGGCGACTTGGATTGATAACATATAGGTTGTGGGTTCTATCCACGACACCCCTCATGATTCCCAGTCGTTGAGTCAGTCACAATATGCCCCCTTATCGAGTACCCTTGGGGGATGGGTTCGATGGGGCCGGTTTGGGTTGGTGGACTTCAACCTTTTGAATTGATAATATATATATATATATATATATATATATATATATATATATATATATATATATATATATATATATATATATGTTTCCTATTATCCCACTATAAATACGACAACATCCAACATTTTCTTAACCCATCTTCCTTACTCTCTCCAAAAATATTTATCAAAATTACATCATCTTCATCATCCGATTCGACGGCTCTAGAGGAGGCTAAGTTTATTGGTTCTGTCATTGCGAAAACGGTTGCATACTTTCAACACCGACTAGGCGAAACATCATGTGCACGATTTAAACCAAGAAAGTCGTGGTTGCGTAGAAATTGTGAAGCCGGACACGATCGTCTCATAGAAGACTACTTTACAAATGATGGCATCTACGCTGTAAAGTATCGATGTCGGTTCCGGATGAGGAAGGAACTATTCTTACATATTGTTAGCGATTTGGAAGGCCGCTTTCCATATTTCCAATAAAAATTGGATGCGACACGGATAAAAGGATTCTCTCCAATTCAGAAATGCACGATTGCAATTCTTCAGTTAGCATACGACATGGGTGCAAACAGATGGGACGAGTATTTTAGGATGTTAGGGCGTACCATGCGGGAGTATGTGTATAAGTTCTTCAAAGCGATCTTTCTGGTTTATGGGCAACGATATTCGTGCAAACCAACTATGAACGATATCCACCAATTGTACACGGTGTATGAAGGCAAGCATGGATTCTGTGAAATGCTAGGTAGTATCGATTGTACCGCTTGCTGAACAACTGGAGAGTACAATCCTGATGAACTCTCGCAACCCTAACCGTGTAACGCCCCAATTGTCAAGTATCAGTATTGTTCAATTTAAATTTCATGTTTTAAGACTTACTCGACGAGTTGATGCTATGACTTGTCGAGTAGAAGCGAGTTGGGACACGTCATTTAATGAGTTGACTCAACGAGTCGGGAAGGGGACTCGACGAGTAGGATATGGCAGAGGAAACCCTAAATTTCAGGGTTTTTGCACCCTATATATTGGACCATTAGCGCCTCCTACTGTCCCTTATCACCCCTTGAGAGCCAAAAACCCTAATATCGTGTGTGTGAGCTTTGTGGGTGTTTTGGAGCTTTGGGAAGTGATTTAGTGAAGGAAACTTGTAGATCAAGAGGCTTGCATCAAGGAAATTCATGTAGATCTTGAATCCGTCTCAGTTTGGGCACGTTTTGGAGGTAATCAACTGTTACTTTAATCTCTTTCTTCTGAAACTCCCTTCAGTCCTAAGTTCATAAAGCTCCTTGTATGGATATGAAAGAACCTTCCCTTATGAGTAGAGCTTCAATTCAAACTTGGATTCGGATTTTGAGGCATGAAAATACGTAAAGGTAGTAACTTTACGTTGCTAATACACTCTGGGGACCTAGATCTATTGTTTGGAACGAAAGAATAGTTCTATATCGCTTGATCATGGGAATAACCGTATGGACTCGGCGAGTCTGGGAGATGACTCGGCTAATAGAGAAGGGTTTTTGTCCGAATTGGTCTCGTGTGGACTCGGCAGGTCTGGGAGATGACTCGGTGAGTCAGTTTAGGTTTTCAAGCACTGGGCCGCGTATTGACTCGACGAGTCTGTTAGAGACTCGACAAGTCGAGTCGGGTAATTCTTGAATCAGTAGGGACTCGACGAGGGGAACGCTACACTCAACAATAGGACAACATGGATTGTTGACTATTGACAAGTGACTTTGACTTTGACTGGGGATTGTCTTGTGTCTTCCATGGGCATTTTGGTAATTTGAGTATTTATCTTGTGGGTCACTCATGGGTACAGGCGAGGTTGTTGGAGCTATATCTCAAGGAGTGGACAGTATTATCCCGAGCCACTAGTGAGGTGAGTTATCCTCACTATATCAACATGGTCTAAGGCACCAAGGCCGACCCTTTTTCTCGGATTGTATACTCATATGTGTTTGATATGCTTATTGATCTGTTAGATCAGCGTCCTAGTAAATTGTGACGGTAGTATGTTAGTGACCTGGTTTAGGTTGGTATCCTGGTATATAAGATGATGTTATGTTAGTGACCGGTTAGGTCGGTATCCTGATTAGGATTGTTGCTATGCTTTGTGATCTATAGATCGGTTTGACTGTTATATATATACATGCTAGTGTTATATGATATCTATGTGCACATGATTGTGTTGGTTAGAGGATGATGCTATGTTAGTGACCAGTTAGGTCTGTACCCCGGTTATTGGGATATTGCTATGATTAGTGATTTGTTAGATTGATTTGACTGTTATATGATACTAGGCGAATGCCCGCGCGTTGCGCAGAAAGACCTATTTAGTTGAAATATTTACAAACATATGTTTTTTTTAAATATAACAATAACGTTGTTCTTAAATTTGGTATAATAATTTGTATACTAAATTCATATAATATATTGATTATTTTGAATTATATGATAATATATACATCTATTATAACTTCATAATCTTAATCGTTTGAATGACTTCTACCCGCGAGTTTCTCATGAATAAAATTAAATATAATATATGGTTTATTGTTATTTTCAGTTGTTATTGTTAATTAATTTTTTAATTTTTATTTGTTTAACATTTTAATTTCTCTCATTGTAATTATTTAAAACATCAAACATTTTTTTATTATAAAAGTAAAAATATAATCATTTATATAGAGTTATTTTTAATTATTGTTATTGTAAGTTATTTTAAGCTACTAATTTGAAAACTATTGATGATTATAAAAATATATTCAGGAAATATTTTATTTAAATTGATATTACAATTTAGTTTTTGCATTTAGCATTATAATTTATCACTTTTAACTATTCACACAATACTCTTCAAAAATTAAAAGTGGAACTGTAATTTATATTGAAGTTGACCATGTAATGTTATATTAAAATTAACAATTTAAGTATTTTGTTAAAACTGCTCAAAAGTTGTAGCTTTAAACTGATAATATTTTACATACAACAATATATTAAATCGAATAAATTAAATATAATATGTTAAAATTTAAAGACATAGCTTTATAAGTAAAAGTAAAAATATTATTTTAATATTGAAATTTAGTTTATTTATGATTTCACTTTAGGTTTGATAATCATTTAACCTTATTAACCAACTTATAATCACTATTAGAAAGACAATACAATTTATCACTTGTAACTATTTACAAAGTATTCTTTGGGTTGTTTAAGTTAAACTAAAATTTATATTTAAGTTGACATGTAAGGTTATATTTAAATTAACAATTTAAGTATTTTATACAAATTTTCAAAAGTTGTAGTTTTAAAATGATAATGGTTTACATACAACAACATATTATACCTAATAAATTAAGTATAATAAGTTAAAAGTTAAAAACATAGTTTTATAAGTAGAAGAAAATATATTATTTTAATATTAAATTTTAGTTTATATATGATTACACTTTAGTTTATAATCATTACTAGAAATAAATTGAAAAGTCATGGGAGTTTAAAATGAATGTGGTGAAAGGAAAAATGAATGGGAGTTTCAAATTAATGTGGTGCTTAGAAAAATGCTTCCTTTATAAGTATATAATGATGAGCTAGAGTATGATACTTATATACACATGTTTGTTTGGTTGGGGGTTGGGTTGAGGCGGTCTTGCTTTGTCTTGTAGGCCAACATACCTGGTGAGCGGTCCGGATATGTTGTAGGCCCTGCGAGGCGGTCCAGTCATGCTGAAGGCTTGGGAGCGGTCCAGTCAGGCTGAAGACTCATTATGCATGATGTTCTGTATTTGTTGATATGGTATGATAATGATTATGGTTATATGAGGTTGGTATTTTAGGGGTAACTCACTAAGATTTAGGGCTTACAGTTTCACTTTATTGTTTCAGGTTTAGCGGATGGCCGCGGGTAGGCGAAGGCGTGACCATACACTTCCTCGATTGACGATTATGATTTCTGGGAAATCTAATGTATAATCTGTTTTGAAAACAAATTGTAATAATTGAATGGTTTCAAATGGTTTAAAAAGTTTTAAATTGGATGAAATATTATGGGTGTTACAAACCGTCCTATTATCAGCAATCTCCACATCAAGAGGACGATCCAGCTCCCCCGGACCTCCAACAAATCTCTTACTAAGCGCAAGCGACACAAAAGATCGGGTAGCTCCCGAATCAAATAATACCATGGTAGAAATATCGTTCACAAGAAACAATCCTATAATAAAACACATAAACATAAACAACTATTCGATATAAGTAAAGAGAAAAGGAGAAGATACATACTCGTCACGACATCAGGAGATGCATGCGCCTCCTCTGCCGTCAGCTGGAAAGCCCTGCTCTTCGCCGCGGGCACATCTTCCCAGCCCTGACGTCCATCAGTAATCCTCAAATTAATAGGAGTGGGCACTGACACCAGTCCTACTGCAGCTAAACTCGGGCATTGGGCCTTCTTATGGCCCCTCTGATTGCAATGAAAGCAAATCAGATCTGATCCCTGGGTAGTGGTAGCAGTACAATCCCTACTATAATTACCGATTCGGCCGTACTTGAAGCAACTAAAACCACCACCACTACCACTCATGCACGCACCCTCATGTGTCCTTCCGCACTTGCCACAACGGCTACGACCCTGATGGCCCCTCGATCTAGAATCTGATACCTTGGGCCTCTTGCCTGAACCCCCTAATGTATGAACCTCATCTGGATTCCTCTTCCATTACGAAGCTCGAGCAATCATACCCTTAAACATATTGCAACTAGATCGGCTCACAAACTGTCGAATGTCGATCCTCAGCATCTGATCATATCGGGTGTTCTTCATCTCTTCGTCCGCTACATACTGCGGAACCAGAAGCGCACTCTCCCTGAACATCATGGTGATCTTAGTCACCTTCTTAGTAGTCTGACGGAGATCCTGGAACTCTCGCGCCAACTGATGCACCTCAATAATCGATGCAACTCCGCTCGGAACCTAGTCGAAAAATCATCCTAGGTCATCCCATCAACAACATCATCTCCCACATCATTACCCACCTCCTCCCACCACTCTCAAGCCATGTCCTCCAATAGGCAGGATACTAGTCTGACCTTATCCCCCTCGGGACAACGATTGTGCGGAAGGCTTTAGAAACATCTGCTAACTAATGCCTACTTGCAAAGGGGTCATTCTCCCCATGATATTCTAGAGCTCCATAATCCTGAAACTCCCTGAATGTCAAAGATCGAGTTGTAGCTATAACCATCATCTCATTACGAAACGAGCTCAAACCCTCCTCCAAAACATCCAGAATACCCTCCTTGACTGAGCCAAGGATCACAGGAGTCTGGTTGAGAATGCAATGAGTAATCTCTGATGAGAGAATCTCCTTAGTCTGCTCATCGAGCTGCCCGACTCCAGATCCTAAGCCTGATCCCTCCCCGACACCAAAACTGCCGACTGGTCTGCATCGCAATACCACCATACCGAAAATAGACCACAAAAACTATCAGAATATACATCAAAATATATTGGGGCATCACAATCCTACAAGCTTCCTGATTTTGTCGCAACTCTCCTTGAATCGAGTACGGATCCTATGCTTCTAGTAGTACGGGCCCATACTACCTTCCACATCTATCCGTACATTCCTCAATAATTGCTTTGACTCAACCAGGTCACTCCAAATCCATCTATCCATCCCTCACAGATAAGGCTCCCAGCACTAGATCTTCTCCTAGTTTTTCCTAAGGCAACTCCACCCCACGCTCCGCCATTAGCTGTAGAAGGAATTCCTACTATCTTCTTCTAACTAACTCGCGAATACTATCACATATCACTAAAACTATATAATTCTTCGAATGAGAGGTCTCAACTACAACAATTTGACTCAAACAAGAGTTGTGTAATAGAGTTAAAACCTAACATTGTAAAATTATTTAGTTCCCATGATATGTAACTTAGCATATTCATTTATTAGTTAGCCGAAACTAGTTAGAACTCCTAAAAGCACAAAGTAAGCAACATTCGAGCATCAAGTATCAGAATCAAACATAACCTAATCAGGCCATCCAATCACTGACTGATCAGCACTAACATGCAAGTCTAAGAGCTCATACAACAGGAATACAAATGCATCTCCCTAACATTATATCATGCACAAGAATTGAGTAGTTCCTTAGCCCTAACTAGCATGCAGTTGACAGATTCACAAATCAAAGCATATCGATAACATGTATGCATAATTTGGGAACACTTACTTGAGCTTGGATGATTGCATGCACCACACCCTTTCTTATTTTAGAAAATCCCCCTTTTTCATAGAAATATTTTCTTTTGGAAAAACTTTACCAAATCCTCAGTTTTAGTTTAGGCACACTCAAGAGTGTACCAAAATCCCTTAAACTAAGGCTCTAATACCAACTTGTAACATCCTAAAATATGGTCCCAAAAATTTAGTTTTTTTAAAATGGATAAAATAGTAATTCCAAATATCAGTAATACATCGCAAAATAACCAATGTATCAAATGCCATAAAAATCAGAGTAAAATATTTTGTGTGGAATCCTAATGGTGTGTGCGATGCAGTCAACCCGAGTTCTTCCCTTTGCAACCGGAATTACCTGAAACAATGTACTAAAAATCGTAAGCATGCCAAAGAGAATCTCTAAAGCTGGAAGACTGCGTAAAGTTGCCAACTTTACATTCATGGATGCCAAAGAGAATCTCTAAAGCTCAAGAAGGGCTTAATAAAGGACTTAATGTATGCATGAGACCTAGAATCCTATAAAGCTTGCACCTTTAAGCCAAAGGAGGTCACAAAATGCTCAGATCTAACAGGACAACCCATGAAACAACTTACCTCCTTAAACAACCTAATAATGAGCCAAAAATCATAGCAAAACCCCATAAGAGAAGATCTATTCAACAACAAAGCAAGGTATGTACTTAATACCTCAAGGAGACTACAACAAGTGGTGAGATTCTAGATCTATGGCCTTCTTTCCAAGCTAGGAACTTTCAAACTCCAAAGCTCTTTCAAATGCACACAAAAATTCACTCAAAACCTCAAGAACACCACCAAGAAAGCTCAATACTCGATTTAAGGTGGGTTTTAGGTGATGAAAGATAGTAAGTAGGCCAATCAAGGGGGAATAAGGCCTTTAAATATAGTGTAATACCCTAAAAATTAGGGTTTCCTTCCCAGCTGCCAACACATCGTGTTGAGGCACCTCAACACATAATGTTGGTTCATTAAACTCTGCGGCCAAATACATCTCGATATGTCGTGTTGAGGCTCCAACACATCATGTCCCAAAGAGAAAACATAAATAACTTGGAATTAAAATCATATCGGGAAATCAAGCGTTACATTACCTCTCTACTATACCTCACATTACAGCTCATTAAGTTGTATCTTGATACTTGGAATCAGTAGCGAGTCTAAAACGTAAAATTACATAGGTCGCTATTTAAATGAAGCCGATAAAAAAAGAAAAATAATAAAAAAAAATTATTGTGTGTTCGGATCGGGTCGAGTTGTAAAAGTAAAAAAAATATTTTAATTCAAACAATTGTACGCGATGATGTGCGAAAGTGTGAATTTTGAATCACCGGTTCATTATTATGATCTAAAGGAAATGTAATTGACAGTGAACGAAAGTGCGAAAGTGTGAATTTTGAAGCACCAATTCATTACTTTGGTCTTCCAATGGAATGTGGAAATAGAATTTTCTTATATAGTCCTAGTTTACTTAGCACACAAACTTGAATATTTACCGGCACCGATCATTGATTATGAGGGTTCCCAACTTCGTGTGTTGTGAATTGTAAAATGCTGATTCTTGATTAGCGTTTCCTTTTTTTTAATTCCATTTGTGTTGGGCTACGGATCATACCCTAAAAAAATATTGGGCTAATAAAATATAGGATATGAGTTTTAAAAGTATGATTTATCGATATATTTTTTTGCCAAGATGGTTCATTTAATTTTTATAAGGTAGGTCACAGATTTTTGTTCTATATAACTTCTTAAAAGGTTGGTCAAATGACCCACCATGATAATATACAACCTCACCACTGCTTGGAATATATGGAATTTAAAACAGACGTAAGACATCATGGTCTCACAAGCTATATTGGTTTGGACTAGTATATATTATCAAAATCATTTGATAAAACTTTCATTGACATACATTTATAGACATAATGCAAAGCATTATATGCATATCCACACTCAATGCAACTACGAAAACCACAGTACATCCCCGTGAATATGCCCCAAATGGGGTAGTCACATAAAGCGACAACTCTATTCACATAAAGTGACAACTACAACAACCGGAATAAGGCCCCATGAATAAACTACAACAATCGATAAAAAAAAACCCTATTAAATAACTATGACAACCAATAAATGGCCCCGTTAATTAACTACGGAAACTGATAAACAACCCTGTGATTGATTACTATGCGAACCCCTAGGTCTAGCTGACAACATTTCAAGACTATGCAATTTGCTCATATGATGCACGATCATAACTATTCCTATATTTATTGTTAGGGAATTACACTCAAATTTGAGTTATAGAAAATCTGGATCACAAACAGGAATCGTGTTATACACTTTCCTTGTTTGATATTTCGACCCTAATTGCCTTGGGTATCTCGAAATCCAAACTAGGATAATTCCTGAAGAACAATTCTGATTTTAGGCACAAAACCAGAATCAATTTTGAGAGAGAATGAAGAAGAAATCGATTTCCGTTTTTCTGTGTTTCAAAGAAGTCGTTGTATTTCCCGGACTTATCCACACAACGGATAAAACGAGAACGGTTTTCAACTTTCAGAAAATACAAATTATACCTTGTATTTGCATCTTTTAAAGAATAACAAATTAGTCCTCGTACTGTCCTCGTACTTATCCCCGAACCCCAACTTGACACAGTAAATCAGGGTTCAGTACTAACAATATTTAGTAAATACAAGTGTGCACTCCCACACCTCCTAACTTGTATGATAACTAAAACATTGTTCTTGAAACACTTGTTAAATCCATTACACTAAAATATTTTTGGTGATTAAATCACCAACAATCCTCCCCTATTTTAGTGTAACCTTGAATTAACAACCTTAAAAACAAAAGAAAACAAAAAAACTAATGCATAAATGAAAATATCGATACGATTGAATTTTCATGTTAGTATATTACACATTTCAAACATTCGAGAAATCAAGGTATCTTAAAGATTGAACCCAGTAACTCTTTTGAATATCTGAAGATAATATACACAATAGTTTTACAATCATCTCAACAAAATAACTTGACACTAATTATAAAGCCGTGTGTCCCAATCCATTCTTGATCGTATAAAAGCCAAGTCCTCAAGCTCTTTGAAGTGCGGCTACACTTCACGATCATATAGGTGATTCTCTTATTCATGTACCTGTATACATTTTATCAAAAGAATCATTAAGAAATCAAATTCATCCTGGTCTCTACAGGTTCAAACACACGTACCTTGGGATAGTTATAATGTGTGTTCCAATTCATATAAATAAGCTTTCCTCATTGAATTTAACCTCTAACATTGTATTAAAGGGGAATTGGGTGTCTCATTCATAAGAATTTATAAGGACTTTAAGCCCATCCCTATAACAGACTTGTGCACTAAGTCTCGCGCCAAACTCTTAGTGAGATGGTCCGCCAAATTTTGTTGTGATTTTACAAACTCAATCGAAATCACACCATCCATGATTAGATTTCTAATCATCCCATGTCTAACATCAATATGCCTCGATTTACCATTATAAACTTGACTATATGCTTTACTCATAGTAGAAACACTATCACAGCGAATAGAAAGTGGTGAAATCGGTTTCCTCCACAATGGAATCTCATAAATCAAATTCTTTAACCATTCTGCTTCCTTACTTGCAGCAGCCAATGCAATAAACTCAGATTCCATTGTTGAACTAGTTATGCAAGATTGCTTCTTGGATGCCCATGAGATAGCACCTCCACCAAGCAAAAATACCCAACCAGTTGTAGAAGAATGATCTTCTCTATTGGATATCCAACTCGCATCAGAATATCCTTCCAAGACCGAAGGAAATCCTGAATAACACAAACAATAATCCTTGGTTCCTTTCAAATATTTGAAAACACGATGAACCGCTTGCCAATGTTGAGTACTAGGATTATGAGTAAATCTACTCAATCTTCCCACTGCGAAAGCTATATCAGGACGAGTGCTAGTCATAGCATACATCAAAGAACCAATAGCTTGTGAGTACTCCAGTTGAGAAACTGATCTACCTCTATTAGGCATCAACTTCATGCTTGAATCCATAGGGGTGCTAACAGGTGTACAATCACTGTAATTGAACCGTTTGAGAATTTTTTCAATGTAATGTGATTGTGTAATAGCAAGTCCCTTGTTCATCCGTTTAATCCTTATTCCAAGGATTACATCCGCCTCCCCCATATCCTTCATAGAAAACTTTGAAGACAATAAATTCTTTGTTGCATTAACTTGATTCTGATCAGTGCCAAAAATCAACATATCATCTACATACAAGCAAATGATCACACCAGATCCAGATGAATCAAAACGGCTGTAAACACATTTGTCAGATTGGTTTAAAGAAAAACCATTAGACAAAATAATTTCATCAAACTTCAAATGCCATTGTTTTGGAGCTTGTTTAAGTCCATACAATGATTTTACAAGTCTACACACTTTTTGCTCATTTCCAGGCAGAACAAAACCTTCTGGTTGTTTCATATAAACTTCCTCATCAAGATCACCATTCAAAAAGGCTGTTTTAACATCCATTTGATGTATCACTAGATTGTGAATAGCTGCCAAAGCAAGCAACAATCTAATGGTAGAAATCCGTGCTACCGGTGCATACGTATCAAAATAATCGATACCGGCTTTTTGTCTAAAACCTTGTATGACCAGACGAGCCTTGAATTTATCAATGGTTCCATCTACCTTCATTTTTTTCTTGAAAATCCATTTACATCCTAAAGGTTTAGAACCAGGAGGTAAATCAGATAACACCCAAACATTATTCTCCATAATGGATGACATCTCTTCATCAACCGCTTCTTTCCAAAACGCAACATCTCGAGACTCCATAGCTTCCTTAAAAGTCTTTGGATCAGTCTCAAGATGAGAGGAATATGAATATTGTTTCTTTACTTTATCCCTCGAACCTTCAACTAAAAATAGTTGAAATTTATTACTTTTTCAACAATAAACATTTCCAATTCATTGTTTCTTTACTTTATCCCTCGAACCTTCAACTAAAAAAAGTAATAAACTTGAAAATCAATTATACGTAAGCGATTAATGCCATGCTCACGTACATTCAATAATAACATTTCATAGTAGCACAATCAAACATATTATAATTGTAAATACAATTCTTTAATCGTTTTCCAGTAATATGTATAATAAATCATAGCTAAAAACCATTACTCATAAAGAGCCATTTATTCAAAAACAATATCCTTTCAAAGCATTTAATTTACTCTTTAGATAAAGAGTCCATTTTAGCTAGGATTTATTACTTTTTCAACAATAAACATTTCCAATTTAGATAAAAAGTCCATTTTAGCTAGGATTTATTACTTTTTCAACAATAAACATTTCCAATTCATTTTCAAGTTTTTCAAAGAAAACTTTTACTAATATGTCAAGTACCTCAAATGAGAAAATCCACATATAGTCACCTGAATAGTTAGTGAAGACTAATTTCCATTCTAGCTTCTATCCTCGCACTATATCTTAGCTCAAACAGTGGTCGAACCTATTTGGATAAAACATCAAGATCCTTAGAACTTGTCCAAATACACTAGGAGCTTATTTATCATATTCATTATAATGACATTTGCCTGATCCTTAACACCAATGGATAACCATTTGTTACCAAATCACTAAGCTCCTCAAACTTATGTATTCCATTAACGACATCATTTTTTCACTTCTTACACAAACTTATGTATTCCATTAACGACGTCATTTGTTCACTTCTTATGTTCACTCTTAGTCATATCTATACGAAGTATATACTGTAACACATAGTATGAGATTTTTGGATCGTTACAAATCGAAGAACCTACTCAATCTTCGATCTTGTAAAGGAACACTTGTTGAGTACATGGACAACGGTTAAATAGAAGAACTGATTTATCGAAGTTTTGTTAAAGTAAACAAGATATTATCAACTAAGGATTGTGTAAATAACGAGCATAAACAAACCCTTTCATAATAGTCTCCGTCTATTTATTAGGATTCGATGATGAATAAGCTTGTAATAGTCTTCTTGTATACAAGCTGCCATTTTATAAGTTTGAACCGTTGAATCAATACCATATCATGAAAACTTGTTGATATTGATTTCTTGAAAAATGTAGACAAATTGTGTCTCATATTGTAGTTGACAAATTTGTTAGCCATTTTGTCCTGGTCACATTATGAGTCTAGAAGACTTAGATCAAATTATCATTTGTATTTTACTTGATGTATTGTAAAGTCTTATGGAGTTTCTTAACACAATTTGCTACATTTAGTTCAAATATACCTAATTAAGGATGACATGTCAAGAAATCTAATTTCAACTGCATGTATTAACAAAAATCATGATTTTGGTTTAAGCTCATATCATAAGAAGTTGAGATTTTATATAATTTTATCAAATTGGTTGAAAATTAGTTTTTTTTCTTTATATATATATATATATATGTTAATTATTGTATTTGACTCAGTCATATAGTATAATATATTAATTCTTTAACATAAAAATATATGATGTACAAAGATTTTGATATCTTTAAAGTTGGAAATATCTGAAAAATAATATATTATTTTGTGTGAAATCCTAGGTAGTCTAAGGCCTTTGAGATTACATCGTTACAAAAGTATTAACCAAGTGTATAAAACATTCAACAAAAACCATGTACTAATTTTATTACAATAAATACAAATATTAAGTTATTAACACGTATATAATTACGTAAGAAAATAGATTCAACCAATTACATTATAAATACTTGAACTAATAATTTAAAGATTATAACAGAACATAACCATTTAAGATTCCGTTATCTTCCCCATCCAAGCTGGTGGCAACATCCCCGTTTGCTCATGAACTGTGTTAAACAACGGCGGCAACATTTTGTAAACGCCGGCGACCTCCTTCATCGCACCACCATCGCCGCCTTCTCCACCACCATTTGCGCCGGTCCAGATACTAATCTTCGGTTGCAAACCCTTAACAGCCTCGGCGTTAATCTTAGCAATCTCTTGATACATTCCTCCATTAATCATTAAGTAATCTCTTAAAGCTCCATAGTTGCCTCCCATGGCACCCAAAAGTGTGCGTATGTAAGTACCTTGAGCTTGAGCAAGAGCAACAAGTCCCTCCGCCTCCTTCTGTTTTGCATATAATTCACCGTCGGCGACTTGTTGACGAGTGTAGAATGTGGCCTCTGCTATCGCCTTTTGAGCCTCTGCTTCTTTTTCTTTCTCGTAGAGAATTGCTTCTGCGGCCTTTTGCTTTCTGTAAAGCTCCCAATTCGCTTCTTGTACCTTTGTTTACATCGATTGTTCAATTCATGTTTTATAGAGGGATTGAATCGATAGAAATTATTACCTTGGTTTCATACTCAACGCTAGCTTTGCTCAAGAACTCAGCCTTGAGTTTCTCCGTCTGAGTCAACGCGTTCATGATCTCAACCTCCTTCTGCAGCTCAGCCGCCCGCAGCGCCACCGCCTTGTTCGCCTCCACCTCCGCCACCTGTGAATCCTTTGCCCATTTTGCCTTCTTCATTGCCAACTCTGCGTTCGCTTCAGCCACTTCAGCTTCCCTCTCATTTTCGAATACTTTCACCTCTGTTCTTACCTTGATCTCCTCTTTCTTTCCTTGTCCTTGTCTCTGAGTAGCTATGATCTTCGTCTCCGCATCTATCTTCGCTGCGTTCTGCAGCGTTTGCCCTTCACGAAGCTTCGATCCTATTTCACCCTGAATTCAATCAACCAATCAATCATTAATCACAAACTCAGTATTCATAATTTAAAAGTTTAAATTAATTTGTGTTAATCACACCTTCATTTTGGCTTCCGCAACATCGACCCTGGCTTGATTTGCAGCTTCCATTTGCGTTTTCTGCCCTAAATACGAGAAATACTCATGTCCAGGAACGTCAACCAATTGCTTGACATTAGCATTATAGATCCACAATCCGAACTGATTCAACTCCAACTGAACCTTCTCGAACACCTCCTGCTTAAAATCCTTCGTCCCTTTGAAAATCTCTTCCATGGTCATGGAAGCAGCAAGAACACGAGTCTCCCCTTCGATGATCCCCTTCACGAGCTCATTCACATGGTGCGAAAGCTTGTCGTGAGGAGAGATAAGCTTGGCGTATTTGTGGAGACTGTCGTCGTCGTCGGAACGTGGACCGATAGTGAATACGGCGGGGAGAATGAAAGGGAGTTTCTCGGCGCTCATGGCCTGGACTTCGAAGGTGTAGTTGACCGGAGAAATGTCGAAGACGGAGTAGGATTGGCCAGGAAGTACCCATGCTTTCTTTGCGATTTTGATGTCTTCGATCCCGAATCCGGTGATCACCAGATACTCTGAAGCACTTGCTACTCTATACATGGCCGGAGATATTCACTGGACGCCGGTGAATTTTGTGTGAAGCTTAAACTTGATGCAACGGATAGTTTATATAGATGGACATTGGAGAAAATGTCGATAATGACCAAGTTGTTGCTTTTGTGAGAAAATATATTTTCTACTAATTTTATTTTTATATTAAAAGTATTTTTCTAGCTGGAAAAATAGATTTCAAACTTAATATTTCGGATTTCTTTATTGCGGACATTGAAAAAAAAAAAAAACGAAATTCAAAAAATTTAAAGAATATTTTTTATTACAATCTAAAAAAATGAACATAACAAATAAAAAATAAGATATGTTTCATAAAATATGACATTCTAAAGGAAAATACATATTATACATTTAATTGAGTGAAAATGACCATTTTAGAGTAAATTGTCATTTTCAGCAATCTTTAAAAAACCGTAATTATTTTTGTTTTTTTATTTTGTCACTTTTAGTGATCATATTTGTAAGTTTTTCTTGTATATTAAATTGCACGAGAGTAGTACCTTGCTCATAGCCCTTGGGGATGTGAATTTCGTTGTAATTTCGCTTGTTATTATCTATTATTTTCTTGGAAAAAAGTATATACCGTGACGATTTTATGATAACTCAATCAAGTATGTTATTTGAGGTTGACTTCCATCATGAGAGTTTGGAGATGATAATAGAATAATACTGAAGGTATTTACATGTATTTTCTTTGAAATTGTTTGAACATTGCTATGCAACATTTAATAAATAATAAGTGTATTTATTTTGTATATTGACTTCTTATTTTAAGTCGTTCAGGTGGTTTAATACTTTAACCATCTATCTAGTGTCCTATCCAACATCAGAGGTACCGAAAGATAGGCAAAGTGGATGCTAGGGTGCAAACGAGTCAAACTACTCGCGAGCTACTCGGGATCGGATCGTTAAAAGTTCGACTCGAAACCGGTTTTAAATGAGCCCGAGTTTAATATTAAGCTCGTTTATTAAACGAGCTCGAGCTCGAGCTTATGTCACTAAGCTCGATTATTTTCATAAGTTAAAATAAAAACATATTTGGGAAATTATGGATTTCGGGTATTAGTAAACGAACTTGAGCCAAGCTTAAGCTTATTTAGGCACATCAAACGAAAAACGAGCCGAGCTCGAGCCTGAGCCGAGCTTGTATAATTCTTAATGAGCTCGAACCGAGCTCAGTAAAAGAAAGCTTGAGCCTCATATAACTTAAACGAGCCCGATTCGAGCCTGACCAGGCTCGGGCTCGGTTCGGCTCGTTTGCACCTCTAGTGGACGCCTTAATAGGATCCAATTTTTAAGGGCTAATTTTTTTTATTATGTTATATAGATATAGAGAGAGAGAGAGAGGTCAGGTCTTTAATCTAGTTATTGTGTTATTGTATGCAAAAATGTATAAAAATTATTTTTAAAGGGTATTAATGTAATCTTACAACATCATTTATATTTTCCGAGTTAATTAAAGTTTTATATTTTCCGAGTTAATTAAAGTTTGATTGATTTCTATCAAATTCCTAAATATCATACTATTAAATATGGATTACATCAACGAAAATAATATATATATATATATATATATATATATATATATATATATATATATATATATATATATATATATATATATTGTATACGTTTTATTCCTTAGCAGATTCATCGTTCATCATCTGTAGATCATTTTTCTTATTCTGATTTTTCGTTAATGGATGTATGTTGTTCATAAATGTTTTTATTTTGATAGTGTTGAATTATCGTTTATCATATGCATATAAATTTTGTTATATTCATAGTTCAGAATAATCATTTATCATATTTATTTCATATTTGTTCTTTATGATATTTCAGTGATGAAATTTATATTTTGAATTTTATTGTTGTGTTTTTCTAACAAAGACAATATTGATAACAATAAGAATGACTTTTCTGATAACAATGATCGGAATGCCAAGTGCATCAAGATCGGAAGAAAATAAGAAGATGTGAGATTTGTTTTGGTGTTGGTCATGATAGGAGGAACTGTCCTCAAGCAAGGGTCAAGAGAGAGTAGATGTTTAGTTTGTCAACATATTTTAGGAATTGAATAATGTTTTCAATTTATTTTTATCGTAGTTTATGGAGTTTTATTTCAGTATAATAATGATATGGATTCATGGATTATAGGGGTTTCTCTTTGTAAGTTTATGTTTTCATTCAATTATTATTAATAAATTTCATTTTGAGTTTGATTAAAATTTCATACATTTTTTTATTTATCATATGACTACAGATATGTTGTTGTAAAAGCATTTTTGTTCTCATATTTTTGTATAAAACAATTCTTCGTAAATTGTGTTATACTTAATGTTATATGTACACATTCAGTTAGAATGATCGATATAAAATACAATTCTTATTATTCGTATAGAACAAACAATAACACAATTCTTATTATCAAAAGTACTAGAATGTGACTGTTGATTACAAGATACATAATAAACAAAAACACAATTTTTATTATTCGTAAAGAATAAGTGTTTCCAAATTTGTTTTACTTATTGATTAATCAAAGATTCCATTAGAATTCTTATTATCAAATTCTACCAGAATGCTAATTTGTATTACAATATACAGATCAAACATGAGCAAAATAAATTCACTGTTATTCTTATTACATATATTCTTACAGAATAAGATTGTGGTATCATGATACCATGGTATAAGTATGTCTATGATAAGTTATACGAGAATATACAGAACAAATGTGTGAAAAATAAATTTATTGTAAATCATGTTTCAAATATTCTCACAGAATAACACTCTTGTGATATTGATTGCTTTCTTAGTATATGCGTTTATGCCATAATAAATCAGAAATCATTTGTAAATTCATAAAAAAAAAAGTTTTTTTTTTAAAGTTTGCTGAATTAATTTATTAAAAGTCTAATTTAAAACGCAGGATGTGTTGAAGTCTTATCTATGGAATTTATTATATTTGGAATATGAATATGTCAAATATTTACAATATCATGATAAATAATACGATTTTGTGTTGATTCTTATCTTTAAAATCTTTCTAAAAATTTTAAAAACTAAATAATTGATAATAATGAATGCAGATATCACGCCTTTGAAGTTACATATCAATTACACGTTTTCTGCTTTTCTAATACATACTGAATTGGCTCAAAGTTTGTAATATCGTATTTATTTTGTTTTCTCCAATCAACTGGTGTTCAATCGTGCTGTTACTTATCTTATGGATGATACAGTATCAACTGGTGACAATTATATTCATGATCAACATGAATATCCTAAGGATTATGAAGATTTCAGGTTACAGGATCATGATTATCTACATAACGTCGAGTTTCAAATATCCGAGAATAGCAATCTAAATTTAGGTGAATTTACTTTATAAGTTTTTATATTTGTTATTTTTTATAATAATAATGTTGAAATTTTATATTGTTTTTTGCGATATGGCGTAACTTTCACTTGCAAAGATGAGGATCCATTAGAACACATTCAAGATCACATATATGACAATTCCGAATATCATTTCGGTGATTCTAGTAATCATAACCTAGGTGATGTATTTGAAGTATTTTTTTTCTTTTTTTATATATATTTACGTATCCATTACACATACTCTAATTAAAAGATGCAGAAAATGAATGCGAGTTCAATGATAATGAGGCAGATTATACTATAAATGATGATAACATTGATTTTCAGAAAAAAGTTTAATAAACTAGACTAATTCTTTGCCAATTTTTTAATATTTTTTTTATGCAGAACAATCTCATGTTACACATGATTGTGTTTCTCCTGGTGGATCATCTTATAGGATTCATGTTGTTTCGGACAACATCAAACCTAAAATCAATTCAATTTTTGACTCATATACAACATCATTATCAATGTATTACAATTACGCATTATTAGCAGGCTTTGATGTCAGGCTTGGACCATTTAGAACAACCGAATCTGGCATTACCACACAATGACATTTGTTATGCAATCGGGAAGGTAAACCAACAACCGCTAAAGTGGATACTTTGGACCCTCTTCATAATAAGATTCAGAGAAGAAAAGACTCATTTTAGGTGCGAATGCAAAGCGAAAATTGTTTTTATACTAATACATGTTACTAATAAATATATTGTTGCTGAATTTGTCGAACAACATAATCATAAGTTGTTTGGTAATGATAATATGTTTTTGTCTCGTACAAAGAAGAAACTTGATTATTCACAGGAGATCTTTATTCATAACTTGTCAAAGCAAAATATTGGTGCCTCAAGAGCACATAGATTGTATTCCAAACCTTCAAGGTGGTTCTGACATTCGAGGTGGGTTGGTTTCTAATTTCAAGAACAGTACGAGAAATCTCAATTCTTACATAGGTTCCAGGGATGCAAAATTCCTTGTAGTGAAGATGTTGGGAAGGAAAAAAAATATCCCAAGTTTTTCTTTCGATTTTAAAGTTGTTGAGAAAAAATTGAATTCGATTTTTTAGGCTGATGAAACCGCAAAGTACAACTACAATGCTTTTGGAGACGTTGTTTCTCTGGATGCCACATTCAGCATGAATAAATATTTTTAAATTTTGCAATGTTTTCACATAATTTTTCTTGCTTCCAATAACGCTTACCAAGTTTTATCTTTTTAAACAGATATGATATTGTTTTCGTACCTTTCACAGGGATAGATAATCATAAGAAATGTGTGACTTTGGGTGCTAGACTTTTGAGTATAGAAGATGGTAGTTCTTACTCTTGGATGCTTAGAGCATTTTTGAAAGCATTCAAAAAACAACCTACACTTGTTCTTACAGATCAAGATCCAGCTTTGAACAAGGCCGTTAATGAAGTATTTCCAATGTCAGCACATAGGTTTTGTATGTGGCATATTACAAAAAAAACTTCCAAACAAGGTGAACATTTTTTTGTATTCAAAACAAAGTCACTATATTTACCTTGTTAGTACATATTGTTCAATCAGAAATTAATTATTTTAGAACAAAATATATGATAGAACTACAATTCAAAATGGTATTCTGCTAGAATTTTAAATATAAGAATGACAACAATTTTTATATTTTATAAATTTTAGACTCGTGAAAAACACTACTATGTAACAATCAAAATAATGCATATCTTCAACCAAACATGGAATAACATAATTTACATACACTCTACCATTTGTAACATAAGCTACTATATTCTTTCAGAACATTATGTACAGACAATTCTAACAATTCCTCTCCATGATTAATGTGTATCCTAACTTGTAAGAACATTATCTTCATACATTCTAGCACTTGTAATCAACTTATTGTATTCTTTTAGAACATGGTGTTCTTAAATTTATAACAATTCTTATATACGATTAATGACTATCCTAACTTGCAAGAACATAATCTTCATACATTCTACCATGATTAATGTGTATCCTATCTGCAATATAACATTGAAACAAACATGGAAAATCTTAATGTTCATACACTCTACCACTTGTAATCAAGCACATATATTCGATCAGAATATCATGTACATATAATTATAACAATTTCTATCCACGATTAATCTCTATGCTAACTTGTATCAAACTTGCACAACAAATGTGTATCATAATTATATTCTTGAAAAACAAAACTTACCTGTACATTACAAACCATCTTTCAACACATTGCATATTTTCATTACTTTCATATCCACATACACATTCCAACATCTATTAAATACTAACGCTTTCCAAAAAAAACTACTAAAACAAACAGCATTCACATTCAATTGTTTCCCAAAAACAAACAACTCTAGAACATAATAAAACACATTAGCATTGTTCCCCAAGCAAAATACCTAGACCAAAACAAACCATGTTACCAAAAGTCTTTCAACATAAACCATCCTACCATGATAAACTGTTTCCCCAAAACAAACAACACTATAACAAAATAAAACAACATAACATAGTTCCCTAAATAAAAAAACATAGACTTAAACCAAACATACTACCAAAAGTCTTTCAACACAAACCATCCTAACATCATAAAATGCCCATCTTAAAATCGACGCCTTCTACGTTTCTGCTTCTCCCTAATTTCCTTCACTTCGTTCATCATAGCCAAAATCTGCAATGGATCGGTTTCTTATTATCCTTTACAGGTGTATTTCTAGCAGAACCTTTCCTTTTTAGCCTTCTTACACTTGTGCTCAATTGGTATTATGTCTTCTTTATCTTTGTTAACCTCTGTTGAATCATATAAACATAATTACTAATCGTCAAATACAACTTCAATAGAATAATAAACTCTATATTAGCCATCTCATAATCATATAGTAAAATTCATTAATTACAAGCACTTATGATCTAACCTGATTTCCCAGAATATACGTTGTTCTTTCCATGTTCTGATCTTGAAGTTGTTTTCCTATGTTTCTTTATTTTGCTTGATCCAACAATATTCATATCATTTGGTTCACTTCTGACACCTTCTGCTTCATTAATTAACAAAAAATACATATTGGCTATCAAAACGTTCTAAAAATTTTGTTATTTTTCTTCATCAACCAAATCAATTAAATCTACCTGTAGGTTGAGTACTGATATTCTCTTTCACGGGTGTTGATCTGGTATGGTAGGTCCTCTTCACATTTGTTTGGCTTGTAGTATCAACATTAATTGGGACTGGATCAGCTTCTACAACAACTAATAAAATAAATGATTAAAGTCGATTAATAAGAGTTTTCAGAGTAATCAGCCATACTTCATTACCTATAAAAACTATAAATAATTTTTATGTTTTCATTCTGTAAGAATGTGACACAAATCCAAAAACTGTTTCTAACAGAATTAAAGCCAAATAGTAAATACAAATAAATTAAATCAGCAAACATCACAGTATTAAAAACATATACAGTTACTTAATAGTAATCTCCAAATTAACCAGTCACAATCCAATCTATATGACCCCTATATACACTTATTATGTTACAATTCTTTAAGCATGTAAACACATTCCCTTACAATGATTCTATTAAAATTTTAATTCTTTTCAAAGTAACCACGGATACTTCAATATTTATAACCACTATTAATACATTTTTATGTTTTCATTCTGTAAGAATACAACACACATACGTATAATGTTTCTATTAGAATTAAAGCCAAATATTTACTACAAAAAAACTAAAGCATCAAAAATCACAGTAACAAACACAGAGAAACAAACACATATACACATACTTAATAGTAATCCCCATAGGAACATTACTTTACACTGATTCTGTGAGAATTAGATTTATTATACCACTACATCCCCTTCTCATGTTCCACATTCTTTACGAATTTAACACATTTAGTTACACTGATTCTACTAGAATTACGTACACACAGTACATAGAAATAAAGTAAACCATCAAAATAATAGGAATAAAACTACTAATAAAAAATATTTCATATTTCAAAAAAATCAAATAAAATAAAACAATACAACAATATCTTACAAAATTAAAAATATTTCATATTTCAAAAAAATCAAATAAAATAAACAATACAACAATATCTTACAAAATTCTATCATAACATGAAGACCTTGAAAGATTTATGCATGTTTTTTTTAAAAAATATCTCAAAATACTAAATAAATTCAATAACAAACAAAACATTCACACCCTAAATTACCACAACAGCAAGTACATTGAGTCATTTTACATATTCTGTATTTTGGAAGAACGAATTTCACATAAAATCCACAAAAAAAAACATTCAATTCTTACAGAAGATCCTCATGACATACTTATATCACAAAAACGACAACATATTGCAAAGAAAAAAATGGATAGAAACAACATCGTTTTTGGCTTTTACAAGACACGACAAAATACACAATCACAAACCCTGTTCTTGAAAAATGACACTACCATATTTGTAAAATAAAAAATTTTAATTAGTTTGTAAATCCTCAATTTCAAAAACCCTAATATAAAAAAAAATCCCTTTTTATAGAATTTTGTTCTATGTTACTTAAACGAACTAAACAACCACATGCATCTACTTCATAGTTCAAACATTCCAAAAGAATGTTGTGTATTCAAACGATTACATTAAAAAAAACTAAAAAAAAAATACCTATAGGCGGAGCAACGAAATCATCAACGTGTTCATCTAGATTAAAAATCGTTTCTTGTGTGTTCTTAAATTTCGATTTGAAAGAAGTCGTCTTTGTATTCCTCATTGTACTGCAATTTCTTTTTCTTCGAACGATCACAATGCAATTTCTTTGAATAATTTTCAAGAATATATCACTTTATAATAAAAAAAGAACAGAATTTACCGCTATTTTTTGTGGATTATAGAAGATATACATTGATTTTGTGTTCCGATACAAAAGGTAGTGGAATCCGGATTGAAGCGAAGTTGTAGGGATTATGCGGGTAGGTATGAAAATAGGGTCAGTTTCCTATTTTAATGGAGATGACAAATGTACACATATAATCTTCCCGTTATCTTTAAATGTGAAGGCTTTTTCATTTATTGGAAATCAAATTAATGATAATCATTTTCCTTCAAAAATTAAATATTTGATTGACTCATATTTAGTAATACAATAACACAATAATTAGTTTAAACAAAATAATCTAAACATATATATACTAGTTTATAACCCGTGGGAACCACGGTTATAAAATTAATTAAACTTTTATAGTAAAATTCAAAATTATTAATCAATTGTTTTAAATAAATTATTAGTTTAAGAGATATTTTTTTAGTTATGCGAAATTATAATCCTTGATTCAAATAAATATGTAAAATTAAATTTTAATATATATTAGATATTTTTTATTTGTGAATTAATGAAAACATTAATATAAAATTTTAATTTTAAAATAGAGAATAAATACATTGATAAATAATATCACATTAATGAGGAGATCTAAAAAATTTAAAATGAAGAACTAATATATTGACAACTGACAACACATTAATTAAGATGTCTAATATGATGATACATAGCAAAAGAACTACTATTTTATTAGTATAGGGATATAAGAAGGAAATTTTTGGTAGGAAGGTAAGAAGTTTTTTTTCTACATATCTTTTTCACGAACAAACAAAATGAATCATTAGATGATTCACAAGAAAAAATTCTCAAAAAAACATCTCGATGATTCATTTATATAATGATTTTGTTGTTATTCACTAAAGTTGTCATAAAAAGTGAATTTTTTCTTAATTTACTTGAAAATGAATCATAAAGATGTTTTTCTAAGAATTTTTTCTTGTGAATCATCTTACAAATGAATCATCTAGTGATTCATTTTTTTTGTTCGTCAAAAAAATATGTAGAAAAAAAAACTTCTTACCTTCCTACCAAAAAAAATTTCTTACCGGATCTATATCCTATATATATATATATATATATATATATATATATATATATATATATATATATATATATAAAGAGAGAGAGAGAGAGGTGGGTTCCATTGAGAAAATAAAAAAGATTGAGAATGGGGGAATCATTCTCAACCACTCATTTAATCTAAGCATAAAAGACACAGTGGCAAACTTGTAAATATCGTAATAACCTTCAATCTTAAATACGTAACTATTGAGAATTCGATAATTGTTCGTTCATCATCAAATTTTTTCCTCCAACCTTCAATAATCATCCAGATTTCTTCAACTAAATCGGAATTTCTTCGCTGTTCATGAAATTGGAATCGGAGTTATGGACTCGCAATCACAGTCGACATTGAGGGACTTAGAATCGGTACTCACAGGTTCCCAATCGGATTTTCGGAAATCAAAATCAAATTGAGAAATCGATCAGAGATAGGATGTCGCATCTGAAGTCGAAATCGAAAGTATATGATGATTTGGAATTGATAACTTGATGTTTTTAACATTTTTAAAATAGTTAACTTGTTTGCACTCCAACTGTTTGATGAAATGCATAAACTAAATTACCACGTTATATTCACATATGAATATGTTTTCTCACCTGAATCAGTATATGATTATTAAAAACACAAAACAAATATGCAAGTCTGTATGTTATTCATATGTGAATAACATATAAAAATTATATATATTTGTCAAAATACCTTCAATATTCATAAGTGAATATACCTTGTAATATTCATATGTGAATATACTGTGTAATATTCATAAGTGAATATATCATCTAATATTCACAAGTGAATATACTCTGTAATATTCACATGTGATATACCATGTAATACTATGTAATATTCACATATGAAATATCATTTAATACTCATAAGTGAATATACCATCTAATATTCACAAGTGAATATACTATATTAATATTCACAAGTGAATTCATCGTTCAATATTAAAATATGAGTATACTATGTTTATTATATGCTATATTCATATATCAATGATACATAAATTGTAAAAAAAAAAAATCATACTTTTTATTCATAAGTGAATAATGAATGTACTGTAATAAAACCTGATGCATTGTTATTCATTTATTAATACCGATAGCTGAAAATATAAAAAAATAAATTTTTTATTTTATCTTAAAACTATATCAATATAGATGTCTATTTGTAGAGAATAAAAAATCCTGAATTTTGGTATATTTAAAATTATTTTTTGATAAAAATAGCTTATAAAAATTAAAAAAACGAAAAAAAAACTATGTTTTTGTATATATTAAGGTAATGATTAGCATAGTTTAAGGAAATATGTTATGTTAGAAAAGACATGTGCATTCGTTTCCCATTTCCGCCGGCACGTTAGAGCCTTTTGCGGCAAAAATAAATGATTGGCTGAGAATGATTCCCCTATTCTCAACCTTTTTTTTTCTCAATTGAACACTCCCATATATATATATATATATATATATATATATATATATATATATATATATATATATATATATATATATATATAATCAAGATCAAATAAGAAGGAAATTTTTGGTAGGAAGGTAAGAAGTTTTTTTTCTACATATTTTTTTCGCGAACAAACAAAATGAATCATTAGATGATTCATTTGTAAGATAATTCACAATGAAAATTCTCAAAAAAACATCTCGGTGATTCATTTATACAATGATTTTGTTGTTATTCACTAAAATTATCATAAAAATGAATTTTTTCTTAATTTACTTAAAAATGTATCATAAATATGTTTTTTTGAGAATTTTTTCTTATGAATCATCTTACAAATGAATCATCTAGTGATTCATTTATTTTGTTCGTCAAAAAAATATGTAGAAAAAAAACTTCTTACCTTCCTACTAAAAAAAATTTCTTACCGGATCTATATCCTATATATATATATATATATATATATATATATATATATATATATATATATATATATATATATATATATAAGCAATAAGGGTAATTTTTCTGGTTCGTCCAGAGTATTTAAGGATATTTAAATCCTTAAGACTGGCCCTCCCACCCAATCCCGGTTAAAAGTCTGTATAGTTTGAGTTTTGTAGGTATCAATTATGAGATAGTCAGAAATGGTATGCAATTTATTACACATTGTTATAGTATTACGTCCAAAGGGTGAACCCGATCTTTGCAAAATAAAGAGTTGCAATAGACATTTGAAAATCCATTTTAAAGGGAAAATGACTTAAAAAGATAATAAAGTATGAAAATTGTACAAAAAGACCATTATTGTTATTTTAGTATAAAAAATACCAGGTTACCTGCTATTGTAGGTTACTCGATTGTTTTTTATTTATGAGGAAATAAAATATATTTAGAATAACTCATGGCTTTCCCCTTCATTATTTCTCCCAAATTGAAATGATCTAGGGCTTTCCCCTACCACCATGTTTGAGAAGAATGAATCTCCATGGTTGTGAGCAAAGATACAGTTGCAACAAGATGCGTGCCTCTACCCACTGTCTTGAAATCTACCATCAAAGAGTATGCTTGATCACCGGTGAGCTTTGATCGATTTCAAAAGCAAGATTGCAGTGGCCTTCAAGAAATCCTCCAATATATCACTGAGACCTTCCCTCTTCACCCCTATTTTCGATTACAGGTATACCTCTTGACCTACCTCTTCACCCTTTTTGATTCGATCACAACCCTTCCTTCTCCTTTCTTTTTTCATGTTTTCTGCAGGTTTAAAGGGTCACCCTTCTTGATTCGATCACCGCCCTTCCTTCTCCTTTTTTTTTTGTGTGTTTTCTGCAGGTTTAAAGGGTGAAGAGGACGATGTATAGGGTCTAGAAATTTGGAGATGAATTTGTGGGTTTGAGGCTCGATAACAGGTGGGTGCTCTATAATTGGGGTGACAGGGGATGGCAACAGTGGATAGGGAATGGTGTTGATGGTAGCTGTAATGGAGGTGGGTTAAAGGGTGTGGCTGTGATGGAGAAATGAGGGGGGTTTATAGTGATTGAAGGTTGTAAAGGTTATGGCGGTTGACTACGGGAATCATGGATGGAAAGTGGTGTTGTTCGGTGGTTCAGGTAGGGTGAAGAAAATGAATGGAGGTTGCCTTGCATGTAAAATGGTAGGGGATAAATCTGGGGCGTTTGGTGATAGTGTAAAGCTGCTTATGGTGGATGATAATGGAGGTATAAGGGTGGTATTCGGTGAAAATGGTGAGAGAAGGTGATGGATTGATGGTGGTAGACGATTACCTTGAATATACCCGGTTACCTTGAGGATACATAAGAACAAAACATAAAGTTAAATGGTATTTTTTGTACAAAATCTTAGTTCATTTATATTTTTTTTTATTAAAAAAAACAATAATGGTTATTTTTGTATAATTTTAATACTTTGTTACCATTTTAAGTTATTTTCCCTTTTTAAAATAAATAGTTAGGTAATATGGATGTCTATCATTTTTGGATTGATTCATAACATGTGGTATAGATGTGTATTATAATAACCTTTAACAGTGACAACTATATATTGTCACATAGGTACATTTGTTCGTACGATATGTTATTTTACAATAAACAATTTTTTGTCAGAGTTATAATGAGGTCGTTTGCTTTTAGAAGTATTTTGGTGGAATTTTGAATTTCTGTAAGGATTTCCATGGATTTTAAATGTGTCGTGTGTTTGGATGGTAAAGTTCGGAAGAGAATTAAAAATTATTCTTTTTAAAATCTTTTTTAGTTCGTAGACTTTCTATTTGAGATGTATTTAAGATAAATGACAATCGACAAAGTATGTTACTTTCATATTTTGTTAATATAAACGAATAAATATTACGAATAAATATTGATTTACTTATTTACATTTACATATTCCTTCACGGATCAAAAATCAAAAAGACATTATGTTTCGTTTTACATACAAACAGAAGAAAAAAAAAATGTTTTATATGAATATAGCAACTATTCCTAAAATGCCTTTAGAAAAAGTCATGATTGGCTTATATTATTGGAAAGGAACTAATTAAGGAATGTTTTGATATTTACAAGAAATAATTAAGATACGGACTTACGGAGTATTTTACCTTTTAGACTATTTTGGTTATAGTTTATTATAAGATGAATAGAGATAAATTTTTACATTTTATGAAAGAGGTTATTTTAAATCAATATGGTTCAAAATAATCATTTTTCTTATTTCATATTGATTTTAAACTTCAACAAATTTTTAATTTTCAACTAATTAATCTCTATCATAAAAAGTTTTTAATTCAGATGTTAAGTTTTTAACTTATATATTAACTTTCAATTACTACAAACCAAAAGTTTTTTCAATTATGATACTTAATTGTTTTTATTATATATAGTTCATATATAAATAAGAGTTTGTACGATAATATGGAAAGAAAAATTACTAAGAATATACAAACCTTCATTTTTAGATGCATGTTTTTGTATAGAACAAAAAAGAGATAATCATAGTATTTAAATGTGTTAATTTATATAAACTAACATATTTATCGGTCTTTTTTTATATTGTTCATATGGTCTTCTTTTAAAAAATTATAAAGATTAATTCTTATTTACTTACGATATTGTAAAATTGATTTAGGAAGTTATAAGTTCAATGCATGTAATATATATTGGTTCAAACACCACAAACTAGAAAAGATTCATCGGCGTTGCCGGGATCGGAAGGTATTGCTTTGTAAATTAATGTAGCATGTTGAATTGAATTGAGATAATCTAGTAAAAGAAGATAAACAATGTCATCTAATTACATAAGTAAATAAATCTAAATCATTATTTCTTGCGATAAAAGAGGAAACTAAAGAAATAGTCTCACAAATTGAACTTTATTGTCATGTATGGCAGCGGCCGGAAAACCAATCCGGAAAATATAGACCGTTGTTTTTTGTCCGTTAATGTGAGAGAAATTTTGTCTTTTAAGGTAGTAGGGACTGAATTTGCGACGATGGGTAAACCATATGGACCATTTATGTAATTTTGGCGGTGGTGGTGGTGATGGTGATGGCAGCTGGTAGGTGGCTTTATGGTATTGGGTGAGTATTTTCTAATAAATAAAATATTAATTTAAAACCAAAAAGAGAAATATAAATTAATAAAAAATCAGATTAGGAGTAAAAGAGTGATTTCGGTTTCCATCGTTGTCCTCAATGTGTAAAATCTGGTAAACCATAGGGACCAATCGTGTAATTTGATCTAACAACAACAACAACAACAACAACAACAACAACAACAACAACAACAATAATAATGAGGATCATTTCTGTCAAAAGACCAAATACTAATAATATGTAGTAATAAAAGGCAGGGTTATGAAAAATTCAAACAAAAATAAAAATGTTGTTTGTGAACAAAAGCATAAAAGTGAAGGATTAAGTAGTTTTTTAAAACCAACATAAGTTGGAACATCAAAATTGACAAAAAAAAAAAAAAAAAAAAAAAAAGAGGAGCAAACATACATAAGGTTATGGACCAAAGGTTATGGATCAATCTTGCCAAACACTTAAAGAAGTTTTTTATTCCTAACTTTCATATCTTTAATATATATATATATATATATATATATATATATATATATATATATATATATATATATATATATATATATATATATATATATATATATATATATATAATAAATGAAAATAAAATTTTTGGAAGATAACATACAATAACCAAAATAGACCAAAATAACAATACGACAATTTTAAAACCTGCTAGACGCACAAAAAAAAGTTTGCTGGCCAATAAGACAAGTTTTGCATTTTGTTTGTTAAAAGCAATTTTTTTAAAATATTTTTATAAAAAACAATTATAATGTATAATATCATAAAACAAGAAGTTTGCGTTGCATTTGGATTATATTATATATTAAAAAAACTAATAAATAAATTTGTATTGTTTCCTAAATTAGGTTTACATATGTATAATATAATTTCTATTTCATAAATTACGGTTACATATAGTTGGTGGTTGTCGAGACCAAGAAAATAAATACCCTTAATATTACACACTAAAATAATGTATATTATTAAAGGGATCGTATCCACGGAGATTAGTTCAATTTGTTACTTCTATGAAACATATTGTTATACAAATACTTGTAAAACTAAAATAAAATAAAATTGAGGGATTTTGATCTTTTGAGATGTTTAAAAGAAAACTAAAATTACAATAAGATTTAACCACTTGGGTTGTGGTGACTTGGTAAGGCATGTGGAAGATATGGTGGATAACCTATTGACCCAAGGTCAAATCATGGCACCACTCAGCCCTTGTGGCCATGGAGGTTCGTCTGCAGTGACTCCAGGGCATGAGACAAAGCTTTATGTTTGCAGCGGGGGATTAGTCGGTACACGCAAGCTGGTCCGGAAACCCTCGTTAGGGAAGTTCTCTTTCCAAAAAAAATTACAATAAGATTTAAAAATACAATTCAACAAAAGCAAAGTTTGATGTAAAATCAATAAAAGAAAGATGGTTGACTTTGGACTTTCATTACTTGAGCATTTGGTTAAATAATCATAAGAATACTAAGGTGCAATACTTGTTTATAATCTAACTTGGTTATAGCAATTTATAAATATACCTTGTCTCAACTCTTCTTTGTATTAAAATGATTAGAAAAGCTCATAGCACATTTCCAAAATAAAGTCACAAAACTAATCAAACATGTAATTTTGTGAAAATCAATTAGCATTAGGTTTTCAGAGTCATCAAATCCAAAGAGTAGTCTATTGCTTTCATTAGTACTATTGAGAAAATATTTTCTTAGTCTAAATGAAATGAAAACAAACATTTAAAATAATTGTTGCTTGTTAAATTGAACTCATTACTTAGCCAAGAATTTAACCAACAAAAGTAACATTCACATATCAATATTGATGACTAGAGATATATAAACATCAAGGAAGTTTTCATAGAAAATATAATCATACATATTCAATACAAGTTCACAGAGTTCTTCAAAATAACCAAATCATTCAAGAAATTACATCTAAATCAACCAAAAAAAGATTAGCCTAGCATCGCTAAACTCAAGAAACTAAAATAAAAATAGATTGAACCAAACATGTAACAAGATTTAAGATTGAAAAGATGATGTTCTTCAAAATGTTATTGGTGTTCTTCAAGCTCAAAACTCAAGAGAAAGTGTGAAAAAAATCGGATCTAGAGTTTTATGAAAAGTGAACCACCAACCATCTTAAAATAGAGACAAAAGCACAAAACCCGGTTTCTTCAATGCACGCTGCACGCGGACATTGTGTAAATCCACGTGGACCGTATGGATGTTGCTGAGTGGCCTATTTGGCCCATTTGATTGGTCTTCTATTTCACTCCTCCATTCCTTGGTCCAGCCCACATGCAAAACTATAGTTACCCCCAATTTATTTTCCTTATAATAATCTTCAAGTTTTCCCATTGTTCTTTGATCTTCTATAGCTCAAATTCTCTTCACATCATCATTATTCTTCAACCAAGATTAAGTCCAACTTGCTCCATCATCATGTTGACAATAAGCGCAATGGCACCACTTCAAGCCCACAAATAAACTGCAAGCTTCCAAAGGTTTCGTATTCCTCCATGTTGAATAGTCTTCGAAAAAATCGCGTAATTAAGCTCAAAAGACTAGAAAGTGCCCGATAAAGATGAAAATAATAAAAGAGAAAATATGAAGATTAACTAAAATGAGATGGAATAAACTAAAATAAACTAGGAAAATAAGGAGTAAAATGAAGCTATCAAATCACCCCAAAACCGAGATGCGATTCTTCAATATCTTCAAAATACCTTACAGGGCTAATCTTTGCTTGCACGCATCTTTCTAGTTGACCACTTCTATGCATCTGAACCCCACACAAGCAATTCAAAAAGGGATCTTTTAGGATCTAAATGTATCCCACTTGTCGAACACAAGCAATTCCACAACAAAACCCAGGACCAATTTATCATTCAATACTTATGAATTTGTTCCATGACATCCAAGAGATGCGAATAAGCAGATAACAAAAATACATGTATGCTAATGTAGTAAACTAAATGTTATTAAAAAAAAATATTTTTGGAGTTTTTATAAAATGAATAAAAAATAGATGCGAATTAGATAAAGACTAAAATGTTATGCAACCTAAAAATGCATGAAAAAGCAAAAGCAAAAAAGAATACCCCAACCCAAGCTTAGAAATAAGCATTGTCCTCAATGCTTGGGGGAATGGCGAAGTATCGGGGGGTTGGGAGGAGGATAAGGGTCTTGGTATTGTGGGTAAGGGTAAGGGTAAGGTTAAGGTAGAGGGGGATAAGGATAAGTGGGTGGAGGGTTTGGTCTAATGGTTTCTTGAGAGAGAAAGAATGCACAGAGGGAGGGAAGCAAACGGCGGGCTAATGAAGAAGAAGGGTTGCAAATCACTGAAGTTATTTGTCAACAAGTCAATAGAAGTTAAAGCTGGTCAAAGCTAGTCAATGAATCCACACGAACAATGTGTAAATCCACACGAACAGTGTGTGATCGGATACAAGGAAACTGAATTCAATATTTGGACGCGAATCAGTTACACAGATGGGTATAAGAAATGTAGACGGATTGCAGGGCACGTGGATGGGTTGGGAGTACACATGGACCGCATGAGTAAAGATGAGAAGCTGTTGAATCCTTATTTTTCATGTAATCAACTATACACGGACGAGTAAATCACATGCGGACCATTTGGAAAACCCTTTGTGCAAAAATTCAAAACTTCCGTGTTTGACCAAAATGAGCTCCAGTTCTTCAAAATTCATCAAAATTTGACTTCAAAAGGAGGGAGAGATTGGATTTTTTTTAAATGGTAACTTTTTAAATTTCAAAAGCTGTTTTAATAAAAAAATTATTCGGAATTAGAAAAAGACGAAAGCACAATGCTTTCCAAAATGCCCCTCTTTAACGTCTTTAGCAAGAAGAGTTCCCTTTGTTGCTTTAGTACTATGGGACATCCAAACGGATGACATCTAGGACATCTGCATCAAAATCCTTATAGAAAGGCTTCGAATAATGTCCATTGACTTTGAAAATTTGTCCCATGTTGACATTTTTTTAATTTCAACGCCACCATTGGGTCTCTTTTCTTATATTTTGACTTTTACGAGAGAACCATAGCAGACTTAGACCTTTGATAATAGCAATCATCCAATCATATTATATTTTGTACTTGTTTAGTATGGTGACTAACTCTTCCCTCTTTGACATGGTGGTTGACAGGTTGAGTAGGTGACCGGTTGGGTGACTTCTTTCTCGGAATATGTAACCATTAAAGGGTCCGACAGATTTATCGTTTCCGACTCTTGTGGTTGTTCTACCACTGGAGTTAGTTTCTCAATGGTAGTGGGTGGCTCAACCTCTTTTTCGTTAACCTCTATCACTTCCTCTATATTTTCATTATCAACTTTCTTAATTTCTACTTCCTCTTTGACAACCTTTTCTACTTCTACTTCTTCTTTCCCTTCTTCATATAACACTCTTGGGCCATCAAAAAATTTCTCATCTTTCAAAGGAGTGGAACATGTGCTATGTGATGGGCTCTATTCATATGGCAGTTTGTCTTGAGCTTCCATTATACTCATTGATAGAGCAACATGTGTTAATTTTTGCTCTAAGATTTTGTGGCTAGCTTGGGTTGTTTCCAGGAAAACTTGGGTTGAAGTGACAATGCTTTTCATAATGTCCTCTAAGGATATGCTTGGTGTTTCAGTTTGTTGAGGAGAGTAAGGATAGGGTTGTTGGAACTATGGAGTTTGTTGGTATTGGTTATTTCCCCAACCTTGGCATGGGTTTTGGTATTAGTTATTTCCACAAGCTTGGTTGTTGTCCCACTATTGATCATGTTGAGGTTGATCATAACTTCATTGGTTTGACCAATAGTAGCTTCCCTTCTCTTGTATTTCTTCCCATTCTCCTTGTAAATATGGAGACATATCATAATGATATCCATTTTGGGTGCAAAAATCGCAAAGAAGAGGCATGGGCTACACACTTTGGTTATTTTTTATCATCATAACTAACTGAGCTAGCTTAGAAAGTTGATCTTCAATGCAAGGAGTGTTTATTTCCAATCCATACTTTATATATATATATATATATATATATATATATATATATATATATATATATATATATATAATTGTTAAAAGAAAAAGAAAATAAAGGGTAATTTAGTCTTTTTATATTGACCAAGGACCTGCAGTGCAATTTTCACAAACCACAGGGATGTTACCTAACAAATTTTAAACTTAAGGACCAAAACTAAGAATTCGACCAAACCATAGGGATCAAAAATACATCTTTCATAGCTAAATTCTTTAAATCTAAGTCTCCAACCTTCAGATCAGAATCAATATGATGTTTAGATAGATAAAGTTTCCAACTTTATCCATAATAATGTCTCAAGCTTTCAAGATATAAACTTTAATACACCAAAATGGCATAAATTACCAAAATAACTTCGATGAAAGGGAAGGCAAAAGATCACAAATTTCCTAGTTCATGAGGTTCAACAAAACATTCTAAATTGATCAAAAAGGTGTTGGAGTCCAGATCTAAAACATACAATGTTCTTGAGATCTTGGAGAGTAATAAAGTTGCAAACTTATTCCCAACTCTCACTAAAAACTCATTAAAATGGATCAAAACACCAAATACACTTAGATACAAAGATGAAATGCAATAAAACTTGGAACTTTATAACTTACAAAGGCTTAGAAGGTAGATGAAAGTTGAAATCTTCAATTACCAAGCTTCAAGAATCAATCTTGCATGAAAACATTGCTCCAAAACCAAAAAAAAAAAAAAAGTAAAGAAAAAAAATCCAAAAATAGATAAGAGAGGAGAGTGGAGGCTCAAATCTTGAAAATGGGGGCTAGGGTTTCTCTTAAGCGGCTCTAGATATGATGGAGGCTAAGAAAATACCCTAAAACATGAATCCTTACCTTTAAATACCATGAAAACCCTAAAAGTTTGGTGGGCTTTGGGCTGCTTAGTTCTCATGTCGTGAGAATAGATTCTCAGCTTGTGAGGACTCTCACGTCGTGAGAGTTACTTCTCACCTCGTAAGAACAGATTTTCATCAAATTTCATTCCAACTAAACAATCATAACTTCTTCATTTCAACTCCATTTTTGACATTCTTTATATACACGAAAAGGTATTGACGAGCCCCATAAGCCTATATAATTGAACTTTACTTAAAACGCATCCAAATAAAATCCTTAATTCATAAAAGAATTCTGAAACAACATTTTTCGCATTTTACCCTTCAGCTCCAAGATACAAACCAAGGCTTTAATCACTTATCCAACATTATCATCATCCAGAAGGTCTAAGCCACATTCATTTGAAGGCCAAGGCTTTTACTTTATCCATTTATTGTCTATAATCCCGGAATAAGAAACTTCTTGAAAGTGGATGTTACAAACATCTAGGTTATAGAATCTATTCCAATTAACATATAATAAGAAATCCCTAATTTGGATTTCTAGGGCTCATGAGGGTTTTCACCTAAATCCTCAAATCCATCAATGGGATGAGTAGATTGAGATTGGGATCATCAAAAAAACTCAAGAGAGGTTAGAAACCAAAACCCTAATCATGGAATCATACTAATTTTGACATTTGGGTTTTCCCCAAACCATGAATTTGAAAATGGAGCAAAAGGAAGATCCAACGCATCAACACTTGTTTGGTTTGAATCCTAGTTATGAAGGAGGTATAAATCGCTACTTTTGAGAGCTCTCAAGCTTAAGTTTTCGTTCATATGGATACACAAGTGAAGACTCCTCTTATTTCCCTCAATTTTACACATTTGATCCCCCTAGTTTTCCAATTTTGGCCAAAATTCAACAAACCTCAATATTGTGATTTGAAGTTATGTTTTGAAATAAGAAGTCCTACCACATACACTAAATAACTTTTTTAGACCATCTTATTAATTAAGTCAACCCTTTAGTCAACTCACTTTGCCAACTTAACACTTTTACCCCTTTAACTTTTAAAATGTTATTATTTCCACTTCTAACTTTCTAAACTTCATATCGATTTATGTTACGATTATTCCTTAATGATTTATTTAAATAAATCATCATCTATTTATTTACTTTATTAATTATCTTAAATTTTAGGATGTTACATTAGTATTATTTAAAATTGTTATTAACACTTGTGTAACTCCGAAAATTTAAAACCAATTTTTTAAATTTTTATAAAACATAATTCCATCAATATTCATAAAACAACCATCATAATTGTTCAACAAAAACAGTACAAAATCCCAAGATCATAATGTCAAACTCCAAACGTGTGTGTGTGTACGGATCAAGTCGGCGCCTTCCCGCGGTCGTCACTGGTACCTGAAACAATTAACATCAACACTGTAAGCACAAGGCTTAGTGAGTTTCCCAAAATACCACATATAACACACATTAGCCACTCTAGGCTATAACTCTGTGGGTCCGTGCACCCAAACTCTGTGAACCCTCAGGTTCTAACTCTGATAAACATGCACCACATAAATCACATAGAAATCATGCAGTACAACACATACATAGCATACAAATACTCTATCACATAGCTCTGGGTACCTACTCAAGGTAAAGTATAGTGAGAAGACTCACCTCGCGTGTCTCGGTAAATCGTAACCCTGAACTCGCTAAACACTCGATCTGCCGAGTTGTAGTCCCCCTATAGCACAATACATCCCTAATTAACACTTTCCCAACTTGGGTTGACCACACTATCACAAGTCAATCTAGGTCAACGGTCAACGGTCAACTTTGACCGGACTCGGCGAGTGCACTATAGCGACTTGGCGAGTCTGAGCGCATGCACCAATTTCCCTGGAACCTTCCCCTGACACGTCGAGCATTTCCCTCAACTCGACGAGCTCCACCTGGCACGAGTTGTGGGGCCACCACGACTCAACTCACCGAGTCTCAAGAACAACTCGGCGAGTCCAGTTTGACTCGGTCCACCTGTCCATCCTGACTCCCCCCCTGACTCACTGAGTTCACCCTTCCCAACTCGGCGAGGCCACTCGCTGAGTGGTCGGGCAACATTCATGCTACTCGTCGAGTCTGTTCTTCGGACTCGGCGAGTCCGTGCCATGCACTGACTCAATCTTGCTCTAAAGGTCAGATCCAATCCATTAATCCATAGATCCAGTCCCTCCAAGCTTATTTAGCACGTAAAGCCACAATCTTGATGCACATATAACCTCTACATGACCATAAATGATGTTTTTGACTCAAATACTTCAACACAAGGTCAAGGACTCCATTTCCACCCATAAAGCTTGATGAGTGCGGCCCTCTGGACCTCTATGGATCCAGATCCATGGTCTCAACTCAAAGAGGGAACCAAAGGGGCACCAAATCACCCCATAAATGACCACATTAAGCCCTAAATTGCATCAAGCTTCACCAAACAGAAAATGGTCCGAAATAATACCTCTAGAGTGATGATCCAAGCTCCAAATCCACGAAATAGCAACCTCCTTTGCTTCCTCTTGCCTAGGGCCTCCTTCTTCTTGCTAAACAACACACACAAGATCAAGAATGGCTCTCTTTTCTTCACAAAACGCTCAAGAACTCTAGGGACACTCTCTGGGGGTTGGGTGAGCACAAATGACGGCCATAAGGCCCTTTAAATAGGCCTCAAACCCGGAGATTTAGGGTTTCATTACACAGCGCAGACTCGCCGAGTCCATACCCTGGACTCGCCGAGTCCAAGCGCGCACCAGCGATCAATTCCGCGTCCCTACTCGGCGAGTCTGAGCTCCAACTCGCCGAGTCCCTCTCACAATATAACACAATTTAAACTTACAAGATACCTGGTAAAATCCGGATGTTACAACTCTCCCCCACTAGAACTGGACTTCGCCCTCGAAGTCTCACTCTAAAACAGCTCCGGATGCTGCTCCCGCATCATACCCTCCGGCTTCCAGGTCATCTCTGATCCCTTCCGATGTTGCCACTGAACCAATACCAGAGGTACCTCCTTGTTCCTCAAAATCTTGATCTTCCGATCCCTAATAGCCACTGGTCTCTCCACATAATTCAGGCTCGCATCTACCTGGATATCCTCTAGTGGAACCACTGCCGACTCATCGGCTATACATTTCCTCAATTGCGATACATGAAAAGTGTTGTGAATCTGCCCCAACTCTGCTGGTAACTCCAGCCGATAGGCTACCCGGCCTACCCTAGCAATCACACGAAACGGGCCTATAAACCGGGGCCCCAATTTGCCCCTCTTCCTGAACCGGATCACTCCTTTCCAAGGAGAAACCTTCAGGAGAACAAAGTTGCCGACCTGAAATTCCAGCTCGGACCGGCGTCTATCCGCGTAACTCTTCTGTCGGCTCTGAGCGGTCAGTAACCTCTGCCTGACCAGCTGTATCTGCTCTGTCGTCTGATTCACGATCTCTGTACTGCCCATTACCCTTTGCCCAACCTCTCCCCAACATATGGGAGTCCGACACCTCCTACCATACAACAGCTCAAAGGGCGGCATACCAATGCTCGAATGATAGCTGTTATTGTAGGAAAACTCCGCCAAAGGCAAATACGTGACCCAACTACCCCCAAAGTCGAATACACATGCTCGAAGCATGTCCTCGAGTGTCTGTATCGTCCGCTCACTCTGACCATCGGTCTGGGGGTGGTATGCGGTACTAAAATGCAGCTTAGTACCCAACTCCTCATGAAATTTCTTCCAAAAACGGGAAGTGAAACGCACATCGCGGTCTAAAACAATCGAGATCGGCACCCCATGCCGAGATACAACCTCCCTTACGTAAATCTCCGCCAACTTCTCCGCTGAAGAACTCTCACTGATGGCAAGAAAGTGAGCGCTTTTTGTCAACCTATCCACAATCACCCAAATTGCATCAACTCCTCTGGCAGTCCTCGGCAATTTGGTGATAAAGTCCATAGTGATCTGTTCCCACTTCCACTCGGGAACCTCCAATGGCTGCAACTTGCCATGCGGTCTCTGGTGTTCGGCCTTTACCCTTCGACAGGTCAAACACCTCTCGACAAACCATGCCACATCCCTCTTCATACAGGGCCACCAATACTCCTTCCTTAGGTCCAAATACATCTTCGTGGCCCCGGGATGGATCGAAAATTTCGATCTATGAGCCTCCTCCATCAATGTAGCACGTGTACCGCCCACAAACGGTACCCAGATCCTGCCCTGATAAGTCATAAGGCCTCGACTATCCGATATAAACTCAGAAACCAACCCAACAACCCGCTCTCTCTTCTGCATCTCCGGACGCACGGCCTCTGCCTGAGCCCCACGAATGGCGTCCAGAACTGGAGCTATCACGGTCAATCTCAAACATACATCTCGCAGGGGAGTACTCTCCGCCCTGCGACTCAATGCGTCGGCTACCACATTAGCCTTGCCCGGGTGGTACAAGATCTCGCAATCATAGTCCTTGACCACGTCTAACCATTTTCTCTGCCGCATATTTAGGTTAGGCTGATCCATCAAATATTTCAAGCTCTTATGGTCCGTGTAAATCGTACAACGAACCCCATACAAGTAGTGCCGCCAAATCTTGAGGGCGAACACCACTGCTCCCAACTCCAAATCATGTGTGGGGTACCTCGTCTCGTGAGGCTTCAACTGCCTCGATGCATAAGCTATCACGTGACCCTTCTGCATCAATACCGCTCCCAGTCCTAGGATCGATGCATCACAGAATACCACAAAACCTTCCATTCCTTCCGGAAGAGCTAATACTGGAGCTTCACACAACCTCTGGCGAAGCGTCTCAAAGGAGGTCTGCTGCTCGGGACCCCATGAAAATGTAACACCCTTCCGGGTCAATCTGGTGAGTGTAACCGCAATCTTGGAGAAATCCTTAATAAACCTCCGATAATACCCTGCCAACCCAAGGAAACTCCGGATCTCAGAAGGTGACCTCGGCACCTCCCACCTCATCACTGCGTCAACCTTGGCCGGATCGACCAATATCCCCTTCTGGTTAACGAGATGTCCCAGGAACTGGACCTCCCGCAACCAGAAATCGCACTTGGAAAACTTTGCGAAAAGTTTCTCCGATCTCAAAACTCCAAGAACCTCCCTCAAATGCTCCTCGTGCTGCTCTCTAGATCTCGAATATACCAGAATGTCATCAATGAAAACAATCACCGACCGATCCAACATCGGCCGACATACCCTGTTCATGAGGTCCATGAACACAACCGGGGCATTGGTGAGCCCAAAAGGCATTACCACAAACTCATAATGCCCATAACGCGTCCTGAATGCTGTCTTCTGGACGTCCTCGTCCCGCACTCTCACCTGATGATAGCCCGACCTCAAATCAATCTTGGAGAACCAAGATGCTCCCTGTAGCTGATTGAATAAATCGTCGATCCTCGGCAGCGGGTAACGGTTCTTGACCGTCAGCTTATTCAATTCCCGGTAATCAATACACATGCGATGCGAGCCATCCTTCTTCTTCACAAACAGGATGGGTGCTCCCCACGGCGAGCTACTCGGCCGAATAAACCCCTTCCCCAGCAACTCCTGAAGTTGCGAGGATAACTCCTGCATCTCTGGAGGCGCAAGGCGATACGGCACCTTAGCAATAGGCGCGGCTCCCGGAACCAAATCGATGCCAAACTCCACTTGCCTCACGGGAGGCACACCTGTTAACTCTTCGGGAAATACATATGGAAACTCCCGCACCACCGGAACTTCATCCACAGAGCTCGGTTTCTCAGAGATCACTCGCGTATCCATCACATACGCTACATAACCCTTACAGCCCTGCTGTAAACACTGCCTCGCCCTAGCAGCCGAACAAAAGGCTGATCCAGAACGTGTACCCTCGCCGTATACTGAAAGAACTCCCCCACTAGGATCTCGTATAGTCACCAGCTGACGCTCGCAATTGATAATCGCACCGAATCGGCTCAACCAGTCCATGCCCACTATAACACAGACATCACCCATCGCAATAGGAATCAGGTCGATCGGGAACTCAACCCCGAAGATCTCCAATACACATCCCCGGAAGACCTCAGTAGCACAAATCACTCTGTCGGCGGCTATGGAAACCCGCAGGGGCCGACTCAATGCCCCGCGACTAACACTGATATGCTGACTAAATGCCAAAGACACAAAAGATCGACTCGCACCCGAGTCAAATAACACTAAAGCAGGTACAGATTCACAAGGAAGGTACCTATGCATAGCATAATATAAGCATAATATCTCAACACCATAAATAAATAATGAAAAGGAAACATACCAGCCACAACGTCGGGTGCAGCGCGGACCTCTTCCGCAGTCAGCTGGAAGGCTCTCCCCCGAGCCCTCGGTGCCTCGGCCTTCACGGGCCGACTCTCTGTAGCAGCAGCTCTGATGGCGGCGGGAGCAGACCCCTGAGATGCCCCGCGCAGCAGCGGACACTCCGCCTTCCGGTGTCCAGTCTGGTTGCAGTGGAAGCACACTGCAAATCCCTTGGGGCAGTCCTTAGCCATATGCCCCTCCTTGCCACATTTGTAGCAAGACCCTGCCCGACAGACGCCATCATGACCCTTGCCGCACTTCCCACAAGTGCGGCCCTTCTGGCTCCCGGGTCTGGGATCAGCGGGCTTGGCCCGCTTGGCTGCCGGCTGGGACTGTGCCGGCCGTCGATCCCTCCCCAGAGACTCCGCCTCCTCCCTGGCCTGAGTCTCAAGCTCAATCTCCCTCTTCCGAGCATTTGCCTGAAGCTCGGCAAATGTCCGGTACGAGGAGTTCGCAGCGAACTCCCGAATATCCCGCCTCAGAATGCTCAGGTAACGGCTCATACGTGCCTGCTCGGTGGACACGTGCTCAGGGCATAACATCGCCCTCTCATGAAACATCCTCATAATCGCTGAAACTGACTCAGTACCCTGCTTGAGGGTCAGAAACTCCTGCGCCAGACGTTCCCTCTCCACCTGAGGAACGTACTCATCTCGGAACATGGTAGTGAACCTCTCCCAGGTCACTGCCGAAAGCTCAGTCGGTGTGAAATGCGCAGTCACAAACTTCCACCAGTCCTTCGCTCCCAAGCGAAGCTGGTTCAGCGCGAACCGAACCTTCAAATGCTCAGGGGACGAGCAAGTGAAGAAGCATCCCTCCATATCAGATATCCACCTCATAGCTGCCACCGGATCCTGCGTACCATCAAACTCTGGTGGCTTGGTGTTGCTGAACTCCCTAAACAACATCGCATCACCTCCCTGGGGTCTTGCCGCAGCAATCGCTGCGGTAGCCGCTGCAACCGCAGCCTCAGAAAGAGCGGCATAGCGCTCATCAAACGTCTCAATCAAAGCGGTCTTAATAGACCCGAACATCTCTGGTATCTCAGCTCTGATGACCGCAGCCACCTCCTCATGAATGATCTGTCGAATCTCCTCATCACTAGTTCCGGCATCCTCCGGCATATGACGTGTCCTCACCATGATCAACCTCTGAAATACAACATGCGGTAATTAGAATTCACTCGAACACTCTTACATTCAACAATCCACCCCTCCTTGATTCTTGGCATCCCCAGATTCTTATTTGGACTGTGTACCGCACCGGTGCTTTTAGTAGTACGGGCCCAATACTACTGTCCGCACCGTCTCAGTACACACCCCAAATCGTCCTCTTCGGATCCCAGTCCCCAAGTACTCTATTATACTTAAATCACTCTGTAACAGATCTCACACAAAGCCCTAGCTGCTACCTAATTACTCTCAGCGTCTCATAGCAGCTCACCATTCCCTAAGCTAAGGCATCACAAAACAGGCCACTCTAGTCCTATCAGCAATACCTAGCCTACTCTAGCATGCAAACACATCACAGTAATAACTATTACATAACAAAAGATATTTTGGGAATTCACCGTTCGGGCGCTGACTGATCGTACACACGTTTCTTCCTGAAAAACCCTTTACTCTTAGAAAATTTTTGGTTTTATTTTGTAAATATCTCTTTAATTCCTCAGTTTGAGTTCAAATACCCCCGAAGGTGTACCCGAATCCCTCAAACCAAGGCTCTGATACCAATTTGTAACTTCGAAAATTTAAAACCAATTTTTTAAATTTTTATAAAACATAATTCCATCAATATTCATAAAACAACCATCATAATTGTTCAACAAAAACAGTACAAAATCCCAAGATCATAATGTCAAACTCCAAACGTGTGTGTGTGTACGGATCAAGCCGGCGCCTTCCCGCGGTCGTCACTGGTACCTGAAACAATTAACATCAACACTGTAAGCACAAGGCTTAGTGAGTTTCCCAAAATACCACATATAACACACATTAGCCACTCTAGGCTATAACTCTGTGGGTCCGTGCACCCAAACTCTGTGAACCCTCAGGTTCTAACTCTGATAAACATGCACCACATAAATCACATAGAAATCATGCAGTACAACACATACATAGCATACAAATACTCTATCACATAGCTCTGGGTACCTACTCAAGGTAAAGTATAGTGAGAAGACTCACCTCGCGTGTCTCGGTAAATCGTAACCCTGAACTCGCTAAACACTCGATCTGCCGAGCTGTAGTCCCCCTATAGCACAATACATCCCTAATTAACACTTTCCCAACTTGGGTTGACCACACTATCACAAGTCAATCTAGGTCAACGCTGGTCAACGGTCAACGGTCAACTTTGACCGGACTCGGCGAGTGCACTATAGCGACTCGGCGAGTCTGAGCGCATGCACCAATTTCCCTAGAACCTTCCCCTGACACGTCGAGCATTTCCCTCAACTCGACGAGCTCCACCTGGCACGAGTTGTGGGGCCACCACGACTCAACTCACCGAGTCTCAAGAACAACTCGGCGAGTCCAGTTTGACTCGGTCCACCTGTCCATCCTGACTCGCCCCCCCCCCCCCTGACTCACTGAGTTCACCCTTCCCAACTCGGCGAGGCCACTCGCTGAGTGGTCGGGCAACATTCATGCTACTCGCCGAGTCTGTTCTTCGGACTCGGCGAGTCCGTGCCATGCACTGACTCAATCTTGCTCTAAAGGTCAGATCCAATCCATTAATCCATAGATCCAGTCCCTCCAAGCTTATTTAGCACGTAAAGCCACAATCTTGATGCACATATAACCTCTACATGACCATAAATGATGTTTTTGACTCAAATACTTCAACACAAGGTCAAGGACTCCATTTCCACCCATAAAGCTTGATGAGTGAGGCCCTCTGGACCTCTATGGATCCAGATCCATGGTCTCAACTCAAAGAGGGAACCAAAGGGGCACCAAATCACCCCATAAATGACCATATTAAGCCCTAAATTGCATCAAGCTTCACCAAACAGAAAATGGTCCGAAATAATACCTCTAGAGTGATGATCCAAGCTCCAAATCCACGAAATAGCAACCTCCTTTGCTTCCTCTTGCCTAGGGCCTCCTTCTTCTTGCTAAACAACACACACAAGATCAAGAATGGCTCTCTTTTCTTCACAAAACGCTCAAGAACTCTAGGGACACTCTCTGGGGGTTGGGTGAGCACAAATGACGGCCATAAGGCCCTTTAAATAGGCCTCAAACCCGGAGATTTAGGGTTTCATTACACAGCGCAGACTCGCCGAGTCCATACCCTGGACTCGCCGAGTCCAAGCGCGCACCAGCGATCAATTCCGCGTCCCTACTCGGCGAGTCTAAGCTCCAACTCGCCGAGTCCCTCTCACAATATAACACAATTTAAACTTACAAGATACCTGGTAAAATCCGGATGTTACAACTTGTTTAAATATATTTATTATTTTTGACTTATTATAGGAAAAAACTATTATTGAAACCGCCACGTATTGATGGTTGGAGACAGATGCGCTACAAAGAATGTTCGGGTTGGTGTACAAATCAAGCACAAGAAGATTGGTTAAGTGATAAACGAAATTAATACGTTGTTTAAATGTCTTATTATTATTAGTTATAGTTTTTTGCTTAAGGTATTATATTATTATTATTATTATTATTATTATAATGTCTAAATTTAGTTGTTTATTTAAACTATCATATGTTTATTGTTTTTTTAAGAGAAGATTCAAAAAGAATATGAGAAAATGCAAAACGATTTCGGCATTATTGGCGGCATATATTCCTAACTTTCAATCATCACCCTTTCCTAGCTTTTTATTCAATTCTAACACACAAGGAAGTACCTCACAAAGAATACCTCACAACAAAATGTCGAGCCTGAGAGGATGAAAGAAGAATATGATAATGATGGTTGACGGATGTGTTATTTTGAACGATGTTAACTATTTACTGTATCAAATTTGGTATGTAATATTAAACTTGAATTTAATGTTTTAAATTTGAACAATGGTAGCTAGTTACTATATCTCAAGTTATATATGCTACAAAATGTTGAGATTTATTAAAAATGCAGGAATGGTAAATGTAAAGAATTTGTAAAACTAAAAAAACACCGGTGGCTATCCCAACGACTAGTTGTTGCTGTAGGAATTTGATTGACAACGGTGAAAAACCTATGGCAACAACATGTCGTTACTATAGGTATTTGATCGACAACTGTGAAAATCTTGTGGCGACGACAGGTCGTCGATATATGTGGTATCTATATCGTCAACATGTCGTCATTATAGGTTTCACCTATCCCGACGACTTGTCATCGCCACAGGTAATTAATAAAACTTATTTTTCGAAAATCATTCCTAACGGTACTGTACCGACGATATGTCATCGGCATAGTGGATACTTGTTCTAACGACACCTATGTCGATGACGTTTTTTGACTTATCTCGCAGGGGCGGAGCCAGCATTTGAAGTTCAGGGGGGCAAAGCACCCGACAGCCCCCCTACTATCTCCGCCCATGCTATCTTGACATGCGTGTGTCGACGACTTATCGTCGGTATACCCTATGCTTACGACATATCGTCAGGTCAAAAGTTGTCGTCGCCTCAGGAGGTTAGTGTTGTAGTGATTGAAGTGTTTTACTTAATGTTGGATTCTTTAATCTTTAGGCTAGGCAAGGATTTTTAGACTCCATTATAGTTGGATTTTTAAGGAAATATTAGAATTTCTAAAATGTTTCACATATTTGATCCAGAGTCCAGACAAAGGATTTTTAAGGTTTTGAAATTCCAAATCCATCAAATTTTTGGGATTCCTTCATTTCAAACACGGCATTGATAAGTAAAATTTATAAAATAAATGAGTCGGTGAAATAGTATTGCAATCGGAGTATCGCCTAGTGGAGAGGTTGCATGCTGTTACAAAAATATAGGGACGTTACTTACAAGAACAATGTTATTTAAAGATTTCCAACATCCAATATTATAAAATTGTTTGGACTTTGGATAGTATATAAATTGACGTGTGTTGTTGTTTTTCGTAAAAGTTGCAAGACTACAGTTCATCATAAGTTGTTTAATTCTTGTATCGTTATGGTGTAACAGTATGACCAATGCGTGATATCTCACTTTCCATCTATTATCTATATATGGTTCGTGTTAGAATAATAGGAGATCGTTGCTTGCATAAGAAGTTACTATATCTTTGTAATCTTTTTTTAGTTAACTATTAAAGGTAATACGTAATAAAGCCCAAAAATCATCTTTGCACAAGCTTGAAAATTCTAAAAATCGTCTAATCTATATCGCATGATCATCTACTCTAAATCCAATTAAAGTCAATTATTGTAATTTCAGGCATCACTTCCTTCTTTGATTCTTTTACTTGGAGTTTAACTAAACTGCTATCTTGAAGAAGTCAAATATCATTAAAAATAGAGAAATTAAATGTCCTTTTCCTTTTGTTCCTAACACTCCTATCCAATTAAAATATCAGTAAGTTACACGTGTCATCATTTAATTTGATAGAAGGATTTGTAGGAACAAATAGTAAGAAGATATTTAATTTCTCTTAAAAAAATAAGTTAAGAATTTCAATTATGAAATTTGAAACAATCCGCATACATGGTGTATAAAGGATATAAAAGGATAAGCGAGGCATCTTCCATGCTATATTTATCAACTCCAATGATTCCATATATCAACATAAATCAAAAGTCCAATGTCAACGATAAAACAGCAAACTAAAATATTATGATTACATTTTCTAGGTTTTTTTCATGTGATCCATTGAAATTATTGATTAAATACTTCATATTGATCAAATGTGAGAGAAAATAATTAGTAATGAAACATTAAAAAAAAAAAAAAAAAAAAAAAAAAAAAAAAAAAAAAAAAAATCTTAATGTTGGTATTGTGTAAGCCTTTGTGGAAAATATAAAAAAATTTATATTTAACAATTATTGTAGTAATGTAACTAGTAACTATGATCGACATTGCCAGTCATTTGATTTTAAAGGTCATGTGCAAAAATTAAAATTGAACCCCTAAAATTTCAGATTACCAATAGATATGGATAGATAAGCTAATGGATATTGACAGATTGATTATTAATAGATCGGTTACAGGGTAACGGCAGATTACCGACAAATTAGGATGGATCTAAGATGGATTAAAATTTCGATCCTGATTATCAACAAACTTAATACTTATGTTGTTAACGTGCTTATATTACCTATTAACTAAACCATTTTCTTATAGAGAAAGAAAAACCAATTAAAAGGGATAGTATTAAGGCTTCAATGTGTACATCGAATCGGATGGTGCAAAGATCCGAGTCAACAGGAATCGTGCCCAGTAACACCACATTTTGAGTATTTGAGATTTAGCCCCATATGGTTTCCTTTTCCTACTGTCTCTCTCTCTCTTCTCCTGATTGGCCAACGGAAATTGGATTTCTATATTTATTTTTTATTTTTCATTTATATTATCAAATTATATATATATATATTAAAAAATAAAAATATATCAAAATTTATGATTTTAAATTCTCTTAAAAAGAATATAATATTTGTATAAAATTTATTTCAAACAAAAAAAGGTGACGTAAAAGGTGACTAAATATATACTGAGTGATAATATAAATAGTTAAATACACAAAAACTCAAAAGGCAACCAACTCCAAAGATTAGGGTGCAAACGAGTCAAGCTACTCGTGAGCTACTCGAGATCGAATCGTTAAAAGCTCGACTCGAGATCGATTTTAAACGAGTTCGAGCCGAGCTCGAGCTTAATATTAGGCTTGTTTATTAAACGAGCTCGAGCTCGAGCCTCTATTACTTGGCTCGATTAGGCTCGCGAGCCTAAACGAGCCTACATATATGTAATCAAAAATATATTTTTATTTTTATATATTAAAATAAATAATAAATCAATAAATACTATTTTAGGAAATTAGAGTATATCGTATATGAGCCGAGCCCGTACAATTCTTAACGAGCTGATCTCGAGCTTTGTACCACAAGGCTCAAAACGAGCCGAGCTTGAGCTCGAGCCTATAAATATTTAAACAAGCCGAACTCGAACTTGGTCAGGCTCGAACTTGGCTCGGCTCGTTTGCAGCCCTACCAAAGATGTTAAATGAAAATAAATGTTGAATCAATAAAAAAAAAAACCTCTAAAATAAGCCCGCATTAAAGATGCTTGAGTTTTAAATATTGAATATCACCCTTATGATTGTTTTGTTCGGTTTAAGTTTAGAGACTTCGCTTGATTATGAGGTCAATTTCATTATAATGTTGAAATTTTAAAGATTGCTATTTCCATATCTTTATAATGTGTTACAATTTGACTTTTCTTCTGCTATTTCCATATCTTTATAATGTGTTACATTTGACTTTTCTTCTCTCCGGCTCATCCAAAATTATAGCGTCAAACTTCTATACCACACACGAAAAAGTGACATATGATAGGAATTGGAAACGAAACTAATGATTTGATTAGTTTTGATAGTCTTTTAATAAATAAAGAAAATCTTCTAACCCTATTATAAATTATGTTTTAATAAAATTCTATAAATCCACAGTATTTAAAACATGTTTCTCAAGATTCACATGCATCATGTATTATGAACGAAGCATGAAAGTATCACTAGTTTTATTTAGATGCATCAATTTTCATCTTTTACAAGTGTAATGGGTTAATTCAAACAAAAATAAATAAAAAATGGTCCAAGAGATTGAAGGTTCTGCAAAATATACTCAATTGCTTTAAACTTCATAAACTATTTCATTTTTTTTAAATAACTATAAACAAATAGATTTTATGATGCTATTTAAGAATTACCAACCCATTTTATATCAAATTTACAAAATATTATTTGTCATTAAATAATGAAATCCAGATTGAGCCCAATCACTAAATCAATTAACAGAAATAAAAATGATATTATCAAGAGTCCGAATTTCGAAACTTTTTGAGGCCCAAACAAAATTTCAAAACACCACAAATCAGTGAACACAGTCAAAAGCCCACAACCACAATATTAGTATATGTTGTTTTTCTATTTAAACTCAAAATAATGTGTGTTTTAATGATAACTGACTTACATATACATATTGTGATATTTCATTTCATTTCAAACATGAAATATCTATTATAACAATCCATTCATTATATTATAATGTTTTAATTAATATATAAACCTAAAAACCGATAACGTTTTTAATTGAAAAGAAGCCTAACGTCAAAAACAGAATTTGCCATTCTTTCAAAGTTGAGGGGCTACTTTTGTCAGAAACACTTTTTTCACTCCTTAACATACTATTTGAACAGTTCTAATTCCACACTGTTACTTCCCTCTCTTCTCTCTCACTCTATTTGTGAAGGAAAAACCTTCATTACTTCTAAAATCCCTACAAAAAATCATTTGTTGGAGGAAATTTCGGCCCCAAATATATTCTATGGCTCAAGTGTGTTCTTGAAAGCACACCTTCTTCATACCCAAAAAAACAGAGCTTTTAAAATCATAATGCTAAAAAAACCTTCATATCCATTCTCTTTTCTTCTTCTTTTTCTTGCCCTTTTTTTCATTTTATCAAATGGAGAATCCCATTATCGAATCTCTCGATCAACACCCACTTCAGGTTCTTCATATGTTTCTTGATCATGTTCTATATTTATCATAGATTCACCCAATAATCGGTTTTATTTTACGAAATTTCTTGTGGGTTTTTCAAGGGGATAAAAATGTTTTCTTTCGATTTTTCAGGAAAATTCAATTCATGGGTGAGCAGGAGATTACTTGGTGATGAACAAAAGAATGGAAATAAATCACTTGTTTTGGCTCAAGAAAGAACAACAAGAAAAGATCCTCTTGATAAATTCAAGAAATATAGAGGAGGATGGAACATCAAAGAACGCCATTATTGGGCTGTAAGTTTCTTGATTCTTTATCTCCTTTTTACGCGATTCATATTTCTAATTTCATGTTTTTCTATTCGAATCAAATCGATTCTAATTTTTAAAAAATTCGAAATTGGTGACTAAAACCCATTAATCGTGTTCCCATTATCCAGAATTATATTGAAAATCACAAATTATGATATAAATATTTTGGGTTTATTTAAGAATCTTGATTTCACGTAAACATGCTTATCCTTATATATAATACTACTAATTAATAACAATTCAAGAAAGAGAAATTATATCCTCCTAAATGTTTCTTTTTTGTTCTAACCCTTGACCGGATTCAGTCGGTGGCGTTCACGGCGGCGCCCTTCTTCGTGGTGGCGGCAGCCTGGTTCGTGATCTTCGGTTTATCCCTATCTCTAATATGTCTCTGCTACTGTTGTTGCCGGAAAGAATCATACGGCTATTCAAAAACAGCCTACACCGTATCTCTAGTTCTTCTAATCCTCTTCACAATCATGGCAATGTAATCAATCTTTCGTTTCCATTTTACAATTCCTTATATCTCAACAATTTTTTGATTTTCTCTAATAATTATATATCGATCAGTGTTGGATGCATTGTTTTATACACGGGTCAAGGTAAGTTCCATCAAACGACAACGAAAACATTGAGGTATATCGTGAATCAAGCGGATATAACTGCTAAAAGGCTTCGAAACGTCTCTGATGATCTTGCTTCCGCTAAGAAAATCGCCGTTGCACAAGTGTTCTTGCCTGTTGATGTTCAAGCTGACATCGATGAGATACAAACAAAGCTTAATGCTTCAGCTGTTGAACTTTCGGAAAGAACCAAAGAGAATAAAGAAGACATCCACGATATCCTTGAATCTGTGTACGTTTCTTCAATTCTTAAAATTGTAATAATTTCTTTTCATTCAGACATTTTAATTATATTCACGTATATGTGTTCTTGTAGGAGCATTGCGTTGATTGTTATATCTGCTGTTATGTTGCTATGGACGTTTCTTGGATTCAGTAAGCTTAATTCATTGATTCACTTAATTTGTTTTCGACTTTTCGTGACGTTTTTTTTTAAATGTTTTGTTGTAGTCTTTTCGATTCTTGGCATGCAATGCATGGTTTACACGTGAGTAATGCTTTTTTCGTTATATGATAATATGAATCTGATGTTAATTTAAAGCTTAAAAGATGTGTTTTATTAACAAAAAATGCGTTGAAATCGTTGCAGATTGGTGTTATTTGGATGGGTTTTTATCACGATAACGTTTATACTCTGCGGTGTATTCCTTTGTCTCCAAAAGTAAGCTTCCCAACTTGTACCTTATGCATTAATGGTTGTACTTTTGCATGGGTTTCATGAATTAACGTATTTCTTCCATCAGTGTGACAGCGGACAGCTGTGAGGCGATGAACCAATGGGTCGAGAATCCAACGGCTCAAACGAATCTAGACGATATTCTTCCATGTGTAGACAATGTCACAGCTCAAGAAACCGAAAAGAGAACCAAAGAAGTCACGTCTCAGCTCGTAACAGTGATCAACCAAGCCGTCAGAAACGTCACAAACGGCAACTTTCCGGCGAATTTTGCGCCGCTGTACTACAACCAGTCTGGTCCGCCGATGCCAACCCTTTGCAATCCGTTCAACTCCGACCTCACTGATCGGAAATGTGACTCCGGTGAAGTTCCATTGAGCGATGGCTCACAGGTATACAGTAAATTCGTTTGTCAAGTTTCACCCTCCGGAGCGTGCACCACCACCGGCCGCCTTACACCGGAATCCTTCAGCCAAATGTCTGCCGGAATAGAGCTGAGCTATTCGTTGTACCTTTATGGACCATTCTTGGTGGATCTTCAAGACTGTACTTTCGTCCGGCAAACTTTCACGGACATCTCCCGGGATCACTGTCCGGGGCTGTGCCGCTACCTGAACTGGATCTACGTTGGGCTGCTGATGGTGTCGTTGGCCGTGATGTTGTCGCTGGTTTTCTGGGTGATTTATGGGAGGGAGAGGAGACACCGAGTGTATACGAAGACAGTTATAACCACAAGTGGACGTGGTGGAGAGAAATACATGTAAAGGATTTTTTATAACAATTTTTGGAGGATTTGTAAATATTTGTGTGGAGATTGTAAAAGTGGTTAAATGTTGGTGGTGTGTGAATGTGTGATGTTGGCTTGTTGTATGAGGATGAGTTACCCGAGTTTTTTTTGTACAAAAATATAGTATATAGAAAAAGTATTTACTCGTTAATTATACTTTCATATTTATTTACCAAATAATTGTGAAAATAGGATTCAGGGCATCAAGTATATTAAATTAGATGTAGTGAAGATGACGTGACGCACATATAACAATATTTTAATTGTGGGGATGTAGCGACCATAACCCTTAGCCTAACATTCACAACTATCTCTCAATAATCGTTCTCTCATCTCTCCCTTGTACACTCTTGTTCTTCACCGGTCCATGTCTGTTTTCTCTCCCACCGACGATCCTCCTCCTATATCCGTTCCAGACCATCGCTGTCGACGTCGGCTTCTACCTCCATTTTTGATCTGGTAACTCGCATCTCCGATGTTGCATGTAACAGTTAATTAGACCTTCAAGTAGAAACGTAATCTAAGTAAATATGTTTATTTCTCAACCTCTTAAAGGAACCAAGTACTAAAAGATGAATAAACTTGTTGTTCACCCACTGTAAGTTTACTCGGATGAATCAATTCCACAATGTACTAAAAAGTTTGTCTAATTTTCATGTTGTTGTGAGGTATATGGCTGAGAAAATATTCAGTCGGAGAGTGGGGATCTGTTTTTGTGCGTTACTACTTAGGTATGGTGATATTTAAAGCTTATAGTAATAGTTTACATGGATAATGAAAGACCCCAACTTTCGTATTTTTGAAAGACCAAAACTTTCATATTTCACATTACCATTACTTCAAAACATGCTATTTGCATATACATAAAAGCAATATTTTACATTGATATAAAGGATTTACAAACTATTGGATACAAACTTTCTATTACAAAGTGTTATATATATTACATAACTACCCAGGATATTGTAATTTATACAAACATAAAAAGTAGTACAAAAGTACTATTACAAACTATTCTACATCTTTCAATAGTATGTAAACATACTAGTTATTTATCACCTGCAATTGTTAAACATTGATAGAGTTAGCGGTGACGCTTAGTGAGTTCAAAAATAGATACAATATAACGTTATACCATATATATACTTCAATGTGGCAAAGCAAAGATGAGCAACAAGATGTATGTGAGATCATGTGACAAGCGTTCATATCAATGAAAGATTTTATTCAAAGATAAACTTTTCAATTCTTGATATATATCAATAAAACTTTGGCCCAAATGGCATAGAAGACATGCAATTTCTGATTAACATCTTGTTAGATTTCAGGCTTATAGTCCTGTCTAACCATTTGCTAATGCCATATAATAGAAGTCATTCTCTTACGGAGAGATGCTCTACACGGCCAGAGGCTACGTACCAATACCAATGTGAATCTAAGTCGTTTCACTGATCACATGGTCAAAGGTATTACAATTGCTATAAACATAGCGAATAACACGAGAAAATAATTCAGAATGATAATACTGAAAAGCACATAACACATATAACACATAACATACAATTGTTCCTATATATTGAACTCACCTTAAGTTAACCGGGGGTTAAAATAGTAATTTGGACAACACTTCGGCTTTAAATATGTCTTTCTATGTTGAAAACCGGGAGCTTGATTGAAAACCGGGCTCTGCGAAGGTAGGGCTTCAAAACCGAAAAAATAAAATTTTCGGGCTCATCGGGGGTCTCGGGACGTGTTTCGAGTGCTAAAATTGATTTCGGGACGTCATTCTCTTACGGAGACATGCTCTACACGGCCAGAGGCTACGTACCAGTACCAATGTGAATCTAAGTCGTTTCACTGATCACATGGTCAAAGGTATTACAATTGCTATAAACATAGCGAATAACACGAGAAAATAATTCATAATGATAATACTGAAAAGCACATAACACATATAACACATAACATACAATTGTTCCTATATATTGAACTCACCTTAAGTTAACCGGGGGTTAAAATAGTAATTTGGACAACACTTCGGCTTTAAATATGTCTTTCTATGTTGAAAACCGGGAGCTTGATTGAAAACCGGGCTCTGCGAAGGTAGGGCTTCAAAACCGAAAAAATAAAATTTCCGGGCTCATCGGGGGTCTCGGGACGTGTTTCGAGTGCTAAAATTGATTTCGGGACTTCGGGGAAAGTCAAAATGAAGAAAATATGGAAAGAGGGGCTAAAAGTGGCAAATTTTTAAAGTTAGTCGGAAGATCTCGCAGCCCCCTTTATATAGGGCCGAGGTTCGGAGTCGGCTAAGTAGCGAAGCAAGCAGCAAAGGTCAGGTGGCGAGAAGAGAAGGCTCGGATGCGAGGTTCGGGGGCCAGATGTCACACCCGCGAGGCGGCCAGGTGCGAGGTTCGGAGGCGTGACAAGGAGCGAAGCGTCAGCAGCTCGTAGGTGAGACGTGGCTCACCTCGTACACGCCACGTATGCGACACTCAGAAGGCTCCGGTTGGACCTCCCTTCGGTCCTATCACAGTCCGACACGCATTGCTTCTCTGATTGGGCCACGACCTCGGTGACGCAGCAACTTCGTGCGAAGTGACGTGGCAGCGACGAGGTCTCCGGTGGCTGGTACTGTTAATGCGAAAATCTCGGAAATTGAGCCCCGAACTTCTAAAATCCATAACTTTCGCATACGAGCTCCGTTTTTGACGTTCTTTATATGCACGCGTAGCTAAAATTACGCTCTACAACTTTCGTTTAGACTTCGTCGGCTAATTTTAACTTTATTTTTAATATTATTATTTTTAACAGACCGGGACAGAAAAATCCGTTAAAAATTTATAACTTCTTCATCCGACATCCGTTTTCGTCAGACTTTTTACCGTTATACTACATATGACGAGACCTTCGATTCTCGTTTAGGATGTATCGGTAAAATATCGCTCGATCTAAAATTCGAGTTTTTAATTGTCTACTGCTAAGTTGAAACTTCGAAAAACCATAACTTTCTCATACAAAGTCAGATTTTAGCGTTCTTTTTATCGAATTTCTCGGTTTCATGAATACTACGACTTTTATTTAGATTACTAAGGCTAAAAAGTAGCTTATCAAAAACTCACTTTTTACATCCTTCGACGCCATGCCGGTTTTGTCGCGGATCTTCGGTTGGTCATAACTTCTTCGTTATAACTCGGATTTTGACGAGGTTTTCGCCTACAAGTTTCTACCGAGATTTTCTACAACATCAAATAATAAAATTTTACTTATTTAAAATTTCATATTTTTGCTAAATTTTACTGTTTGGCTTTTAATTGGAATCTCATAAGACTTCCAATATTTTCTGAGTGATTCTAAACATAGTTTCATTTCTAGTAAAAACCATCTGTTAGAACTCAACACTCAATTTTACATAATATTTCACAATTTTATTCATTACAAAACACGATTTTTAAAACGTTTATGTTACAAATACCTCCTCCTTTTGAGGATTTCGTCCCCGAAATTACATCGATTAAAATAAATGGGGATATTTTGCTTTTATCTCATTCTTATTCTCCCACGTATAGTTTGGGCCACGATGGTGTTTCCACTTGACAAGCACCAATTCTACTTCTTTATTGCGTAGCTTAGTTGTTCTTTCATTCACGATTTCTTCAGGCTCTTCTACATATCTTAACTTATTATCCAATTTCACTTCAGATAATGGAACTGTCTCATCGTAGATGCTCAAGCATTTGCGCAGATAACTTACATGAAACACATCATGAATACCCGCCAAATCTTCAGGCAATTCTAAGCGGTAAGCTTGCTTTCCAATTCTCTGGATGATTTTGAAAGGACCAACAAATCTAGGACTCAACTTTCCTTTCTTCCCAAATCGCATAAGGCCTTTCCATGGGGATACCTTCAGCATCACGAAATCACTCACTTGAAATTCTATAGGTCGTCTTCTCTTTTCCGTATAGGACTTCTGTCGATCCTGGGCCGCTTTCATTCTTTCTCGTATGATTTGAATCTTGTCGGTGGTGTCTTGAATCATTTCAGGGCCTCCAAGGATCTTCTGTCCTAGGGCTTCATCTTCAGGACGTGTGCACATACAGAACTTCCATCTTGATGCTTGCATGTTAATAGGGCTTGAGTGACCTTGAACTTTTCAAGTTGACGAAAATGTGGGTCAAGGAGAATCACTATAGGAGTTGGGGGAAGAGAAGTATCTCTTCCAATTCCACCAACGTACGAAGAAGGGAACGTTTTTTCACCTCGATCGACACGTGGAATATCATCTTCAAAAGGAAAGCCTTTTCCAAAGGAATGAGGAAGACCATAGTTGTCTGAACTTTACATCTATAAAGGGAGAAAATTTAAGTGAGTTTATTTAAATCCTTAATATAACACCCAAACGAAATATTAAGGCTACAACAGAACACAATAATTCACAATTCAGAAGAGGGATGCTGCAATCCAATTGTAAATTATTTCAAAGGTGGGTAAACGAAGATTTACCAATTCCACCATGAAAACGAAATTTAAAATGAGTTAGGTTTTAAATGAAATTCCTAGATCTTTTGAGATTCATTGAACTTTTCAATGGCATGTTTAATCTCGATTATGCCCCACCATTTTTGGCTGGGATACCGATGATCACAAACGAGGTGTGAATAACCATGCAAATTAGCTTGGTACTCTCGATGTCATTTATCATCTAATTAATGTGTCGGTTAACCACACACGCTCCATTAATCAACGATAATTTACGAGAAACCCATTGCCAACAATATTAGTCTCATATTAGTGTGCCGATTAACCCCACACGCTCCACTAACAACTAATAAGGTTCAATGTGCAATTTCATCAGTTAGCATCAAATTGACATTATCATAAAGTAACTAAGATTGAGAATTTTATAAAAGCATTTAGTTTTATAAATCATTATACTTTTAATGAAAGTTTAGTGTCCTATCAAACCTGTTCGGCTAACGATCCTCCACTAGTCAAGTGTGCGGTGGGTAAGAGTGGATACCTAATGGCGGTGATTTTATAGGCCGCTTCCTTAAACACCTCTTATAGACCAGCTTCGTGAATGAGACCTACTAACGGTAATACTGACTTTTCTTATACATATATATAAATTTAACTTTTAATTTTATAATAGTATAAGGTTGTATTTTAAACATTTAAAATACTAAGGTTTAATCTTTTAATAAATTAAACTTTAAGTTTAATTAAATTTAAACCATGTATGGATTTATTAATTGTCTTTTAATTAATATTTTAATTAAATTATTAATAAAATCCATAAAGATATCTTCGAGGTTTTTCCATTTAAATTTCCAAAAATAAACTTTTAATTTCAAATTTAAATTATAAAACCAAAAGGGTGTATCTTTGAAACCTTCCAAAATACTAGGTTAAATAGAAAAACAAAATAATTTTATCTTTACCCAAAATTTAACCAAATCCTTTAATTATGATAAGGATATCATATTACCATTAAAAAAATCGATTTTAGGTAGTAAAAACGAAATAAGGCAATTATCCTAATCAAAACAAGATCTGAAAATCGAAAAATCAGGGAACTGACAAGTTAACTCGTCGAGTTGGACACTGAACTCGTCAAGTTCATACATGAACTGGTCGAGTTCCTGGATCAGACAACAAAAAACAATTTTTTTTTCTTCTTTGGACAGTTCACTATTACATCAATTCAATTGAAAAATATCCTAGGCTCTGATACCACTGATGGGTTTTGAGCATAACTACATCTAATGTGATCATGCGACCATAATTGCTTTGGATCTAAGTTTTCCACTAATTGAACATGCAAATTGAATACAAAATCAATAACCCTAAAACTAGCATAAAATTCAAAAATCATATAAAACTAGGGTTAGAAGGTTACCTTACTTGTTATGTAGTAATAACATGTCAAATTTGAAGATCCTTGACTCTTGAAAGCTTAGTGCCCCAAATGTTGCACCTCTAATAGTTCACAAACACCCAATGCAACAAGATGAAAGGAAAGACAAGGAAAATCGGCTAGGGTTATGTATCATACGCATAAGGTTGAAATTCTTAGGGTTTAGGGAGGTTTATATAACTGAGGGTTGCTAGGGTTTTTAGGTGGAAACCCAAATTTCCTGCTTAAGGCTTAAACAGCCCATGGACTCCTCATTATGAGGCCTTGGACGAAAATCTTATAGGGCCTCCTATAATTTTCGTCCACTCCATCATAATGAGTCCAATAGTCTAGTTTCACAACTATCAATGATTAGCAAAACAGCTCATCCGTTATTAATCAGTTCATTTAATCCCAAAATTAATATCAAATTAATTTATGATTAATTACTAGTTAATAATATAATTTCTAATTAATATATTAAACTTGTAATATATTAATAAAATCATTTTGAATACCAATTTATTATTTCAAATAATAGATTATACTCTTTCTCCACTAGTCATCATGTCAAGTTGCATGAATGAAGGCAACCCAAAAGGACCATGCTATAATCAAATCAAGTATATAACAATTATAGTTGTGGGCTTAGACACCTATTCCAACAAGACCTTAGTCTTGGACCAAACTAGGTGAGGTGTAAAATGGTATTTTTACCCCATATGTGGATTATTGGATTTGAATTGGAACCCAAATTTTAACTGAATGTTATTCATGTTTGATAGTACAGGGAATCTAGCGGATCTGCAGTCAGAAATTTATTGTGGGTTCAGTTGTCAAGGTGAGTCTTCTCACCATATCAATGGGTTGAAGGCACCAATGTAGGCCCATTATTGGTTATTTGGAATGCTAGTTGTCTTTGTGATACTTGCATGAAATACCATAGGGGTAGATTATAACACTTTGATATCAGACCATGGGGGTAGCCTGTAGCATTCCATATGAAGACCATGGGGGTAGCCCATGGCACTTGGATATCAGACCATGGGGGTAGCCTATGACATTCCAAGTAAAGACCATAAGGGTAGCCTGTGTCACATGGATATCAGACCATGGGGGTAGCCCATGACACTTGGATATAAGACCATAAGGGGAGCCCATGGCATTTCAAGTAAAGAACATGGGGGTAGCATATGGAAACTATATGTATGTCACATGATATTATGTGGTTGTATGTTATGTGGTATTTTGGGGAACTCACTAAGCTTTGTGCTTACAGTTGTTGTTTATGGTTTCAGGTATTTTTTGTTCGAAAGGGAAGGTCCCAGCTTGATCGCAGCGCATACACCTATATTTTCTATAACTTTGGGATTTTGGGATTGTACTCTGATAACTGTTTTTATTATGAAATATCTTTAATGGTTTGTTTAAATAATAAATTGGTGTTTTAATTGTTTTAAAAATGTAATTTTACCCTCGAGTTTTGAGATGTTACAACATGTATCCGCTTCACCTTAATACGAAATCGTTTTTCTCTTATCGTAAATTCTATAGTTCGTAAAAGTTGTATATTTAAAAAACATGGATTTTAGACGTTTTAGGAAAGATAAAAAGTATTTTATTACCTTCCAAACTTTTGTGAGTACAAAGCAAAGCCCACGAGGAGTAGGAGGCTAGAAACTGGCGACTGTGAGGTAGTGGTGAAGTTCGATGTTAGCTTTAAAAAAGTTAGGGTTTGACATATTATGTGGTTTAATAGGTGGTCTGCCTTTTAAATTTCAAATTAGGTGAAATGAAAGGGAATTCAAATGTAAGATAAAAAGATATAAAGAAGAAAAGATAAGGAAAGATAACGTGCCAAGTCAAAGTTGATGTTGATAACATAAACAATATATGAATGCATTAGTTAATTGAACTTTTAGCTTACGTGTTTGTACGACTTTAATTATAATATTATTACATTTGTGGGTTGTTTTACTTTTAGTTAATTGCACTTTTAGCTTATGTGTTTGTACGATTTTAATTATAATATTATTATATTTGTGGGTTGTTTTACTTTTACTTTTATTGCTTGAACGTTTTAAAATTATATTATTATTATATTCATCTATTTTTAGAAAGGTAAGATTTGTATAATAATATAATATAAATAATAAATATGCGGTTGCTATTGTATTCGATTCAAGTTTCTTTTGACAATATATAAAGCATCAAGCCTTGTCTATTTCATCAATCATGAAACCATGAGCGCCTGTCAAAAGTAGCAACACATGACGGTTGTGTTTTGAGACCAGATTGAGTGGCCAAAATCTAGACATCAATCTTCAAAATGATAAAGGATAGGCCAAATATATATACCTTAACAAAACCAGTGACAACAAACTATTATACACCATATCAATATTCATTCTAATCCTTGTTCTACAAACCTTCAAACCCATTAATAATCCTTCATACCTCAAAATTCATTCTACACAATATCAGTAACAACAATTGGGTCATAAATCCTTCAAAGAACACAAGAATCAAATGCCTTTTGAAAGATCAAGTTCCTACAACAACAAATTTTAAAGATCACTGCCAACATAACTTTTAATATCAAGTTCCTACAACCATAAATTTTCATAAGCTTAATTCAAAACTTTCAACAAATTTTGGATTTTGATAATATTTACTTTGTTATATTTTCAAAACATTCCTTATCTACGGGTTACATACCAAGCTTACTAGTTAAGTTTATCATTGGGTAATGAAGGGGTGTGATCGACATATAAAATAATGGTGTGAGGCCATGACCAATATTGCACTATTGTGTTACTATGACTAATCATATGCCGGAGTAAAATGACAACCACTGACCACTCTAGATGGTCTTGTGTAACATTGACAGACTCACTACCTATAGGTGTTAATGATCATACTTTTCAGTGAAAAGGAAAGGTGTTCCTTCGTGTACTACATCACCCATTGTTGCCTTCGTTGACTTACACTTACCAAAGAATCCTCGAGGCAGTATAGTCTACTCGTTGCTTACAGGGATTCATTAGGTTAGATTTGAAGGGATCCTTGTTATAGGATCAATACATGAGAATTGACGGGATGGATAACTAAGGGTATAGTGCTTTATAGATATCATCGTGGGATTATATATCTATATTGTTCAACAACATTGGTTTTGTAGTTTTATTAATTATGAATTATTATCATAAAAATATTGTGGGATTGAAAACATATGTGTCTCGTCAAGTTCTCAAACCTGACTCGTTCAATTTATATGAATCATAAGTAGTGGTGTTAAGGATGTTGAATGATTAAAAAGACAACATACAATAGTATTCAGGATCGTTAAATCTTTACGCTGAATAAGATGGGACAATTTCCGCAAACAAAGATAACATGGTTTTGGAAACGTAAATAAATTTTTTTTGTTCTAAAAAATAGGGGATATCATAACTGTTGCAGTTGTTATTTTACTCATTAAGTACATGGTCACATATGGATGCTTTTGTTATACAGATCATTAATCTAAACGTATTAAATGTACCACGAAGCATTCTTTTTTATCAAATATATACAATGGGTCAACTTAAGTGGCATGCGAAGCATTTTTTTATCAAATATATACAATGGGTCGACTTAAATGGCATGAGGTTATGTGTGAATTAGTTCTAAAATACAAAAATGTTTCGTTTTTAATAATTCTATATAAAAGCTTGAATAACATCGCTTCTTATGCAAGTTTTTGTATATGATGTGGAAAAGGATGTCATTTGAATTCCCATATGTGTTTTTTGTTAGTGTATAGTTATTATGGAAATGATGCACATTTCGCAAACTTATGGCATAAGGTTACGATAGGAAGGGTGTACATGACATATATGTATGTATATATGTATAGTTACTTTCTCCAAGTAGCTTCTTTATTTATACATAACATTATATGCACATAAATGGAAACAGAGATACGCTACATTGACCTCTCTGTTAAATATATCACTTATCCGAAAATTAGATATTAAACTTAATTCTCTAGATAATTTGTTCCTTCGTTGTTTTGAAAGGTTGCGACCTAGACGATTACCACTTGTAGCAAATAAGTGACCCTTTCTTTTCTATTCTTTTAAAGTTAACAACAATTCTTTACAAAACTTTTGGTATTGATGTGGTGTTCAGGTATTATATATTTTAGTAACTCATAACATCTTTAATTATCTTTATCTTTTTCTTTTCCTTTATAACAATTTATTTCATCCCACGTTTCAATCAAGGCGTGGTTCGAGTTGCCCATTACATGATGGACATGTTTCTGACAGTTAAAGCATGTTTGAGATGATTAAGGTTTCCATATCTGATTAAGTGACTATTAGGAAAGCATATTTAAGATCATTAAGGTTTCCATATTTGATCAAGTGACTATCAAAAAAAAAAAAAAAAAAACTGATTCGTACACATTACACATTAGTTTTTCATACATAATAATTTATTTTTTAAAATGTTGTATTTTATAATCTTCTAAGTCAAAAATAGTTGTTTATATAAAAAAAATTGTTGGATACAAATATATTCACATTAGAATATATCATCCAATCTCAAATAAGTTCAAGATAAATATCAGGATTTTTATTATATTTTAAAATTAATAAATTGATGAAGATCATATTGGAATTTCTTGATGGATTTTTAAAATATGATAGATAAAAACCATGATTTGGACATAATCGTTTATAAAATTAATATTCTATCAATTGTAAGCTTGTAGTTGTATCAATTCAATCTCGAAGTCTCCACAATGGAACCTTTCTTTGTTGACTTTAACCACATGACTTCTAATTTGAGAACAACTATAATTGTGAATTTATAGGTGGGATATAGTTGACCCAATAATGGAAGGGCACATATTAGAAATCTTTGTTCTTTGAAACAAGTTTTAGTCTTTTTTTGTTATATTTGGTTAGCACATATAAGAAATCTTTGATCTTTGAAACAAGTTTTAGTCTTTTTTTGTTATATTTGGTTACTTGATTATTGTATTTTATAATTTGGTAAAAATCTTGTCAAATTTTATAACTTTTTATATGTATATCACAACTAACACATTGAAGAGATATTGGTGCGACGCCATATAATACACCCCCACAACAAAATGACAAGTACACTAAATAACATTTTGATCCACTTAAAACAACTATTAAAGATTTATAAGTTATTACTTACCTAAAACTCAAAGCTTATAAAGTCTTCAAACTTAATTCTCCATTTAAAATCTCATTCTTTTACGATCAACGTGAGACAATTTTCATATTATGCAACCATTATATTTTATATTAAAAGTAGTTATAAAAGGGAAGCCATATGCTCGTAAAAATACAAAGTTTAATAAAAAATTATATGTGGTTTTAATTTATTAAAATCCATTTAACTAGAGTTAATTATTCATTAAAATAACCATATGAAATGGTATTTTGTTATAACAAGCCCATATATTTCCAGATATTAACAAAATAACCATAAGAATACATCCGTAAGAGGGTGTTCACAATACGGTTTGAAACCGCTAAACCGGTCAACGGTTTCGTTTTACAGTTTGTATTTTTCTTTATGGTTTGGCTTACGATTTCTAATTTTTCAAACCGTATAAAAACCGGACCGGGCTGTATGGTTTGTAATATATATTAATTAATTTTTTGTATATATTTAATTACTTTATTTATATTATTTTTTATATATAAATAATAAAATTTAAAACCGATAACTCATTTAATTACACAGCCCAATTAGTTTATTACTTTGTTTTGTGAATTGCTAAGCCCAAGTGTAAAGTCTTCGATTAGAGTCTGTCCATTTTCATTCCCAAGAGTCCAGGCGTGAGAAGAAGTCAAGAAACGACGACCTAACCCTAATCGCAATTGCAAATCGTAGTCGTTTGTTTTTTCCATTCTCATTTTTTTGGCGTTCTTGTTTATACTTCATTGAAAGCAATTGTCAACAACTGAGTAAAGCACCCGACGCAACAGGTTGGCGCCTCCGTCTGCAGTTCTCGTTGCTCTCTACATCTCTATTTGATAAGGTATGTTCTGACCTCTTGCTCGTGTTTTGTATCCGAAGTCACCGATGTATCGGAAATCATTTGTTACTTCTACTCCGCATGCAGCTCTCATTGCTCTCTCACCCAATTTATTTAATGGATTAAAATTTAGGAAGAATATCAATCACACCAACTACAATCAGCTTCCTATTAATCAAATATTATTGTTGAAAAGAACCAACAGCAAGTCCGCAGGTCCGCTTCTCTGTCTGATAAGGTTCGCTTCTCGTCCAGAAGGTGGAATTTGTTTCTCATTCTTGTTCTTCCTTTCTAAACTGCTTAACATCACACTTTCTGTTTACTTAACTGGTTTACAGGTATTGTTCTCTCCTATGAGTCATTTGACTTGTTTACAGGTACGGTTCCCTCCTCAGTTTCACATCTTTTAGTTTTCTCCGTTCTGAAAAAATCGACAGTCAATCTATCAAATGAAATCGCACTTTCTGATTGCTGGGATTATTTTGGAATAATGTTATTGATTGTGGATCATACGTTCTGATTGTTGGGTCTTTTCGGAATCTGTTAGATTCAAAGATTTACTTGAATATTTCAAAGAATTGTCATCTCTAGTTGTAAATTACTCCATCTGTTCTTTACAGATAAGAACTATGTGATTCTTCATTGATTATTAACTTTTTGAGCTAATAGGGTGATGAGTTCTTTTCATTTGGGGTTTATGCAACGAGTTTGATGGCATATTGTAACACCCCGATTTCCTGGATGCAGAACTTGAGAATTTTATTCACATTATAGGACCTACTCGACGAGTTAGTTGGTCCCAACTCGTCGTGTAGCAGTTGAGATGGTCGCACGATTCTTAGAGTTTACTCGACGAGTTGGAGGACCCAAACTTGACGAGTAGGATCTGAGTGTGAAAACCCTAATTTTTAGGGTTTGTACTCTATTTAAAGGACCTTAAGCCTTCATTTCTATCTCCCTTATCACCTTAACACACTGAAAGAAACCCTAATCGAGTTGTATTCACCTGTGAAAGAGAGAAAGGCTAATATTGTATGTTCTGGTGCATTTTTGGAATGAAATTGAGGAGCAAAAGGCTAGGAATGATAACAAGCCCTTGGATCCAGTGTTCTTTCAGTGCTAACTGCTATTTGGAGGAAAAAAGCTATCACATTGATCATTGTTAGGTTAGATCTCTTCACTAGGGAGTTTATGGCTATTTCTATCTTTTCTTTATATCCTTAAGTTGTTTGAGCTTGCCATGGAGTTGAGATTTTTCAGATCTGGATAGTATGAGGTCCCTTGAGCCTAAAGATTCAAGCTTTATCACGCTATTGGCCAACTTTCATACATTAAACCCTCTATAGAGCTTGTTTTGGCATTTTGATCCCTATATGCCATGCATGGAGGTAAAGCTTGTAGTTTTACGTGATACTTCAGCCTTAGAATGCTAGATCTAGAGTATAGGGCCTTAGTTCCATTTAAAAACGCCTGAATGAGATAATGGACTAAAGGGAATCGACGAGTTGATGACCCAACTCGACGAGTTGGTTAGGGTTTTTCCCAGATAGTCTGGACGCGTTACAACTCGGCGAGTTGATGAGACAACTCGACGAGTTGAGTCGGGTTTTCCCGTTATTGGATTCAAAGTGAACTTGATGGATAGGTGGGACAACTCGACGAGTGGTTAGGGTTTTCCCCGGTCTTCTAGACTCTGCATGGACTCGACGAGTTGGTTAGCAACTCGGCGACTTGACTCGGGTTTTCGTGATTTACTGAGCACCGAGGAACTCGGCGAGTTCACGGGTAGGGTCAGCTTTGACTGTTGACTTTTGTTAACTCTATGGTTTTGGTCAAGCTATGGATTTTGGAGACCATGGAGAGGCGGAGTCTAGACCAGCAGTTTGAGTGTGGGATATATTGCTTTACTAGGCGAGGTGAGTCTTCTCACTGTACTTACCTAAGGGGTAACAGTGTGTGACCATAGGATCTTATTTGAGTTATTAACCAGAGGGTCTTATGTGCTTATATTGAGTTATGTGATATCATGCATTTCACCTTTGTGATTTATGTTGTATATTACTCCTGTGCCTTATTAAGTTATTCTATCCTTGTGAGACCAGAGGGTCATCACTGAGATACCAGATTGGAGGGTCTGACCCGAGCTGTGAAACCGGAGGGTTGTCACTAAGACACATGATCGGAGGGTCCTTATTGAGATATAGCCATGAGAGGCTAATTATTTGTGTGTGGTGTTTTGGGGAACTCACTAAGCTTCGTTCTTACAGTGTTTGTGTAAAATGTGTTTTAGGTACATATCAGGATCGCATGAAGGCGCCGACATGATTGTACACACTAGCTAGAGGTTACGTTTTTAAGGATTCTGGGATATTATCAAACAATTTTTGGTTTTGTGTTTTGAATAACTTATACATTTGGGTTTTGAGAAATGTGAGATTGTGTTTTTTGTGGTTTTAAAAATGGAATTTTTGTTTGAAAATCTAGAGTGTTACTAGTTGGTATCAGAGCCTTGGTTTGAGGGATTCAGATGTACTCTCGAGTATGTATGGACTCAAACTGAGGATTTGTGAAAATTTTCTAAAAAGAAATGATTTTCAAAAACGAGTAAGAGCTTTTAAGAGAAAACAACATGGAGCAATGTGTACAATCAGCCAGAGCACGAATGGTGATTTCCCAAAATACCATTACTTGTTTACATTATGAGATACTTATGAGATATTAGAGCTGCATGCTAGTGGATAGGCTAGGTATTTCATGAATTTAGAGCTAGAGTTGCCTAATTCATGATATCTTAGCTTAGGGGATGTTATTGACTGATATTATATGTTATTTGATCTACGTATGTGCTAATTAGGAGTACATAGCAGGAGTCTCTTAGAGAGAGCTTTGAGTAGAGGAGTAATCTAGGAGAGATACTTAGATGTGCATTTGACGAATCTACTGAGAGAGTAGTTAGCTACCCATGAGAGGTGGGATTGCCTGAATTCGGTGATGCATATTGAATAGAGGATAGTGCATGTGGAGTTGTATGATAGAGTGGTTTTATATGCTAGTGGAGTTTATTCGATGTCTGAATGCTGCTTGTTTTGTGCTTTGTGGAACTCTTGTATGATGGGAGTCAACTACTAAGTGAATATAACGATATTCTAGAGGTAGATGGCTAGCATTATGAGAAGTTCTTCAGCAGCTGATGGCAGAGAAGTGTGGGAACCTAAGAGACCCTAGGGAGTAATTTTTAGCCCGATGAGTGCACTATTTATAGGTAAGCATCCGTTGGGGAGCGAGCATGTGTGATTGGATTGGTTGATCGAGAAGGTTGAGCAGCTACTTAGGAGATCTGGGACGATATGTGTGGAAAGTAAGGGTAGATGTGGAAGTTAGTATGGGCCCATACTACTGAAAGTAAAGGACCCATACTCGAAACAAGGAGAATTCGAGAGGTTCTAAGTAGCAGATTGAGGGGCAGATAACATGGTTCGGGTACCATGATGTGTAGCAAAGACTGCTTCCGTCCTTACCAGTTATCTCGCTGAGGTTGTTCAGACTGAGAGTAGATATGGTAGTTTGTGGGGCCAGAGGGCCATGTCGATCGAGCTTCAACAGAGTGTACCTTGCGAGGAAAATAGAGTTTAGATCCTGAGGGGTCTGACTGGCGACCTACCAGTTGGAGTCGCATGACTCAAGGAGAAGTGTAGATAATTCCTTGTGGAGGATCGCGGTGTGGGTTGAGTGATCGACTGATGGTTAAGATGTCACTTTCTGTGACAAGAATTACACTATTTCCGCTTCCCACGTGGAGCGAAAGAGATAACGATCTTCCGGTTTTAGAGTTTCGAGATAAACCCCGTGGGTAGCATATAGTTGTGATATTTTCACCAGAGTATTTGTGGTATGCCTGCTACGAGGTATTTCTTATACCATGAGAGAGTCATCAGAGGGGACTGAAATGGATGAGGATAATGATATGACTTAGTTAAGTATAGTAAGGCATATATTAGCAGGAGTTCTAGGTAATCAAGAGGAGTATATCGGGGCAGCGGCCCTCGTTGTCTACGTTGTATAACGACTATGAGACTAAGGTCTCTTGCTTCAATGATAATTCACTTGATGGAAGTTTGTTAGAAGAATATGAGACGAGGCGTGTATGATAATTCGTTATTTTCATCTTGATAGTCGTAACTAATTCAGGACAGTCGAGATGCCCGATGGTGTGTCAGTATGAGATTTTGGGTGACTTAGAGGCAGTCGCATTGGGAAGATCCCGAGGTTTTCATCTGAGATACAGGATACTTGGAGTTATTTGGTCATTATCTGGAAGGACATAGAGTGTTGCATGTACTTTCCACGAATCGAGAATGGTACATCAGGTGAGCTAGTTTAAAGTGTGGTATGTTAGTATGTGTAGCACCTGGTTCCCGATACGTACTCCTTTCTATTTACATTTTTAAAATAATGCATTTTGCCTTGGACTCGACGAGTTGATGGGCCAACTCGCCGAGTAGGAGTGGGATAAGGCGCGGGAATTGGACTTTGGACTCGGCGAGTCAGTCCCCGGACTCGGCGAGTAGACCTTGTTTGGGCAAAAATCCTAATCCGGGTGTTTGCACCCTATTTAAACGCTCTAACTTGGCCTCCTTTGTCCCCAACACTTCCAGAGAGCAGTAGAGCGAGACCCTAGCCCCCATATTGTTCTTGAGAGTGTTTTTGTCCTTGTGAAGGAGGTTTGGAGCTTAGAAGAAGAAAGAGGTGGTTGAAGAGTGCAAGGAAAGGAGTAGATCCGAACTCTACTCAGGGAGAAGCTCCCATTCAGGTAGAAAAGTCCCCACCTTGATCTTTAGGTCATTAGTTACCATTTTTGTCCCAATTTGGTGGTTTTCAAGCCCTAAAACACCAAACTCCATGTGTTGTGCTTAATGATCCGAAAGGACTTCAGATCTAAACTTATTGGATGAATTAGTAGCATAAAGTTCTGTGGTTGAAATGATTGAGGTCCCCATTGAGTGTATGACCTCATTAAGAGTTCGGTTTTGGCCTTATGAGCTTATAGGGCCATGCATGCACGTAAAGTTTGCAACTTTACATGATAAGCATGCTCAAGGAACATGGATCTGTGGTTTTGAAGCGTTGCATGTCTCAGATTTGGCCTATATGGGAAATGGGTCATAGGGACTCGGCGAGTCCCAAGGAGGAACTCGGAGAGTTCCATGAAGATGGCCTTAGACTCGGCGAGTTGGATGAACAACTCAGCGAGTCCTATGAAGATTGCCTGGAACTCGACGAGTTGTTCTTCATACTCGGCGAGTCGGGTCGCGAGTCGGCTCAATCGTCCCAGGTAATGAGTTAAGGGTGATTCAATGAGTGGGAAGAAGGATTGGTCGAGTAGGACCAGGTTAACAGGAAAAGGACTCGGCGAGTCTATGCCATGACTCGGCGAGTCCAATCAAATGGACATTGACTTTGACCAAGGAGTTGACCTTTGACCAAGGGAAGGTCAGTCTTTTGACCTAAGGGTATTTATGGGTGTCTAACTTATTTTTATGGTTTATAGCCGGAGGATTTGCGATCCAGCAGACAGGCGCTCAGCAAGCAGACTTCAACAACTCCTTTCGAGGTGAGTTACCTTCTAGTAGCGGTGGGTCTAAGGCCACAATGCCGACCCACCAGTAGGAGACGTATGATAGATGATTGTCTTTGTGATATCATCTAGGTTTGCTACTATCTGATATGTTATATGCTAGCATGATATGTCATATGTGATAGTAGTAGAGTTCGGTTGTTAGGATTGAAGGGTAGTCAGACACCCCAGATACGTCTGACAGTATATGATGATATGTTTGCATGCTGGCTTGTTATGTTATATGTGATAGAGGTAGTAGGAGGGGACCAGTCCCCGAGTTCGGTTGTTAGGTTCGAAGGGTAGTTCAGGCACCCCAGATATGTCTGATAATATGATATGTTATGATATATGCGATAGTAGCTGTAGGGGTGAAATAGTCCCTGAGGATCAGTCGTTAAGGTCGATGGGTAGTCAGCACCCCAGAATGGATTGATATGGGTAGTCATCACCCCAAAACGGCTTGACACGGGTAGGTCGGCACCCCATAATGGTTGTATCGGGTAAGTCGGGCACCCCATAATTGCCCGTGTGACAATCGTCAATCTTGAGTCAAGTCAAGTCATCAAGGCAAGCCGGTCAACTCTATTAAACCTTGTGTATTAGGGTTTGTGTTATGTTCGTACTGTATAACTTGCTATATTAATGGGAAAACATCACTGGAGAAAAGTTTTGTGTTAAAAATTTCCTAAGCCTTAGTACTAATCAATGAATTAAACTGATGAAAACCATGTTGCATACTCATTAGGAGTGTGTGGGATCCTTAATCATGACTTAACGGGCTCAAGATACTCGCATTACGGAACCAAACACTCACAAATGCCACACTTGAAACCCCTCTCAAATACCTCTTTGTATGAGGAATCTCTCCAAGAATGTCAAATCTCTCTCAAATCTCTCCAAGTATGTGAAATCTCTCTCAACTATCTCTCTGTATGAGAAATCCCTCCAAGAATGTCAAATCCCTCCTAAATCTCTCCAAGTATGTGAAATCTCTCTCAAATATCTCTCTGTATGAGAAATCTCTCCAAGAATGTCAAATCTCTCCTAAATCTCTCCAAGTATGTGAAATCTCTCTCAAATATCTCTCTGTATGAGAAATCTCTCCAAGAATGTCAAATCTCTCCCAAATCTCTCCAAGTATGTGAAACCTCTCTCAAATATCTCTTTGTATGAGAAATCTCTTCAAGAATGTGAAATCGCTCCCAAATCTCTCCAAGTGTGAGAAATCTCTCCCAAATCTCTCTCAAAAGTTTCCCGTAACTTTTTGGAATCATTCGGGTCATTCCGGCCCTTAACCGGGTCAAAAACGGCTTGAAACGGGGCGAAAACGAGAAAAATAGGCTTTAGGAACCGAAACCGGAGTGAGAGGCCTCTTAGGACCAGAGACCGAGCCTCTGGTGGCTAAGAGACCAGAGACCGAGCCTCTGGTGGCTTAGAGACCAGAGACCGAGCCTCTGGTGGCTAAGAGACCAGAGACCGAGCCTCTGCCTCTGTCGCTCACGCTCTGCTCCTCTCGGTCTCTGTTCGCTATTCTGCCTCTCTGTTCGCTATTCCACCTCTCGGTTCGCTATTCCGCCTCTCTGTTCGCTACTCCGCCTCTCTGTTCGCGTCGCACTCTCTGTTCTCTTCTCACTCTCTGTCTCGCGCGCCTCTCTGTCCCCTCCCACCTCTCGGTTCCTACCCTCTACCTTCTCCCCTCTCGGTTCCGCCTCCCTCTCTCTCTCGGTTCAGCATAAGAGGGCCGAGCCTCGGCCAGATTTCGCATTTTTGTCATTTTCAGCCCATTTTTGATATTTTTAACATTTTAAGCCCGTTTTTCGTGATTTTAAAGCGGGATTTTCTCCAGAAATTTTATTTTAACATAATAAACTCTAAATATTCATAATTTAAACATATTTTTATAAAAATCATTAATTAAATAATAAAGATCTAATGGGGGATTTATTTAAGGTAGAGTGTTGACTTTGCCTTAACTTATGACACAAGCAACCACCCCACACCCACTCTATGACCAGCCATACCTCCCCACCTTACCTATGTCACTTCAATGTTCCCTTACACTCAAATTTCACCCACTCCCACGTTTTTGAGCTGGAACAAACAACCACACTCCTCATTTTCTCTCATTTCTCTCATTCCACTAAGTAACAAACACCACTTTTTCTCTCAAACTCTTCTACACAAATTTTCGAGATCCAAGGCAGATTTCAAGTGTTCTTCCACACTTAGTAAAAAAAAAAAATCATCCTCCCTATTACTATTTCACTTCATTCTACTCAAATCTTTGGTTGCTTACACAAACTCCCTAACTATGATGTTAGATTCTCGAAAACCTTCAAGGCATCTCCAAGTGTTCTTGAATTAAACACTTCCATTCTTCAACAATCATCTACTGAAATCACTCAAGGTGAGTTCATACCCCTACATTTTCATGTTTTCTCAAGTTTTCAAGGGGGGAATACAAGTTAAAACACTAAGAACATATCTAAATTTTTCTAACAGCCTTCATCAGAAAAGTTCAACTCCATTCACGGGCTGTTTTGGGAATCTTAAATATTTTTGTTTTCAAAACTGTACAAGGTGCAAATAGTTCAAGTTTTTAGCTTTAAAATGGCTACTTGTACATCTCCATACGATTTTTCTACAATTTATGGTGATTTTTACAAAACTGCCTATCATTTCAAACAACAATCCGGACCAGTCTGTGATTTTGGACTTTTTCACCCAAGTTAGAGGTCATATTAATTTGTGATAAAAATTGTGAGCAAACTAGACACATTTTGTGAACTCTCAGAATTTACGGATCTAGTTTTCGACTTCGTATGATTTTTCTAGGATTTTTCCAAAACAGGGCAGAATTGCTAAATTTTGCCAACAGCATGTAAATATCATAACACTTTGTATTATGTTGAGCAAAGTGTATAATCATAAGTTTTAATATTTGAATGTGTTTCCTAGTTAGTTTATCATTATGAACTGAAACCAAGACACTCATATTAAATATTATTCATTCATTTTAGAACACGTATTATTTAACTATAAAAAGTATAGTTTGATAAATTCATAACACTAATACATTTCCATGAGAGAGATCATACATATTACATACATTTTAGATAAACTATAATAGGTATAGTTTATGATACATCACTCAACGCACTCGTACAAAAAGGGTACATCCATACAAGAAAGATTTATATTCACACACATTTCACGTAAACTTGTTAACCTATGTTGTGAGACTCTCTCTCTCCCCGTACGTCCGAGTGCGGGATATAATTCCTGGTAGTTATAATCAGAATCTCCTTGAGGGAGAACGTGATACTTGTATATAGATCTATATTGGGTTTGACACCCCACACCTTGCTGCTAGCTACAGTGGGACCTGCAGGTCTACGGGTGACAAATGTCATTTCATTTTCGCGACGCCTGAGAAACGTTGTGGCAGGTTCACATAGTCACAGTATGATTATAGCGACTCACTTAGGGGGATAACAATTCATGAAGTTTACGGGGTTTCATAAAATCGAAGTAGGTTTTAGGTTGATAAAAGAAATTTACTTTCCATAACATTTTAAACTCACAACATTTTTACTAAGAAACGATGATTTCTCATACACTCTAGTCTTTGGTTATAAGGCTACATTTCTCGGATTTCAAGGGAAATATCGGATTTTTCTGAAACAAACGCGACATTTACATGTGAAATACTTCTACTAAGTTTATTAATAAAAGCTTATGAACTCACCAACCTTTGTGTTGACACTTTTCAAACAACTTGTATTCACAGGAAAACACTAATCAGGTTATCAAGTGCTTTTGAGGATGGGACGTTAAGGCGTCAAACTTTTCACATTTTGACAACATATTGTAATTGATTTTGAAACATGTAATTCATACAAGTGATGTAACTTTTTCAATTATATATATGTTGGTTGTGTTTGCTTAAATTACTATTAAAATTGTGGTTATGATGCTATACATGAAGTCCTCCACCCCCGGACGTTTCCGCCATCCTTGGTTTGGGGGTGTGACAGATTGGTATCAGAGCCCGGTTTATAGTGAATTAAGTATGTCAACCACATAAGATATACAAACTATAAACACATTTGGGACTAAAAGTCTCTGATTCTTAAAGTGATTTAAAGAGTTGTACTTTTAGAAAACAAATAATTTCTTGTTTTAAAGTATACTTGCATGCATTCTATACTAGCATGGTGTCATAACTTAGGAGAACATAAATTGAAAGAGGAGGAGTCGAACATTATTAATACGCCTTAGCATGTGTAATCAGTTCTGGGAAGGATATAGCCTGATCAACTATATCCGTCCAAGAAGTAACTTACGCACACTAAGGAATAGTCGTAATGAGCGACAAATCTGAAAACCTAATAACACTCCATAAAGAACACGCTAAGAACTAAATATAAACATTTAAAAATACTATAGGAGTATTTGTACGTTTCTATAGCGCCAAATTATTATTTTCCGATACGTACTTCTTAACCCCGTTTCTCGTGCAGACAACATGGCAGGATTTCACATACCCGGGGACCCCTACTTTCCCAATCAGGGAAACGCGGGATGGATCGAAGACGAGCCCGAGGAGAATCCCGAAGAGGAACCCGAGGAGGATCCCGAGGAGAATCCCAAAGCGGATCCCGAAGAGGATCCCGGGGAGGATCCCGAAGAGGATCCCGAGGAGGAGCCCGAGGAGGAAGACGAACAAGAAGAAGAAGAGGAAGACGACCAAGAAGAAGAGGAAGACGACCAAGAAGAAGAGGAAGAAGAGGAAGTAGAGGAAGGTGATGAGGTAGTCATGGTTGGGAACGAAGCGGAGGAACCACCAGAAGTATTCAACCCTCCCTACCTCGCGAGGGTACCCGCGCACCGTTTTGGTTACAACGGACCTGAACCCCCTTGGGTAACAACGATCGAAAGATGGAGCCGACAACAACACCAACGGTCACCATATGGCTACCAACGAGGTTACTATGATCTCACTCATGGTGGACCGGCTGACAGGGCTCTCCCCGTCACGATACAACGAATGGCAAGAATGGATGATCGTGGTAGGACAACGACAGATCAGGTCCGGGAGTTAAGTGCCATTGTACAGTCTACTACGGATCGCACCAGAAACCTGGAACGAGACTCCCACCACCGAGACCAACTCATTCGAGACCTTCTCGCGGCTCAAGCAGAAACAAGAGAGTATCGGGAAAGATACATGGCACTCGAAGAGAGAATGGTTGCAGCCGAACGCAAATTGGCGGAACTACAGGACGCATCGACATCATCGCAGCCTCCGTCAAAGAAGGGTCGCAGTGATTAGAACTCGTTGCTATTCTCCCGTCTTGGTAGTAGAATTTTATGAGTACGCGTTGGTGCTACTCCTTGCATGTAGGTCGACCCTGCGACTATGTGATTACACTATTCAAAGGGCTTTTGCAATGCCAAAAACTACCTTTTGTAACGATGTAAAGTAGACCCTTATGAGGTCAAACTTTTCTCTCTAAACGTTATGTACTAAAAGTTATCAATGAAATTTGGCATGTGTTTTATTTATTGAATGTTTGGCACTATACATCATAACCTGATCACACAAACAGTTTACGAATAATAAAGTTATGATAAAATACAAGAGGGATGAAACCAGTAACACTCGACTCGTTATCACTATTGAAGTCTTACCGACTAGTCATTTTTTGACAGAACCATGCCACCAAGGAAAAGACCAAGGCCTTCCAGCAACCCAGTGCCGCCTCCACCAGCACCTCCGCAGTTTGATCCTGCAATGTTCCAAGCTGCAGTAACGGCAGCCGTGGCGGCAGCAATGTCGCAAATAGGAACCCATGGTTCCGGCGGTTCTGGATCCGGAGCTACAAATTCCATTCATGGGGACAGTACGGGGCGTACGAGGGAGTGCTCTTACAAAGACTTCACGAATGGCAAACCCGATCCTTTCAATGGAAGCGGGGGCGTTATCACACTGGTTCAATGGTTCGAAAGGACCGAGGCAGTTTTTGAAATCTGCGCTTGTCCCGAAGCGAGCAAGGTCAAGTTTACGGCATTCACTTTCACTGGAAAAGCACTTACTTGGTGGAATGGCCGAGTTAAGTCACTTACTCCTGCAGTAGCTAACGCGATCAGCTGGGAGGATTTGAAAGCTCTAATGTTAAAGGAATACTGCCCGAGGGGCGAAATACAAAAACTTGAAGAAGAACTTTGGAACCTCAGGATGACAGGCACTGATCTTGAAACTTATACTGCCCATTTCAACGACCTAGCACTCCTCTGTCCAACAATGGTCACTCCAGAAGAGAAGAAGGTGGAACGATATCTCTGGGGCCTATCATCCCAGATTCAAGATAGTGTCTTGGCCTCGAAACCCACCACCTTTGAGAGTGCCAAGGAATTGGCACAACAACTCATAGATCACAGGGCTAGCCGTGGTACCGTGATAACCACCACCGACCGAACAAAAGGAGGGAACAACAAGAGGAAGTTCTGGGGCAATAAAAGGAAACAACCAATTCAGGACCCCGCCAAAAAGCAACCGATTGTTGCTGTTCGCGCCGCCACTACTGCTGTCGCACCAGCGCCACCGAAACAGTATACAGGAACTCTTCCCAAGTGCAACAAGTGTAACTACCACCATAACGGTGTTTGTCGAGAGTTACACTGCAATAACTGTAACAAAAAGGGGCACACTGCACGATTCTGTAGAGCGACTACCCAACCCGCCACACAAGTCGCTACGACCGCCAACACTGGAGCAAGCCAAGCCTGCTATGGGTGTGGTGAAACGGGACACTTCAGGAGGAACTGCCCCAAGGCACGAGCCCCTAATGCTGGGGGTGTAGGGAGAGTCCTAACTTTAGGGCAGGGAGAAGCAGTCAAGGATCCCTCTGTGGTTACTGGTACGTTCCTCCTCAATAACTCTTATGCATGCGCACTTTTCGATAGTGGGGCAGAAAGGAGTTTCATAAGTCACCAATTCAAACATATACTTAAGCAAAATTCTCAACCACTAGAAGATTCTTACATCGTAGAAATGGCAAATGGAAAGGTTGACCGCGCTAATGATATTTACATAGGGTGTACCCTCACTCTAGACAACCATTTGTTTAAAATCGACCTTATGCTGGTCACCATAAAAAGCTTCGATATAATCATTGGTATGGATTGGTTAAGCCTTCATCGTGCCGACATTCTATGTTACGAAAGGGCCGTCCGCCTCAATCTGCCGAATGGCAACATTCTCACCGTTTATGGCAATAAACCTAGTGCGAACCTGCAAATCATCTCTTGTGTTAAAACCCAAAAGTACCTCCGAAAGCAATACCAGGTTTTCTTAGCCCACATCGTAGACAAGAAACAGGAGGTGAGGGACATCAAAGAAATTCCAGAAGTATGCAACTTCCCTGATGTTTTCCCAGACGATCTGCCTGGTGTACCACTCGCACGACAAGTCGAATTTCGGATCGACTTAATCCCAGGAGCTACCCCCGTCGCCAGGGCTCCCTATCGCTTAGCACCGGCAGAAATGCAAGAACTATCCAGCCAATTGAATGAACTATTGAGCAAAGGGTTCATCAGGCCAAGCTTCTCACCTTGGGGAGCACCAGTCTTATTTGTAAAGAAGAAGGATGGGTCTTTTCGTATGTGCATAGACTATCGAGAACTAAACAAACTCACTATCAAGAACCGTTATCCCCTACCCCGAATCGATGACCTCTTCGATCAGCTCCAAGGAGCCAGCTACTTTTCAAAAATCGACCTGAGGTCGGGCTATCATCAACTGCGAGTTCAAGAAGAGGATATCCCCAAGACGGCATTCAGAACTCGCTATGGGCACTATGAGTTTGTAGTGATGCCATTCGGGTTAACTAACGCGCCCGCGGTGTTCATGGATTTGATGAATCGAGTGTGTCGACCCTTCTTGGATAAATTTGTCATCGTATTCATCGACGATATCCTGGTCTATTCGAGGAGCGAAGAGGAGCACAGACATCACCTATGACTAGTTCTGGAGATTTTAAGGACCGAGAAGCTTTACGCTAAATTCTCAAAGTGTGAATTTTGGCTCCGAGAAGTAGGATTCCTTGGCCACGTAGTAAGCAAAGAAGGAATACATGTGGACCCTTCGAAGATCAAAGCAATCGAAGATTGGTCAACACCTACAACGCCGACAGAAATCCGACAGTTTTTAGGACTCGCAGGCTACTATCGAAGATTCATACAAAACTTCTCCAAAATCGCTAAGCCTCTCACCACCTTGACTCAGAAAGGGGTGGTGTTCGAATGGGAAGATAAACAAGAAGCCGCCTTCCAGACACTAAAGCAAGCCCTATGCAGCGCACCAGTCTTGTCTCTTCCAGAAGGAACTGATGATTTTGTGGTGTATTGCGATGCTTCAAATCAAGGCCTCGGCTGTGTGCTCATGCAAAGGGGAAAAGTCATCGCTTATGCATCAAGGCAACTGAAGACACATGAAGTTAATTACACAACCCACGACCTTGAATTGGGAGCTGTGGTGTTCGCTCTGAAGATTTGGAGGCACTACCTCTACGGCACCAAGTGCACCATCTTCACTGATCACAAAAGTCTTCAACACATTCTCAATCAGAAAGAACTAAACATGCGCCAAAGAAGATGGGTGGAATTACTGAATGACTACGAATGTGAAATTCGCTACCACCCGGGCAAGGCTAATGTAGTAGCCGACGCCTTAAGCAGGAAAGAATACTCGGGTCGCCGAGTAAAATCCCTAGCCATGACCATCCACTCCCAACTGGCCACCCAGATCAAGGACGCCCAATTAGAAGCCCTGAAACCAGAAAACGTGGCAAGCGAAGCACTAAGGGGGATGGATAAGAACTTGGAAGTCAAAGGGGATGGAGCTCGTTATCTCATGAATCGAATCTGGACACCGAAGTTCGGTGGGTACCGAGACGTTGTAATGGACGAGGCCCACAAGACTCGATACTCCATTCATCCGGGGTCAGATAAGATGTATCTAGACCTCAAAAGGTTATACTGGTGGCCAAACATGAAGGCTGAAATTGCTACTTATGTGAGCAAGTGCCTCACTTGCGCCAAGGTCAAGGTGGAATACCAGAAGCCATCAGGACTACTTCAACAACCGGATATACCCGAGTGGAAGTGGGAGCGAATAACCATGGACTTCGTAACCAAACTGCCTAAGACATCAGGTGGGATGGATACCATATGGGTGGTTGTGGACAGATTGACCAAGTCCGCGCACTTCCTGCCAATAAAGGAAACAGACAAGATGGAAAAGTTGACCAGGACGTACATTAAGGAGATCGTGCGACTACATGGTGTACCAACATCCATTATCTCGGATCGAGATAGTAGATTCACCTCGCGTTTCTGGCAGTCCCTACAAAAGTCTCTGGGAACCAGGTTAGACATGAGTACGGCCTACCATCCACAAACGGACGGACAAAGCGAGAGAACCATCCAGACGTTGGAAGACATGCTGAGAGCCTGTGTGATAGATTTTGGTAAGGCATGGGATACCCATCTACCGCTTATCAAATTCTCTTATAATAACAGTTATCACACTAGCATTGGAGTCACTCCATTCGAAGCTCTCTACGGCCGCAAGTGTAGATCACCACTGTGTTGGGCCGAAGTTGGAGATACTCAGCTAGCCAGAGGGCAAGTCCCTGATAGCACCCTTACTGGGCCTGAAATCATAAGGGAAACCACAGAAAAGATCATTCAAATTCGGGAAAGACTAAAAGCGTCTCGTGATCGACAAAAGAGTTACGCGGATAAGCGACGCAAACCTTTAGAATTCCAGGTCGGAGACCGGGTACTACTAAAAGTTTCCCCCTGGAAGGGGGTGATACGTTTCGGTAAACGGGGGAAACTAAACCCAAGGTACATCGGTCCGTTCGAAATCCTTGCTAGGATTGGTCCTGTGGCGTACAAACTCCGACTACCACAAGAACTTAGTAATGTGCACCCTATCTTCCACGTGTCCAACTTAAAGAAGTGTCTGTCTGACGAGACACTCGTAATACCACTCGAAGAAATCGAAGTTAATGAAAATCTCCACTTTGTGGAGGAACCCGTCGAGATCATGGATCGAGAGATCAAGAGAACAAAACAAAGTCGCATTCCTATAGTGAAGGTTCGTTGGAACGCGAAACGAGGGCCTGAGTTTACCTGGGAACGTGAAGATCAAATGAAGCAAAAGTATCCACATCTTTTCCCAAACCCTTGAAGTCCCAGCCGAATTTAAATTTCGGGACGAAATTCCCTCTAACGGGGGGGATGATGTGACAATCGTCAATCTTGAGTCAAGTCAAGTCATCAAGGCAAGCCGGTCAACTCTATTAAACCTTGTGTATTAGGGTTTGTGTTATGTTCGTACTGTATAACTTGCTATATTAATGGGAAAACATCACTGGAGAAAAGTTTTGTGTTAAAAATTTCCTAAGCCTTAGTACTAATCAATGAATTAAACTGATGAAAACCATGTTGCATACTCATTAGGAGTGTGTGGGATCCTTAATCATGACTTAACGGGCTCAAGATACTCGCATTACGGAACCAAACACTCACAAATGCCACACTTGAAACCCCTCTCAAATACCTCTTTGTATGAGGAATCTCTCCAAGAATGTCAAATCTCTCTCAAATCTCTCCAAGTATGTGAAATCTCTCTCAACTATCTCTCTGTATGAGAAATCCCTCCAAGAATGTCAAATCCCTCCTAAATCTCTCCAAGTATGTGAAATCTCTCTCAAATATCTCTCTGTATGAGAAATCTCTCCAAGAATGTCAAATCTCTCCTAAATCTCTCCAAGTATGTGAAATCTCTCTCAAATATCTCTCTGTATGAGAAATCTCTCCAAGAATGTCAAATCTCTCCCAAATCTCTCCAAGTATGTGAAACCTCTCTCAAATATCTCTTTGTATGAGAAATCTCTTCAAGAATGTGAAATCGCTCCCAAATCTCTCCAAGTGTGAGAAATCTCTCCCAAATCTCTCTCAAAAGTTTCCCGTAACTTTTTGGAATCATTCGGGTCATTCCGGCCCTTAACCGGGTCAAAAACGGCTTGAAACGGGGCGAAAACGAGAAAAATAGGCTTTAGGAACCGAAACCGGAGTGAGAGGCCTCTTAGGACCAGAGACCGAGCCTCTGGTGGCTAAGAGACCAGAGACCGAGCCTCTGGTGGCTTAGAGACCAGAGACCGAGCCTCTGGTGGCTAAGAGACCAGAGACCGAGCCTCTGCCTCTGTCGCTCACGCTCTGCTCCTCTCGGTCTCTGTTCGCTATTCTGCCTCTCTGTTCGCTATTCCACCTCTCGGTTCGCTATTCCGCCTCTCTGTTCGCTACTCCGCCTCTCTGTTCGCGTCGCACTCTCTGTTCTCTTCTCACTCTCTGTCTCGCGCGCCTCTCTGTCCCCTCCCACCTCTCGGTTCCTACCCTCTACCTTCTCCCCTCTCGGTTCCGCCTCCCTCTCTCTCTCGGTTCAGCATAAGAGGGCCGAGCCTCGGCCAGATTTCGCATTTTTGTCATTTTCAGCCCATTTTTGATATTTTTAACATTTTAAGCCCGTTTTTCGTGATTTTAAAGCGGGATTTTCTCCAGAAATTTTATTTTAACATAATAAACTCTAAATATTCATAATTTAAACATATTTTTATAAAAATCATTAATTAAATAATAAAGATCTAATGGGGGATTTATTTAAGGTAGAGTGTTGACTTTGCCTTAACTTATGACACAAGCAACCACCCCACACCCACTCTATGACCAGCCATACCTCCCCACCTTACCTATGTCACTTCAATGTTCCCTTACACTCAAATTTCACCCACTCCCACGTTTTTGAGCTGGAACAAACAACCACACTCCTCATTTTCTCTCATTTCTCTCATTCCACTAAGTAACAAACACCACTTTTTCTCTCAAACTCTTCTACACAAATTTTCGAGATCCAAGGCAGATTTCAAGTGTTCTTCCACACTTAGTAAAAAAAAAAAATCATCCTCCCTATTACTATTTCACTTCATTCTACTCAAATCTTTGGTTGCTTACACAAACTCCCTAACTATGATGTTAGATTCTCGAAAACCTTCAAGGCATCTCCAAGTGTTCTTGAATTAAACACTTCCATTCTTCAACAATCATCTACTGAAATCACTCAAGGTGAGTTCATACCCCTACATTTTCATGTTTTCTCAAGTTTTCAAGGGGGGAATACAAGTTAAAACACTAAGAACATATCTAAATTTTTCTAACAGCCTTCATCAGAAAAGTTCAACTCCATTCACGGGCTGTTTTGGGAATCTTAAATATTTTTGTTTTCAAAACTGTACAAGGTGCAAATAGTTCAAGTTTTTAGCTTTAAAATGGCTACTTGTACATCTCCATACGATTTTTCTACAATTTATGGTGATTTTTACAAAACTGCCTATCATTTCAAACAACAATCCGGACCAGTCTGTGATTTTGGACTTTTTCACCCAAGTTAGAGGTCATATTAATTTGTGATAAAAATTGTGAGCAAACTAGACACATTTTGTGAACTCTCAGAATTTACGGATCTAGTTTTCGACTTCGTATGATTTTTCTAGGATTTTTCCAAAACAGGGCAGAATTGCTAAATTTTGCCAACAGCATGTAAATATCATAACACTTTGTATTATGTTGAGCAAAGTGTATAATCATAAGTTTTAATATTTGAATGTGTTTCCTAGTTAGTTTATCATTATGAACTGAAACCAAGACACTCATATTAAATATTATTCATTCATTTTAGAACACGTATTATTTAACTATAAAAAGTATAGTTTGATAAATTCATAACACTAATACATTTCCATGAGAGAGATCATACATATTACATACATTTTAGATAAACTATAATAGGTATAGTTTATGATACATCACTCAACGCACTCGTACAAAAAGGGTACATCCATACAAGAAAGATTTATATTCACACACATTTCACGTAAACTTGTTAACCTATGTTGTGAGACTCTCTCTCTCCCCGTACGTCCGAGTGCGGGATATAATTCCTGGTAGTTATAATCAGAATCTCCTTGAGGGAGAACGTGATACTTGTATATAGATCTATATTGGGTTTGACACCCCACACCTTGCTGCTAGCTACAGTGGGACCTGCAGGTCTACGGGTGACAAATGTCATTTCATTTTCGCGACGCCTGAGAAACGTTGTGGCAGGTTCACATAGTCACAGTATGATTATAGCGACTCACTTAGGGGGATAACAATTCATGAAGTTTACGGGGTTTCATAAAACCGAAGTAGGTTTTAGGTTGATAAAAGAAATTTACTTTCCATAACATTTTAAACTCACAACATTTTTACTAAGAAACGATGATTTCTCATACACTCTAGTCTTTGGTTATAAGGCTACATTTCTCGGATTTCAAGGGAAATATCGGATTTTTCTGAAACAAACGCGACATTTACATGTGAAATACTTCTACTAAGTTTATTAATAAAAGCTTATGAACTCACCAACCTTTGTGTTGACACTTTTCAAACAACTTGTATTCACAGGAAAACACTAATCAGGTTATCAAGTGCTTTTGAGGATGGGACGTTAAGGCGTCAAACTTTTCACATTTTGACAACATATTGTAATTGATTTTGAAACATGTAATTCATACAAGTGATGTAACTTTTTCAATTATATATATGTTGGTTGTGTTTGCTTAAATTACTATTAAAATTGTGGTTATGATGCTATACATGAAGTCCTCCACCCCCGGACGTTTCCGCCATCCTTGGTTTGGGGGTGTGACAGCCCGACAGTATGTATGATATGTGATTGTATGGTATGTGGTATGATGGGGGAATTCACTAAGCTTCGTGCTTACAGTTTTCAGTTTTGGTTTCAGGTACCTCTTCTTCGAAGGGAAAGGAGTTGGCGTGGTAGCGGCACATCACGCACACGCTTTGTATTCCGCACTATGATATCTTCCTGGGGATTTGTACTCTGACATTGTTATGTTTTTATAAACTGGTTTCCAGACACGCACATCTTTTATGAAATGATATGATCGGTGAATGTTTTATTTCTAATGTTTTGCTAAGTATGTGTTTTAAAAATGAAATTTTTGGCTTGTATTTTTGGGATGTTACAATATGAAAATGGACGATGGTTTGAACCCTAGATGGGGGAAAATTGGGTATTCTATGGGGAGGATCCTCAATCTGACGTGGTATAGAAGTTTAGGTTATGGGGATATGCGGTCCGAATATATGAGGCTGGGGTCATGTGGTATGTACAGAGAAATATGATGCATGTTACATATGCTCAGGAGAGAATGAGTGTATTCACGACAAGTGACCATTGGACATGAATCCGATTATGGTTCATGCTTCTTCGGAAGTGCCAATTTTTGAGTTTCGGGACGGTAGGTCGCTAAAGTCAAGATTCAATTGCAGAGAGATTGATAGTTCGACGTATAGATTTTTATTTGTACTCCGGGAAGATCAGCAGTTGATTTGTCAATCAACTTCAGAGTCGGTATGAGTAGTTCCGCATGGGGTTGATTAGTAGAGGATGGGGCTTTGGATTGTCGTCAACGTGTTCTCAGTCATTAATGATTCCTTCGTGCTTCAAATTGTGAGTTAGATTACTTCAAAGTTTTGAGTTGTGTGAGTGGAAGATCAGTGGTCGTGGCAAGACATCGTGAGATTATGTGATGGTGTATCAAGGTATCTGAGTATGATGCCCTAAATTGTTGGATTACTACGAGACTTGGGTTGTCAGACGACAAGTGGAACATCAAGCGACTATATTTCCAGATGTGAGATCATCAATTAATTGTCGTCGGACAGGGATTTTCCAAGGGTGTGAACTGTACTGAGGGAAAGTGCCTAGTCTACGAGAATTTTAGTCAAGAGTAGTGATGCATAATATGGGTAGGTGTGTGCACCTATCTATGTTGGACCGCGGAGCATGAGTTAGTGAACTTAGTGTGGTGAGGACTCGATGAGGAGATTGTGGGGTGATAAGAGAGTGAGTGGATCCGAGTGGGAGTAATCACATAGGATGAGCCCAAGGAGAGTGAGAGAGTGTTGTAAGACTACGAAGAGTCATAGCATTCACGAGACAGTGAGAGAGAGAGAGAGAGTATGACTTCAGGGAGTTGTAGCATACACAAGACAGTCAAAGAGAGTATCGTATAACTGTGGCGAGCCATAGCATACATGAGTCGGTAAGAGAGTATTGTAAGACTACGGAGAGCAGTAGCATACACGTGTCAGTGAGAGAGTATCGTCATACTACATGGAGTCGTAGCATTCACGAGTCAGTGGGAGAGAGTGTATCGTGAGACTATAGAGAGATGTAACATTCATGAGTCAATAAGAGAGAGTATCGTAATACTGTGGGGAGCCGTAGCATTAACAAGTCAGTGAGTGGGTAACGTAAGACTACGGATAGCCGTAGCATTCACGATTCAGTGATAGAGATACTATCGTGAGACTACGGGGAGCTATAGCACTCAGTAGTCAGTGAGAAAGTGTCATAAGACTGCAGGGATCTGTAGCACTCATCAGTTAGTGAGAGAGTGTTGTAAGACTGCGGGGAGTCGTAGCATTCACTAACCAGATTGTGATGCAGTGGGGTTCTTAGACCTGGGTAGCCTTGCCAATTGAGTTTGTGGTAACTTGGTGGCCGGACCAGGGGCGAGAATGGGGTCTTAACGATGGTCGGGAACCATTATATTTTCAGTTAGGGTGGGGTTGTTCCAATCTAATGTTTTTAGACTTTGGTAAATTGGTTCGTTGGTTTGCGGAGGACAACGACGCGCATGAATTAGCAAGTAGTAGACGACCGAGGTCAGAGGTGAGGTGCGACTTCAAATCGGTTGCAGTAATCGCTTGGTGTAAAGCGAACTTTGTGATTTTGTAGTTCTAGTGTGATTGGTTGAGACAGCTCGGTTTGATAGAACGATTTTGAAGTCGTATGGCCGGATGTGCTAGGGTAGCCTTGAAGGTTCAACTTTTAGGTCAGGAGCTGACCTGATACTCAGAGAGTGAAGGAACATTTGAAGGGAAGTTGAGGCTTATGGTTATGGATATCACGGGATATTTCCAACCGGGCATGGTCGTTCTTCTATTTTCTGAGGGCAAAGTATTGAGATTCATTCTTCAGATTGGTCTGATTGCAGTATCGGTGGTTGATACTTGGTGAGATGTGACCCTCCGTTCCTTTTGAGTTACAGTTTGGATCGACTGGACTGTCTGACATGAGTGATCAGCAGCCAATTATGGTCAAGGACTTGTCCCCATCAGTCACAATGAGATAATCATAGTTGGAAATATTTTATCGGTCCACGATTCGATGAACAATTGACATGGTGATATTCTGCATGGGCGGTTTGTCGGGGAGACAGACCACTACAGTTTCCGAGTTCGGGAGAGTCAGAGCTAATATCGCCACGACAAAGGAGTTCGTCCTTTTTCGGGTTGTGAGACCGAAGGGTCTTCACTGAGACACATGACCGGAGGGTCCTTATCGAGATATAGCCATGAGGGGCTAATTATTTATGTGTGGTATTTTTGGGAACTCACTAAGCTTCGCGCTTATAGTGTTTGTGTAAAATGTGTTTCATGTACATCTTAGGATCGCAGGAAGGTGCCGGCATGATTGTACACACCAGCTAGAGATTATGTTTTTGAGGATTTTGGCATATTATCAAACATTTTGTGGTTTGTGTTTTGAACAACTTATACATTTGGGTTTTGAGAAATGTTTCTGTTTTATGTGGTTATAAAAATGAAAATTTTGTTTGAAAATTTAGGATGTTACACATATTCCTGGATTTTTCACGGCAATGTGCCACTCTTGATACAATGTCTAAGATCTTTAAACTTTCTGAGGTAGGTTGCCTTTTTTTTCTCTTGATTGAGGATATTATAGTAATATCATCATTATATAAAATTCAAATCAAGGAAATTATGAGTTTAAGCCTCCAAAGACAAAAATATAAGTGTAGTATTTTCTGATCACCTCCTTTTTCCTAATGTAGGCAACACACAACACCATCAATCCCTCGTGCACCTCTCATTGAGTTTACGTTTATTAATTGTTTTTTAATTCATAGTCTGGTTGTATACAACACATAAAAAAACAATTAATATGCATCCACTAAAAAAATAACTACTATTATAAGATACAACTACAACCGTATTATTCATCGTTGGCTATTAGGCTATGGGGTGTGATCATTACATGTTCACTAGAAAAGTAATGTCACTTACGCGCCACATCACATCCACTACATGTTTACTAACCCTTGAAAATGGTTATCACTCCACATTGTTTATCTTTGTTTTGTAATATTTAGATTAAATAAAAAAACATAATTAATAAACATAAATAAATATTTCACATTACATAACTTAAATTACTAAAAAACATAAAAGCCTAAATTTCAAACCTAAATTACTAAAAAAAACATAAAACCATAGAAATTTAAACCTAAATAACTTAAAAACCATAGAAAACTAGACATTAAAATTAAAACGTTAAAACCTAATTTCCATACTTGTCACAAACTTGTTGTTGGATCTTTAGAAACGCGACTAGATTTTCCGGGTCGATATCCGGTTGCGACTTTGTGTTTAAAATTTGAAGATCGCTAAGTGCTTATTTCCGGTGTCGAACTTCCTCTGTTGCTTCATTTTTTTGTAAAAAACTTAGTGTTTTTTCAATTTTTCCGCAAGTACGTCTTCATTATTCGCTTTTCATGTTGAAGATGCCACCTTTTTCCCTTTGTCCATTCCGGGTGGTCGACGAAGTTGGACTTCCGGTGGACCCTCCCATTCGATGCCGTCGAAGTCTTCATTAAGGTCGACACCAAAACCCACATCCGACTCAGAAGATTTTTGCCTTTTGTTGGAGCCGGTGGTCGATTCCGAATGCGAAGTCTCCAATTTAAGGACCCGGTTTGGACAGTTAAAACAAATTTCTCACGCTTTTTGGTGACCGAACGCTTTACCGCTATTGGTAACCTTGTATTGTTGGAAAGCGGTTGATAAAATATTGAAGTCGTTGCTACCACTTTTATGTTTTTTTCAGATTTTCAAATATACTGTTAAACTTGGTGCAAGTTGGTCGTAGTTCACAACATTTTCCATTGACCGCGTCGTACGTTCGACACATTTACCTTCCCAAAAGCGAGTGAAAGTGATTTAAAACACGAAGCCAAAAAATTGTTTCCCATTTGGGTGCTGCCCTTCCTCGAGTCACACGATATAAAAATCCAAGTTTTAGGTAAAGCTTCCTCCTCATCTTCGTTCCAAGTCGTTCCTCTTTTTGTAGCTTTTCCTTTTGGTTGCCTTCTTCTAGATGATTGTGTTTCTTCGATCCGTTCGTCGTCGTCATTATCCAAGTTTATAGGTGGGGATCGAGATAAGGGGAGTTGAAATGATTGTGTTTGGAATTGTTGAGGTTGAAATTGTTGAAAAGCTTGAAGGTGTGATTGATTGAATTGTTGCGGTCTTTGTTGTTGGAAGTAGTTTGGTTGATATGGAATGTTGGTAAATAAATGTTGTTGTTGGATTAGGAATGTTAATATTTGCATGTAACATTTATATTGATCATTTGGAGTGTTTGGGGTTGTTAGGGTGTTTGGAGTAGTTGAGGTATTTTGATTTTGATCCATACTTCAAGAAAAAAAATGAGAAAATAGAAAGGTATTTGAATGGTTTTGTGGTATGAAATGGTATAAAAAGTGTTTAGTCAAAAGTTAAAAAGATAGATTTTGTATATATATTGTTTAACATGTCAAAAATTGACCATTTGCTAAAATCGAATGTTATTGGTCGTAAGGACACGTAACGGATTCCAATCCGCACCACATTTACGGGCTAGGGGGCGGTGTTCACACATAAACGTCCCTACCACCTCACCATTCACACATAAAAACCTACGCCATACCCGATGGCCTTATGGTTGTTGCCATTTTTGAAACATTTTAAATATTTTATGTTAGAGTGTTTATAGTTACCATTTCAAGAAAATTATTTTTGCCTCCAAACATGGACAAAAGTCAAAGAGCTTTTCTAAGAGGGTGTTTGACTAAGCTTATTTATGTTTCTTTTTTAATTTATTATCAGTTCCACACCCGTATAAGTTAAAAAGAGTGTTTGGATAGAAATAACTTATTAATGTATCATACCGAAAATAAGTCAAAATCTATAATGTGTTGTTTGATTTTCTGAAGTAAAAATTCATGAAGTCTGTGGACCACCTCTACAACCCTCTGCAGTAGAAGAGGTGGACCAAACGGCTGCAGACTGTAATAAGAAACGTGTTTGTTTTTTTAACATCTGCATACTGCTGCAGATATTAAAAAAAATAAAATAAACTAATTTTATAAACGAAAAATAGCTTTTTAATACGTAAAATTTAATAATGTATAACATTTTAGTAAAAGTTAATGATAATTTAGTAAAAAATAATGATATTTCAACAAAAAATAAAGATAATTTAGTAAAAAATAATGATATTTCATCAAGAAATTATCATTATTGAATATAAAAAAACCATACATAAATTCAACAAAAATAAACAAAAAAAATGTGGACTAAAATTTTAACAAAATATAATCAAAATTTCAGCAATAAAAAAAGAAGAAGAGGTTGGAAGAGGTAGTACAAGTGTTGCGCCAAAAAAAACACGCGCAGAGGTTTTTGATTCAAAATACTTCTAAAAAACAAACAATTACGAGAAGAAAAGTGTTGCACGTGTGCTGCGCTGCGCAACAATAAGAGGTTTTAAGAGGTTTTGTGTGAGAGTGTTTATAGTTACCATTTCAAGAAAATTATTTTTGCCTCCAAACATGGACAAAAGTCAAAGAGCTTTTCTAAAAGGGTGTTTGGCTAAGCTTATTTAAGTTTCCTTTTTAACTTATTATCAGTTCCACACCCGTATAAGTTAAAAAGAGTGTTTGGATAGAAATAACTTATCAATGTATCATACCGAAAATAAATCAAAATCTATAAGGAACTCTCATCTAACTTATTAGCTTATAAGTTATAAGTTATAAGTTAAAAAGTGCTTATGAAAAATCATAAACTTAATCAAACACTCCCGAAAACCAAATTTTAAAAATCAAACATTTTTTCAAATAGTTTTCTAGGAAATGTTTCTACCTCGTGAAGTTGGACCGAAACAAAATAGTTTTCTAGAAAACTTTCATAAATTAGACAAGAAGTTAGAAATTATCTATGCAAGCAACACATAAATTGTCTAGCAAAATCTGCAAAAACTTACATAGCCAAATTGTACAAAATAGTTTCTAAAAGCTGCATAAATTGTTTATAAAACCGGACAAATGTTCTATAAAAACTTCAAAAAAATCATTTATAAATCACTGCACAACTTCGAAGCGATCTTCTAGAATTTGAAGTTGCTTTTTAATTTAAAAAAAAAAAAAAAAAAAAAAAAAAAAAAAAAAAAAAAAAAACATTTCAAAATATTACAAGTCTTTTAAGGCAAAAAAGCTTTCTATTTATATACATATTTTATTTTCGGTTTCTTTCCTTTCTATTTATATACATATTTTCTTTTCGGTTTCTTTGCTAGCTCATTCTAATCATTTATCTCATTCTAACGATTGATTTTTCATTGATTACAAATCCGTTTAGGACGTTTAATATATATAAAAGAAAATTATTACATAGAAGAACATAAACTTATAATCGTTTATACATTATAATAATATATTAGGTTCAGAAATTATGTTCAAAATGGAAAGAAGAAAAAACGTATTTCTTGAGAACGTGTAAACTGTAAACTATTTTTTTTTTTCATTATTAATTTCCAAATTATCATTATTATGTCGCATTGGTTTTGTTTTTATAAAGAATATTCCCGTTTATAGCAAGCTTTCCAATAGATGGTTCGTTATTTTGGTAAAATATATGGAGTCGCTTGTCTTATATCGACAAAGAAGGCTGCAAATTATTTATAACTCTTGGAAAAGTCAACATTGATGAACATTTTTACTTTTTAATGACTTTGAAAATATCATTATTGAGCATTGACCTTTGAGAAGGAATTTAGTAGTATTCAAATCTCTAATTATACTTCAAATAATATTATCAAAATACACGATTTTCCTATTAGATCAAAAAGGTTATCTTTTAATAGCTGCATTAATATTTTTAGTAAAGTAACATAAGATTTTACTTTTCTTTTAAAACGGCTAAATATACTACACTAAAAATATGAGAAATTAAATACCTTTTATTTTTGTTTTTATTATCTTCTTATCTATTTTAAATGGTGATAAATGTCATTCAATTTAATTTAAATTGGATTGAGATTTTAAATTTATATACTTATCATCATTTTAAATAATATATAAGAATAAAAATATAAACAAAAAATAGAAAGATATTTAATTTCTCTAACTATATATATATATATATATATATATATATATATATATATATATATATATATATATATATATATATATATATATATATATATATATATGATGGGTTTTGGTCATAAGACATCCTATGTGCTCATACAAACTCTAATGCTTGGATCTAGGTTTCTCTATTGTACATGCTTTGAATCCAAGACTATAAACCCTAATTCTAGCATTCAAGTAATCATATTCATATGTAATTAGGTTTAAGATCATACCTTGATTGTTATGTAGCAATAACAATCCCAAATCCTCCTTGAATTGACTTTGGAAGGCTTAGAGTCACAAGTGTCACTCCTCTAATGGCTTACAAACACCATAAGCAAGTGGAGAAGGTATAAAGAGAGAGGTGAGAGGTTAGAATTCGTATCTAGGACCTCTTGGGAAGGGATACACGAATTCATGACCCTAGGGGTGTTTATATAGGTGTAGAGATAGGGTTTCAGTCATTATTCTTATCTAGTTGATTATCCATTAAGCAACCAATAAGATAATCCTTGAATCCTTATCATACTCGAATTCTAAGGCTTTCCAACCTTAAATTCGTCCACCATATAAATAAGATAATCCTTACCTTATTTTGTAACTATCACATAATTACAAATCAACCCCTATAGTTTAATTAATTACATTTGATCACAAAACTAATTCTTGACCAATATTAATTAAACAAATATGATTTCTCCTTTAATATATTATTCTTATAACATATTAATAAATCATATTATCCTCTCTCTCTTTATTCATTTCTCCAATCAAGTTGCTTTGGTGAAGGCAACCCAAAAGGACCATGCACCATCGGGTCAAGTACATACCAAAATAGTTATGGACTTAGACACTAATCCAACAATATACATATATATATATATATATATATATATATAGGGTTAGGTTCATTTGAGACCACCTATATTTTGTGAGACCGTGAGACGCATTTTTTTTATTTTTTTTTATTTATTTTTTATTTTTTTAGTTAATTCATGTTCCGAAAATAATATTTAAAAAAAGAATTTTTTGATTTTTCCATTTATTTTGCATTTTAAAATTATTTTTAGAATATGTACAATGTAATATTCTATTTAGAATATTTCACGTATTTTTCAAAAAAAAAAAAGAATTTTTTTTTATTTTTATTTTTTTTAGTTAATTCAAGTTCCGAAAATAATATTTAAAAAAAGAATTTTTAGATTTTTCCATTTATTTTGCATTTTAAAATTATTTTTTAGAATATGTCAGTGTAATATTCTATTTAGAATATTTCACGTATTTTTCAAAAAAAAAAACGGAATTTTTTTTATTATTTTTTATTTTTTTTATATATTTTTTAGTTAATTCAAGTTCCGAAAATAATATTTAAAATTTTTTTTTTTTGGATTTTTCCATTTATTTTGCATTTTAAAATTATTTTTAGATTTGGTTTCACGGTCTCACAAAATTAGAATGGTCTCAAATAAACCTGAACCTATATATATATATATATATATATATATATATATATATATATATATATATATATATATATATATATATATATATATATATATATATATATATATATATATATATATATATATATATATATATATATATATGATAGGAAAGAGTGAGAGTTAAACATAAAATTCTACGTTTGATAGTTACTTGGGACCTATATATCAAAATTAAAGCTTATACCTATCCATACACACCTAAATACACAAAAACATGTATTCTTCTTAGGACATGCAATAAAAATTACACTTGAGAACGATAGCATGTTGTTTTGTACTTTTGTTATCTTCTCTTTCTTGATTATCTCGGTCCAAGTCACTTCGAGATGGAGACGAGTAAAAATTTGGGAAAAAAACATATGAAACTATAAATATTTGTTTTAAGTTGTTAGGAGATTCAGAGTAGTACGTAAAAAATATATTTATTTACAACCTTTACTTCATTGTTTACCAAGAGATATTGTGTCTAATCGGGAAACGTAAATTGTTGATAAACAAGGTATCTTTTTTCAACAACCAATTTTTTCGGGTGATAGAGTCAAGAAATTTGATATGTGGTACAAACATTATCGATATATATTTTATGTAGTTGTTATGAGAATTAAAAAAAAACATGATACAATCTTTTTAGTTGGGGGTATAATAACATAGAAAATGTTATTATATATATATATATATATATATATATATATATATATATATATATATATATATATATATATATATATATATACCCGAATAAAAAATGTTGTATGTACCCCCAAAAAACTGTTATATATATATATATATAGGTTCAAATGTAGATTGATATTTATTGTGCTGACGTATGGACAATATTATTCTGTGATTAACATTTCGCTACATTCATTTCTCTCATCTTCATATATTATTAAAGTTATATTAACATATCGCTACAACTTGCGTATCTACATTGGTTCTTCAAGATAGCACATCATGAAAGGTTGAATATAATATGGTATATATATTTGCATTTTTTATTTGGTTTAACCAGTTAATCGAACCGAAGAAACAATAATCGAAAAAACCAAAACCGATTAAAATGAACCTTATTTGGTTTGGTTATGATTATATTTATAAAAAAAACGATAAAATCGTACTGATTTAACCGAAAACAGAAAAATCGAACCGAATAACATCCCGAGCCTCGCTAGAGAGATCACCATCAGCTCGCTAGGTGCGCCAACGCCATTCTCATCAAACTCGCTAAGTAACTCGTCGGCCATGGCTCGCCATCGGCGTAGTGATAGGAAGGAGAATAGAGAAAACAAGGTAAAACTGTAAAAGAGCTTTGATTGACTTTTTTTTATTTTTCAAAATAAAACTTATTAAAAATAACACTTCATTTGGATGTTATCATTTACTATCTTTTAACTTGGATGTTACCACTTTCTTTATCTTTATGTGGTTTCAAAAAAATTTATGTGACTTTAAAAAATCTTATGTGACAACATGCTAAGCATATTATCACTCCCTTCAGGCGTCAACCTGAGTCTTAGTCTTCATAAAAATCATTTACTAAAAAAATAAGATTTTGACAGTTGTTGATTGAGTGTAAGGGTGAATATGAGATGGTTTAGTTCGGTAATTGGTTAAAACCGAACCTTAACCATTATAATTGGTTGATTTATTTCGAGAACCATTAGATAGTGGTTAATATTTGTTTTCGTTAACGATTTTAGTTGGTTAATAGTTAATATCGGTTAACCATAATCGTTCAAAATGACATAAAAATAAAAATGTTTTTCCATAAAAATTGAAAAACATAAAGTCTATTGTTTTAAAAAGTGAATGATTGTGTATATATAATAGTATTGATAGAAGATTATTTAACTTATCTATATCAATAATTAACCTTTAAATTTTCAATTCTTAATATAATTACATAACATATATTTAATATGATAGTATATTAAAAATATTTATTAATATTATTGGTTCGGTTCGGTTTATAGCGGTTCGGTTTTAGATGAAAATCATAACCGAACCATATGTATTCGGTTAATCAAAATTAGAAACTGCACCATATCTTTTAGTAATGGTTCGGTTATATCGCTTAAATTGGTTATGGTTCGGTTTTTCGGTTAATATTTCCGCCCCTAATTGAGTGAAACTTGATTAAGTCAACATGTGTTATGAATATTACTGAATAAGAGGTTATGAATCACAGACTACTAATTGTAATATCAAAAGATCTGAATGTGATTGAGTTAGACCTAATATTTTAATAGTCCCAGAAAAATACATATCAAACAACCTCTAACTTGTAGTCTAGATTTCCATATAGATTTGTAGCAACGATGCAAACATTGATTAAGCTACGTTAAATCTTTCATGTTAAATGCTACAAACAAGTAATTAAGATTCATGAATTCTTGAATATTTGTTGTGCAAGTATAGAAAGTTATTACGTTAAGTTTTAAAAAGATCTTTCTTCTAAGATTTTAACCAACAAGTTATTAAAGTCAACGTTACATACGATGCAAATATCATATAATTGCACCTTCACAATATCTCTACAAGATTTCGGCAAGCATTGAAATATCGATGTTTTCTAACCACAGATCGACAGATCGTCCATGTTGAACATTATTAATTTAAAATGTATTTATATAATTTGTCATGTTCATTGAAATGAATACGCTTAAATTTGGAGGGCTAACAAATGGACAAGTTATGATGTACTCTCCATTCGTTTCCCTTTTGGAAATGGTCCATCCATCTTGATAGCTTTATACGAAAATGTCAAACCTACCTCTATATATTCGACGTTACAATTCCTTAGAAAAACTATACTAATTTAAATAAAATATACAAACACTTCTTTGAATCTAGCAAAAAAAAATTGATTCCGATATTAAATTGAAAAAACATGAAATCCGGATAATGGAGCATGTTGATGAATTTTAAAAACACTACAAGTTCCGATATGTTTGATTTTATCCATTGCAAATTGGAGTTCATATATTGGAGAGGATTTTAAAAGAGGATTTTAACCTAGATGGAATAAAAAATGTTGTATGGAGCTGTGGAGGTGATAAGGCCTCCGGGCGATGGTTTCACCTTTCAATTCATAGAGAAATATTGGAATATTATACAATATGATATGATGAGATTTGTCAAATACTTGAGTCTATGGTCGGTTCGTGAGAGGTTGTAGTTCGTCCTTTGTCACTCTCATTCCCAAAATAAAAGACTATTTCACCTTAAATGATTATCGTCCCATCAGTTTAAACATGTGCTTATATGAGATCATCACCAAGACGTTAGCTAATCGAGTTAAAAGAGTTATCAGTTCCATTATCGATGATATAAAAACTGGTTTTCTCGAAAATTGAAACATTTTGGATGGCCCACTCATCGTTAATGAGATCCTTTCTTGGGCTAAAAAAGACAAGAAGAAAGCCTTTCTTTCGACAAAACGTTTGACTCTGTCAACTGGCATTATTTGGGCTCGATTCTTTATCAAATGGGGTTTGGAAACTGGTGGTGTTTTTGGATTCGAGGATGTCTTGCTTCCTCTAGAGCCTCTGTTCTTATTAACGATTTCCCGACCAATGAGTTTTACGAAAGGGGACCTGTTTTCCCCGTTCTTGTTTATTCTGGCCATGGAGGGTCTTAATGCCTCCATGAAATCGGCTTGTCAATCTGCTCTCTTTTGTGGTATCCAAATTCCGAACAATGCCCCCCCCCCCCCCCATCTCCCATCTCTTCTATGCTTCTGATACGATCTTTGTCGGAGATTTATCATGCTCCAACTTTCAAAAAATGGCGAGGATTCTAAGATGTTTCCACATGGCGTTCGACTTAAAGGTTAACTTTCGTAAATCCCAGGTATTTGGTATCAGTGTGGGTGATTCCGAGATTTTAGTTGTATGTATATTTTAGGATGTGAAGCCGTCTCTTTCCCTTTTATTTAGCTAGGGTCCCTTTAGGAGAAAATATGGCCCTCAAACATAATTGGAAACCTATAATTGAGTGGGTCAACAACAGGCTCTCGACTTGGAAATCCAAGTCTCCTTTCTTCAGGGGACGGCTCATGTTGATCAAATTTGTCTTGGAAAGTTTACCACTCTACTACTTTTCTCTTTTTAAGGCTCTAACTTCCATTATCAATGATATCAAGAAAACACGCAGACGTTTCCTGTGGGGACGGTAAAATGAGGAAAAAAAACAAAATATGTTGTGTTAATTGGAATCTAGTCTAGGCTAGTAAAGATAACAGAGGCTTAGGAGTTGGCTCTCTAAAAAGCTGTAACGACCCAAAAATCAAGGGTAAAACTTTTAATTTTCATTATAGTTAAACACAAATGTTACTTCATACAATCATTCAAAATATTACTTAATTAAAACCTTTATCATAGTTACATCCCAAAATCACATAAAGCGGAAAACACGGGTGTATGTGTTGCGATCAAGTCAGACCCTTCCTTTCCAAACCAATGATACCTGAAACCATAAACAAAATTGTAAGCAAGTTCCCCAGAGCATACCCCACATAATCCACATAACCGCATAAACCATATCAATCACATAGTTCATATCAATCATATAAGCCATATCAATCACATAAGTATATAAGGATGTCGTGGGCTCCTCCCAGGTTCTTACTCCAGCATGTCATAGGCTCCCCCGCATGGTCTTACACATTAGTGCCATGGGTTCCCCCCATGGTATTTACTTGGAAAGACATGGGCTCCCCCGCATGGTCTGACATCCAAGCACCATGGGCTCCCCCCCATGATCTTTCATGAAAGTATCACAAAGACAACTAGCATATCACACATCAAACAAACAACTAGTATACCACATATCACATAAACAACAAGTATACCACATATCACATAAACAACATATATAAACATATAAGGATGTCGTGGGTTCCTCCTAGGGTCTTACTCCAGGATATCATGGGCTCCCCCACATGGTCTTACACTTATGTGTCATGGGCTCCCCCATGGTATTTACTTGGAAAGCGATGGGCTCCCCCACATGGTCTGACATCCAAGTGCCATGGGCTCCATGTAACACCCATAAAAATCATGCAAATTTAAAACTTTTTAAATCATTCAAAAACCAATAATCATTACAAATTTGTTTTCAAAATGGTTTTATGTCCGAGTATCCCAAAATCATATCATAAAAATATAAGGAAATGCACAATCACACCTTCGCCTTCCCGCGATCATCAGAAGTACCTGAAACAATATCAACAACTGTAAGTTCGAAGCTTAGTAAGTTCCCCTAAAATACCAACGCCATACATCATAACTATATCATAGCAAATAACAACATACATATAGAGTCTACAGTATGACTGGACCGCCAACACCATGCCTTCAATCTGTCTGTCCCACTCTCAGAACATTCAGCATGTTTGGTCTGCCTCACCATGCCTTCAACCTGTCTGTGCCATTCTCCAAGCCTTCGGTCTGAATGATATGACCCATTGGGCCTGCAGTCTATCCGGGGCGCCCTGGATATGCTGGCCTACAGCACAAAGCAGGTCTGCCTCAACCCACCCCCAATCATACAATTAACACGTTGATAACAAATGCTAGCATATACAAACAGTCAAACATATCTAACAAATCAATAACCAGAGCATCATCCTATATATCAGGATACCGACCTAACCGATCACTAACATAACATCATCCTATATACTAGGATACCGACCTACCACGTCACTGAGCATATCATCATGCAATAACCAGGATAACAATCCAAAAAGAAGGATCAACATTGGTGCCTTCGACCCTGTTAGTATAGTAAGGACAAATCACCTCACAAGTAGCTCGGGATGATAATGTCAAACTCCCTAAATACAGCTCCAAAATCAAACACCTACATCCACCAATGATCCACTTCCATAAATTTCCAAATTACTAAAACAACCCCAGAAGTCAAACGGGTCAACCCCTTGGTCAAAGTCAAAGTCAACGGCCAGGGTCAACAATTCGTTCTGACCCAACTCGTCGAGTGTAGCTTACTGACTCGTCGACTTCCTTCGGAATTCAAGAAGTCGTGAAAACCCTAGTCGAATCGTTGAGTTTCCAGACAACTCGTCGAGTCCATGCAATGCCGAGAATGTCGGGAAAACCCTAACCAACTCGTCGAGTTTATGCAGAATCAAGAAAGTGGGAAACCCTCATTCAACTCGTCGAGTTGACTATGCAACTTGTTGAGTTCCTTCAGTCCATTTCTCATTCAGATAATTTTAAGTTAAACCAAAGCTCCAAACTATAGATCTAGACTTTTAGGGTGTAGTTATCACATAAAGTTGCTAACTTTACGTACATGCAAGGCTCCAAGAAGCTAAAACACTCATAAATAGCCTTGGAAGAAGGTTTTGGGAATGGAGGAGGGTCAAAACTTCATAAAGCTATATGTTATATGTCCAAAAGGGCCTAAAGGATTCCAGATCTGAAACTATGCCCTTACGACAAGCTCAAATCCGAAAGTGACTTCATTTTGAACTAGAAATGACCATATATGAACATAAGAAAAGATCTAACATATGGAAGCCCAATGTAAAGACTTTTTACCTTCTACTCGACGGTAACACAGTGTAGGAGGGTCAAAGGTTTTGGGAATGGAGGAGGGTCAAAACTTCATAAAGCTATATGCTATATGTCCAAAAGGGCCTAGAGGAGTCCAAATCTGAAAGTATGCCCTTCCAACAAGCTCAAATCCAAAAGTGATTTCATTTTGCACTAGAAATGACCATATATGAGCATAAGAAGAGATCTAACAGATGGAAGCCTAATGTAAAGACTTTTTACCTTCTACTCGATGGCAACATAATGTAGATACTAGATCTACAAGCTTCTTAACCTTCAAGCTCCTTCAACAAATGCACAAAAAACCCACTTTTAGCCTCTCTCTCTCTCTCTCTCACACACACACACACACTCAAGAATAGGGTTAGATCGATTAGGGTTTGCTTCTGGCTATCAAAAGGTGGTAAGGAGGCTGGAGGAAAGGACTTAAGGTCCTTTAAATAGGATGTAAACCCTGAAAATTAGGGTTTTCATGCACAGTCTTCTACTCGTCGAGTTGGGGTCCTTCAACTCGTTGAGTAGATGGCATAAACCACGCGGGTTGACTATGTTCAACATTGCAACGACCAAAAATTTCAACAAATTTTAACTTTTCAAAAACAACTCATTTTAATAATGTTGTTACAAAAAAGGTTTTCAATACATTTATTATCAGAGTATTCCTAGGTCCATATCATAAAACATAAACACGAAGAGCGGTACGATTACACCTTTGCCTTGCCACGGTCTCCTGAAGAACCTGAAAAACATTAAACCACATCTGTAAGCCCGAAAGCTTAGTGAGATACCCCCAAAATACCAACCACATATACCACACACATATCATGCTATATCATATCGAATCACAGAACAACCAAGCATATCGGGTCTACTGTGTGACTGGTCCGCCGTGTCGGGCCTTCAGTCCACCTGGTCCACCCTCTGACTCTAGTCATGTCCCTCGAGTCTGCAGTGTGGTTGGTCCGCCCGCACCGGGCCTTCAACCCACCTGGTGTCACACCCCCAAACCAGAATGGCGGAAACATTCGGGGGTGGATGACTTCACGTAGTATCACAACGATTGAATATTGCAAAGAAAGTAACACAACCATCATATATATAACAATGAAAACGTGTATTGTTGCGTTATACATGTTATCAAAAGAATATTACAATATGATGAATAAATGTTTAATGATAAAATCATCCTTTATGTTCCTTCTTCCAAAAGCTGGTAGTTTACCTGTATCACTGATTCCCTGAGAAATACAAGTGGTTTTGAAAAGTGTCAACATTTAAGTTGGTGAGTTCATGAGTGTTCCGAGTTGAAAAGTATATTCCTTTGGTAGTAATTTGGTAAACGAGATCTTTAGAAAATCCAATATTTTCTTGTAAAATGTAAAAGGTTCCAAAGTTGGAATGTGTTAGTAACTTTTATAAACAATTGATAACAATAATTTAGTATGAAAATATAATGTAGAAATACTGCGATGCACATATGAACCTTGTAAATCAATCTTGTTTTATACTTTTTATGTGAGTTTTATAACCATACTATTGACACTGACGGCCTGTAACAACATTCTTCAAGTGTTGCAGTGTTATGACATTTGTCACCCCAGACCTGCCGGTCTAACTATAGCTAGTAGTTTAGGTGCGGGATTGTCAATCCCGTATAGATCTATACACAAGTATCACGCTCTCCCTCCAAGAGATTATGGTATATAATACAGGACTTGAAATGCGTACAAAAATGTACGTTGAAGTTTAAATGTCTCACATTTACCTAGTATAAATAGATTTACAATGAAATGACTTTACTCCTTTTTGAAAGTGTTTCGTTTTTCAAATTGTATAAAAATGTAGGATTGACTTGCTAACTATACCCATTATAGTTCTTCAGATAGTATGTTCCATTTGGTAGACATAACTTAGTGATATAATTGCCCTTGTATACATAAGATGTTTGTATCGATATTCGAAGTTAGAAATTGCATTTATGTTTAGAAAACGATACTTTTAACGTGTAATGTACTTGTATTTCCCCCCCTAAAACATGTAAAAGGATTTAAAAGTAGGGGTATGAACTCACTCGTTAAGTTTGAAGAGAGGGGCTAGAGTTGAGCAGAGTTTCGATCTCGGATAGTTGCGTCGTCGGGCTCTTTGGGAACTTCTGCAACGTAAATATTTCGTCGGGGCTCGAGTGCGGAAACCGAGGTGAGAAAAGGGTCTCTGGAGCTGGGAGAATGTCTGAGAAATGGTGAAGGTGTGCCAAAACCCGAGTCTTATGCCCTCTATTTATAGGGCTGAAAACCCCCGTACGCGGCGCGTACTGCCGGAGTACGCGGGGCGTAGTCAGTACGCGGGGCGTACTTCGGTTACGCGGGGCGTAATAAGGCGTCATGACTTACGACTCCTGGCTAGCTAGGCGTAGTTTGGGCGGGCCGATGGGACTCGACCCTGGGTCTAGTACGCGGGGCGTACTCCCAGATTACGCGGGGCGTAATCCCTGCTTCCAACTTCTAAATTCCGTAACTTTCGCGTACGAGCTCCATTTTTCGCGGTCTTTATATCCACGCGTAGGTGAGATTATGCTCTACAACTTTCATTTAGACTCCGTCGGCTAGTTTTGACTTTATTTTTAATGATATAATTTTAATAGGCCGGGACTCCTAAAGTTCGTTAAAATTTCATAGGTTCTTTATTCGACGTCGGTTTTCGTTTGTCTTTTTATTGTTTTATTACCACCGAGGAGATCTTCAACTTCCGTTTAGGTGGCGATAGCTAAATAATACTCGATCTTCAATCCGAGTTTTTAGCCCTTTACTACTGTTACGAAACTTTGAAAATTTGTAACTTCTTCATACGAGGTCCAAATTGGGCGATCTTTTTATGCACGCTCATCTTTCAACGAGATCTACGACTTTTGTTTAGATACTTTAAGGCTAAAATGTATTTTATTGAGATTTCACTTTTTACATCAAATTATATTTTAACATCGTGTCGTAATTATACGAGTGGTTATAATTTCTTCAATATAACTCGGTTTTGAGTGTTCTTTATGTTTTTGGAAACCTGGGCATGATATCTAATATTCGATGCATCCCAACTTAGATATCTGAACACTTTATTTTCGAGGTTAATTTCGTTGTTTTTAGCTTTCGAGTGTTTACAATGTTTTTGGGAAAAATAGGGTTGTCACATCATCCCCCTGTTAAGGGAATTTCGTCCCGAAATTTAATCTAAGATCAATATTACAATTTAGGAAAAAGATGCGGGTACTTTTGTTTCATTTGATCCTCTCGTTCCCAGGTGTATTCAGGTCCTCGCTTGGCGTTCCAGCGGACCTTTACGATAGGTATGCGGCTTTGTTTAGTCCTTTTGACTTCCCGATCCATGATCTCTACCGGTTCCTCTACAAATTGGAGGTTTTCGTTTATTGCGATTTCATCTAGAGGGACGACAAGGGTCTCGTCGGATAAGCATTTCTTCAGGTTCGATACATGAAAGGTAGGGTGTACATTGTGGAGTTCCTGAGGTAGTCTAAGTTTGTAAGCCACTGGACCGATCCTCGCAAGGATCTCGAATGGTCCGATGTATCTGGGGTTCAGTTTCCCTCGTTTTCCGAAGCGTATCAATCCTTTCCAAGGCGAGACTTTTAGTAGGACACGGTCTCCAACTTGGAATTCCAAGGGTTTTCGTCTCTTATGCATAACTCTTTTGTCTATCCCTTGATGCCTTTAGACGTTCTCGGATTTGAACAATCTTCTCCGTAGTTTCCCGTATGATTTCTGGCCCAGTAAGTGTGTTGTCAGTTGCTTGTCCTTTTGCTAGTTGGGTGTCTCCCACTTCGGCCCAGCATAAAGGTGACCTGCACTTGCGGCCATAGAGGGTTTCGAACGGGGCAGCTTTGATACTGGTGTGGTAGCTATTGTTGTACGAGAACTCGACCAAGGGTAGATGTGTGTCCCATGCTTTGCCGAAATCGATTACGCAGGCTCTCAGCATGTCTTCTAGGGTTTGTATGGTTCTCTCGCTCTGACCGTCGGTTTGAGGGTGATAGGCGGTACTCATGTCTAGTCTTGTCCCCAAGGCTCTTTGGAGCGACTGCCAGAATCTCGAGGTGAATCTACTATCTCGGTCCGAGATAATGGATACGGGCACACCGTGCAGTCGTACAATTTCCCTGAGGTACGTCCTTGTTAACTTCTCCAATTTATCCGTCTCCTTGATCGGTAGGAAATGCGCTGATTTAGTTAACCTGTCGACAATTACCCAAATGGTGTCGAGTCCGTTTGTCGTTTTGGGTAACTTGGTTATGAAATCCATAGTTATCCGCTCCCACTTCCATTCGGGTATTTCTGGTTGTTGTAATAAACCTGAAGGCTTTTGGTATTCTATTTTGACCTTAGCGCACGTCAGACATTTACTCACGTAGGTAGCAATTTCGGCTTTCATGTTCGGCCACCAGTACAACTTCTTGAGGTCGAGATACATCTTGTCGGAGCCGGGGTGTATGGAGTATCGTGTTTTATGGGCTTCGTCCATGACGATTTCTCTGAATCCACCAAACTTTGGTGTCCATATTCGATCCATGAAATAATGAACTCCGTCGTTCTTGGTTTCAAGATTCTTATCCATCCCCCTTAGGGTTTCTCCTGCTACATTTTCAGCTTTCAAGGCTTCCATTTGGGCTTCCTTGATTTGCGTGGACAGGTGGGAATGGATCGTCATAGTTAGGGACTTCACTCGGCGACCTGAGTATTCCTTCCTACTGAGTGCATCCGCCACTACATTAGCCTTTCCGGGGTGATATCGAATTTCGCATTCGTAATCACTTAGTAGCTCTACCCACCGTCTTTGTCTCATGTTGAGTTCTTTCTGGTTGAGAATATGTTGAAGGCTTTTATGGTCAGTGAAGATCGTGCATTTTGTGCCGTAGAGGTAGTGTCTCCATATCTTTAGAGCGAAAACGACTGCTCCTAGCTCAAGATCGTGCGTTGTGTAGTTCACTTCATGCGTCTTTAGTTGTCTTGAGGCATAGGCGATGACCTTCCCTCGCTGCATCAGGACACACCCGAGTCCTTGGTTTGATGCATCACAATAGACCACGAAGTCCTCCGTCCCTTCTGGCAGGGTTAGGATGGGCGCACTACACAATGCCCGTTTTAGCGTTTGAAATGCGGCATCTTGTTTTTCTCCCCAGTCGAAGGTCACATTTTTCTGAGTTAGTGTGGTGAGTGGCTTGGCAATCTTGGAAAAATTTTGTATGAACCTTCGGTAATACCCGGCGAGTCCTAAAAATTGTCGGATCTCGGTAGGGGTTCTTGGGATCGTCCAATTCTCTATTGCCTTGATCTTCGAGGGATCCACGTGTATTCCTTCCTTGCTTACTACGTGTCCTAGAAAATCCACCTCTCGAATCCAAAATTCGCACTTGGAAAATTTTGCATGAAGTTTCTCTGCCCTTAATGTTTCCAGAACTTGGCGGAGATGTTGGCTGTGTTCTTCCTGGTTTCTAGAATAGATGAGTATATCATCTATGAACACGATCACGAATTTGTCCAGGAAGGGGCGACATACTCGGTTCATCAAATCCATGAACACTGCTGGAGCGTTTGTCAATCCGAAGGGCATCACTACAAACTCGTAGTGACCATATCGTGTTCGGAAAGCCGTTTTGGGGATGTCTCCTTCTAGTACTCGTAGCTGGTGATAACCGGATCTTAGGTCGATTTTCGAGAAGTAGCTCGCTCCTTGTAGTTGGTCAAAAAGATCATCTATACGTGGAAGGGGATATCGGTTCTTGATTGTCAGTTTGTTCAGTTATCGATAGTCGATGCACATGCGAAAAGATCCGTCCTTCTTTTTCACGAACAGGACTGGTGCACCCCATGGTGAGAAACTTGGCCTAATGAATCCCTTGCTCAACAGCTCGTTCAATTGACTGGACAGTTCCTGCATCTCGGCTGGAGCTAAACGGTACGGTGACTTTGCTACTGGGGTGGCTCCGGGAATCAAGTCGATTCTGAATTCGACTTGACGTTCTGGTGGGATTCCTGGGAGATCTTCTGGGAAAATGTCTGGGAAGTTGCAGACTTCTGGAATATCTTTAATGTTCTTTGGTTCTTTCTTCTGGTCTACTACGTGGGCTAGAAAGGCATGGTATTCCTTGCGAAGATATTTTCGTGCTTTAATACAGGAGATGATTTGTAGTTTTGCACTAGGTTTGTCTCCATATATGATGAGATTTTCACCGTTGGGAAGATTGAGACGAACGGCCTTTTCATGGCAAAGTATGTCGGCATGGTGAAGACTCAGCCAGTCCATACCGATGATTATATCAAAACTTCTTATCGAAATGGGCATAAGGTCGATTGGAAATAAATGTTCGTTTAAATTTAATGTGCACTCGACGTACATATCACTTGTGCTTTCTGTTTTTCCATTAGCCATTTCTACCGTGAATATTTTATTAAGTGGTTGGGGTCTCTGGTTAAGTAGATGTTTGAATTTATGGCTCACAAAACTTCTCTCCGCACCGCAATCAAATAGTATGCATGCATAAATGTTGTTGAGGAGAAACGTACCCGTAACTACTGTTGGATCAGTTATTGCTTCATTTTGACCTATCGCCAGCACTCTCCCAATACCACCAACATTCCTTGTCTTGGGGCAGTCCCTCTTGAAATGCCCGGTTTCTCCACATCCATAACAGGCTTGACTTACCCCAGTACTAGGAACTTGAGTGAATGGCCGCGCTGGTGCCTTACAGAAACGGGTTGTGTGCCCTTTCCTGTCACAGTTCTTACAGTACATTTCGCGGCAATTTCCGTGGTGATGGTAGTTGCATTTGCTGCACTTTGGCAAGTTCTCTGCATATTGTTTTGTTGGCGTCGAAGTTGTAGGAGTTGTGCTGGGAGTAGTAGCAACATGAACCGCCACCATTTGTCTCTTTGAAGGTTCTTGAGAGGTTAGTCCCTTCCTCTTGTTCCAGTATTTCTTCTTGCTGTTGTTATTGTTGTCATTGTTCCCTTTGGTTGGTTCAGTTGCGATAGTCGTGACTCCTTGGCAGACGCCATGATCCACCAGAGATTGCGCCAGTTCTTTGGCACTGTCGAAGGTCATGGGCTTTGAAGCTAGCACACTTCCTCGCAGTTGGGGTGATAATCCCCAGATGTATCTCTCCACTTTTTGGCTTTCTAGAATTAACATCCCAGGACAAAGCGTTATCAAATCGCTGAACCTATTGGTGTAGCCTGCGATGTCCGATCCTTTCATCGAAAGGTTCCACAATTCTTGTTCCAGCTTCTGAATTTCGCCCCTTGGGCAGTATTCCCGTAGGAGCATTCGCTTCAAATTCTCCCAACCCATGGAGTTCGCCACCACCAGGGTTAGTGTCTTGACATGGCCGTTCCACCATGTCAAGGCGCGTTCCGAGAATGTACAGGCAGCAAATTTTACTTTGCTTTCTTCCGGGCATGCGCAAATTTCAAATACGGCTTCCGTCTTCTCTATCCATTGGGACAGAGCCAACACTCCTCCAGTTCCATAAAAGGGAATAGGTTTTCCATTAGTGAAGTCTTTGTAAGTGCAGACTCCAGTACGGCCTTGGCTTGGGCCGTTGGTAAAGCTATTTATTCCACCTCCCGACCCATTGTTGCTCATTTGAGCCATCGCCGCGGTTACAGCGGCCGTTACAGCAGTTTGGAACATAGCTGCATCCATAGTTGGAGGAGGTGGTGGAGGTGGTGCTGGAGTTGAGTTTCTGCGTGTTGTTCTACGAGGAGGCATGTTCTGGTAGAGAAAATAAGAATGAATACTATAAGTTTCTAATGTCTTGACAATCGTGTAATTGAGGGTTAGTCGTATCTTGTAATTTGTTTTGACTTTAGTTTTTGGTTTCAAATTAGATATAACAATTTAATTAATTTCGAGAGGTATATAAAGAGGCACTGCATATATATATATATATATATATATATATATATATATATATATATATATATATATATATATATATATATATACATCACACCTAAGGTGTGTTTCTTTAGGCTTCTAGGAAAATTTGACCTATTTAAGAGGTCTCCGTTTTACAGATACAAAAGGAAATAAGAGAAAAACTTTTATCCGCGGTCCTAGTCTATATCAAAATTTGTTGGAGCTTGAACAAACTCTACTTGTGGCGTTTGGAGCTGGATTCGGCATCTGACCGTTTGACTCCCATCAGTCGCCTCTCGAATTCCGCTTGTTGTTCTTTCATCTCTCTTATATAATCTAGAGCTGTTATCATTTGGTTCTGTAGTGTCCCCGTGTAGATTTGGAGATTCTCATGTAGTCCGTCCAAACGGCTGATGTCGGAGGCGTTACCTTGGGTAGCAGCATTGATCTCTCGAATTCGGGTTGCTTGTTGGTCTGCCTGGTAGTTCTGGTTAGCTATAGCGTTCACGACAACGGGAAGTGCTCGATCAGCTGAGCCTCCTCCACTGACGTTGTAAAAATCCCGACACATGCCAAATGGAGGACGCACGCCTTGCTGACGGCTCCAGTAGTAGAGGTGGCTTCCCCATATGGGAATGGGTCCCGGTTGATGTGGCCTGATCACTGGAGGATGTGGGATGGGAGGGTCAATTACTTCTGGTTCGGAATCTGTTCCGCTAGAAATTTCCACGATCTCCTCGTCGACTTCGTATTCCTCTCCGACTTCGATTTCGAATTCTTCTTCGACCTCTTCTTTGATTTCTTCTTCGATTTCCTCTGGGTCTTCCTCCGGGTCTTCTTCTATCCAGCCGCCGTTACCTTGATTTAGGTAGTAGGGGTCTCCCGGTAAAGGAAATCCGGCCATTTGTCTGTACTGGGATAGAGGTATGAGATTTTTATAAGAAAAGAATTTCTAATTAACGAATTCCTAAGCCTATTTATATCTTTACTGAGCGCAATGTTTTATTGTTTAATAATAGACTTATATTATTTCAATTTAGCGAATTTAGATTTTATAAGTTTTTGGCTTGTTGACTACTACGACCATTCCTCGACGTATATTGGCCAAATCCAGGATAAATATAGTTGATCAGGCTATATTTATTCTTGATTTGATTACATACCCCAAGGCTCAATTGTGGTATTGCAACTTGCCATACTACTTTTTAGAAAAACTTGTCATGACGCGAGACTGATACGTGCGGTAAAAATGTATATATTTAAAAGAAAATATATTTCTATGAAAATGTTGTTATCAGAGGGTTTTTGGTTCCCGTTGTATTTATAGTTTGTATATCTTATGTGGTTTGATATACTTAGTTCACTATAAACAATGCTCTGATACCAATCTGTCACACCCCCAAACCAGAATGGCGGAAACATTCGGGGGTGGATGACTTCACGTAGTATCACAACGATTGAATATTGCAAAGAAAGTAACACAACCATCATATATATAACAATGAAAACGTGTATTGTTGCGTTATACATGTTATCAAAAGAATATTACAATATGATGAATAAATGTTTAATGATAAAATCATCATTTGTGTTCCTTCTTCCAAAAGCTGGTAGTTTACCTGTATCACTGATTCCCTGAGAAATACAAGTGGTTTTGAAAAGTGTCAACATTTAAGTTGGTGAGTTCATGAGTGTTCCGAGTTGAAAAGTATATTCCTTTGGTAGTAATTTGGTAAACGAGATCTTTAGAAAATCCAATATTTTCTTGTAAAATGTAAAAGGTTCCAAAGTTGGAATGTGTTAGTAACTTTTATAAACAATTGATAACAATAATTTAGTATGAAAATATAATGTAGAAATACTGCGATGCACATATGAACCTTGTAAATCAATCTTGTTTTATACTTTTTATGTGAGTTTTATAACCATACTATTGACACTGACGGCCTGTAACAACATTCTTCAAGTGTTGCAGTGTTATGACATTTGTCACCCCAGACCTGCCGGTCTAACTATAGCTAGTAGTTTAGGTGCGGGATTGTCAATCCCGTATAGATCTATACACAAGTATCACGCTCTCCCTCCAAGAGATTATGGTATATAATACAGGACTTGAAATGCGTACAAAAATGTACGTTGAAGTTTAAATGTCTCACATTTACCTAGTATAAATAGATTTACAATGAAATGACTTTACTCCTTTTTGAAAGTGTTTCGTTTTTCAAATTGTATAAAAATGTAGGATTGACTTGCTAACTATACCCATTATAGTTCTTCAGATAGTATGTTCCATTTGGTAGACATAACTTAGTGATATAATTGCCCTTGTATACATAAGATGTTTGTATCGATATTCGAAGTTAGAAATTGCATTTATGTTTAGAAAACGATACTTTTAACGTGTAATGTACTTGTATTTCCCCCCCTAAAACATGTAAAAGGATTTAAAAGTAGGGGTATGAACTCACTCGTTAAGTTTGAAGAGAGGGGCTAGAGTTGAGCAGAGTTTCGATCTCGGATAGTTGCGTCGTCGGGCTCTTTGGGAACTTCTGCAACGTAAATCTTTCGTCGGGGCTCGAGTGCGGAAACCGAGGTGAGAAAAGGGTCTCTGGAGCTGGGAGAATGTCTGAGAAATGGTGAAGGTGTGCCAAAACCCGAGTCTTATGCCCTCTATTTATAGGGCTGAAAACCCCCGTACGCGGCGCGTACTGCCGGAGTACGCGGGGCGTAGTCAGTACGCGGGGCGTACTTCGGTTACGCGGGGCGTAATAAGGCGTCATGGCTTACGACTCCTGGCTAGCTAGGCGTAGTTTGGGCGGGCCGATGGGACTCGACCCTGGGTCTAGTACGCGGGGCGTACTCCCAGATTACGCGGGGCGTAATCCCTGCTTCCAACTTCTAAATTCCGTAACTTTCGCGTACGAGCTCCGTTTTTCGCGGTCTTTATATCCACGCGTAGGTGAGATTATGCTCTACAACTTTCATTTAGACTCCGTCGGCTAGTTTTGACTTTATTTTTAATGATATAATTTTAATAGGCCGGGACTCCTAAAGTTCGTTAAAATTTCATAGGTTCTTTATTCGACGTCGGTTTTCGTTTGTCTTTTTATTGTTTTATTACCACCGAGGAGATCTTCAACTTCCGTTTAGGTGGCGATAGCTAAATAATACTCGATCTTCAATCCGAGTTTTTAGCCCTTTACTACTGTTACGAAACTTTGAAAATTCGTAACTTCTTCATACGAGGTCCAAATTGGGCGATCTTTTTATGCACGCTCATCTTTCAACGAGATCTATGACTTTTGTTTAGATACTTTAAGGCTAAAATGTATTTTATTGAGATTTCACTTTTTACATCAAATTATGTTTTAACGTCGTGTCGTAATTATACGAGTGGTTATAATTTCTTCAATATAACTCGGTTTTGAGTGTTCTTTATATTTTTGGAAACCTGGGCATGATATCTAATATTCGATGCATCCCAACTTAGATATCTGAACACTTTATTTTTGAGGTTAATTTCGTTGTTTTTAGCTTTCGAGTGTTTACAATGTTTTTGGGAAAAATAGGGTTGTCACACCTGGTCCACTCTCTGAGTCTATAATATGATTGGTCCGCCCGCATCGGGTCTTTAGTCGGCCTGGTCCACTCTCCGAGCCTCGACACGTCTGGTCCGCCCTCGTGGGGCTTACAGCCTATCCGGACCGCTCACTGGGTTTTCGGAATAACCATTCCGCCCTGGGTATGTTGGCCTACAGCACAAAGCAGGTCCCGCCTCAACCCATCCCCACTCAAACAACCATGTGCACATAAACATACAATCATATAGCAATTCACATTCAATCAAACCGATCTAGCAGATCACGTAACACAACATACTCTAAGCAGGATACCGACTTAACCGGTCACTAGAATAACATCACCCTATATACCAGGATACCGACCTTAACCAGGTCTCTAACGAATACCATCCTAACTACCCGGATGCAAACATAGCAAAACGATAACATAACAACAATACCCGGATTACAATTCGATAAAGGGCCGGCCTTGGTGCCTTAGACCTTGTTGATATAGTGAGGATAACTCACCTCGCAACTGCTGACTGGAAAGACAAGACCGAAATGCTCCGACCACTGACACGATCTCCACCACGGCTAGCACCAACACTGAACTCAAAACAAAAGCCAATAATTACCATAATGCCCTTAGAAGTCAACTAGTCAACTCTTGGTCAAAGTCAAAGTCAAAGTCAAAGTTAACCTTCTGGCTGACTCTACTCGCCGAGTCAGCCCGCTGACTCGCCGAGTCCCCCAACCCTAAAAAGGACCCATTTCAACTCACTGAGTCATCCCATGACTCACCGATTCTTAGCTTAACCAGGAACGGCTAAGACCTCAAGACCAGACTCGCCGAGTCCAAGAACAGACTCACCGAGTCCAAGGCTATCTTCAATCACAAACTCATGGTTTGAGGGTTTGAACCCGAAACCTAGGACTGATAATTTTCGACACGAACTGCTACACAACCTACAACACGACACGAAATAAATGAGTTTGGGTTGAGTTTTTTAACTCGCCAATCCCCCAACCCGTTTATTAAACGGGTCATATATATATATATATATATATATATATATATATATATATATATATATATATATATAATTTTTAAATTTATTTATGTATCAAGTATCAATATTTAATAAGTATTATCCATGTCTGTATTAATGTTTTGTTTGAACATGTTTCTATGAATATTTTAATTGTTATTTGGATGTTTAAGATTTTAGTAGTTAAGTGTCTAAAATTCAGATATGTTTGCATCAACCATCAAAAATTTATTCATGTTTAATTGTCATATTTATTTATTGAATCTAACCTACAAACCCAAATATGACCAACGTACCCATCAACCTGTAAACTCGTATAAATAAATGGGTTGGCAGTTCATATATGAGTTTATATTTTAAACCCGTCAACCTGTGACCTGTATATTTAAACGAGTCGTGTTTGAGTTGATATATTTTAACCCACCAACCCGCGACACGCCAACTCGAACACGACATGATTGTCAGGCCCTACAAAAACGCATGGTTTGTGGGGTTGAACCCGAAAACCCATAAAACCATACATATAATTTTAAACCGAAAAGCTGTAACTAGAAGTTGAAAGTTTTATAAAAAACCTAATTAATTTGGAAGTTTGACGAGAGAATGAAAAAACCATACCACTTATTTAATGAAGTTATGTTTATTTACCAAATCAAACCTAAATTAGGTTTCCTAACTATCAATTTTGTCACAATTTGATGTTTAATGTTATATAGTAAAAAAAATTAATAATAATTGAAACTTCAATGTTGTAATGGAAAGAAAAAAACTGAAACTTCATAATGGAAAGAAAAAACCGAAAGTACAATTCTATTCTTTATGTTTAGAAAAAAAATTAAAATTTAATGATTGTAATATATATTTTTTATATTTATCTAATAAATTTTCTGCTATATACCGAATAATAAAATAGATTAGGCATATTTTTTTGTCATACAAAATAGTCGATCAGTTATCTTTTTCTCCATTTTTATTATCCACTTCAATTTCATTTTTCTATACCAAATACATCCTTAAAACAATATAGGAAAATATACATACATAATTTATTTGGAGAATCCAAAGATTTTTTTTTTTTTTTTTTTATAAAAAATAAGCAAAACCCAAAATTTAAATCCGGGTGCCAAATTCAAATATTTTGAACATTCCAGGGTATGAGGAATTCAATTCCAAATTAATTTGAAAATGGTTACCGATCCAACATTGCGGTGTTGTGCCGCCCGCTATTTTAGAACCGTTCGATCATTTTCCAAGCGAAAAGATAGAAAACCCTAACCCAACCATGGTTAATCATGAAGGTTAACTTAACCAACCAAAACCAATACATTCTTCGCAAACTAACCTCTAAAGTTCCATTTAATTACAACTTATGCCACGCATAACCTATTCCTATAAATTCAGCCTCGAACCAGAGCTAGGTTTGCCCAACTGAAGAGCCAAGGGCCCTTCAGTAAAACTACCCTCCCCTCTCCTCCATCTTTCTATTCCTCCCAAACCTTTTCTCTTTTCTCTTTTCTCATACACAAACACCAAGAAATCGTACTTGCTTTGAAGCTTTCCACAAAGGGAAAAGAATGGCGACATCTTCTAGAAAATCAAATGCACCGGTTTTGCCGTTGACATCGAAGTTCCACCGTTCAGGTTCTCCGTCCGGAAGATTCGGAAGCCGCTCATCGGCGTTTGCAGCTGAGGTTTCATCGCCCTTTGCGTCATCAACGAGTTCCAGCTTCTATTCGTCTCCGTCTTCGAGTCATGTTTACAGTCGACCGACTTCGCCGACGCGCGTGAACCTCCACGGATTCGCTCCGGTGACTTCGTCGGCGGTGAGATTCTCGTTGGCAAGCAGATCCGGATCTCCGAACCGGTCGATGGCGATGAGTTCTCGAGATCAGGTTGTTCGAAAACAGAACGCTGGAAATCCACTGAAGAATTTACCGAAGAAGACGTGTATGTGTTCGCCTACGACGCATCCAGGATCGTTTCGGTGTAGTCTCCACAAGAATTATAATAGCACACAAGCGATGACGTACTCTCCAAACCGGTTGAATGCTCGTAGATCTGCGATGACGAATTCATTAGTGCGAATCGCTACTGTCGAAGGTGGAGATCTGGTGAAGAGAGCTTTAGCTGCCTTAATCCGACCGTCTTCGCACCAACAGCGGCGGAGATCGGCGTTTGAGCCTCGACCAAGCCGTCTCTCCATCATGTCCAAGGCCGACGACTTATGATTTTCCACAAAAATCCTCTGGTTGTACGGTTACAGGTTTGATGATTTTACCTCTTACCTTTTCCATTACAGATCTCTCCCCCGATGATGCTTGGATTCTGATGAAGATTGCTGTTTTTGTAATTCGCCGACATGAAAATCATTCCTTACATTTTGACACAAGGATGAAGCTTTATCCATTTATGGAATCTAAACGAAAAGAAACCGATCCTCCTTTGTACATAGATGATAGTATATGCTTGCAGCCATTGTGATTGCAAAATTGAAGGACATTTTGAATTGAACTTTCCACTTCCATTCAACAAATCAAAAACACTTCTAAACAACTTCAAACCCTAATTAATTCAGTATTAACCTAACACAAGAACATCAGATCATAATTTCGTTATGCTTTTCGTGTGTTCTGTTGATTTGTGTTGAATCATCTGATTGATTGATTGATCCATTCGTTTTCGCAGCATCAGATTCCGTGTTACGTCCTGTGCCGTGTTATGTTCCGTTACGTGCCGTGCCGTTCCGTCATCGATCACCGTTTGCCGTCTTGTTCGCCGTTATTTCTGAGGAGCATTTGGTGGTATATGCGTTTCGTGTAAGGTAATATGTACTTTATGTTTTTTCTTTATTCATTTATTTAATTTAAATATTTCATAAAAGGATTTTTTTTTTTTTAAAAATGATCGATTAATGAGTCACGCAACAGGAATGATCGTATAAATGGGGTTTAGAAGTTTTTGACCTTGACGCTGGAAATGTGGAAAATTGAAAATTGAAGAAGTGGCTTCCCAATTCCCATACCTTTTTGGAGAAGTTAAAACAGTTGGGACTTTGAATTATTCCACACGCTAAAGACACCGAATACCTAACTGGAAAGATGTCTTTGGGTTGGGTAGATAGACAAATAATGGCCCTTCATAAAATAAAGAGGAATATGTCGACAAAATTTTAAAACATAAAATATTATAATTCAATATGAACGCATATAATAATAATAATAATAATAATAATATAAAGCATAAATGATTTTCATTGGAAATATATGAAAAAATGTTGGTTTTAATATATCTATGTTTGACAAAGAAATGGATTGCCCACTTTTTTGACACTTATTCTTCATATTTTAAAAAAGATGTAGTAGTTAAAGCTTTCTCAATTCTTGATTACAAAAAAAAAAAACATGAATGCAAAGATCATGAAAACATAAAAAATTTCATTCAAGTCAAATTGGTTAAGTTTTGGTCAATATCTTTATTGAAAATGCCTTTGTTAATGTGACCATTTAAAGAATAAACATATGGTGATGGACAAGTGTTGTGGTGGGTTAAAAACTAGTTGGACTAAAATTGTAATTAAGGTATAAAAGCTATAGGGACTAAAATATAATTACAATCATTCTTTGAGGGGCAAAACTTTAACTAATGCAAGTAAAAAACTATAAGGACCAAAAATATAATTAAACTATAGGTATTAAAAATACAATTTAATCATTTTCTCAATTAAAAACATGAAAGAAAATTATAATTGATGCAGATTAAAAGTTATATGGACTGAAATTGTAAACAATGCATAAATACTACAGGGATCAAATGTGTAGTATACTCATTTCTTAAATTTTAAACCATAATGATCAAATATGTAATTCAAAAATTAAACATTATAAGGATTAAAACTGTAATTTTTGTATTATATAGAGGGATATATAATATGTATGGGGTAATGGGGATCTAAGAATTTTTGTTAGAATAGTTTATCTATGGATGAGTATCGGAACCGGTTTGGCTAGAATCGATATGAATCGGAACCAATCTGTGAAACAAACTTGGTGGAAAATAGAAACCGAATCGAACCGTCGGTTATGGTTCCACCGGTTCTGGTTCTTGCCGTGTCTACAAGGTTGGAACCGGTCCTCGAGAAATAGTAATATACGGTTCTGGTTTTTTCCGTTTCTACTCGGTTCCGGTTCTGGTCGGTTCTTCGGTCTAAATGCTCATCCCTAAGTTTATCATTTAGTAAGTTGATGATTGATGAGTCATGTCAAAACGATTTAAAACTGGATTGACTTATATCAAAATTATCTAAACCCACATGATAAGATTTTTTTTAAACAGTTGACAAATAACAATGAAGACATATACTAGAGTAATTGAACAAGTAGTTAGGTTAAATAACACTTAAACTAGCTAGACTAATCCAACAATAAGTAATTAAGAGTAACAAACTTACAGAAACAAAATATTTAATTCTATGTAAGAGACGGAGTGACATAGAAGCTAGTGTTGAGTTACAAAGAGATTAACATATAAAGAAGCATAGACAATTAACTGATTAAGGCAGAGAGGCGAAAGGTGACAATAAGACATCTCAGTGTCCTTGTTATGTATTTGTGAATTATGAATTTGTATCGGTACATATGAGAGAAGCAAGATGCGGACAACATGTGAATGTTTTTATACATTTCTTTTCTCCATCAATGTGTTTAACGATGACCTTTTGATATGAAACATTTATAAATGGAGTTGACTTAGGTTCGAGTCTCACACGCTTCAACTTTAAAGTGAATTATCAGTCAAAATAATCGTGTCTACGAACTTGACTTAAAATTTGTGTCAAGTAAGCCGCTTGACCTAATTGCTTATTTTTGGATTAGTCAAGCAAGTTTAAGTGTTATCTGACCTAACTACAAATTTGACTAGTGTAGTATATGTATGTATATGTTAGTTGTTGGATTGTCAAATATTTCATTTATTGTTGAATTGATGGGTGTGTTATCTATTGAGGGTCTTTATACCATCTAGTCTAAAACCTTAATGGAAAAATGAGTTTTTCAAAACGCTTGAGGGCCTTCCACAACCCTTAACGCCTTAATGGAAGATGGGTTTTTCAAAACGCATATAGGCCTTCCACAGCCTTTAACGCGCTGAGATGTTTTCTCTCTCCTGAATTTCTTTTAGTATTTGTATATCTAATTTAGAGCAATAGACATATACCAATAATGTTGTTATAATCAAGTGAACGATTAGATGTTGACACACTTTCAATTGAATGACTAAAACCCTTATAGTATATGTTGAATGTTAGAGCACTGGGCACAGCAAAGATAAAAAGAAGTCAACTTCAAACCGTCTAATCATTCACTTGATTATAACATTAAAATGCATCTAACTTGATACAAAAAAATAATTGATGAATGACACACATATCAGAGATATACACATCAAGTAAAAAATGGACACAAATTCTACATGTTCATAATAATAAGTCATTATCAAGGAATTAGTTGTAAATATAAAGTATATTCACGCAAACACAAATGAAATCAGGGTAAATGTCATTGTAGACCTACAATGTTTTGAGTTTTAGTCGATTCAGTTCCTTAACTTAATTTCTTGCTTTTTAAGGGATTAAAGTCTATAACAACCTGTCTATTTAGCCATTCTAATCAATTGTAGCCGGGTTCACATGCCATGTCAACTAAAATTGCCAAAATGGTGAAATTTTAGGTTTAAATATATAACATGTGTTATTATCCTCCCCAAATTTCCTTGTGAATAGAATGTAAGCAGCACGCTTGAATCAACTCATAACCAAAAATGAAGTTTTCGATCTTCAACTCATTTCAATAATCAAATCCAGCAAAAAAAAAAAAAAAAAAAAAACAAAAACAAAAGTCATCACCCAGCTTAGCCTTAATGTCGTCGCTCCTCTGTTTGTTGACCAGGTTCTGGTGTATTCCAGTATCTTGAATCCCTTTTTCAAAACCCAATCCCTGAAATTCCTCGATATCTCCATGAATTCGTTGGTAGGTGAGATCCTTGAAGATGTGTTTGGTAACCTCACAGGACTTGTTCATCTTGATATAATGCAAAACAACTTCAATGACTCCATTCCTGACCAACTTTTCCGATTAACAAAGTTATGTTATTTGGATATGAGCATGAATTCGCTTGTAGGTGGACTAGGTACTGAACAAGTTTCTCTTCGGACTTGACAACATTAAAGGTCAGTGTAAATCGTTTCTAGAGTATGATTGTTCAATCGCTTTTCAAACTTGAATCTCTTCGTATTCTCGATCTAAGCAATAACAATCTCACTCACGGTTTAAGTTCTAAAGTTGGAATCCTTTGAAATCTTGAATCCTTAACCGATCGATTGAATATTACCACTTCGACTAACATTTTTTTCTTTTACTTCCGATTCACACTTTAATCTGCAATTGATTTCACCGACTTCACTTCGATTCTATTTAACCAAAAGAACTCCGAGTTTAACTTTTCAATTCTATGATTTGACCATTCTTTGGTAACTCACTAACCATTCATCTGAACTTCGATATTACCACATATAAAACTTCGATCTTGAACTTGTGATTATCGAAACGATTTCAATCCATATTACTACGGAAACATCAATAAACATCAATTTTGAATTTTACATTGATTGTTCTTCAATTGTTCGATAACCAACTCAATGACGCATCAAAACCAATTTGACTATATCGATACTCGACACGTCAAGTGCTTTCGATAATTTTGATTTTCAAAGTAAGTTCCATACACACCAAAATTCATCTCCATATTCAACTGTTCTAAGTAACATTTTACTAAGTGAGTCAATGTTGGTGATGATTTGACAATTTTAGTTGACGTGCTGTGTGAAACCCAAAACGTCTAAGTGACGTTGATTTTACAATCGGTTAGGATGGCAAAATAAATAGGTTGTTATGAACTTTAATCCCTTAAAAAGCAAGAAATTAAATTAAGTGACCGAATCAACCAAAACCCAAAACATTGTAGGGCTATGATGATATTTACCCATGAAATTATCAAGCCATGTTTAAAAAAGTTTTATTCCTTTCAAGATTGCCTTAGTAGTTTTTCTTCGAATCATGAAAGTGTTATACATGTCATATGAATACCAAAAAAACAAAACAAAAAAGTTTTAACAATTTAAATCTTACCCAATCATAAAACATAAAATTGAATACCTTCCTTTCAAGATTGTTTTGGTAGTTTCTTCTCAGTGTTTTTCATTTGTTATCTTCTTATTTGAGAAAACGATTAAAAATCATAATATACTTGATGTTTTCTAAGAATATTTACACGAAATGTTTCAAAAATGGATCCGGAAATATATAAACATTGTTGATTATGTAGTTTTTTTTAGAAGATTGCGACTTTTCACCATAGATTCATCATCCGTTCATACATGTCATAGGGTTAAACACTATTAGAGGCAACTTTTAAGGAGAAATACATCTTATTCATCGCAGATAATAATTACTAGCATGGGGTGTTTACTTTTCTTGGAAAACTAATAAATATGGGGCAATTGATAATTTAAATATTCTACTTTAGATTTTGTTAGGCATACTAGCTGAAAAGCTAGCTGATAGCTGAAAAGTTAACTGTTAATTAAAAGCTAGCTGATACAAATAACGTTTGGTAAAACTTGCTGAAAAGTTAGTTGAAATATGTACAATGACATTTAAAAGAATGTGTTTTTATAATTAATTAAAATGTATATTTGGAAAATTAAAAAATAAATAAATAAAACTCATAAAAAGTTAATCTATGTAGCTTTTTAAATAAGTTAGCTTATTAGCTAACTAGGACACGCCAAATACAACCCAAAGAGTCTACAATTGGCTTACAAATATATATAGGTATACTTAAATTATATTATATGAATCGGTTTTAGATATAAAATGTAGTTGAAGAAATTTAAATACATTATAAGAATCAGTTTAGAGATCTCATCTATTCATGGAAAAATGACAAATATAATTAGGAGATATAAAAACATGGAGTTCGATCGATCAGTAAAAAATCTTTCTTGCTTTATTTCATTGTGTTACATATATTTATTAATCATTGTTTCTGTACGTAATGTCTTTTAGTTCCACACTTAACATGCTTATTGTTTGATCTAAAAAGATCCGCAATTCAAAAATTAGTATTGTGAATCTCTCGTTTAGACCGAAAGGATGTGTTAAATATAGTTTTTTTTTGGGTAACAATATATATAATTTAGGTTCCCTTATGTAATATGTTTTTTTAGTTGTATTATAAGATATGCAATATAAACCATAGATAGATTTTCATATATCAGAATTACATCTCAAATTTAAGGATGTTACCACAAAATTCCTGAGGAGCATGACATATGATATTAGTGAAATTAGTTAGTACATCAATTTTTTTTCCCAAAAACCATTTGGTTTTCTATTTTTTTTAGAAAACGATGAGTTAGTATATGTTTGAGATTAAACTCATGATATCTTTATTAAAAACACTTTGTTAGACCTAATACGACACATTAACTCCTACCAAAACTAATAACTTTAAGTGTTTAATTCTTGATACAATTTAAACACAAACATTTTCTAATATATCACTTTACATAAAAAAAAACTATTAACTTTAAGTCATTTAAGTTTTTAATTGTTGCAATCAGTTTTTAATGTTGACACTAAACATTTAAATAGACAAAAGACAAATGATTTTTCTATTTACTTAAAACAACAAATACAATCATTAAATAAATAAATTTTAAAGTAGTTAGTTGATAATATATTTTGAGCATAATATCTCTATATTTTATTTTAAAAACTCAATTCAAAAAATTGATTTTATGAAATGCAAAATTTTATACTAGAAATTGATAAATTGGTTGTTTTAGGATCGGTCGGTAAGAGTGGGTCCTTCAGGCGCGCATTGTCGTCTCCATCAAGCATAGCATCTTTGCCAGTTTCCTCCATTGATTAATTATATAATCATTTATGCCAAAAATTCCCCTGTTTCTTCGTCTCCTCGATCAAAACATTCTTCCAAAAACCCGCCTCTTTTAAATCGATTAGGGTTTCAGATATATAAGGATTGAGAGGGAAACACATTCGTGTTGATTTATTTCCCTCCGTTTTTCTTGTTCTTCTTCGTCTTCATCCTGTATTTTTTTTCCTTATTATTATCGGTGTTTTTTGAATTTTATGCTCGAAAGGCTTTGCATCGAGTTGTTTAATAGTTAAACAGGGTTATTGCAATTATCAAGCTTAGGGTTTCGGTGTTTTGCGGTGGAACGAGGGAATTCGGATTTTGGGGTTTCGATTTTCGAGCTAATTATTTGGAGTAGAAATGGGGAAACCTTCCGGTAAGAAGAAGTTACAGGCTGCGGCTGAAAAAGTAACGAAACAGAAGAAAGCATCAGGATCTGATCGAACTCCGACACAAAATAGTGACGCCAATGGTTTTGAGAATAAGAAGGTTGAAGATATCAACAGGGGCAAAAACATGGAGAAACCTAAGGACAACAAGGTAAACCGAGGTAAAAAGAAGAGAATCGATAAGAAGGTGGCGATGGAGGATGATAAGAAGATCGTTAAAGAAGAAAAAGTGACGACGAAGGCAGTGAAACTGGTGTTTGGAGATGATATAAGGTGGGCACAGCTACCTGTTGATTGTAGCATTGGATTCGTGAGGCAGATAATTCGCGACAGATTTCCTTCCTTACATGGTGTTCTTATCAAGTACAAAGATCGAGAAGGAGATCTAATCACCATTATAACAACACCTGAGCTGAGATCTGCAGAAACTTCAAGTGATCCTCAAGGTACGTTCAAACTCTACCTAGTGGAAGTTACTCCAGATAAAGAACCATCATACGAGCTCTTCCAAAACGAACAACTTCCCATTGTTTCCGAGGGAAAATCAGAAGAAGGAATCACGAATTCCAAAGAGGAATGGATTGTCCAGTTCTCAAGACTCTTCAAGAGCCATGTAGGATTCGACACAGATCCATATTTAGATCTTCATGAACTCGGAATGGAGATTTACTCAGAAGCAATGGAAGATACAATCACAACAGAAAGCTCCCAAAACCTTTTCGACATAGCTGGATCAAAATTCCAAGAAATGTCCGCTTTAGCTTTGTTCAACCTAGGCAACGTCCACATGAACAAAGCAAGAAAATCGATTGTCATTACAGAAGACGATAACACAACCAAAGAATCAGTTTCAAAACAAGTCCAAATCGGATTCGAATTCTCCCAAAAAGAATACCAAAATGCAGGGGAAAGATACGAACAGTCAACACAAGTCAAACCTGATTTCTACGAAGGACACCTGGCACTCGGACAACAACAATTCGAAGAAGCTAAGCTCTCATGGTGTTACGCACTCGGATCCAAAACCGATTCACTAGACTCAACATCTTCTTCAAGAATCCTGGAGCTATACAACAAAGCTGAAGAAAACATGGAAAGGGGAATGCAGATGTGGGAAGAATCGGAAGAAAGGAGGCTGAATGGATTGAGTCTATGCGAAGAACATAAAACCGAATTGAAGAAATTAGGTCTGGAAGGGATTATCGATGTTAAAGATGGATCAAACGATGAAGATTTGGAACAAGCTGTGAATATAAGATCTCAGATCTATATCTTATGGGGAACGTTGCTTTATGAGAGATCAGTTGTTGAATGGAAGATGTGTTTGGGATCATGGGAGGAATGTTTGGAGGTTTCGATCGAGAAATTTGAACTTGCGGGTGCTTCTCCTACTGATATTACTGTCATTATAAAGAATCACTGCTCAAATGGAACAGCTTTGCAAGGTAAATAAATTGTTTTTTTTAAATAAAAATTGTAAATGTTTTTTTTTTTATTTTTTATTGGATTTGTAATTTGAAATTTGTAGGATTGAGTTTCAAGATTGATGAAATAGTTCAGGCATGGAATGAGATGTTTGATACGAAAAGATGGCAGACTGGAATTCCTTCGTTTCGGTTGGAGCCTTTGTTTAGGAGACGGGTTCCGAAACTACATTCGCTTCTTGAGAATTTCTGATTTTAAAGTTAAAGAAAGCTAATATTTTATATTATTTTTTATTTTTCGTTTTTGTATAAATGTATAATCAAGAAACAAAACAATAAATTCATCCTGTATTTTGTTTTGCAGGATTTTTTTTTTCTTTTGCTAATGGAAGTGAAAGAAGTGGTTTTTTCTTATATAGTTATATAAACGTTCATTGTAATAGTTTGTCTTGCTCATGGTGAGAAAATGAGGTTGAAAAAGTTGTTATGTTATTATTATTATTATTATTTTTTTTTTTATATTTCTGTGTGTTTAATCTTTGTAAAGCTAACTAGAAAATTAGACTTGCCAATTGATAATTGATATATCATGATTCATGAAGCATCATGTTTTAGGTTTAGATATATTTAATCAAATTGCATCTTAAAAAGTCATTTGTATTCACCAGAACTAAAGCATGATTTATGTTGTTCATTTTAGCTTATTTGTATAACAAATAAAATATATGTAACACAAGAGAGATGAGACATTCCATGATATACAACTACATACACCAACCAATTAAATAAAGCCTTGAGAGAGAAACAATCATTATTATTTATGAAGTAGAACCATAACCATTCACTAATACTAGTATAATATAATAAACCACAAGTGATCTTAAAAAATAATCAAATCAAAATCAAATAACACAAAAGATAATAATAAATATATTAAATCCCCCAATCAAGCAACGCATTACACTCTAAGCTTCGGATTTTTTTTTCTCATCTAGTTCATAGACCTCATCCTAGTCGACAATTAATTTATCTTCAATATTCGCAGTTGCTTATTTATCTTAATTTGAACTTCCTCCTCCTCTTGTGTTATTTTAAAATTTAGTTGAATGACATTCATGCCACTAGGATACAATATCCTTTTCTTTTGAATCCACCAAATTTCCTTTTCGTTTATTGAAGTGCCTCACAATAAGGAATTCCGTTCACTAAGTTTTTTTGTAACAAATGAAAAAGCTCACTTCTTTTCACAACAGGGAAGCTCTTTTTATAAAGTTTATTTATGAGTCTCGTAATTTATTTATTTATTTATTATTATTATTATTATTATTATTATTATTATTATTATTATTTGATAGGTGCATTTTATGCACCTATTTTGCATGTTTATTTCCATCTTTTTATAGCATTCTACTTTATAATTCTTGCATTTAGTTGATTATTAGGGCAATTATATATTTCATCAAGAATGCCTGATACTTCACTATTTTTGATTTATTTTGTAGGCATTATGGAGAATGGAACGTGGAGCTTGGATGCATGGATGCTTGGAGCATAGAGCTTTGGAACATGAAGAGAAGATGAACCGGTCATTCCGTGCCAGAAAACATGAAGATGGAGCCAACATGTGAAGACTTTTTGGAATTTTAGCAAAAAGTATGGGCCATGCCAAAAACACATGGTCAAGACAAATGGTCATACCAAAAACACATGGGCAAAAGGCATGGCCATGCCAAAAATGCATGACCTTATGGCAAGTCACGTGAACTTTAATTAAAAGAGCAGAAGAACGTCATTTGAAGGGGAAGAACGGTTTTGGGAGCAGTTTCTGGCGATCTAGGCCAATTTTGGGAGAATTCTTGGAGCTTTTGAGAAGACTTAATCATTGCAAACATTTGGATTTCACTTTTGTAAGGATTAAACATTCCAATTCCATCTTATTCTTGTTTGATTTGTTCTTAGCCATGTGTGGCTAAGAAACCCTAGTTTCTAGTTCTTGTTCAAAAAATGTTGATTGCTTGACTTGAAGCATATGATTTGATGTTTGATTTGTGATTCTATTCTAGTGATTATGTTTTTGTTTAAACTAGAATCCTTGAATTTGATTTGTGTTTGATTGACCACTTTCATGAATTGAATTTTTGCGCAGTTAATAATTGGTAACAAGCAATAAGTTTTCTTATTGTAAAACATATATCACATGTTTTCACACTTCCGAGCGTATGAGAAGAAATGAACATTGTTGGGAAGCTTGTACAAAACTTAATGCAGTTTTTCAATACAATCTAAGAGCGTGTTTAGGTTGAATTAGTACATCTAGGTCTAATCAAAGAGCGTGTTTGGTTAGATAATTTGGCAAGCGAGAGTTATTAGAGCGTGTTAATATCTTTCAGTACCACACATAGAATAGCAATCTTGAATTAGATCAAGTCATAATCAAGTTGAACAACAACATTGAGAACTAGAACTAGAACCATTCAATCAATTTGTTAACAAATGTATTTCATTTTGTGCATGCTTTTAAAGTAGATTGTTATTTAGTTATTTACTTTTGCAAACAAACCCCCTCTTTGTGACCAAAGTACCTTGTGTAAAAAGGTATAGACTTTTGTCCCGTGTCTCTGTGGTTCGACCCTGCTTGCCTTGTACTACTTTTTAGTGCATTAAAGCAGTGTATTTGGAGTCTATTGTACCCCTTTTATTTGTTGGGTCTGACACGCCTAACATTATTATTATTATTATTATTATTATTATTATTATTATTATTATTATCAAATTGAGTTTAATATTAGTTGAGCAAGGAGAGAAAAACACGGTGGAGTTATGGGGTGGAACAGGGAGGAGGCAGAGACAGAGGTTTTTGTGCAAGATGTTAATAGGGTGGTGGAAGATGAGTTTTCGAAAGTGTTTCTGTATCAAAGGTATTTGAGCGAGGAAGAAGGGAGGTTGATATGTTTCACAATACTGAGTCACAGGACTCCGTCTGGTAGACGGTTTTGCTTTCTTTAGATCTCTTAATTATCTTATACAAAATCAACCATAACTGAAACAAGTTAAATTGATTTTAACCCTAAGTAAACAACGAGATCGGGGGTAGGAGTAGAGTTGACAATGAGTCGATCTGGGTTGGATTCAGGTTCAATCTATTTATTAATTAGGTTGAAATCTGATTTCAATTCAACTCAACATTTTTATTTAAATGTGTAGATATTTCCAACCCAACCAAACCTTTTAGATAAATGGGTTGTCACCGAGTTGATCTGTTTATGTAATTCCTAACCCAACCTATAAAATAAATGAGTTAAACCTGGGTTAACCCATTTAAAAAAAAAAGTAAATAAATTAACTAAATATTGCACTACTTAAATTAGTTTAAAACTTAAATAAACTTTCAAAATATAATAAAAACACAATCCTAATTCATAAATATAAAAAAGATTATTCAAATAACATTAAAAATATGTAATTTTGAAATGATTTTGAAGAATGACTAATGTTGTCGGCACAAAGAAAAAAAGATAACAATTAGGATTGCATGTTTTAAAATATAAATAATAATACGACATTGTAATTTATAAATTAATACTTAGATTAATACATGGTAATATTTAAATAATTATTAATTAAATATATATTAAAATTAAATGGGTTGATAGGTTGAAAACGGATTGATAACATTTATCCAACCCATCCTATTTAATTAAATGGGTTGAAAAACTCAACCCAACCTACTAATTTTGGGTTGGGTTGATTTTTGACGACTCTAGGAGAGAGAGAGAGAGAGAGAGAGAGAGAGTATGTGGGACCCATACTCTGAAGGTATACAGGGAGCATTCTGAAGGTCCTAAGGAACGGAACGAGGAGTGATGTTATGGTTCGAGTACCATACATCGGAGCAGATTGCGGAGTGATGTTATGGTCCAGGCACCATACATCGGAACAGATTGAGTTAGATGTTGTGGTCCGTGTGCTATACATTGGAGCAGATTGAGGAGTGATGCTATGGTTCAGGTACCATACACCGAAGCAAATTGAGAAGGGATGTCATGGGATGAGTACCATGGTTCGTAGTGGATGATGCTGGTGACTATCTTGTTATCCGGTTATGATCGATGAGGTAAAGATCGGACGCTATGGGTTTTAGGCCAGTAGATCATGATTGAGGATGGAGAGGCGTTCCTTGAGGGGAAAGGCGAGTACCTATCAGAGTATTGTGGTAGGGAGTTAAAAGGAGAGGAAATTTCGGTCTGAGTCGAGAAATCAGTCGATAGAGGAGAGGTCACCTTCTAGGTGGGTAGTGCCATTTATGTTCGTGTGCAAGACACGAGAGGTCTGGTGTTTCAGTTTTGGATTGGAGTACACCCTGCAGGTAGTTATCGATAATGATTTCCCTCAGAGCATCAGGTGGCGGGTGTGCCGCGAGGCAGTGATTTACCGTGAGCAGACAGTCAGTTGGGACTGAGGTAGTCGAGAACCACACCACACCTAATTGAGAATAATAGGTTGTGTTATAGTGGTAGCCGTGAAGAGTTCAGTCGAGTTTTGCAGTGCAGAGAGTTTTCGTCTATGTTGAGAGTGAGTTCCTGTCCTTGGGACAAATCCGGCGTTGGATATGGGTTGATGAGTTGAGATGAGAGAAACGATGATTTTGCGGTGCAGTCTACGAGTCAAAGACGTTATCGAGCAGCGCAGATGCTTAGTATTAGGTTGGTATGGGATTTGGAACGATTAGAGGCAGCCGTGATGAGAAGTTCTTGGAGAGTTAACCAGAGGTTCAGAGTATAGAGGGTTGATCGACTTTATAAGGGGAGGGACTATTGGGTGTTGCATAGCACTTTCCTGGAGCAGGTACGATTTCGCTGGTGAAAGATAGTCGTGGGTTGATGGTATGCTAACTAGTGACGGTTCGAACCCTAGTGGGGGAGAACCGGGTGCAGTACGTAGAAAACAAAGAATTGCCAAGAGTAGTTATAAGTGGAGTATAGAGATGCAGTAGGAAATCATGAGACCAGAGGTGTCGATGATCGAGTAAAGGGGTCAGAGTGAGTTAAAGCGGGAAGTACTTGAAGAGGAGAACGAACGTATTCATGACAGTTGATTGGTGTTGTTGCAAGAAGATAGAGAATGATTGGGCAGTCAACTTCCGGAGTCGGTATGCGTATCCTTGTTTGGATTTTGAGTGTCGGGAAAAAGGGATTGGAGAATTATCAGCGCATTTCGTACGTCAACGTTATCTCGCATTCCAATCGAGAAATTATATGCACCAAGGTTGTAAGGCGGGGAAAATATAGATTAATTATGGGGTGCAGGGGATCAGTGGTGGTGGTAGTATTCTGGGATATTCGGGTATGATATCCTTATTTTGGAGTTATTCGGGAATCCCGAATTGAATCGACGTGTGGCATATTAGGTATCTGCGGATTTAGTAGGAGTCTTCGAGTATGGGCATTTAGGGAGATTATTTGAGAGGATGGATTTTCGCAAGATGGGCGTTCGTTTTGTTGATTGCCTCCATAGTCTGTGGTGGATGTTCGAGTCGCAGTACTCACTAGTCAGAGGGTGTTGTGATACTGCGTGGAGTTGCAGTACTCACTGGGTGACAAGAGAATTTTTATGTTGGAATATTTTCGAGCAACGTATGAGGTGGAAGAGTTTCGAGTTTGGGTAGCCCTGGTATTGAGTCTTTGGAGCTTGGATGTTGAGTCGGGGGCGAGACGGGGGTCTTCGTCTCTGTCGGGAGATGCGGGGCGATACGCAAGGAAGAGGCACAGCAGAAACCAGAGATTAGAGTTGAGACGATCCTCGGTGGGATTGTATTTTCTCTCACGAGGAAAAGAAGATTTTGTGACTTACGTGTCACTGGGTCGGGATAGTGGTCATGGGGAGAAAAGTTAGTGGAATATTTGGATCGCGATATGGGTGACCGTTGGGGGCTCAGAGGTGGAGCCAAAAGTTGATCTGGTACTTAGTCTTGAAGAGGAATATGGGAAAGGAGCTTATCATGATGACATCTGAGGACACTTTAGAGAGGGCGAACGATGCGGACGTTCGAAGACATGTTTCGGGCATGTGTATTAGCTGTCGGAGGAAGCCGCGGTACGTAATTATCATTGGTTGAGTTGTTCCATATTAACAACCATCATTAGTGCATTAGTATGCCGCCCTTTGAGCTGTTGCATGGAAGGTGATGTCGGAATCTCGTTCGTTGAGGAAAGGTAATGCATGGACCCGAGAGTCCTTGCGAGCAGATCCGGAACGGGTGCGGTACATGGAATAGTGACAAGGTCGTCAAGCGGATTTCCTAGGTAAGGGAAGAGAAAGGTACGTGGGGGGCGAGTGCAGCATGTGTATACGATTGCAAGAGGAGAACTCGTGAGAGTTGCCCTGAGAATTGAGAATGGGTCCCTCAGTTGTCCGATATGGATAAAGTGGGCTTAGGAACGGGGAACCGGTGATTCAGAGTTTCATAACCCTTATGGGTCGTGTGATCATTGAAATTTAGATCAGAGTCGCGTCTTGGGTAATTCTCGGTTGCAGGAAGCGGTGGACAGTACAGCGATCGTGTTTTGGTCGACAGAGCAGATGCAGCAGGATTAACCAGAGGTTAAAGATCGTTAGAGTTGACAGGAAGGTTATGCTGACAGACGCCGTTTCGAGCATGGGTTTCAGGTCGGCGACTTCGTATTCCTGACAGTCTCTCCCTGGGAAGGGGTGTTTCGATCCAGGAAGTGGGGTAAGTGGGGGCCTCGGTATGTTGGGTCTGTGTGTGAAGGTGCGAAGGTAGGAAAGGTGGCCTACCGGTTGGAGCTGCCAACGGAATTGGGATGGATCCATGACACTTTTAGGTGTCGCCATTGAAGAGGTGTATAGCAGATGAGTCAGCAGTGGTTCTACTAGAGAACGATTAGGTGGATGCGAGCCTGTGTTACGCCGAGAGGCCAGTGGCCATCAGGGATCGGAAGATCAAGTTTCTGAGGAACAAGGAGGTACCTCTGGTATTGATTCAGTGGCAACCGCGGAAGAGATCGGAAGTGTCTAGGGAAGCCGAAACGTGTGGTGCGGGAGCAGCAGCCAGAACTATTTTCAGAGTGAGACTTCGAGGGCGAAGTCTAATTCTAGTGGGGGAGAATTGTAACAGCCCAAAATCTTAAGTATTGTTTAATAGCATTTTGGGGTGTTTTGAAGGGGGAACTCGGCGAGTTGGAGCCAGACTCGCCGAGTAGGGTCGCAGTTGTGGTCGCGGGTTCGTGGCTGGACTCGACGAGTCCAGGTATGGACTCGGCGAGTCGACGCTGTTCAGCGGAAAACCCTAGCCGTTCAGTTTGGGACGTATATAAGGGATCTTATGCCGTCATTGCTCGTCTTTTGGCCGATTGAAGAGAACCCTAAACGACTGAGGCGTCTAGAGCAAGCTTGAAGGCCATGGGTGACCTTGAAGGAATTGTTGTGCAAGGAGGAGAAGGGTTTTAGTTAAAGGAACTGCAAGGAGTTCGAGTTCTGAAGTTTGGGGAACATGGAAAGTACATCATTCAGGTAATAACTCGGATTACATTCTCCTGTGATTGATGTGTATATAGATTTAGGGTTTATGGAACCCATTTGGAGTCTAGATGGTTTGTTGTGTTGTTATTCAACGTTTATAACCTTGCATTAGGACCCTTAGAGGTCCAGAAGGATCCATGTTTGTATATTCGGGAAAATATGTACCTCAGGAAGCAGTTCGATCGACTGCATGGCGTGGACTCGCCGAGTCGGATGGTCAGACTCGGCGAGTAGCTTGAAGATTCACTGGGACTCGCCGAGTTTGTTCTTCAGACTCGGCGAGTGGAGTCGGGGTGGCCCCGCGATTCTTCCAGGAGTAACTCGTCGAGTCAAAGGGGATATTCGACGAGTAGAAGGGGAATTTTAGAGGATTGAAGAACGACCAGACTCGCCGAGTCGCCAAGGAACTCACCGAGTCCAGTCGAGCTGACAATGGACTGTTGACCAGAGATGACCGGTGTGATTTCTTAGGGTCAGTTAACGTGGAAGGTAGAAGTGTTAATAAGAGATATATGATGTTACAGGGAGCTTGTAGCTCGGAGGATCAAGTGCAAGGGACTTCAGGAGTTGCTATCTCCCAGCGTCCGCGAGGTGAGTCTTCTCACTATACTTCACCCGGAAGGGTTTGATTGTGTGACCGGAAGGTCAAGTATGTTATGTGTTATGTTTATATGCTATAAATGGAAAGTTAGTTGCTACGCGTGATATACATGTTTATATATGGGCCGGAAGGCAAAGTATTATGTGACAGAAAGGTCAGGTATGATATATGATATATGTGCTTTATGTGTTAGAGTATTTGTATTATGTGTTATATATGTGTATGGGCCGGAAGGCAATTATTTTATGGGCCGGAAGGCAATTATTTTATGGGCCGGAAGGCAATTATTTTATGGGCCGGAAGGCAATTATCCTATGGGCCGGAAGGCAATTATCTTATGGGCCGGAAGGCAATTATCTTATGGGCCGGAAGGCAAATATCTTATGGGCCGGAAGGCGATTATCTCATGGGCCGGAAGGCATTGTGCAGTGGACCGGAAGGTCAGGGCCTGGAAAGGCGTACGTGTGTAAGGTGTATATTGGGGAACTCACTAAGCTTCGTGCTTACGTTGTTTATGTTATGTTGTTTCAGGTTCTTACAGTAACGCGGGATGGCAACGGTTCGATTGTACACACCGAAGAAAGAGTTGTGTTTTGGAGGATCCTGGTCTTCTATTATAATGAAAATGAAACTATGTTTTGTAATTCGAATGTGAATAAGATTTTAAACAAGTGTTTTTAATATTAAATTGATTATTTAAATGAAAAATCTTGTCTTGAAAATCACGGTGTTACAATTGGTATCAGAGCCTTGGTTTGAGGGATTCGGACGCGCCTACGGGTAAATCTGGACTCAAACTGAGGAAGTAAGGAAAAGTTTTCCAAATAAATGGTTTTCTAAAAGTGAATAAGAGTTCAAAGAGAAAGCAAGAAAGAGCAGTGTGTACAATCAGCCAGAGCCAAACGGTGATTTCCCAAAATACCCTTACTTTTGTGTTATGAAATATTTATTATGCACTTTATGAGATATTATTGCATGCTAGAGACAGGCTAGGTATTTCATATCTTAGGACTAGAGTGGCCTGATTTGTGATGCCTTAGTCTAGGGTTGGTTGTTATATGTGCGTTATGCTTTTGTGTGTATGTGATGAGTGAGGGTATCTAGTTAGAACGCACGAGGGGTAGAGCTACAGAGTACAGTAGTACTTCCGAGGATGAGCCGAGAAGGTGGAGCTATCACAGATAGGGAGTCCTATGTATGCTTCGATGCTCGAATGCTGCTTGCTTCGTGCTTTGTGGAGTTCTCGATGATGGGAGTCAGCTACTAAGTGAGTATGACGATACTCAGGAGGTAGATGGCTGGCATCATTAGGAACTCTTCAGCAGCTGATAGCAAAGAAGTGGGGGGACGGCGGAAGGGACTAAGGAGTAAACCTAGCCAGATGAGTGCGCTGGTAGAGTAGAGGATTTCGCTGGAGAGCGAGCACGCGCGATGGGATTGGTGAAAGAGTAGATTGATCAGCTACTTAGGAACTTTGGGATGGTCCGTGTAGAAAGTATGGGTAGATGTGGCAGGTAGTATGGGCCCGTACTACTGAAAGCAGAGGACCCATACTTGATACAGGGAGCATTCTGAAGGTCCTAAGGAACGGAACGAGGAGTGATGTTATGGTTCGAGTACCATACATCGGAGCAGATTGCGGAGTGATGTTATGGTCCAGGCACCATACATCGGAACAGATTGAGTTAGATGTTGTGGTCCGTGTGCTATACATTGGAGCAGATTGAGGAGTGATGCTATGGTTCAGGTACCATACACCGAAGCAAATTGAGAAGGGATGTCATGGGATGAGTACCATGGTTCGTAGTGGATGATGCTGGTGACTATCTTGTTATCCGGTTATGATCGATGAGGTAAAGATCGGACGCTATGGGTTTTAGGCCAGTAGATCATGATTGAGGATGGAGAGGCGTTCCTTGAGGGGAAAGGCGAGTACCTATCAGAGTATTGTGGTAGGGAGTTAAAAGGAGAGGAAATTTCGGTCTGAGTCGAGAAATCAGTCGATAGAGGAGAGGTCACCTTCTAGGTGGGTAGTGCCATTTATGTTCGTGTGCAAGACACGAGAGGTCTGGTGTTTCAGTTTTGGATTGGAGTACACCCTGCAGGTAGTTATCGATAATGATTTCCCTCAGAGCATCAGGTGGCGGGTGTGCCGCGAGGCAGTGATTTACCGTGAGCAGACAGTCAGTTGGGACTGAGGTAGTCGAGAACCACACCACACCTAATTGAGAATAATAGGTTGTGTTATAGTGGTATCCGTGAAGAGTTCAGTCGAGTTTTGCAGTGCAGAGAGTTTTCGTCTATGTTGAGAGTGAGTTCCTGTCCTTGGGACAAATCCGGCGTTGGATATGGGTTGATGAGTTGAGATGAGAGAAACGATGATTTTGCGGTGCAGTCTACGAGTCAAAGACGTTATCGAGCAGCGCAGATGCTTAGTATTAGGTTGGTATGGGATTTGGAACGATTAGAGGCAGCCGTGATGAGAAGTTCTTGGAGAGTTAACCAGAGGTTCAGAGTATAGAGGGTTGATCGACTTTATAAGGGGAGGGACTATTGGGTGTTGCATAGCACTTTCCTGGAGCAGGTACGATTTCGCTGGTGAAAGATAGTCGTGGGTTGATGGTATGCTAACTAGTGACGGTTCGAACCCTAGTGGGGGAGAACCGGGTGCAGTACGTAGAAAACAAAGAATTGCCAAGAGTAGTTATAAGTGGAGTATAGAGATGCAGTAGGAAATCATGAGACCAGAGGTTTCGATGATCGAGTAAAGGGGTCAGAGTGAGTTAAAGCGGGAAGTACTTGAAGAGGAGAACGAACGTATTCATGACAGTTGATTGGTGTTGTTGCAAGAAGATAGAGAATGATTGGGCAGTCAACTTCCGGAGTCGGTATGCGTATCCTTGTTTGGATTTTGAGTGTCGGGAAAAAGGGATTGGAGAATTATCAGCGCATTTCGTACGTCAACGTTATCTCGCATTCCAATCGAGAAATTATATGCACCAAGGTTGTAAGGCGGGGAAAATATAGATTAATTATGGGGTGCAGGGGATCAGTGGTGGTGGTAGTATTCTGGGATATTCGGGTATGATATCCTTATTTTGGAGTTATTCGGGAATCCCGAATTGAATCGACGTGTGGCATATTAGGTATCTGCGGATTTAGTAGGAGTCTTCGAGTATGGGCATTTAGGGAGATTATTTGAGAGGATGGATTTTCGCAAGATGGGCGTTCGTTTTGTTGATTGCCTCCATAGTCTGTGGTGGATGTTCGAGTCGCAGTACTCACTAGTCAGAGGGTGTTGTGATACTGCGTGGAGTTGCAGTACTCACTGGGTGACAAGAGAATTTTTATGTTGGAATATTTTCGAGCAACGTATGAGGTGGAAGAGTTTCGAGTTTGGGTAGCCCTGGTATTGAGTCTTTGGAGCTTGGATGTTGAGTCGGGGGCGAGACGGGGGTCTTCGTCTCTGTCGGGAGATGCGGGGCGATACGCAAGGAAGAGGCACAGCAGAAACCAGAGATTAGAGTTGAGACGATCCTCGGTGGGATTGTATTTTCTCTCACGAGGAAAAGAAGATTTTGTGACTTACGTGTCACTGGGTCGGGATAGTGGTCATGGGGAGAAAAGTTAGTGGAATATTTGGATCGCGATATGGGTGACCGTTGGGGGCTCAGAGGTGGAGCCAAAAGTTGATCTGGTACTTAGTCTTGAAGAGGAATATGGGAAAGGAGCTTATCATGATGACATCTGAGGACACTTTAGAGAGGGCGAACGATGCGGACGTTCGAAGACATGTTTCGGGCATGTGTATTAGCTGTCGGAGGAAGCCGCGGTACGTAATTATCATTGGTTGAGTTGTTCCATATTAACAACCATCATTAGTGCATTAGTATGCCGCCCTTTGAGCTGTTGCATGGAAGGTGATGTCGGAATCTCGTTCGTTGAGGAAAGGTAATGCATGGACCCGAGAGTCCTTGCGAGCAGATCCGGAACGGGTGCGGTACATGGAATAGTGACAAGGTCGTCAAGCGGATTTCCTAGGTAAGGGAAGAGAAAGGTACGTGGGGGGCGAGTGCAGCATGTGTATACGATTGCAAGAGGAGAACTCGTGAGAGTTGCCCTGAGAATTGAGAATGGGTCCCTCAGTTGTCCGATATGGATAAAGTGGGCTTAGGAACGGGGAACCGGTGATTCAGAGTTTCATAACCCTTATGGGTCGTGTGATCATTGAAATTTAGATCAGAGTCGCGTCTTGGGTAATTCTCGGTTGCAGGAAGCGGTGGACAGTACAGCGATCGTGTTTTGGTCGACAGAGCAGATGCAGCAGGATTAACCAGAGGTTAAAGATCGTTAGAGTTGACAGGAAGGTTATGCTGACAGACGCCGTTTCGAGCATGGGTTTCAGGTCGGCGACTTCGTATTCCTGACAGTCTCTCCCTGGGAAGGGGTGTTTCGATCCAGGAAGTGGGGTAAGTGGGGGCCTCGGTATGTTGGGTCTGTGTGTGAAGGTGCGAAGGTAGGAAAGGTGGCCTACCGGTTGGAGCTGCCAACGGAATTGGGATGGATCCATGACACTTTTAGGTGTCGCCATTGAAGAGGTGTATAGCAGATGAGTCAGCAGTGGTTCTACTAGAGAACGATTAGGTGGATGCGAGCCTGTGTTACGCCGAGAGGCCAGTGGCCATCAGGGATCGGAAGATCAAGTTTCTGAGGAACAAGGAGGTACCTCTGGTATTGATTCAGTGGCAACCGCGGAAGAGATCGGAAGTGTCTAGGGAAGCCGAAACGTGTGGTGCGGGAGCAGCAGCCAGAACTATTTTCAGAGTGAGACTTCGAGGGCGAAGTCTAATTCTAGTGGGGGAGAATTGTAACAGCCCAAAATCTTAAGTATTGTTTAATAGCATTTTGGGGTGTTTTGAAGGGGGAACTCGGCGAGTTGGAGCCAGACTCGCCGAGTAGGGTCGCAGTTGTGGTCGCGGGTTCGTGGCTGGACTCGACGAGTCCAGGTATGGACTCGGCGAGTCGACGCTGTTCAGCGGAAAACCCTAGCCGTTCAGTTTGGGACGTATATAAGGGATCTTATGCCGTCATTGCTCGTCTTTTGGCCGATTGAAGAGAACCCTAAACGACTGAGGCGTCTAGAGCAAGCTTGAAGGCCATGGGTGACCTTGAAGGAATTGTTGTGCAAGGAGGAGAAGGGTTTTAGTTAAAGGAACTGCAGGGAGTTCGAGTTCTGAAGTTTGGGGAACATGGAAAGTACATCATTCAGGTAATAACTCGGATTACATTCTCCTGTGATTGATGTGTATATAGATTTAGGGTTTATGGAACCCATTTGGAGTCTAGATGGTTTGTTGTGTTGTTATTCAACGTTTATAACCTTGCATTAGGACCCTTAGAGGTCCAGAAGGATCCATGTTTGTATATTCGGGAAAATATGTACCTCAGGAAGCAGTTCGATCGACTGCATGGCGTGGACTCGCCGAGTCGGATGGTCAGACTCGGCGAGTAGCTTGAAGATTCACTGGGACTCGCCGAGTTTGTTCTTCAGACTCGGCGAGTGGAGTCGGGGTGGCCCCGCGATTCTTCCAGGAGTAACTCGTCGAGTCAAAGGGGATATTCGACGAGTAGAAGGGGAATTTTAGAGGATTGAAGAACGACCAGACTCGCCGAGTCGCCAAGGAACTCACCGAGTCCAGTCGAGCTGACAATGGACTGTTGACCAGAGATGACCGGTGTGATTTCTTAGGGTCAGTTAACGTGGAAGGTAGAAGTGTTAATAAGAGATATATGATGTTACAGGGAGCTTGTAGCTCGGAGGATCAAGTGCAAGGGACTTCAGGAGTTGCTATCTCCCAGCGTCCGCGAGGTGAGTCTTCTCACTATACTTCACCCGGAAGGGTTTGATTGTGTGACCGGAAGGTCAAGTATGTTATGTGTTATGTTTATATGCTATAAATGGAAAGTTAGCTGCTACGCGTGATATACATGTTTATATATGGGCCGGAAGGCAAAGTATTATGTGACAGAAAGGTCAGGTATGATATATGATATATGTGCTTTATGTGTTAGAGTATTTGTATTATGTGTTATATATGTGTATGGGCCGGAAGGCAATTATTTTATGGGCCGGAAGGCAATTATTTTATGGGCCGGAAGGCAATTATTTTATGGGCCGGAAGGCAATTATCCTATGGGCCGGAAGGCAATTATCTTATGGGCCGGAAGGCAATTATCTTATGGGCCGGAAGGCAAATATCTTATGGGCCGGAAGGCGATTATCTCATGGGCCGGAAGGCATTGTGCAGTGGACCGGAAGGTCAGGGCCTGGAAAGGCGTACGTGTGTAAGGTGTATATTGGGGAACTCACTAAGCTTCGTGCTTACGTTGTTTATGTTATGTTGTTTCAGGTTCTTACAGTAACGCGGGATGGCAACGGTTCGATTGTACACACCGAAGAAAGAGTTGTGTTTTGGAGGATCCTGGTCTTCTATTATAATGAAAATGAAACTATGTTTTGTAATTCGAATGTGAATAAGATTTTAAACAAGTGTTTTTAATATTAAATTGATTATTTAAATGAAAAATCTTGTCTTGAAAATCACGGTGTTACAATTGGTATCAGAGCCTTGGTTTGAGGGATTCGGACGCGCCTACGGGTAAATCTGGACTCAAACTGAGGAAGTAAGGAAAAGTTTTCCAAATAAATGGTTTTCTAAAAGTGAATAAGAGTTCAAAGAGAAAGCAAGAAAGAGCAGTGTGTACAATCAGCCAGAGCCAAACGGTGATTTCCCAAAATACCCTTACTTTTGTGTTATGAAATATTTATTATGCACTTTATGAGATATTATTGCATGCTAGAGACAGGCTAGGTATTTCATATCTTAGGACTAGAGTGGCCTGATTTGTGATGCCTTAGTCTAGGGTTGGTTGTTATATGTGCGTTATGCTTTTGTGTGTATGTGATGAGTGAGGGTATCTAGTTAGAACGCACGAGGGGTAGAGCTACAGAGTACAGTAGTACTTCCGAGGATGAGCCGAGAAGGTGGAGCTATCACAGATAGGGAGTCCTATGTATGCTTCGATGCTCGAATGCTGCTTGCTTCGTGCTTTGTGGAGTTCTCGATGATGGGAGTCAGCTACTAAGTGAGTATGACGATACTCAGGAGGTAGATGGCTGGCATCATTAGGAACTCTTCAGCAGCTGATAGCAAAGAAGTGGGGGGACGGCGGAAGGGACTAAGGAGTAAACCTAGCCAGATGAGTGCGCTGGTAGAGTAGAGGATTTCGCTGGAGAGCGAGCACGCGCGATGGGATTGGTGAAAGAGTAGATTGATCAGCTACTTAGGAACTTTGGGATGGTCCGTGTAGAAAGTATGGGTAGATGTGGCAGGTAGTATGGGCCCGTACTACTGAAAGCAGAGGACCCATACTTGATACAGGGAGCATTCTGAAGGTCCTAAGGAACGGAACGAGGAGTGATGTTATGGTTCGAGTACCATACATCGGAGCAGATTGCGGAGTGATGTTATGGTCCAGGCACCATACATCGGAACAGATTGAGTTAGATGTTGTGGTCCGTGTGCTATACATTGGAGCAGATTGAGGAGTGATGCTATGGTTCAGGTACCATACACCGAAGCAAATTGAGAAGGGATGTCATGGGATGAGTACCATGGTTCGTAGTGGATGATGCTGGTGACTATCTTGTTATCCGGTTATGATCGATGAGGTAAAGATCGGACGCTATGGGTTTTAGGCCAGTAGATCATGATTGAGGATGGAGAGGCGTTCCTTGAGGGGAAAGGCGAGTACCTATCAGAGTATTGTGGTAGGGAGTTAAAAGGAGAGGAAATTTCGGTCTGAGTCGAGAAATCAGTCGATAGAGGAGAGGTCACCTTCTAGGTGGGTAGTGCCATTTATGTTCGTGTGCAAGACACGAGAGGTCTGGTGTTTCAGTTTTGGATTGGAGTACACCCTGCAGGTAGTTATCGATAATGATTTCCCTCAGAGCATCAGGTGGCGGGTGTGCCGCGAGGCAGTGATTTACCGTGAGCAGACAGTCAGTTGGGACTGAGGTAGTCGAGAACCACACCACACCTAATTGAGAATAATAGGTTGTGTTATAGTGGTAGCCGTGAAGAGTTCAGTCGAGTTTTGCAGTGCAGAGAGTTTTCGTCTATGTTGAGAGTGAGTTCCTGTCCTTGGGACAAATCCGGCGTTGGATATGGGTTGATGAGTTGAGATGAGAGAAACGATGATTTTGCGGTGCAGTCTACGAGTCAAAGACGTTATCGAGCAGCGCAGATGCTTAGTATTAGGTTGGTATGGGATTTGGAACGATTAGAGGCAGCCGTGATGAGAAGTTCTTGGAGAGTTAACCAGAGGTTCAGAGTATAGAGGGTTGATCGACTTTATAAGGGGAGGGACTATTGGGTGTTGCATAGCACTTTCCTGGAGCAGGTACGATTTCGCTGGTGAAAGATAGTCGTGGGTTGATGGTATGCTAACTAGTGACGGTTCGAACCCTAGTGGGGGAGAACCGGGTGCAGTACGTAGAAAACAAAGAATTGCCAAGAGTAGTTATAAGTGGAGTATAGAGATGCAGTAGGAAATCATGAGACCAGAGGTTTCGATGATCGAGTAAAGGGGTCAGAGTGAGTTAAAGCGGGAAGTACTTGAAGAGGAGAACGAACGTATTCATGACAGTTGATTGGTGTTGTTGCAAGAAGATAGAGAATGATTGGGCAGTCAACTTCCGGAGTCGGTATGCGTATCCTTGTTTGGATTTTGAGTGTCGGGAAAAAGGGATTAGAGAATTATCAGCGCATTTCGTACGTCAACGTTATCTCGCATTCCAATCGAGAAATTATATGCACCAAGGTTGTAAGGCGGGGAAAATATAGATTAATTATGGGGTGCAGGGGATCAGTGGTGGTGGTAGTATTCTGGGATATTCGGGTATGATATCCTTATTTTGGAGTTATTCGGGAATCCCGAATTGAATCGACGTGTGGCATATTAGGTATCTGCGGATTTAGTAGGAGTCTTCGAGTATGGGCATTTAGGGAGATTATTTGAGAGGATGGATTTTCGCAAGATGGGCGTTCGTTTTGTTGATTGCCTCCATAGTCTGTGGTGGATGTTCGAGTCGCAGTACTCACTAGTCAGAGGGTGTTGTGATACTGCGTGGAGTTGCAGTACTCACTGGGTGACAAGAGAATTTTTATGTTGGAATATTTTCGAGCAACGTATGAGGTGGAAGAGTTTCGAGTTTGGGTAGCCCTGGTATTGAGTCTTTGGAGCTTGGATGTTGAGTCGGGGGCGAGACGGGGGTCTTCGTCTCTGTCGGGAGATGCGGGGCGATACGCAAGGAAGAGGCACAGCAGAAACCAGAGATTAGAGTTGAGACGATCCTCGGTGGGATTGTATTTTCTCTCACGAGGAAAAGAAGATTTTGTGACTTACGTGTCACTGGGTCGGGATAGTGGTCATGGGGAGAAAAGTTAGTGGAATATTTGGATCGCGATATGGGTGACCGTTGGGGGCTCAGAGGTGGAGCCAAAAGTTGATCTGGTACTTAGTCTTGAAGAGGAATATGGGAAAGGAGCTTATCATGATGACATCTGAGGACACTTTAGAGAGGGCGAACGATGCGGACGTTCGAAGACATGTTTCGGGCATGTGTATTAGCTGTCGGAGGAAGCCGCGGTACGTAATTATCATTGGTTGAGTTGTTCCATATTAACAACCATCATTAGTGCATTAGTATGCCGCCCTTTGAGCTGTTGCATGGAAGGTGATGTCGGAATCTCGTTCGTTGAGGAAAGGTAATGCATGGACCCGAGAGTCCTTGCGAGCAGATCCGGAACGTGTGCGGTACATGGAATAGTGACAAGGTCGTCAAGCGGATTTCCTAGGTAAGGGAAGAGAAAGGTACGTGGGGGGCGAGTGCAGCATGTGTATACGATTGCAAGAGGAGAACTCGTGAGAGTTGCCCTGAGAATTGAGAATGGGTCCCTCAGTTGTCCGATATGGATAAAGTGGGCTTAGGAACGGGGAACCGGTGATTCAGAGTTTCATAACCCTTATGGGTCGTGTGATCATTGAAATTTAGATCAGAGTCGCGTCTTGGGTAATTCTCGGTTGCAGGAAGCGGTGGACAGTACAACGATCGTGTTTTGGTCGATAGAGCAGATGCAGCAGGATTAACCAGAGGTTAAAGATCGTTAGAGTTGACAGGAAGATTATGCTGACAGACGCCGTTTCGAGCATGGGTTTCAGGTCGGCGACTTCGTATTCCTGACAGTCTCTCCCTGGGAAGGGGTGTTTCGATCCAGGAAGTGGGGTAAGTGGGGGCCTCGGTATGTTGGGTCTGTGTGTGAAGGTGCGAAGGTAGGAAAGGTGGCCTACCGGTTGGAGCTGCCAACGGAATTGGGATGGATCCATGACACTTTTAGGTGTCGCCATTGAAGAGGTGTATAGCAGATGAGTCAGCAGTGGTTCTACTAGAGAACGATTAGGTGGATGCGAGCCTGTGTTACGCCGAGAGGCCAGTGGCCATCAGGGATCGGAAGATCAAGTTTCTGAGGAACAAGGAGGTACCTCTGGTATTGATTCAGTGGCAACCGCGGAAGAGATCGGAAGTGTCTAGGGAAGCCGAAACGTGTGGTGCGGGAGCAGCAGCCAGAACTATTTTCAGAGTGAGACTTCGAGGGCGAAGTCTAATTCTAGTGGGGGAGAATTGTAACAGCCCAAAATCTTAAGTATTGTTTAATAGCATTTTGGGGTGTTTTGAAGGGGGAACTCGGCGAGTTGGAGCCAGACTCGCCGAGTAGGGTCGCAGTTGTGGTCGCGGGTTCGTGGCTGGACTCGACGAGTCCAGGTATGGACTCGGCGAGTCGACGCTGTTCAGCGGAAAACCCTAGTCGTTCAGTTTGGGACGTATATAAGGGATCTTATGCCGTCATTGCTCGTCTTTTGGCCGATTGAAGAGAACCCTAAACGACTGAGGCGTCTAGAGCAAGCTTGAAGGCCATGGGTGACCTTGAAGGAATTGTTGTGCAAGGAGGAGAAGGGTTTTAGTTAAAGGAACTGCAGGGAGTTCGAGTTCTGAAGTTTGGGGAACATGGAAAGTACATCATTCAGGTAATAACTCGGATTACATTCTCCTGTGATTGATGTGTATATAGATTTAGGGTTTATGGAACCCATTTGGAGTCTAGATGGTTTGTTGTGTTGTTATTCAACGTTTATAACCTTGCATTAGGACCCTTAGAGGTCCAGAAGGATCCATGTTTGTATATTCGGGAAAATATGTACCTCAGGAAGCAGTTCGATCGACTGCATGGCGTGGACTCGCCGAGTCGGATGGTCAGACTCGGCGAGTAGCTTGAAGATTCACTGGGACTCGCCGAGTTTGTTCTTCAGACTCGGCGAGTGGAGTCGGGGTGGCCCCGCGATTCTTCCAGGAGTAACTCGTCGAGTCAAAGGGGATATTCGACGAGTAGAAGGGGAATTTTAGAGGATTGAAGAACGACCAGACTCGCCGAGTCGCCAAGGAACTCACCGAGTCCAGTCGAGCTGACAATGGACTGTTGACCAGAGATGACCGGTGTGATTTCTTAGGGTCAGTTAACGTGGAAGGTAGAAGTGTTAATAAGAGATATATGATGTTACAGGGAGCTTGTAGCTCGGAGGATCAAGTGCAAGGGACTTCAGGAGTTGCTATCTCCCAGCGTCCGCGAGGTGAGTCTTCTCACTATACTTCACCCGGAAGGGTTTGATTGTGTGACCGGAAGGTCAAGTATGTTATGTGTTATGTTTATATGCTATAAATGGAAAGTTAGCTGCTACGCGTGATATACATGTTTATATATGGGCCGGAAGGCAAAGTATTATGTGACAGAAAGGTCAGGTATGATATATGATATATGTGCTTTATGTGTTAGAGTATTTGTATTATGTGTTATATATGTGTATGGGCCGGAAGGCAATTATTTTATGGGCCGGAAGGCAATTATCCTATGGGCCGGAAGGCAATTATCTTATGGGCCGGAAGGCAAATATCTTATGGGCCGGAAGGCGATTATCTCATGGGCCGGAAGGCATTGTGCAGTGGACCGGAAGGTCAGGGCCTGGAAAGGCGTACGTGCGTAAGGTGTATATTGGGGAACTCACTAAGCTTCGTGCTTACGTTGTTTATGTTATGTTGTTTCAGGTTCTTACAGTAACGCGGGATGGCAACGGTTCGATTGTACACACCGAAGAAAGAGTTGTGTTTTGGAGGATCCTGGTCTTCTATTATAATGAAAATGAAACTATGTTTTGTAATTCGAATGTGAATAAGATTTTAAACAAGTGTTTTTAATATTAAATTGATTATTTAAATGAAAAATCTTGTCTTGAAAATCACGGTGTTACAAAAACATTACTGATACGTTTTTTTTTTTTTTGAAACAACAAACTATCCTATTTCTAAACACCATCTAATATAATCCTAAACACCACCTAAGTCTCCTAGTGAGACTTGAACCCATGACCTCTCATTTAAAAGAGTCACTCCTTACCGCTAGGCTCGTTAGTAGATTTCTTAATAGTTCGAAATGTATGCATCATTTAATAAACCGTAAACATATAGATCGACATGATAAGTAGTGTGGTCCATGCGGTAGAAATCCAACACCTTAATTGATTAAGTCAGGTTTAATTCTCCCTTTTTGAGATCGAGTGTTCAAGTCTTGTGGTGGATATATGTGGAATTAAGTGTTAGTTTATGAGTAGATTATATATATATATATTTATATTTGCCGGTTCAAAAAAAAAAGATAAATATACATTGCCATACAAGTAATTTATTTAGAGCATCCACAAAAAAAAAAAAAAAAAAAAAAAAAAAAAAAAAAAAAAAAAAATTAAAAATGAAAATGCTATCGGAGAAGCTTTTAATTCCAAACTAGAGGTTTTTAAGAAGCTTGCTAATTGGCAAGCTCTTCTCTTTATTTTTTTCAATGATGTGGTGGGACTTATATATTTTCAACAAATAATAAATATACAACTTTACATGATAAAACATAGATAATCAAATTAAACACCTTTCATAAGATCACACAGAACTTTTTCATTTAAGTTTTTTTCATTAAAAAGTTTTTTTTTTTTTTTTTTTTTTTTTAAATATTATGGATGCTCTTAGTATTGTACGCTAAAACCGTTACATGTGGATGACCAATGATTCAATATGTAGTCCTAAGCAAATATTTGCGTGTGAGTTCATTTTATGTCACAAAAAATGAACTCGCGAATGCACCGATTCAACCTCACATGTACGTTCAAAAAAAGTTAACTAGGACATATATATGGTTGACGATTTTAATTTAATGGTCATTTCATTTGTTATATGCCAAAAATGTCACGCTCTCACCATTTATGATCATTTTAGACTTTAGATTTTAGTGAATAGCTCTATCTAAAATCTTGGATAATCTATTCGATTCATTCAAAGCTATATGATTTTTCTATATAAACCTTGTATACAATATGACGAGTGGCCCAAGAAACAATAGCTTTACAAAGTCTTTACAAAGTCTCTTGTCCTCTCTCTCGCTCTCTCTCTCTCTCTCTCTCTCTCTGCCAACTTTTAGAGCATTAGATATTTAGATGATCATCAAGTTGCGAAACGATGAGCTCAGACCAAAGTTGCTTGCAGCTGAGATTGGTCTACTTATCGGCATATTTGGGTTGTGTGTGGTGATGATCATATTAATCAAAACGAGTTTATTCTCAGAAAAGATAGGATTCGCTGTGGGGAACGTGTATGTAAATGGAACAACATCCGTCGCCTACATCGATGAAGACTTCGTCTGTGCAACTTTGGATTGGTGGCCACCTCAAAAATGCGATTATGGAACTTGTAGTTGGGGAGACTCTTCTCTTCTCAATTTGGTTAGTAATTTATTTTGTTTCCTTTTTCACTTTTCATTGCTCTTTAGTTTATGGGTATTGTTTATATTATATTATATTATTAAATAAAATACTTTCATCATTGATTTTTTAAACATGTAATCCATTTACATGATGAAAGAAGATTATATATATATGACGTAAATTATTTGTCATCTTTCGTTAACTATTCATTGGATAGTACCAAGTGGGGAGATATTGAGATATTCCATTGAGTATTTATTGGGCAAGTAATAAACAAAAAATTCGAACTCAGAATTTAAATAACATTTTGACTAGGTTCTTATCAGTTAAATAACTATATATAGCAAGTAGTAACAAGTTAATTGTGAGTATTAAATACAAATTTAAGAATGATTTTTTTTCCATCTTTTTCGTTTCTAGAAAAGTATCTATTGGAGTTATCATGGACTACATTAACTAATAGACCAATTGTCCACAATTCTATGTCTGCCACCAAAAGAAAAAACTCAATGTAACCTTTTGTTTGACATTAGAGTTGACTTAGAAAATTCAAGTTGTTGTTTCTTTGATTTTTTCCAATACACAGCAACCTTCAAAAACAAAATCCAACATTCTAATTAATATCACATAGTGAGGGTAAATAATATATATATTTTTTATAATCATTATATTATATTAAAATATTAATTTATTTGATGCTAATTCTAATCGATCGAACCTTAACTAAACCAAATCTGATTTAATCAGTAACTATCATATAATTTTTTATTTATCTACGATTTTCTAATTTGAACATTCATATCATATAATTTGCTTAAATATGAAAAAAACAAATAATTTATATTAATATTAAATATAAATAATAAATATGTGATTGATGAATTAATTGTTTTCTTTTAGATATGTAAGAAGATGTTAAAAATATGATAATATTTTGGTTGCCATTAAATTGGCAGTATCTAACCGTCAATGATGACAAATACCAAAAATCTAAAGGTGTTAAGTAGTGGCGCACTTACATGGTCCACTCATTCCTAAATGTGTCGACTGTTATTTAAGTATTTAAGTATTCCTTTTATTAAATAAAAAAAGAAAGAAAGAAGAATTTAAATTCAGAAACATGAACATTGACTTTAACTTCTATTCTATTTTAATAATCCAAATGCCATTTAATAATTATCTGTGACAAATAATATTATAAATCTAAGGTTACAATCCTTTAATTTAATAAAGGAATAAAATCTAAAGTAAGAAAAAATTTGTTTTAGCGTATCACTTATAAACTTTTGTTAGGATAGTAATTTAAAATCTTGCATCCACCAACGGTTCAAAAACATGAGAACATAATCATTTATTTCACTTTTTTGTATTCGTGTTATTTGCGAAAGACTTTAATATTTTGTTCAAAATAATACAATCTTTAGATACAGTTTTTGTATATTGATTACAATCTTATTTGGTTTTTAAACTTCTTGACAGGATCTTAACAACAGAATCCTGTTTAATGCAATCAAAGGTGAGTACAAGAAAATGAACAGATTGAATATATATATATATATTTATAATGCAAAATTGATGTTCATGTACATGAAATGCCTTTTTAAGGCTAACCGAAAGGCCAACGTTGAACAAAGGCTTTAATTAAATTTTATGGATTTGTTTGTACATAAACTAACTTAAATTTTGAGCTTATTGCAATAAAGTTCTTCCTTTGCTTTAGTTTATGATCTTATCAATAAGATATCTCAAATCGTTTTTTAGAAAACTACTCAAGAAGATATTTCAAATTGTTTTTTAAAAAGTTATTTGAGATATCTTATAGATAAGCTCATAAAGTTTTTTTTTTTCCACAAATTTTTTCAAATATATCATTCCATAAGTTTTCCAAACACATTATTTTATGTCAGTATATTTCTTATCTAGTTTATCAGCTAGTTTTTACTAAACATTATTAATTTAATATTGGCTTATCAACTACTAATTAACTTTTCAGATGGTCCGTCGAACACAATCTATATCAGATAAATAACTTTCTCTTACAAGGGATAATTTGGTCTTTTGCAGCCTTTTCTCCTTTGAAACTTCGATTGGGAGGCACTCTTCAAAACAAGGTTTTGTATCAAACTCAAGGCAACCAAGAACCATGTTCCCAATTCACCATAAACACTAGTGAATTTCTTGGCTACACCCAAGGTTGCTTACCCATGTCAAGATGGGATGAACTCAACCATTTCTTTCAAAAATCAGGGTAACAACATTTTTTTTAATTAAACCATCATCACTTCATATTTTTATATTTTCCATTACCATATTGACATTTTTTGTAACAGGGTTTTGATTTTTTGTTTCTCTTAATTTTCAAAGAGCGAAGGTTATATTCGGGCTGAATGCATTAAGTCATAGAAATACAAACATGGATGGTTCAATCATAGGACCATGGAACTCGAGAAATGCAGAAGCCCTCATGAAATACACCATCGATAAAGGTTTCACCATTCATGGTTGGGAACTTGGTAAGAACAATCATATAGATAAAAGTTGTATCATTTATATATATTTCTTTTGTCTTCTAATGGAAACCTAGTTGTTGAGATGTTGTAAAGTATATGAATCTTTAGGGTTCAAAACCTGACGCATCCAAAAAGTCAACATAGACTATCCAAAGTCTATAATTTACTCTTACTTTTTAATAATTATGTACGAATAGGAAATGAATTATGCGGGTTTAATGCAATTGGAGCAAGTATCAAAGCGGATCAATACGCATCGGATACGATATCTCTCCAAAATTTAGTGCAAAAAATGTACATGAATTTTGCAGTTAAACCAATAGTTCTTGGACCAGGAGGATTCTTTGATGAAAATTGGTTCACAGAATATGTAGCGAAATCAAACAATTCACTTCAAGTTCTCACCCAACACATCTATAATCTTGGACCAGGTATTATTATACATGATCATAAATTACAATATACTTTAAGTTATATATTGATGAATATAATTAATACAATTATGTCTATCAGGAGTTGATACTCACTTGGTTAAGAAAATACTAAACCCGTGGTATCTAGATGGAGGATCACAATCACTTAAAGATGTTCAAAATATTTTGAAGGAATCGGGAAGTCAAACGGTTGCTTGGGTAGGTGAAGCAGGAGGTGCTTATAATAGTGGTCATAATCGAGTGTCAAATGCTTTCGTGTTTAGCTTTTGGTATTTGGATCAAATGGGAATGGCATCTTTATATGATACCAAAACTTATTGTAGACAAACATTAATAGGAGGAAATTATGGACTTCTTAATACTGCGACATTTGTGCCAAATCCTGATTACTATAGTGCACTGCTTTGGCATCGACTTATGGGGAGACGTGTTCTTTCGGCAAGTTTTAATGGCATAAAGAAGATACGCTCTTACGCTCATTGCGCTAAACATTCGGTAAGCATGTACTTTCATTTCGGAAAAATCCATAGAAGTAAGCAAAAACTTCTCTTTTGTAGTTTACCCTAAATTATATTGATATTTAAAATTGGTCAAATTCTATAAAAACTACAATAGTCTGATTATTCTTTTTATTTAACCATCAAATTTTTTTTATAGTTTAACAATTGAAAGTTTGTTTGTTTGTTGTTTCTTTTTTCAAAAAAAAAACAATCCACATTTTTTTTTTCTTTTAGCGAGTTGCAAATAACAAACAGAAAATTATTTTGTTTAGTTAATGATGCTTTTGTTAAAAAAAGTTCAAACTATTAATGGTTAGGTTGAAAATAAAAATTTCTTGAAGCGGTTAAATCAAACTATATTCAAACTCTCATGGTTTTTATAGAATTCAAAGTTTTAAAAAGTGTTTTTTTATTTTTTGGAAAATAAAAGAAAATTTTTAATGGTTAAAATAGAAAAAATTATTTCGATGGTTAAACCAAAAAAAACCAAACTACTGTGGTTTTTATTTATGAAAATTTCCCTTTAAAGTAAATCAAAGCAACATGGTAATATAAGAGTAGTGTTTAAGTGGATTCTTCTTTTTCACTTTATTATATTGTTATCTTTTTACTTTGACTTTGTATTACTAGTATCTAATTATTTATGTATCCATATAATATTTAGCGGGATGGGTTGACTTTGTTATTGATCAATCTTGACGGATCTATAAAAGCTAAAGTTGGCGTTTCAATTGAAAATGTGACAATTATAATGGCGTCAACACCAGATTTAAAACCAACACAAGAGACAAAATCCTCACGGAATCGCGAAGGAGAGTTGTTTAGAAGAGAGGAGTATCACCTAACAGCAAAAAATGGAAAATTAAACAGTAACACGGTACTTCTAAATGGAAAAGAATTATCTGTAAATTCAACAACGGGGATTATTCCATCTCTAGATCCTATACAAGTAAAGCTTGGAAGTCCGATCATGGTTGCTCCTTTCTCTATTGTATTTGTACATATACCTAACGTACACGTTCCAGCTTGCAGATAAGTTGGAACGTGTATGATTAATTAATTATATATTCATCTAATCTAGTTTCATACATGTGCATCAAAGCAAAGCTTGGTGGCTATTTCTTTTTTATTCAATGATCCTAATCCGTTAAGTACGTAATCTCAACAGTTATATATTATATATGATTGTATCTTTTTTACTTAAGCCAAAATAAAAATCGAACTTAATGTATTAAGACACTAACTATTTACCTATTTGCATTGCTTTTTCCTCTCATATCAGGCGTTTATTCGGTTTAGAAAAGATACATACTTTATTTATAACTTTGTAAAGTACAACTTTATCCAAAGAGACATCATAATAAGAAAACGAATGACTTTTTAGAGAGATGATGTATAACCTCATGAATCATGATTTCAATGCACTAAAACTATCAAGAAAGTTATAAAAGTTTTACCATATTAAAAAAGGAACAACTTTTTTTTTTTCTAAAAACATGTAGTCAAAACCTACATCCAAAAATGATTTGCTAAACCTTTTCTCTACATCTAACTATGTAACAAAAATCCTAAAAAGTTATAACCCTCCTTTTATCAAGCCAAAGAGCATACTTTATCTGGTTAAAAAAAAAACCACCAAAATACATTACTATAATACTATGCAAAAAAAATTATAAAAAATAAAAATAAAAATTAAACATGAGTTTACCTTGTCGAGAAGTGCCACAACACACACGGGTGTCATCTATGTATGTTGCTTGTATCCCCATCATCCATGAACCAACTGATGTATCTTCATGAGCATATGTCTTCAAAGATACACTAACAGAATAAAAATATATATATATATATATATATATATATATATATATATATAAATATACATATTATTCTTTTTATGAATCGAATTAAAACATAAATGTGACTTTTTTAATTATACTAATAAGTAATAACTAACCTGTTAATGTTAATATACTGAGCAAAATTTCTTGATATGATATAAAGTGAGCCACCTGCATGCCGAAAATACCTGCCCAATAAACATTTTTATAAAAATATTATGTATGTATGCATACATGTATGTATGTACGTTGTAGATCTGTTATTTGACATGATTTTAAAAAAAGAAAGAGGAAATTACTTACGATTTTGCATCACCAAACTTCCACCAATCAGGTTCATACCATTGCTTTCCTCTGAATTGAGAAAAAAGAAAAAGATTTTTTATTATATTTTATTTTTTAAAATTGAAGTTAATTATATTAAAGTAAACAATAAAGGGTACTTACTCTTCAGAAACTACTTCACCGGATTTCATGCATCCAATGTAAAGACTATCTTGCCCCTGACGACTTTCTAGAAGCTCAATTAAACCCTCTGAAAACCCAAAAAAAAAAATGATTATATAAAATGTACATTTTAGAATGAAAATATTAAATATATATTGTATTTTTGTTACCAAGATCAAGGTTAATATTGTTATCAACTTTTACATAAAACTCAGCATCCCAATTTTGGACAGCTGTACTGAAGAAAAACTTGGCTTTTTTAGGTGATTCTTCCTCAGCCTCCTCATGAGCATCCTGAAAACTTATGTAATTAAATATTTTTTCATGAAATACTTGATTAGAATTAAAATAAAATTTTTATAAACTTACAAGAATCAAGAAATCTTTTGTTGTGCGATTTTCTTCATCAATGTTGCGATCCAAGCTATCACCACGATTAGGACTGAAATTTTAGAAAGTTCATTGTTAAGATATTAATTTTAATAACAAATATTAAATATTAAGTTTAACATTGTTAAAAAGTAAATAAAAGAAAATGAATATAAAAACAGGAGTGAATTGGAAAACCTTCTGCCAATGATAAAACGTATGACTATTCCTCTTTCTTCAAGCTTCTTTAAGGAATCACCTGTTAAATTCAAGTGGCTTTGTAAGTTAATTTTTCATATTATAATATAAAGATTGTATTTTTATAGGTATTAAGTTAAACATAGAGTAACATTAGAAAGAAATTTAGAATATTATTTTGTTATGAACTGACCTTCAGGCATCCATGATCCTCTGAAAGAATTTCTTCTTAATTTGTTACCAAATCCAGTGTAAATGCCAATCACAGCAAGAAACTTTTTGTTAGAAGATGATTTCAATTGGTTACTAAGAAAACCTTGACTTTTTGCTAGTGTTATTTCCATCTCAGTTTCCACAATTCTTCTCTCTAAATCCCTGAAAAAGACGATTGTACCCATAAGATAGTTTAACTTTAACTCATCAAATTAATTCTAGAACATAATGCAAAAGAGAAATAGGAAGACCCAAAATTTACTTGCATCCTAGGACCATTAGCTTGTCTTCAACAGTAAGAACCTTTGGTCTCTGCCATTATTGAAAAAACACAAAAACATAGTAAAAAAAAGGATATAAGGTATTTTGTTAATAATTTTTGTGAGTTAATGATGAATTATCAAGAGTCATAAGTTATAAAAACAAACCTGGGAAGAATTCTTAATGAGCAGATTAGCCAATAATGTTCTGTTCTCAGCATCTTGCCACAACCTGGTAAGATCAAGAATGAACATTTCTCATATCCATTGTCAATTACTAATTATTATGTAATTAGTAATCTTTGATTTAACAGATGGAAAATGAAAACACATCTACAACAACTATCCTGAAGTAATTTATATAAGTTCATACCAATCATTAAAGCCCTAAATTATGATTTCAGCTGACAAAAGCAAAATTACATACACATAGACAGAAAATAAGATGATCAGAGAAACTATCAGAAGTAAACAGAAGGAACTTGTCTACAAATCATAAAATTCTGTAGTTTCAGTTCATCTCAATCATCAAATCACAGATAGCATAAAAGTCCGTTGACCACAGTAGAATCCAATCAGCAAGCCCTAAATTCAAATTTCAGTGGACAAAGGTAAAATTGCATTCACAGTTATTAGTTATAGCACACCTTCAGGATAAAATACGATCATTATAAAATTCAGAAGCAAACAAAAGGAACATGTCAGCAAATCCTAGAGTTCTGTAGTTTCAGTTCATTGCAATCATCAAATCGCAGAAAACATGGAAGTCCAGTCATAAATGCACACACAGACACACTTGCACAAAAATCGTACTGATTTATCAAATCACAAAAACGTAAATTGATCAAACAAATACAATACTAAATAGAGCGGATACCTTCCGGCGATGTAAAGCCAAGCGAGACAAGAGAAGAAAGCCAATAGAATTGAAGGTCTAGAAGAACTTTTTGATGATGACGATGATGATCTCCAACGTTGCTTTTCTGCTTTAGATATCGTCGTTGGCAAGCCCTCCCTGTGGAACGGAGGGCCGCTATCCATAATTTCCTCCCAAATCCTTGGTTTATGTGAACAAATTCAAAATTTTCAATTGAATTACGAAAGAACGATGAGAAAAATAGTGGTATCGATGATTAATTACGAATTCGTTTGTTTAATCGATCGAAACACACACACACACACACAATCAAGTCTCTGTAGAGAGAATCTAAAGCTTGCTTCTAAGGGAAGAGACTGCTTAACAACCTGATGGTGAACAACAATGGAGATCTGTTTTGGGCTGTATTTGAAATTGCCCTTTTATATTTTCTTTTCGCTTACTTGTTGTGAAAACGAAACTATTAAATCATTTAATTATTATAATTTCAAAATCGTAAAGCAAATCTAAAAATTAAATTAAATTCTATTTTAATATTTTCTGAACATTATGAAAAGAATGTCCTCATCCCCTATTTTAATAATTTTTTAATATAAACCCAACAATTCTTTTAAATGATTTAAAACTTTGGTACAACAACAATAACTAAACCATTTATTTTTAATGATAAAATAAGGATTTTTTTGAATTTATTCTATCCATAAAGTGTCTTTTTCAAGCATAAGAGGAAAATACGTATGAAAAATAAACATATCAATTAGTAGGTACGAAAATATTGTTGTGGGGTGCAATTTGTGAGACACTATTTAATTTGTTAATGGATTTTGTTAATTTTTTTAATAAAATGCTTATTATGGAACTTGTAACGGAAATATAATGGAACTACCATATTAAATGCTTGGCAGTTTATTATTAAGTCATTCTTTAAATATTGTAATTTATATTTTAAAGTATGTGTAACATATTTTTTCAATTAGCTTAGATTAAAATGAAATATTTGTTTTTTTTTAACAAGCTCTTAATTTAAATTTATTAATTATCTATTATTAATCCTTACAAGTTACAACTTCCAAACTGTCCTCTATAATATTTGGTGAAGTGTCATTTGAACAAAGCAATATAATTTTTTTTTCTCCATATTTTACATAGTTACATTTTATATATTTGAAGAATCATTTTTTTTTAATCTAAAATTCTGATCTTTTGATTATGTAAAAAACACAAATAGATCTTTACGTATTATAAATATTAAACCCAAAATACAAATACGACCATAATTAAATTCAAAATATCAATACTTTTGCATTTTTCATTCTTCAAAATTAGTTGTGAAACACAGATTTTTTAACAAAGAAAAATCAAGAATTATGACAAATTCTATTCTTTTACTTAATTACATTTCAATTTTTAGACAGAGTTGCAGAATCAAAACTTTAAACCAAAAAAATAAATAAATAAAAAATCCATCTCATTATACATGTTGCTAAAAGTTGTGTCCTAGATTACAAAACACGATACTATAGCTTTCAACATGTAAGATACATGTTGACATGATATCTATATGGAATCAAGAAAACAAACACAACACGTAAATAACATGTTACATGTATCCTAACCAAACACTTTCTTTCTTTGGTAGATAACTATTTATAAAATCTTTTTTTCTTTTTAAAAAAAAAAAAAAAAAAACATGAAAATGACATATAGTTCTTAAGATTAAACATATAAACAATCATCCAATATTCATGATTAAACATACAAAAACCACCTTACCCCTAAATAAAACAATCCTACATAAACGATAACAGTGTACTTCCGTATTTTTAGTGGGTCCCACAAATAAAATATCTATTCGAATAAATGATTTAATTGCTCCTTCCACTTCCAGGCATCAAATTTGCAATAGAAGGAACTCCTTGGTTTCTCATCTCTTCTTGAGCTTTTCTAATTTCTTCCGGATCTGCCCCCAATTAAAATTAAAACATCAATATCAAATATAATATTCCAATATAAGTAAAATGACGAAATTAGACATGGAATACACTTACCCATGTTCTCAACTAGTTTAGGCATCAAGAACACCACCACAACCATAAACCCAATCATCAAACCCATTGGACTTTTCACAATAGACATTACATTAAAAGGCTCCCTTACCTACACCATTTAAAAATAAATAAATAAATAAATAAAGTTGGTTGATATTTTTTTAGCAAGTTACGAAACTAACCTCGTAATAATTTTCCTCTCTCAGTGGCTCAAAAACCAGCTCATTCAGACCTCTTCTGGTCTCTGTGAGTGCTGCTTGAACCTTCCCTGGGTTTCTAGCACTCACATCTACACGCACCTGAACTCAAATCAGTAAAAAACATTAAGCCACAAGGGTAAAATGGTAATTTAAACAAAAAACATAAGAGAAAGGAGAGAAGACTAACCGGTGAAAATAAATAACCGATGGCATCGACTTCAATGAGGTGGGTTCCAGCTGGCACGTTATGGCTTTTGAGTGTATTATTAAGGAATTTATTTCAGTAGTCATAAATAAAAGATACATTTTAATGTTTTATTATAAATTTATAATTATAATAATTTTGTGAAATTAAATATTTTTAAAGGATACAATGAGAAGTAACCATCAGGCTTTAGAAAGGTAACATGTTGACCACCATTCAGTATGACTTTGGCATTGTTAGCCTTAACTGGTAGACCAAAGCCTTTTGCCATGAGACCTGTGGAATTAAATTTTACTAAAATTTATAAATAAAAGTTTATTTAATTGGAAACTGTATTTTATGAGGAATTTACATACCAGGGATTTTCACTCTGCCATTGATGGTATAACCACCTCCATTCCTGTAAATCAAGATAAGCAAACATTAATAAAGTTATATTTTAGAGCAAATTACAAGTTTGTTACATGAATCAACAGTATATGTTCTTCTACACACACATACACAGAGTATTGATGTGTAATTTCTACAATCATGGTGTAGATTTTTGAGCAAGAAGGAAGATAATGTTGGAGTAGCAAACCTTGAAGAACATGCAACTTTGGTTTAAAAGTATTAAGGGAGATAAATGCAAAAAAAAAAACAGGAAGATGACTGTGTGACAGGAACTTTACCAATAAAATTGACTGAGATTGGGAATTGAATTACATAGAATTTTAATTACAATAATTGAAAATTGACGTTGTAAAATATATTAACGCTCTATATTAAACAGATCGTTAAGCATATCAGAAGGATATGAGAATGCAACCAGTTTCCCATTCAGATTAGTTTATCGAATAGCTTTCTCCCGATTCAAGAGGATACAATATGGAAATTATACACAATCAGATCTTCAAATCAAATGAACATCAACAACAGTAACATTTAACAATATAATAATGGAACTGATATCTAATCCGACGACCTAATTAGAGATGTATCGACACAGACGAAGACATTCCATGATTTAATTGTTGCATAGAGAGTAACGATTAAAGCACTAGAGGTTATAGAGTGTCCTTAGATCATGTGTAAGAAAACAACAAGTTAGCGATTATTCAATTTAGGGCTCGTACAGAAAAAGTGTAAGAAAAGAAAAATCAACGTACCCAGTTGCGATTGCTACTGAAGAAGAACAGGAAAGACATAGAAAGCAGACTTGCAGGAGAAGTAATAGCAGTGAGAATGAATTCAGTTCGGATCTCCGTTGAACAGCCATGACGAAGAGAGAGCGGAGATTCCACGGTTTAGAAAGTGGAGTTCGGCTTTAGGCCTGTATTTGTACTTTGTAGTTTAAACTGGGGCTAACCAGTTGAAAAAAAAAAAAAAAAAAGTAAATATGTTATGTTAATTATTTGGGATATTGTAGAGAAAAACATGTAACTTTTTATAGCTAATTTCAATTTTTTTTTTCAAGTTTATTTCATAATTATTATTTAATATTGCTGCCCTCAAAATAAATAGACGACCTAGACAATAAAAATCTCATAAATTATTTTATATAAAAAAAATGTACCTTATGTTTAACCGAACAAATGAAGTTTTATTTTGTTTACCTTTTAATACCTCTTAATAATAGCCTAATTTGAATATGTCCATTTAAAAGTGTTTGTTTACCTCTTATTTTTATATCTTAATCTGAAAATGACCTCTCATTTGGTCAGACTATTGAGCAAGTCTGTAAAGAAAAAATGGACACGCATTCCCTTTTTACCCCAAACCTACTCATCAAACACCCTGTATTATTTCTCTCTTCTCGTGACTACTAAATATTAATCCTCCCTCTTCTTGCCTCTTCCCTCATCGACATCTCTTACTGCTAGCCCTATCGGATTCGCACACTGTGAGCGCTAGCACGCCGACGTCGTATATTGCCGGAGCAGCACTCGTAGAGCACACCATCGTCTCCGCCTTCTGTTCTTGGTAATCATATTCAGAAAATTGGTGTTCTTTTTCACTTTTCTTCTTGAAATAGTCGTCCTCTAGCCCCCATCTACCCTAATCGAAATTGCAGGTCAAAAATAGAACAAGAACATGGATACTCTTCTTCTCATTCTTGCCCCTCTGTTGTGTTTTTAATCAAAGAGACGGATCAACAGGGATTTCTGTGATCGAGATGATGGATGGAATTAATGATGGCAATTTTTGTATATGGTGGGCTTAGTAGAGGCAATCAACCAAAATCCACACTTTCTTTGCTTCAATTTGATGGGGTGGATGAATAGGGTTGGGGAATAGAAGTTGTGTTATAACATCAAAGTGTTTTAATAGGTATTTGTGGTAGTTTACAGGTTCTGTTAATAGCATATTGATATCAATAATCTACAATCAAATTGGTAAATCCATGGTCGAAATCTTAAGGGGTCAACATTGGATTCCAAGATCATACTTTGGAGCTGAGTTTGATCTTTTTTCTTCTTCTTGATACTTATATTACTGTCAAGTCATGAATTTTTTAAACTTTTAAAAGTTACGTGATAGAATTAAATAACGAGATGAAACTGATAGGCATGGTTTGATTTGGATTTGTGTTTACTTTGGTATTGGTAATTTATGCATATCATTTGTCATCTTTTTTCTATGGTCAAAACAAGCTTAAATTGTACATTTTAGTCGATGTAAAATACATGCATATTTATGCTCGATTTGGATATGTGTTTACTTTTAAATTCAACAAAAAATTAAACAGGAGGGTATAATTGTCATTTTTACAATTCTGCACAACAATTCAAATGTTCCAACCAATCAGTATGTTAAAATTCAGACCCTCTTAGAAATTCAGACATCTTGAAAATTCAGATTTTAAAAATTCAGATCCTACCAAACAACCACTTAGTTATATACGAATTACATCCAACTTCAAAGTTCCAACCTATCTTCAAAGTCCAAACAAAGTAATCTTAATGGGCCACAGCTCGTTCAGTCCATGCCAAAAAAACAACTTCATTTCCATAGCATGTTTTAACAGGAACAAGACTTTTAAATCCACACCAAGAGTCCAAGCTCCACAAAATCAAAATTGATGTTAGTGATCGTCTTCCATGATGGACCCGAGATTCCAAGTTTAAGTGGAATGAATTTGTGATTTCGGTTCGAAAGATGGAAGGATTTCACAAGTTGGCCCAATGATTATAACGGGGTTTTTTGTACATCCACCGTCACTTTGCAACTATAGAACTACACAAAATATCACTTTCACCGAACCAGATTGAACTTATTTAAAATAAGACCGGACTGAAAAAGACCGATCCAAGACCAGCTTGAAAAAAAAAGCCCATTATGAGACTAGTCCCAAAAAAGACAAAACCTTTTCGAAACCAACACAAGATCGGTCTAAAAAAAGACCGGTAACAAAAGTTTACAGACATACCATTTTTTTCTTAATTACATAATTTTTAATGACAAATTATCACACTTTTTTTTTCCTTTTATTGAACTTAAACGTATCATTTTTAATAACTTTTAATCTACCATTTTAGTGTTAATCATATATTTGTTAACGTAAAACTTGAAACCGAAACCAAAAAACCATAAAATGCCGAAAGCGAACTGAAAAGGCGCACGAAAAGACCACAAAACCCGAACCAAAAAGATCGAGACCGGCCCCAAAAAAAAAAGAGACCGGACTGAAAAGAGACCGGTCAAGGACCGAACGGTTCCGAGACCAACCCCCTAAAAACCGGACCATTTCATGTAACATCCAGAATCCAGGTATTTCATTTTAAGCCCTTGATGTATTTAAAATATGGCTAATGAGGATCCACCGTACGATCAGCATACATGTATGTACGTTTAGCGTACACAAGTATGTGCATCGGGTAGCTGAGACTCGTATGCGAGGCGTACGAGGCGAAAGGCTAAAAACCCTAATTCTCGGACTTGAGCCCTATTTAAGCTCATTTATGACCTTGGGCCTTTTTCTTCACTAGCCTCCATTGCTTTCAAGCGTCCCCAAAACCCTAGTTACCTTTGAGAGTGATCCTTGAGCTTAAAGGTGCCTAAAGTAACCCTTTTAGGTGTGTTAGCAAGAAGAAGGAAGTGGTGAGCAAGTCTTGGACATGGGAATATGTAACATCCCAAAATTTTCAACAATTTTAAACTTTTCAAAATGACCTTTTTACTAATAAAAATGTTTACAAAATTAGTGTTCTCAAACATTATTTAAAAATTGGGGCCAATCCCACATGAGTCTTATCCTAAGCTCATATTTTCCTTAAATACAATTTAGATTATCTTAAACAACCATTAGGACAACTTGGTCAAGGCATAAGTCAAAAGTCAAAGTTAACGCTCCGAGTTGACTCAACTCACCGAGTTCCCCCATTAATCATCAAAATCACAAAAAGTCGGTCCAACTCGTCGAGTTCACCCCAAACTCGCTGAGTTTCCTCTTTAGACAGCAGAATCGGGAAAAAATATTCCAACTCGCCGAGTTCATCCATGAACTCACCGAGTTCTTCATTCAGCAAAACCATTTAACCCATTAAGTCACCAATCTTGAAACTAAATGCTCCACCACTCAGATCTCAATCTGAAATATCTCCTGGTAGGGTAAAGTTTCTAACTTTACCCTTAAGAACCATTCTAATGGGTCAAAAACCCAAACCCTTAGCTTAACCAAATCATCCAAACAAAGCTTATGGATGCAGATATGGACCTTAAAGGCTGAAAGGTCATGTAAAGTTTCCAACTTTACTTTCATGCAAGGCTAGAAGAAGCTCAAAAGCTCAAAATAGGCCAAAAGAAGGGCTTAATGGATGCATGGAGCCCTTAAGACCATAAAGTTGGCACATTTATGCCACAAGAGCTCCCAAGAACCATGGATCTGAAATAATAACTCCTTTGGGACGACCAACACCCCATCAACCACTCAAACTTAGCTAAACCATGGGAACCAACCTTAACAAAGAGATCAAAGCATATAATAAACAAGGTTGAGACTTTATATCAAAAAAATGCTGGAAATAGAGCAATGAATCAAGACCTGAAAGCTCCTCTTGAATCACCACCTTGCACTAAGCTCTCTTTCTTTCAATAAGCTTCAAACACACCCGAAATGCACTCATAATGGGATCACAACACTCAAGGAGGTTCTAGGGTTTCGAGATTAGAGTAAGGGGTAATGGAGGATGGAAATGAGTCTGTCACAACTAGCCTTTTTAACTAAGGAAATTTTGTCCTCAAGTAAGCAATGACTATTGTGAGACTTGTGCTAGCACACCTAAGTGTACAATATGAGTTCCTAGGGAGCCATGAAGTATTAGTATGCAAAATCTCTCAAAGAATAGTGAATCTCTCCCAAATATCTCCAAGTATGTGAAATCTATCCCAAATCTCTCCAAGTATGTGAAATCTCTCCCAAATCTCTCCAAGTATGTGAAATCTCTCCCAAATCTCTCAACGTATCTCAAATCTCTCTCTTGAATCTCCCTAAGTACCTTCCTTAGTCCAAAACAACTCAAAATCGGAAGAGGAAACCCCAAAAGGAACCCTCTTGCTCCTAAACATCTTGCTCCTGAACCTCTTAGCTCCAGATTTTGGACCATTCCAGACCTTATCTCCATTTTGAGGTATTTTGAGGTCGGGAATGTAGCACCCGGTTCCTGGTATGTAATTTATTTTTGTATTTTTCATTTTTGGCCTCGGACTCGGCGAGTTGAAGGCCCAACTCGTCGAGTAGGAGTGGGTTTGGACACAAGATTTAAGTAGCGGACTCGTCGAGTCGGCGACCAGACTTGACAAGTAGGCTCTGACTAGACAAAACCCTAATCTGAGGGTTTTCACCCAATTTAATCATCTCTTTTAGCCACCACTCGTCCCTATTGCTCCCAAAGACCCTTCATAGCAAACCCTAAGTGTTTTGGTGCAAGAACTAAGGCTTTTGAGTGATTTTTGTGGGTTTTGACCTTAAGGTAGAAGGAAGAGCATAGAAGGATCAAGAGGAGACTACGGGATTCGAGTTTGGTTCATCATTTGCAGTCTTTGAAAGGTATAAAGTATGTACCTTGCTTGCTTGCTTGTTAGATCCCTTTTTGGGGGAAGATTTAGGGTTTTTATGCCATATGAGGTGACCACCCATGGTTTGCAAACATGGTTGGGGGTCAAAACTTTGGATCTAGCACTTGGAAAGAGTCACAAGGCAGATTTGGGTTGCTTTTGCACCCAAGGAAGGTCCCATGCAGCAAAAGAGCTATTTTAGAGCCTTTTTGGCTCAAAAGTCCCATTCATGCACGTAAAGTTCGTAACTTTACGTGCTAGATCGAGCTTAGGGGCTTGGATATATCATTTGGACAAGTGTTGAACATCAGAAATCGAGGATTTAGGGTGTGGACGCTATCGACTCGGCGAGTCCGTTCTTGGGACTCGACGAGTCCAAGGCATTTAGTCCCATATCTGTTGAGGGTCAAAAGAACTCAGTTGGGTGTTAGAAGGGTTGTAGGATGTCAGAAGGAGTGACCCAACGCTTTGGACTTAGTTTTAGACCTTGAGTTCATGGGACTCAACAAGTGCTAGAATAAACTCGGCGAGTCCAAGACAATTTCCTTATGTTTAAAGATGAACTCGACGAGTTGTTCATACAACTCGGCGAGTCAAGGTCAGGACTTGTTCATCTAATGAATGTGAACTCGACGAGTTGTTCATATAACTCGGTGAGTCGGATGAAGGTTCATCGATGTTCGTATAGAAGGGGAACTCGTTGAGTCGTTGCCAAAATCAACGAGTCGAGTCATGGATAAGGACGAGTAAAGGGTAGGGACTCGACGAGTTGACGACCCAACTCGGTGAGTCGGATCAATTGGAAGTTGACTTTGACTTGGACTTGGTTGGGGGTAAAATAGCCATTTTACCCTAAGAGTAGATATAAAATTCTGATTGAGTGTTTTGTGGGGATTATAGCTGGAGGATTTCCGGAGCAGCAACAGACAGAGGTTTCCCGTGAAGATTATCAACAACTACACGTTCGAGGTGAGTTACCTTCCAATAGGGGTGGGTCTAAGGCCACAATGTCGTCCCACCAAAGAGGAGTATTTAGAAGATGATTGTCTTTGTGATAATTATCTTGGTATGGTTTTGTGAAAATATGTTATGTGTATAGTAGGGATCAGTTTCCCTGATAACGGTCCTTAGGATCGAAGGGTAGGTCAGTACCCGGATATGCCTGACTGTAAGTCATATCTTGTTGTTGTATGCTAGTGGTAGGGGGTGGAATAGTCCCCAGCTGCCGGTTCAAAGACACCGGTGATAGTTATCGGTTGAAAGATACCGATGATGATTACCGGTTGAAAGATACCGATGACAGTTACCGGTTGAAAGATACCGATGATGATCACCGGTTGAAAGATATCGACGATATTGTATGGTATGCGGTATGATGGGGGAACTCACTAAGATGTGTGCTTACGGTTTCAGATTTGGTTTAAGGTACCTCTTCGTCTAAGGGGAACGAGTCGGCGGCGTAGCATCGCATCATACACGCACACATGATTCCGTATCAGACTTTCTGGGATTGTACTATGATTTTCATTACTTTTGATATCATGGTCTGGGACACAACATTATGATTTTGTAATGTGTTGCTTTATTGACAATGTTATGGTAAAATGTTTTAAAAATTATTAATTCAAAAATGAAATTTTTGGTCTTGAATTTTGGGATGTTACAGGGAACCCCACCAAACTCGTGTTTTTCTTAACTGAGACCCCTAAAACCTCTATTTAATGCTAAAATTAATTATTTTAAGCATATTTTTCATAAAAAAATGTTTAGGATTTTGGAAAACCTTATCCTAAATCTAGAAAAGGAAAAAGAGGTTGACTTTATGAGTTGATGGAATCTTCATTTCCCATGAAAATCATAGTATTCAATGCTTTACCCACCAAATATCCATGCGTGGACCATCAGATCCCCATGCACCAAAGATTCCCTCCATTTTTACATCCTCAAAGCAACGTCAGTAAGGATTTTAGACTTTCCATTTCCTCTCACTCCTCTCATTTTCTCTCAAATACTCATCCCACAAACAAAGTTAAGGATCTTGATGGAAGCAAAATTCTCAAAATTCTTCCTGGAAATTCTAAAGTAAGTTCTCCACTCATCTAATATTTTATAATATTTCAAGATGAATCCATATTATTTTATTCATAATAATACGTGATGATCATCCTTAGGAAAGCATCCCTCCTAGGGAAGTTCCTCATCTCAGCCAAAAGTTTAAGCTTGAGATCTTCACTCCATAACTCCAAACAACTCCTTAAATAACTCAAGGTGAGCTTCATACCCCATCTTTTTCAATGTTTTAATGTTTTAATGTTTTTATGGGAGAGTACAAGTCAAATCTTACCTAAATTCTTAAATGATTGCATATATACGTATGTTTATGTGTGTGTGTGAAATATTATTAAATGAATATTTTAGTAATATACTTATGAACGTATGAATTCTCAATTTCATAAAGAGCAGAGGACAAAAGAGCCTCCCAACTATTGGGTGTGTCCAACCTAAACCATTTATCTATGCCTTCATGTCTAAAGATAGAAGTTATAAAAATGGACCTTGATAAACGGACACCATATCTAATAATTTTCGAAAATGGAAACTTTGTGACTATTTGCAAACTATCAGGGAGTATTTTATAAATATTCAATATAAAGTTTGCGTCAAAATAATATACAAAAAGAGCCTTTATGACAGAAATATTTGCATGTCATAAGCTGTTGTCGTAAAACCTCCGAGAACATAAGTAATGTTCTATATGTCATAAAATGAAAATGCGTGTCATAACCGGCTGTTATAAATTTTATACAAATTATAACTTGACACTTTTTCTCTTGACTAAAATGACATATTTTTCAATAAATGAAAAGGAATAAACATGAGCACCCAGTTAATGAGCATAATCAACGATATGGAACGAGAACGATATTTTTATTCAATGAGTACGAATTTCATTATTTATCTAACAAATAATGGATCTCTAACGATTGGTCAAAAGATTGTTTATATTATAGTCAGACAAATCTCAAAAGTACCTAAATATGAAAATATTAGTGTACGTCTAAAGTCCTGTAAGGAGTTATAGCCAAAGTTTCTTGGAGGGAGAGCGGGAATTTGTGTATAGATCTATACGGGGTTGACACCCTGCACCTTTGTCGTTCGCTACAGCTAGACCGGCCAGTCTAGGGTGACAAATGTCTTTATCAAACCAAAGGCGCTTGAGAAACACCAACACATGCCTCGTCATGATTAGTATGGTTATAATGACTCACTAGAATATGTTTTATCAACTAGAAATTTATGCAAGGAAAACCTCATAAATAACTTTTGGCACGTTGTGTTGACTGTCCTACATGAGATAGGTGAATGTCCGCATTTGTTGTGTTGACTGCCCTACATGAGACAGGTGATGGTCCATATTTGTTGTGTTGATTGTCCTTTTTCATCGCGTAGAATGTCCACAATTGCCATGTTGACTCTTTCTCCTAACAAGTATAGAGTCGAAATCTTGCTATTTTACAAATTAAAAAGCGTAGGAATCTATCGGAAACATTTGAAAACGATAATCTAGCCTACACATATACATAGTCGGAAACTGGAATTTCGAATATTTTATAATAGAAAATATAAGATTTTATGGAGAAAACGATTCTTTTATGATTTCGATAACGATAAACTAGAACGCACACTCAATTTTACTCGATAAGAGGAACACGATTCTCAACCATATTTTCCTTTTGAACATAAGGGATTTTATTTAAACGGTTGACTATTACTATTCAAAAGGACTATTTTCATACACACATCGCTTTTATAAATCATACTACTTTTCAAAATCGCTCCTTGTAAGGATGAACAAAAGTAATGACATGCACACATATATCCATGATTTTCAAGGCAATACCTCAAATGATTTCATAGAAAATATCGGATTTTTTGAAAGTACAATGAGAACGATTCTAATAAAGTGTAAACGATTTTATACAAAAATGCTTATTAACTCACCAACTTTTTAGTTGACGCTTTTCAAAACGACTTGTATTCTTTGGGATATTATAAGCAGGTATCAAAGGACGCTGATGCTGGACTATTTAGCTGTAGTTTGGAATTTTTCTGCTTATGTCTCTTTTGTGTAATTCGAAGAACAAATACAATATGTAAAGAATGTAAGTTTGTTATCTCAATGTATGATGTTTGGATTGCTATGTTTCATATATATTCAATCGTTATAATACTGCACAATGAAGTCACCCGCCTCCGGACGTTTCTGTCGTCTGGTCCAGGGGTGTGACAGAGGCCAACACTTAGAACTTAAGGTGTTTAAATAGGGTGTAAAACTCTGAAATTAAGGTTTCTCAACTAGCGTCCAACTAGACGAGTTGGCCTTCACCAACTCGTCGAATTGATTCTCAAAAATGCACATGCCCAAGGTGTCCAACAGGTTGAGTTTCATTCCCTAAACTCGACAAGTTGGCCTTTAGCAATGATGATTTATTTCCATAATTACCTTTTTGATTCTCAAAAATGCGTGTGCCCAAGACCACTAAAGGAGGTCCTAAATCGGAAGAGTTTGCTTCTACATGGAAACGAAGATCTTCGAGAACTTATATTGGATCGAGAATGATTTTTAAAAGGAAATTAAAAATTTATCCTGAGAAAATACCGTAAATAGTCAAAAAAATAGGGGGTGTTTTCAAAAAATAGACATAAAAATGGACTTTTCCAGCTATAGACATGCATTCCGCGGAATAGTTTTTTTTTTTTTTTTTTTTTTTTTTTTTTTTTTTTTACATCGATAACTCGGGGTTTATAATAATTTTCCAACTAATTATTTTCAAGTAAAGATTATAATAGTATGATAATATTTTCTTAAAAATAATTTGTTTGGGAAATGAATATAAATCCCGAAGAATCGATGTAAAAAAAAAAAAAAAACACTAGAGATCCATTCCTCGGAGCTACCTCCGCGGAATGAGTTCATTCCTCGGAGGTAGCTCCACGGAATGGATCTTTAGTTTTTTTTTTTTTTTTTTAATACATTGATTTATTTACGATTTTGCCATTCCGTGAAGCTACAGTGGATTCCGCGGAGCTACCTCCGCGGAATGCATGTCTATATCCGGAAAAGTCTATTTTTTGAAAACACCCCCATTTTTTTTTTTTTTGACTATTTATGGTATTTTCTCATCTTTAAATCATTTGCCAAAAAAAAAAAAAAAAAAAAAAGGGGACCCAAATAAACACTAAGCTTGCGGATGACCCTTATTGGGCTGGATTTTAGCTTATATGTCGCGATTTTAATGTGGGCCAAACCCATAACATTTAAGATCGGAAAGGAAGTCTGTAACTTGGGATAGTTTGCCTCTATACTAAAACAAAGGTCTTCGAAAACTCATATTAGACGAAGAATGATTTTTTAGAGGAAATGAAAATTAGCATAATCTTCTAATCATTTGCCAAAAAATAGCAAAAAAAAAAAAAAAAAAAAAAGACCCAAATAACCACTTAAATGGCATATGAAACCTTATTGGGCTGAGATTTCAGCTTATGTGTTGCAATTTTATCGTGGGCCAAACCCATAAGATTTAAGGTAGGAGAAAGATTATCTTCATTTTTACATTTTCAGTTGAGAGTCAAACAAAAAATAATCATATTATAGCGGACAAAAACTCTTAATTTGTAATTTTCTTAATATTTATCTATGATAATCACAGATAAGTTATGTGTAAATTTTGTTTGATACATTCTTCTTTAAAGTTAGAGGAAATCACCTTATCTATGATTGTACATGGTCTATGCATAAGGTTATGTATTAATCTTGAAAATTTCGGATGAGTTAGAAGAAATCCAGAATGAAGTAGAGGAAATCTCAGATAAATTAGAGGAAAACAAAGAATTTAGAAAAATCACAAATGCTTTCCTCTAACTCATTTGAGATTAAAATTAGATCGTTTCATAAATATTAAACACCATTACATAAACATTGTTGATGCAGATGATTATTTTTATTTGATTTTTAACTGAAATTATAAAATTGAGGATAATTTTTTTCCCGCCTTAAATACAATAAGTGCATGACTTGAGCCACGATGAAATGGCATGCCTAGAATTACAACTCAATAAGGGCATATACAATTTCAATGGCTATTTGGATTATTTTTAACTTTTTTTTTTTTTTTTGTTATTTTTGTCAAATGATTAAAAGATTACACTAAATTTGTTTTTTTATTCTAAGTTTTTTTTAATGCACAATATATTTGTAAGTTTGTATTTGTTATACATCTTTAAATTATTATTTAATTCTGATGTTGACTTATTACAAATATTGATAAGATTGTCTCAACTCTCAACAATAGTTATTTATTGCTAATAATATTTAATATTTTCAAAAAAAAAAACTGTATAGGATATGAAATCGAACCGACCCGACCCACCCGGTCCCGACCCATTTAGAAAAGTTCTGTTAAACCAGATATGTTATCATGCACAAGCAACTCCCATGGCGAGTTCTCCGTACACCTGCGAAACTTTCTCCCTCTCTCTCTGCTCCATTACTCATGATTCCTCCCAATTCTTCGCTAAACGTTAGTCATTCATCTAAAAACAGACAAAAACGAGATCTGAATATTGTCTCGGTTCACACATTTTCGTAACGAATTCTCCTCATCAAACCTCAAACGAAGAAGAAATTTACAAAAAACCTAACGCATCGAATTCATATACATCAATCGATGTGTAATTGAGGATTCAGGTGATTGAAATTTAAAAATGGCGGGAAACGATTGGATCAACAGTTACCTGGAAGCGATCCTGGATGTAGGTCCAGGGCTTGAAGACAAGAATTCGTCGTTGATGTTGAGGGAAAGAGGGAAATTCAGCCCCACTCGGTACTTTGTTGAAGAGGTTATCACGAAATTTGATGAGACCGATCTTCGTCGTTCTTGGGCCGTGGTAATGTAACCTAATTCCATCATTTAATTCCGCATGATAAGAATTCAAGTTTGCGTAATGGTTAATCTTCTCGATTTGATCCGATTTTGCATATAATCTCTGGTTTCACAGAAACTTGATACAGTATTAACCAAGGGCAGATATGTTTAAGATTAATCGAGATATTTCTAGACTGTTCTTTAAACATTTGAACATGTAAGTTGGAAGAATTTATCATTATCCTAATTTTAATACAAATAAAAAAAAAGGTGATTTCTTGGCTGAAGATGTATATTTTACAGCGATTATGTAATGCTCAATTCGATCAGTTTTAATATATCAGCTTTAATACTATGTTGCTATGAATAGTGCCACCTTTATCGTTTGAAGTTTTAATGATTTATCTTTGATGATCTTATCTGTTTGATAAATTTTGATAATACGAGTGCATAGTAATGTTACTAAAGTTTTGATACCAAATTTAATTAATTATTTGACATAAATAACCCAATAATTTTATCATTTTATGAATGGATAAAGTCATAAAATAAGTTAGTATTTATACATTTCTAATAAATACCTAATTTATGTCATTTGTTAAACAACAATTTGATAACCTTTAGTCATATCATCAATAATTTGGTTTAATACAATAATACTAGCTAAGCTCTTTGCAAAATATATTATTTAAAATCACAATTCACAAAGTTTATTTATTATGGAGATGATAGTTGTATTTTGTTGATTTTAACCCGATATTATTTTGTCAAATATCATAACCCTATGTTCCAAATATTCATAGGCTTCGTCCATCCGGGATTCACAAGAACGAAACACAAGATTAGAGAATATGTCTTGGAGGATTTGGAACTTAGCACGTAGGAAGAAACAGGTTTTCTTTATCAATCATTATCTGATATTTTTAGATCAATGTCTACCCGAAGAAATGTTCTGTTGCATATACAAATATGCAACACAACATTTCCTTGTAACTCTTAAAAACTAAATTCTAAAAGAGGATTGTTTAATTTTCTCTTTGTGTAGCTAGGTGAAGAATCTCAAAATAGAATGAAACAAGAAAAGGGACAAACAAATGTAATTCTCAAACCGTTGCTTGCTGATATTTCGGAAGAATTATCAGAAGGAGAGAAAGGAGATACAATAACCGAACTTACACCAAAAGGCGTTAGCACTAAGGGTGGAATGAAAAGAATTAATTCGGTCGATGTGTTGAAAAACTTTGCTACTCAACAAAAGGAAAAGAAACTCTACATCGTATTAATAAGGTATGTATTTATTATTATTTTTATCTAAAATATAAAACTCATATTTTTCGTTCTAGTTTATTGCATCTATTTTCTTAACTAAGAACAAAAATTTTTACAGTCTCCATGGTCTCATTCGTGGTGAAAACATGGAGCTCGGTCGTGACTCTGATACAGGTGGTCAGGTAAAATTTAATAAATTTTTTAACAGTTAACAACTTAACTTTTTACTGATAAGTAATTTTATGTTGTAATAAAAATTTTGATTTGTTAGGTTAAGTATGTAGTAGAATTGGCAAGGGCATTAGGGGCAATGCAAGGGATTTATCGAGTAGATTTACTAACAAGACAAGTGTCAGCACCAGGCGTTGACTGGTCATACGGCGAACCAACAGAAATGCTAACTCCACTCAACGCCGACGACTATGAAACCGGCGAGAGCAGTGGGGCCTACATAATCCGAATACCCTTTGGTCCAAAAGAGAAATACATCCCAAAAGAGCACCTCTGGCCCCACATTCCCGAATTCGTCGATGGCGCTTTAGCCTACATCTTGCAGATGTCAAAAGTTTTAGCTGACCAAATCGGCGACGGAAAACCAGTCTGGCCGGCGTCTATTCACGGTCATTATGCCGACGCCGGAAACGCTGCTGCTCTTTTATCAGGCACTTTGAATGTTCCGATGCTGTTTACTGGTCATTCACTTGGTCGCGATAAACTTGAGCAGATTTTGAAACAAGGACGACAATCGAAGGATGATATCAATACTACTTATAGGATAATGAGACGGATTGAAGCGGAGGAGATAGCTGTTGATTCATCGGAAGTGATTATTACGAGCACTAGACAAGAGATTGACGAACAATGGGGTTTGTACGATGGGTTTGACCCTGTTTTGGAGAGAAAATTAAGAGCTAGGAACAGACGGAATGTGAGTTGTTTTGGTAGATTCATGCCTCGTCCAGTCGTAAGTTTCTTATTACTCGAAACGATTCTGATTAACTAACTCGATTTTTGTTGATTAATTTTGCGTGATTAACTCGAATTTTGCTGATTAATGTCACAGGTAATACCTCCGGGAATGGAGTTCAAGCATATTGTTTCACACAAAGATGATCCAGTCGGAACTCCAGATCCACCTGTTTGGTCGGAGGTTTGTTAATGGTTAACAGTCGGAATCAATTTCTTATGCGACTGTGATTTGTGAAGAAGATGATGAAATATGAATGTCTGGTTTTCAATTTGACAGATAACGAGGTTCTTTAGTAATCCACGCAAACCGATTATCCTCGCTCTAGCCCGACCCGACCCGAAAAAGAACTTGACCACTTTGGTGAAAGCTTTTGGGGAAAATCGTTCATTGAGGGAGCTCGCAAATCTTGTATGTTTTCTCTGTTTAGCTCTCTGTTTACATGACGACGTTGGTTTCACTTTCATTTATTTTACGACTATTTTGCAGACATTGATAATGGGAAATCGTGATGGTATCGATGAAATGTCTCCCACAAATTCAGCGGTTTTACTTTCGATTTTGAAGTTGATTGACAAATACGATATGTATGGTCAAGTTTCATATCCAAAACACCATAAGCAATCCGAAGTTCCTGATATATATCGCCTAGCTGCAAGAACCAAGGTATTGTGCTTCTACTTTCTATGATCATACATACGATTATGAAACTTCTACTTGTATCTCACATTGTTCGCTTCCGTGTATTCGATTTTAGGGTGTGTTCATCAATCCAGCGTTCATCGAACCATTTGGTCTCACTCTGATAGAGGCAGCAGCGTATGGTTTACCAATGGTAGCGACTAAGAATGGAGGTCCTGTTGATATCCAGAAGGTTCTTGATAACGGATTGTTAATCGATCCACACAATCAGCAATCCATAGCAGACGCGCTTTTGAAGCTTGTAGCAGATAAACATCTATGGGCGAGATGCAAACACAACGGACTCAAAAACATTCATCTCTTCTCATGGCCGGAGCATTGCAAGAATTATCTAGCTCGAATCGCTTGTTGCAGACCAAGGCATCCACAATGGGAAAGCTGTTCAGTAGGATACGAATACTCAGAATCACAATCACCTGAAGATTCACTACGAGATCTAAACGATTTGAAGATTTCATTAGACGGAGTGATAAACGATCAAGGAATCATCGACATCTATCAGAAAGCCGACGTGAATTCCCCAACATTCAAGCGGAAATTAAGCATCGGGAAAAAACTAGAAAGTTTGACCAAATTATCAGCCAAACTCGAGAAATCCGCTGCACATAAAGCCGAAACCCTAGCAAAATTCGCGTCTCAAGACAAACTCGAGTTTCCAGGATTAAGAAGGAAGAAATCGTTCATCGTTGTGGCTGTAGATTCCGGTATGACTAAAGAATTTCTGGAGATTATAAAGATGGTGATTGAGATTGCGAGAGTGGAGAAGCGGGAATTTGTAGGGTTGATATTATCAACAGCTGCATCGATATCCGAGATCCATTCTTTTCTGCAATCTGGTAAAATTGATCCATTGGAATTCGATGCTTTTATCTGCAACAGTGGTAGCGAGATCTACTATCCATTATCGTCATCGGGATTTGAAGGGAGTCCTAAGGAGCTTCCATTTGAGTTGGATTCTGAATACACTTCGCATATTGATTATCGTTGGGGAGGAGAACAGTTAATGAACACTTTACTTCATTGGGCTTCCACCATTAGTGAACGAAAGAAAGATAAAGAACTGGTTGTCCCAAGCGATTCAGGATCCATACATTGTTTTACATTCAGTATCAAAGATTCCGATCCAGTAAGTTATCATTCTCTAATCAGATTTTACAAATTTTTATATCTCATTATTTTATTTTATTTTTTGTTTTTTTTACAGTTACCACCAATAAAAGACCTTCGTGAGTTTTTAAGAAAGCAAGTTCTTCGTTGCCAGGCTATTTATTGCCAAAATGGTACCAAATTGAACGTCATACCTTTAGTTGCTTCTCGAGCCCAAGCCCTAAGGTATGTATTTGGTTTACAATTTAGTATAAGCTTTGTTAATGTTGTTATAAATTTATAATTGTCGTTTTGTTTTCAGGTATTTGTACGTTAGATGGGGGGTAAATTTGTCAAACACAGTGGTTATTGTGGGAGAATATGGGGATACTGATTATGAATGTTTACGTGGTGGAATACATAAAACGTTGGTACTAAAAGGAGTTTGCAATGAAGCTAAAAAGCTTCATAGCAATAGAAGCTATCCTCTTGAACATGTAATTACATGTGAAGGTCCTAATATCATTCAAGTTGAGGAATGCAACAAGAATCAAGTAAATGAAGCAATTATGAAACTAGGAGTTTTGAAAGTGTAGTTTTTTGACTCGTGTTTCTAAATGAAAATTGTTGCATAAAGGTTCTCATAGTTTAGTGCATATAAAATGAGGTTATTTGTTAACTCGATTTTTTTGTTTGATTGGTTATAAACGTATAATATAGGTTGTTAATTTTGTAACTATGTTCTTAGAAATGGATTTTTTTTATTTTATTTATTTATTTTAAATTCAAAGTACATTATATTTATGTGGGGTGTTGCTATTGACACCTAATTAAATGGTCAAAACCATTGACTCAAAACCACCATTGATTAAAGGGATAATGACTTGAAAGGGTAACAAACTTTCGACTTTTGTCACATTTAGTCACTAAACTTTTTTTCGTTATCTATTTGCCATTGAACTATTGAAACTGTTCACATTTTACCCTTGCCGGTCATAAGGGTAAAATGTGAACAGTTTCAATAGTTCAATGACAAACAGATAACGAAAAAAAGTTTAGTGACTAAATATGAACAAAATCGAAAGTTCGTTTCCCTCTAAAAAGTTCAATGACTAAATGTGAACAAACCTTCTCTTGTATTATGTTTTAGCAAATTATTTATTTTTGTTAAATTGTAGCAAAATTAGTTGATGAAGAAAACTATGAAATAAAAAAAAAACAAAACAAAACCCTGAAAATATATTTAAAAAAAAACAAAAAACCAAAACCGAAATAAAAAACCAATGGTTTGACATTTTCCGAAATAAAAAATCAAAATTTCCAATCTGATTTTGGTTTTACAAAAAAAAAATGAACCATTCTCACTGATGTGAATTATGACCATTGGTTTGGCATGCGAAATTTGTGACATCCCATGAATATGTAGTTACAACATCGTCTGAAATCGTAATTCATAGTAAGGGGTTAGAGTATCACCACATGAATACGTAGTTACAACATCGCATGAACTCGTAATTCATCACCTACAGGTTATTGGTCTGCTGGTGTTTCCACTGGGTTATCTAGAATAGTCTGTGGTCGCCATCTATACTCTGGTAGATGACTACATCGCCACATTGTTGGTAAAGGTTATGGTATCTCCTTTCATCCTACATCACATATTCATCATCATCTATTTACCTAATTATCACCACCTTTCTATCATCACCTATCTCTCATCATTTTATTTCATCACACACCAACTATTTCATCTACCCATGTTTCATCCGCAACATATTTGTAGATATAAAATAAATATACCATTTAAATCTTTTAAAACATGTATAAAATCGTTCATCCAGTATAGACAGCAAATATTCAAATAATATACACACATAGCACGTAATTGATATAAAATACTTCATATTTATGTGTAAGATGAAAGTAATTATATATACCATAAATGATTCCTAACTTTGAACCCCAAGGTTTACTCTACTAAAGCTTCATATTCTCGGCTCTCTGAACCTAGAAGGGTTCACATCTATCACACCAAAAAGCTAAAAGATAGCTCTTCCTCTCACTCTACACACTCAAGCTCGCTAGGGTTCTCACTTATGGGAAAGGTAGTCACAATTGAAGGCCATAAATGCCTTTAAATTTGGCTCGAGCCCAAAGATTTAGGGTTTCTGCCAATAGCACGAACTCGTCGAGTCGCCTCACCGACTCGTCGAGTCCATACATTAATTCGAGTCATCAGTCGTGACCTTACTCGACGAGTTGAGGCGTCAACTCGTCGAGTCTCTCTTCTTAACTCAAAAGAAAAATACTTAAGTGATGATACCTGGAAATCCGGATGTTACATTTTATTTTTTTATTTCATAGATTTCTTCATCAACAAATATTGCTACAATTAAACAAAAATAAATAATTTTGCTAAAACATAATACAATAGGAAGTTTCTTCACATTTAGTCATTGAACTTTTTAGAGGGAAATGAACTTTCGATTTTGTTCACATTTAGTCACTAAACTTTTTTTCATTATCTATTTGCCACTAAACTATTGATACTGTTCACATTTTACCCTTATGACCGGTAACAGCCGGTCATAAGGGTAAAATGTGAACAGTTTCAATAGTTCAATGACAAATAGATAACGAAAAAAAGTTTAGTGACTAAATGTAACAAAAGTCAAAAGTTCGTTACCCTTTCAAGTCATTATCCCTTGATTAAAACCCAAATTGAAATGACGGCCTACTTAATCTATTAAACAATTATATATTAAATTGTATTTTATGTCTTACTTAAAATGAAATGAAAAGTCTTTTAGTTTACGTTTTTTTTTTACTTATTATTATTTTTAACCAATGTTTTAAAACCCGGGTTTTTAGTTGATCCGGTGTGATGACCGGTTCACGGGTCAACCGGTTCAACCGGTTGAACCGTCAAGTCAACCCGGTTTATGATCTTTTTCTATTTTTATATATTTTTATTTTCATGCATAATCCATAAACATATAAAACCAATAATTTGATGTCCACAAAGTTTAAACATTGAAAAACATTAAAGAAATCGCAAACGGCTCGTTGTTTTGACATTCGATACTTGTATCCAACTATCAAAACCCTATTAAAACGGGTCAATCCGGTTTTAACCGGTTCGACATAGGCGGTCGAACCGCGGTTTAGGGGAAACCCGGCCGGTTCGATCCGGTTCGTATTTTTACAAAAAACCGGTCTCAATTGACCCGCCTTCTACACCGGGTCACGGTCCAACCGGCAGGGTCGACCCGGGTTTTAAAACACTGTTTTTAACAGCATTTTCCTTTCATATATATATATATATATATATATATATATATATATATATATATATATATATATATATATATATATATAATAAAGTCCTAATATTTTGGGTAATAATACAGTTTAATCCTAATTTTTATTTTTTAAATAGAAAAGTTTCGATTATTTTATTTTGCTCAAATTAACGAAAAAATTCTTATTTTTTTTAACATAAAATGATAGATTATCGTATAAAATTAGATAATGAAGACTTTTTTCTTGTTTAAAAAATTAAATTTTGGGATTAAACCACAAATTTTGGGATTAAAACATAAACTTATTTAATGTGATTCTAGAAAAAAACAAATATGGTTGTAATTTCTAAATATTAAATGAAAAAAATTATATAAATTTTCGGGTTGTTACAATTGTTTTCATCATTGTGACGAAGAACGAAACCAAAAGCACCGTTTAGCAAAATCAATGGCGTCCGATAGTAACGATTGAGCTGGAGGAGCCCAAACCAGTCCCATACGGTCCATGACACCGTTGGACAAAACACCGCCACCTATGACGGCCAATAGAGAAGCCACAGGCGAAGGAAGCTCTATAGTAACTGCGGTAACACCGAGGAGTCAACAGCCACCTCCGCCGCTGCCCACATCGTCAAAAACAAGCATTGGTACTACCACACAACCTTCATCCCAGCATCCAGGGCCAACTCAGGTGACGGTACCATTAGTCACACCCCTTCAGACGCCACTAACATTCTAGCCAACATCGACACAATCTCCAGCACCCCAAATGCCAACATTCTTCACACCGATAATGCAACACCAAGTACCAATCCCCTCAACGATGATGTCGGTAAACCAAATACCAAATGCCCAACCGTCACCCCATATTTCATTGCCGAACCACTGATGAGCTCACATCCGATGCTCCCGTTACCACCGCCCGCGCAAACCATGATAACCCCATCACCGGTTTTCTACCCTGCAATAGGCATATGGGGCGAACCTATAATTATTACCAACACCAGCCAACAACAAACTCCAGCAAGCCATCCTCTAACCCAATCTCAACACATTCCTCCCAGCAAACAACACATCAACGAAGAGGGCGCAGGCAAACAACACATCCCACTAATATAACATGCAGGGACCGCTAGCCATCCCAAACCAAGACTGTCTATCACGAAGAGGGCCTCATAACCAGGGCCTTCACGTGTGGACTCCTACCAGGCCCCTTGTCGCAAAAGCTCATGGGCAAAAAACCGCAGACGAGAGCTAAACTAAAGGAAAAGGTGGAACGATACTTGAGACAGGAGGAGGGAGAAGCAACGAAGCAAGCATATCTAATCGCCATGCCGACCAAGCGTCATAGCCCAACTCACACGGAGGTACTAGGCGGAAGCAGAAACTCTGGGCGAGGAAAGAGACAACAACTTTCTCGGAAACAAGAAGCTGATACTTCTGTTTTGAACGCTGAAGGTCATCGCCAAGCTCAGAAACACAACGCTCTAATTCAGCCACGCAAGAACCACACCCAGCATGTGCAGCCTCCATTTCACCAAGAAACTGGATACGCCGCGCACCTACAACGAGATAAACCATGGCCTGCACGGCAGCATCAGACATATTAGGAGAAAGGGCAGGGCTGCCCATGGTTTCCATGTCTGCAACGGCAGCTGGAGGGAAGGCATGTCGGGCGAACTCCACGGCAATGGCACGCACGGAGAGGCGGGACTCGTTATGAATACTCCAGGTGGAAACAAAAAGGGAAGGCCCAGAAGAACCTTCACCAGTGCCCCCGCCTGGAGAAATGGGAGTTTGTCCTGGGTCACTAGGACCCTTTGAAGGTGAGGAGTTAATAGGAACAGAAGAAGCAACTTGAGCAGGAACAACGGGTTGTTTAGACGCCCCACTGACCCCTTCGGACTGTTGAAAGTCTTCGTTAGGGATCACAACAACAAAGAGGAAGAAAACGCAGGTACTTACCATCGACGACGTAGAAGAAAACCACCATCTTGCTACGACGCCTCCAGGAAGGGCTCATCCCCACACCGGACAACAGAGCTTTAGAGTAATCCTCGGGAGATATCTGGAATTTCTTTTGGAAATCAGCAACACCCTGAATATGGGTAAACAACTTAAGAGTAGTGTCAGCGAAGGTGTTAGCACAGTAACGACCGCTACCGGCCAAGCCCTGGTTCACCCACAACCACTTGTCCTGCCAATGTTTGGGTGTTTGCCCATAAACCCTAAACCCTATCTAACTTGACCGTCGGAGCGTCTTTCCGGGAGCCTCCTCCCGGGAAATAGTTGACTGCCTTTCTTTCTTGTGATCTTGAAGAAGTCACACGGAATCCATTAGAAGAGCTTGGAGAGGAACGATAGCGAGGTCACATCACTAACATATATGGTGTAATCGTCTATTTTTTAGATAAGCAAGGTTTGTTGACTTATTTTCCATTTTAACATGGTCCACAAGAAATATCACATCATAAATCTATTGTTATCGCATACATTCAAAATAGTCATTATGTGAAAATTGATCTACATGAATTGCATCCAATGCCTACATTTTTGCCACTTTGGCGTTACTACAGATTAGGGCGTCTGCTGGATGAGAAATAATGTATAATTATGGACTGAATGCATATATTCCACCGAATGGACCACATAATAGTTGTAATTTTAATATAGTTGATATCTCTAATAATTAATTAAATTAATTTATACATTATTAATATTACATATTTTATTGTCAAATTTAACGTATTTCTAATAAAATTAAAATATGATAGTGTTTGAAAAAAACAATATTAAATAAAAATTATAATTTTTATTTATTGTAGTGTTTCGTCAAATATAATTGTAATTGTGTTTTTTATTATGTTTTTGCTTGACATTAATAATAATAAAAAAAGACTAGGCATATGATGAATATCATAATTTAATAATTATCTATACAGAGATTAATCAACTAATTGAGACCAAAACACCTATCGCCTAAGAAATAATTAAATAGTAATACAACCTTAAACAATATAGAAAATAAAAACAAAATAAGAATATTAAACTAATCAAAAGATAAATAAAGAGATAATTGGATAGTTTATAACAAATCTATTTTTTTATCATAGGATTTTTTTAAATATTATAATATAAATAAATAGAAACATAAAATATGTACAATAGTTTATAGTTTATGACGTATTACATTATCAATTACGCTATGTGAACTTGTACTATGACAAAAAAAAATTGAAATTATATAATCATAAATATTAATATAAAAAATAATTATCTTCAACAAAAAAGGGAAAATGATTTTAACGGTTGTCGAGACAATCTTAAACTTATCATTCATATTATTGTTTTCACCCTGATTATTAACATTATTAATATTTTTTTACTTTGATTTTTATTTTACTGGTTTTGAGTTGACAATGGTTTTAATATGGTGTATTTAGAATCCCCAAAAAGGATGTTTTTCATTAATTTAGGTATTGTTTGTTTTTTAAAAAGGTAAAATGTCTCTACTATGCTGATTACATCTACAAAATAAGAGGTAAATTAAAACGGAAGGATAATTTTTTTTAAGGACAGTTTTTTTTAAGGTTGCAAGCTGTTAAAATTTTGAAGTTAAATAAATTGATTTTTTAAATTTAAAAGAATTTCTTTTTGGCAATTCTAGTTTAACAACATTGAAATTTAAATGTTTTTTAAAAGATTTATTTCATATTTTGCATTAACAACTCAACAAATCATATCGTAAATATACCATATTTTGCATTAGTAAATGAAACGTTAAATTATGTAATAATATTAAATATATCAAATGCCACTTAAATAGAACATGCAAATGTCTATGAGTTTTGGAAGAGCTAGTGTTGTTTCTTTTGAAAGAAGTGTATGCGCATACCTAATTTTTAGATCCACGAACTTGTAAAAAACAAAAAGTTTGCAGAGAAAAGATCTTCTTGTCCGTCGACAAAAGAGACTAGGAAGAGCTTTTAGAAAAAAAACAAAAAAAAAAAAAAAAAAAAAAAAAAAGAACAACAAAACAAAATCAAAAAGAACAACACCTTAAACATTGTACTTTAGTCCATTGGCTCTCAATCTTTCCTTGATTCTTCCAAATGGCTCTAACTGAACAACCAAAAATATGGTCCCAAAAAAATTTGTTTTAAAAATAGATAAGACAGAGTTTTCAATATCATTCATACATCCCAACAAAACCAATGTATCAAATGTTATAAAAATTAGAGTAAATGTCATATGCGGAATCCGAATGGTGTGTGTGACGTAGTCAACCCGAGTTCTTCCCTTTGGAACTATAAGTACTTGAAACATAAACTAAAAATCGTAAGCACAAAGCTTAGTGAGTTCCCCAAGATACCGGCTACCAAACATATCAAACAACGGGCCCCGTCCACACTCGCAATACGGCCCCCGCCCAATGAGATACGGGCCCTACCTATACTCGCAATACGGGCCCCGCCCAATGAGCATACTTATACTTATGAGTTTTGAGCATAACAACAATCCTATGGTGCACATACAAACCCTAAAGCTTTGGATATAGTTTTTCTAATTGTACATGCAATAATCATCCAAATCTTGTAAACCCTAATCTAGCATACATAAAATCGAAAATCATAACTAAAAAAAAGTTAGGATGTTACCTTTAAGTTGTAGCTTGATCTTTAACCTTTGAGAGCTTTAGTATCACAAGCGTAATACCTCTAATCAATCACAAACACCAAGAAGTAAGTTGGAGAATATGAGAGAGAGAGAGAGAGAGAGGAGGAAGAGGAGGAGGAGGAGGCTCAAAATCAGCTCTAAGATCTTCTAGGGTTTTTGGTAGCCGAAAATATGATGCCAAGGGGTCCCTTATATAGCTGAAGAATTAGGGTTTCAGTCAAAGACCTAATCCGGTTGCGTAGGCTCTAAGCAGCCCATAAGATACTTCCAAAATCCTTATCATGGACGCAATCCCTATGGGTTATCCATAAGATTTCGTCCACCCATATCCTTAGGGATCTTCAACCCATTTTGCAATTATTACATAATTACAATATCAGTCCCCTTAATTTAATTAATCTCTTTTAGCTACAAAATTAATTCTAAATTAATTCTAACCAATATTAATTAAGCAATATGATTTCTCTTTTAATATATTATTCACATAATATATAAATATGTAACACCGAAAATTTTCAAACAAAATTTTCAATTTATATAAAACATAATTCCATTGATATTCATAAAACAACCATTTTAATTATCCAAACAAGACAATACAAAATCCCAAGATCATGATATCAAGCTCCGAATATGTGTGTGTACGGATCAAGCCGGCGCCTTCCCGCGGTCGTCACTAGTACCTGAAACAATAACATCAACACTGTAAGCACAAGGCTTAGTGAGTTCCCCAAAATACTACATATAACACATATTAGCCACTCGAGGCTATAACTCTGTGGGTCCGTGCACCCAAACTCTGTGAACCCTCAGGTTCTAACTCTGTGAACCTTCCGGTTCTAACTCTGTAAACATGCACAACATCAATCACATAGAAGTAATGCAGTGCAACACATAGCATACAAATACTCTATCACATAACTCTGATTACCTACTCAAGGTAAAGTATAGTGAGAAGACTCACCTCGCGTGTCTCGGTAAATCGTAAACCTGAAATCGCTAATCACTCGACCTGTCGAGCTGTCGTCCCCCCTATAGCACAATACACCTCTAATTAACACTTTCCCAACTAGGGTTGACCACACTATAACAAGTCAATCTAGGTCAACGATGGTCAACGGTCAACGGTCAACTTTGACCGGACTCGGCGAGTGCACTATAGCGACTCGGCGAGTCTGAGCGCATGCACCAATTTCCCTGGAACCCTCCCCTGACACGTCGAGCATTTCCCTCAACTCGACGAGTTCCACCTGGCACGAGTTGTGGGGCCACCACGACTCAACTCGCTGAGTCTCAAGAACAACTCGGCGAGTCCGGTTTGACTCGGTCCACCTGTCCATTCTGACTCCCCCTTGACTCACTGAGTTCACCTTTCCCAACTCGGCGAGGCCACTCACAGAGTGGTCGGGCAACATTCATGCTACTCGCTGAGTCTGTTCTTCGGACTCGGCGAGTCCATGCCATGCACTAACTCAATCTTGCTCTAAAGGTCAGATCCAGTTCATTAATCCATAGATCCAGTCCCTCCAAGCTCATTTAGCACGTAAAGTTACAATCTTGATGCACATACAACCTCTATATGATTATATATGATGTTTATGACTCAAATATTACAACACAAGGTCAAAGACTCTATTGCCACTCATAAAGCTTGATGAGTGAGGCTCTCTGGACCTCTATGGATCCAGATCCATGGCCTCAACTCAAAGAGGGAACCAATGGGCATCAAATCATCCCATAAATGACCATCACAAGCCCTAAATTGCATCATGCTTCATTAAACAGAAAATGGTCCGAGATAATACCTCTAGAGTGATGATCTAAGCTCCAAATCCACGAAATAGCAACCTCCTTTGCTTCCTCTTGCCTAGGGTCTTCTTCTTCTTGCTAAACAACACACACAAGATCAAGAATAGCTCTCTTCTCTTCACAAATCGCTCAAGAACTCTAGGGACACTCACTGAGGGTTGGGTGAGCACAAATGACGGCCATAAGGCCCTTTAAATAGGCCTCAAACCCGGAGATTTAGGGTTTCATCACCCACCGCAGACTTGCCGAGTCCAGGCGCGCTCCATTGCCCAAACCCGCGTCCCTACTCGGCGAGTCTGAGCTCCAACTCGCCGAGTCCCCTCTCACAAAACAAAATTAGATTTACAAGATACCTGGTAAAATCCGGATGTTACAACTCTCCCCCACTAGAACTAGACTTCGCCCTCGAAGTCCCGCTCTAAAACAACTCCGGATGCTGCTCCCACATCATACGCTCCGGCTCCCAGGTCATTTCGGATCCCCTCCGATGTTGCCACTGAACCAGTACCAGAGGTACCTCCTTGTTCCTCAAAACCTTGATCTTCCGATCCCTAATGGCCACTGGTCTCTCAGCATAATTCAGGCTTGCATCTACCTGAATATCCTCTAATGGAACCACTGCCGAATCATCGGCTATACATTTCCTCAACTGCGATACATGAAAAGTGTTGTGAATCTGCCCCAACTCTGCTGGTAACTCCAGCCGATAGGCTACCCGGCCTACCCTTTCGATCACACGAAATGGACCTATAAACCGGGGCCCCAATTTGCCCCTCTTACTGAACCGGATCACTCCTTTCCAAGGAGAAACCTTCAGGAGAACAAAGTCGCCGACCTGAAATTCCAGCTCGGACCAGCGTTTATCCGCGTAACTCTTTTGTCGGCTCTGAGCGGTCAATAACCTTTGCCTGACCAGCTGTATCTGCTCTGTCGTCTGATTCACGATCTCTGTACTGCCCATTACCCTTTGCCCAACCTCTCCCCAACATATGGGAGTCCGACACCTCCTACCATACAACAGCTCAAAGGGCGGCATACCGATGCTCGAATGATGGCTGTTATTGTAGGAAAACTCTGCCAAAGGCAAATACGTATCCTAAATACCCCCAAAGTCCAATACACATGCCCGAAGCATGTCCTCAAGTGTCTAAATCGTCCGCTCACTCTGGCCGTCGGTCTGGGGGTGGTATGCGGTACTAAAATGCAGCTTAGTACCCAACTCTTCATGAAATTTCTTCCAGAAGCGGGAAGTGAAACGCACATCGCGGTCTGAAACGATCGAGATCGGCACCCCATGCCGAGATACAACCTCCCTCACATAAATCTCTGCCAACTTCTCCGCCGAAGAACTCTCACTGATGGCAAGAAAGTGAGCGCTCTTCGTCAACCTATCCACAATCACCCAAATTGCATCGAATCCTCTGGCAGTCCTCGGCAATTTGGTGATGAAATCCATAGTGATCTGTTCCCACTTCCATTCGGGAACCTCCAATGGCTGCAACTTGCCATGCGGTCTCTGGTGTTCGGCCTTTACCCTTCGACAGGTCAAACACCTCTCGACAAACCATGCGACATCCCTCTTCATACAAGGCCACCAATACTCCTTCCTTAGGTCCAAATACATCTTTGTAGCCCCGGGATGGATCGAAAATTTCGATCTATGAGCCTCCTCCATCAATGTAGTACGTGTACCGCCTACAAACGGTACCCAGATCCGGCCCTGATAAGTCATAAGGCCTCGACTATCCGATACGAACTCCGAAACCAACCCAACGACCTGCTCTCTCTTCTGCATCTCCGGACGCACAACCTCGGCCTGTGCCCCACGAGTGGCGTCCAGAACTGGAGCTATCACAGTCAATCGCAAACATACATTTCGCAGTGGAGCACTCTCCGCCCTGCGACTCAATGCGTCGGCTTCCACATTAGCCTTGCCCGGGTGGTACAAAATCTCGCAATCATAATCCTTGACCACATCTAACCACCTTCTTTGCCGCATGTTTAGGTTAGGCTGATCCATCAGGTACTTCAAGCTCTTATGGTCCGTGTAAATCGTACAACGAACCCCATACAAGTAGTGCCGCCAAATCTTGAGGGCGAACACCACTGCCCCCAACTCCAGATCATGCGTGGGGTACCTCGTCTCGTGAGGCTTTAACTGCCTCGATGCATATGCTATCACATGACCCTTCTGCATCAGTACCGCTCCCAGTCCTAAAATTGATGCATCACAGAATACCACAAAACCCTCCATCCCTTCCGGAAGAGCTAATACCGGAGCTTCACACAACCTCTGGCGAAGCGTCTCAAAGGAGGTCTGCTGCTCGGGACCCCATAGAAATGTAACACCCTTCCGGGTCAATCTGGTGAGTGGAACCGCAATCTTGGAGAAATCCTTAATAAACCTCCGATAATACCCTGCCAACCCAAGGAAACTCCGGATCTCAGAAGGTGACCTTAGCACCTCCCACCTCATCACTGCGTCAACCTTGGCCGGATCGACCAATATCCCCTTCTGGTTAACGAGATGTCCCAGAAACTGGACCTCCCGCAACCAAAAATCGCACTTGGAAAACTTTGCATACAGTTTCTCCGATCTCAAAACTCCAAGAACCTCCCTCAAATGCTCCTCGTGCTGCTCTCTAGATCTTGAATATACCAGGATATCATCAATGAACACAATCACCGACCGATCCAACATCGGCCGACATACCCTGTTCATGAGGTCCATGAACACAGCCGGGGCATTGGTGAGCCCAAAAGGCATCACCACAAACTCATAATGCCCATAACGCGTCCTGAATGCTGTTTTCTGGACGTCCTCGTCCCGTACTCTCACCTGATGATAGCCCGACCTCAAATCAATCTTGGAGAACCAAGATGCTCCCTGTAACTGATCGAATAAATCGTCGATCCTCGGCAACGGGTAACGGTTCTTGACCGTCAACTTATTCAGTTCCCGATAATCAATACACATGCGATGCGAGCCATCTTTCTTCTTCACAAACAGGATGGGTGCTCCCCACGGCGAGCTACTCGGCCGAATAAACCCCTTCCCCAGCAGCTCCTGAAGCTACGAGGATAACTCTTGCATCTCTGGAGGCGCAAGGCGATACGGCACCTTAGCGATAGGCGCGGCTCCCGGAACCAAATCGATACCGAACTCCACCTGCCTCACGGGAGGCACACCTGGTAACTCTTCGGAAAAAACATCTGGAAACTCACGCACCACCGTAACTTCATCCACTGAACTCGGTCTTTCGGAGATCACTCGCGTATCCATTACATATGCCACAAAACCCTTACAGCCCTGCTGTAAACACTGCCTCGCCCTAGCAGCCAAACAAAAGGCTGATCCAGAACGTGTACCCTCGCCGTAAACTGAAAGAACTCCCCCACTAGGATCTTGTATAGTCACCAGCTGACGCTCGCAATCGATAACCGCACCGAATCGGCTCAACCAGTCCATGCCCACTATAACACAGACATCACCCATCGCAATAGGAATCAGGTCGATTGGGAACTCAACCCCAAAAATCTCCAATACACATCCCCGGAGGACCTCTGTGGCACGAATCACTCTGTCGGCGGCTATGGAAACCCGCAGGGGACGACTCAGTGCCCCACGACTAGCACTGATATGCTGACTAATTGTCAAAGATACAAAAGATCGACTCGCACCCGAGTCAAATAACACTAAAGCAGGTACAGAATTCACAAGGAAGGTACCTATGCATAGCTTAATATAAGCATAATATCTCAACACCATAAATAAATAATAAAAAGGAAACGTACCAGCCACAATGTCGGGTGCAGCGCGGACCTCTTCCGCAGTCAGCTGAAAGGCTCTCCCCCGAGCCCTCGATGCCTCGGCCTTCACGGGCCGACTCTCTGTAGCAGTAGCTCTGATGGCGGCGGGAGCAGACCCCTGAGATGCTCCGCGCAGCAGCGGACACTCTGCCTTCCGGTGTCCGGTCTGGTTACAGTGGAAGCACACTGTAAACCCCTTGGGGCAGTCCTTGGCCATATGCCCCTCCTTGCCACATTTGTAGCAAGACCCCGCTCGACAGACCCCATCGTGACCCTTGCCGCACTTTCCACAAGTGCGGCCCTTCTGGCTCCCGGGTCGGGGATCAGCGGGCTTAGCCCGCTTGGCTGCCGGCTGGGACTGTGCCGGCCGCCGATCCCTCCCCAGAGACTCCGCCTCCTCCCTGGCCTGAGTCTCAAGCTCAATCTCCCTCTTCCGAGCATTTGCCTGAAGCTCGGCAAATGTCCGATACGAGGAGTTCGCAGCGAACTCCCGAATATCCCGTCTCAGAATGCTAAGGTAACGGCTCATACGTGCCTGCTCAATGGACACGTGCTCAGGGCAGAACATCGCCCTCTCATGAAACATCCTCGTAATCGCTGTAACTGACTCGGTACCCTGCTTGAGGGTCAGAAACTCCTGTGCCAGACACTCCCTCTCCACCTGAGGAACGTACTCATCTCGGAACATGGTAGTGAACCTCTCCTAGGTCACTGCCGAAAGCTCAGTCGGTGTGAAATGCGCCGTCACAAACTTCCACCAGTCCTTCGCTCCCAAGCGAAGCTGGTTCAGCGCGAACCGAACCTTCAAATGCTCAGGGGACGAGCAAGTGAAGAAGCATCCCTCCATATCAGATATCCACCTCATAGCTGCCACCGGGTCCTGCGTACCATCAAACTCTGGTGGTTTGGTGTTGCTGAACTCCCTAAACAATGACGCATCACCTCCCTGGGGCCTTGCCGCAGCAATCGCCGCGGTAGCTGCTGCAACCGCAACCTCAGAAAGAGCGGCATAGCGCTCGTCAAATGTCTCAATCAACGCGGTCTTAATAGACCCAAACATCTCTGGTAACTCAGCTCTGATGACCGCAGCCACCTCCTCATGAATGATCTGTCGAATCTCCTCATCGCTAGTTCCGGCATCCTCCGGCATGTGACGTGTCCTCACCATGATCAACCTTTGAAATACAACATGCGATAATTAGAATTTACTCGAACACTCTTACATTCGACAATCCACCCCTCCTTGATTCTTGGTATCCCAAGATTCTTATTTGGATTGTGTACCGCACCGATGCTTTCAGTAGTACGGGCCCAATACTACTGTCCGCACCGTCTCAGTACACACCCTAAATCTTCCTCTTCGGATCCCAATCCCCAAGTACTCTAATACTCTTAAATCACTTTGTAACAGATCTCACACAAAGTCCTAGCTGCTACCTAGATACTCTCAACACCTCATAGCAGCTCACCCTTTCCTAGGCTAAGGCATCACAAAACAGGCCACTCTAGTCCTATCAGCAATACCTAGCATACTCTAGCATGCAAACACATCACATTAATAATAATTATCACGTAATATAAGGTATTTGGGAATTCACCGTTCGGGCGCTGGCTGATCGTACACACGTTCCTCCCTGGAAAATCTTTTACTCTTAGAAAATTTTGGTTTTATTTTGAAAACATCTCTTCAATTCCTCAGTTTGAGTTCAAATACCCCCGAAGGTGTACCCGAATCCCTCAAACCAAGGCTCTGATACCAATTTGTAACACCGAAAATTTTCAAACAAAATTTTCAATTTATATAAAACATAATTCCATTGATATTCATAAAACAACCATTTTAATTATCCAAACAAGACAATACAAAATCCCAAGATCATGATATCAAGCTCCGAATATGTGTGTGTACGGATCAAGCCGGCGCCTTCCCGCGGTCGTCACTAGTACCTGAAACAATAACATCAACACTGTAAGCACAAGGCTTAGTGAGTTCCCCTAAATACTACATATAACACATATTAGCCACTCGAGGCTATAACTCTGTGGGTCCGTGCACCCAAACTCTGTGAACCCTCAGGTTCTAACTCTGTGAACCTTCCGGTTCTAACTCTGTAAACATGCACAGCATCAATCACATAGAAGTAATGCAGTGCAACACATAGCATACAAATACTCTATCACATAACTCTGATTACCTACTCAAGGTAAAGTATAGTGAGAAGACTCACCTCGCGTGTCTCAGTAAATCGTAAACCTGAAATCGCTAATCACTCGACCTGTCGAGCTGTCGTCCCCCCTATAGCACAATACACCTCTAATTAACACTTTCCCAACTAGGGTTGACCACACCATAACAAGTCAATCTAGGTCAACGATGGTCAACGGTCAACGGTCAACTTTGACCGGACTCGGCGAGTGCACTATAGCGACTCGGCGAGTCTGAGCGCATGCACCAATTTCCCTGGAACCCTCCCCTGACACGTCAAGCATTTCCCTCAACTCGACGAGTTCCACCTGGCACGAGTTTTGGGGCCACCACGACTCAACTCGCCGAGTCTCAAGAACAACTCGGCGAGTCCGGTTTGACTCGGTCCACCTGTCCATTCTGACTCCCCCTTGACTCACTGAGTTCACCTTTCCCAACTCGGCGAGGCCACTCACAGAGTGGTCGGGCAACATTCATGCTACTCGCCGAGTCTGTTCTTCGGACTCGGCGAGTCCATGCCATGCACTGACTCAATCTTGCTCTAAAGGTCAGATCCAGTTCATTAATCCATAGATCCAGTCCCTCCAAGCTCATTTAGCACGTAAAGTTACAATCTTGATGCACATACAACCTCTATATGATTATATATGATGTTTATGACTCAAATATTACAACACAAGGTCAAAGACTCTATTGCCACTCATAAAGCTTGATGAGTGAGGCTCTCTGGACCTCTATGGATCCAGATCCATGGCCTCAACTCAAAGAGGGAACCAATGGGCATCAAATCATCCCATAAATGACCATCACAAGCCCTAAATTGCATCATGCTTCATTAAACAGAAAATGGTCCGAGATAATACCTCTAGAGTGATGATCTAAGCTCCAAATCCACGAAATAGCAACCTCCTTTGCTTCCTCTTGCCTAGGGTCTTCTTCTTCTTGCTAAACAACACACACAAGATCAAGAATGGCTCTCTTCTCTTCACAAATCGCTCAAGAACTCTAGGGACACTCATTGAGGGTTGGGTGAGCACAAATGACGGCCATAAGGCCCTTTAAATAGGCCTCAAACCCGGAGATTTAGGGTTTCATCACCCACCGCAGACTTGCCGAGTCCAGGCGCGCTCCATTGCCCAAACCCGCGTCCCTACTCGGCGAGTCTGAGCTCCAACTCGCCGAGTCCCCTCTCACAAAACAAAATTAGATTTACAAGATACCTGGTAAAATCCGGATGTTACAAAATAAATCATAATCAACCTCTTTCTCCATAATTCATCCAGTCAAGTTGCTTTGGTGAAGGCAACCTAAAAGGACCATGCTATTATCGGGTCAAGTACATACCAAATATGGTTATGGGATTAGACACCTAATCCAACATATACAAGCACATACAAGTATCACACAGACAATAAGTATATCAACATAATCATGAAGGGTCGGTCTTGGTGCCTTAGACCCGCTAAATTCGATGAGGAAAACTCACCTCAAATGCTAAATCTCACAGAAGGATATCCCTAATTGCTATCCTAACGACTCCTCGAGCTATCAAAACAAAAATAACCCTCAATTATTACTTGGGTTCCAATCAATATCCAATATCCCATACTTGGGGTAAAATGACCATGCCTAATTTGATCCATAAATTAAGGCCCAAATTCATAATATAAAATGCCCAATCCTAACTAATCAACCAAGGTCCAGATGGCCCATTCATGGCCCAATTTTTCAAATTGGACCTAAATCCCTCCAATAGGCCTTACTCTAAAGCCCAATCATTCATTTGGCCCAAAAACCTACTATCAGGTGGCCCATTCAAACCCACAACAACTAAGTCTAAGAAATGGTCCAAACTGAGGCCCAAAGCAACACCAAGCCCACTTCCTGAGTAGCGGGGCGTACTCAGTTGTACGCTGAGTGTGCACGTTGCATGGCTTGTACGTTGTGCGTACGAGCTTGTACGCCTAACGTACTCACTCATTAAGCTCTTCCTCCAATTAAGTTCTTAACTACTTAAGTCTAACAGTCCCAATCACAGATCTGAGCCATATCCATCCTCTCAAACCATAAATTCGACAACTTGGTGGCTTGCATGCCCCAAATGAACCCAAACTCGAAATATGATAATCAACTTCCATAAAAAATGACAAATACTCATGATGGATGATCTAAAGCCTCAAAGATGGCAATTTTATGACTTTAGGAACAAAATAATACCAAGAGTGGCAACTCAAAGCTTCAGAAATGACATGAACTCACAAGATTTCATTAATAGGACCAAAAAGGGTCTAAAACTCAACTAAAATAGATATAAGCTATGAAGTATCAAGTTCAAGACTTTATACCTTGCACAAGCTTGAAATGAAGCAGACAAATCGGATCTAAAAGCTTCTCATTGAACCACCACCTTGCTCCAACCTCCTCTTCCTTGAAAATTGAACAAAAACACCAAAAATGCGCTCAAGGGACCTTTAAAGCTCAAGAACACACAACAATGGGGTTAGGGTTTTGTGGAGGCTGATAAGGGACAAGCCGGGGATCACCCCCTCGGTCTTACAGACAAGTTCCAAGAGCCACCTCCTAGTCTTCCATGCAAGCATCACAAAAGACAACTAGCATACATATTACTCTACTTAGCCAATTAGCATACAGTGTGCTAGGAGCCGCATCCTAGTCTTTCATACATAATGCCTATGGCAAACCCCCAGGTCTTCCTACCATACATAATAACATATAGTGTGCTAGGAGCCGCCTCCTGGCCTTTCATATATAATGCCTAGGGCTAACCCCCCGGTCTTCCTACCATGCATTAACTAAATGGGCCAACATTGGTGCCTTCGACCCATACAAACAACGAGGAGACTCACCTCACACTGCTAAAGTCCAATGCGTAACCATAAGTCTATACTCGGGGTAAAAAGACCATTTTACCCCTAACCTAGGTTGATCCAAGGCAAAGGCTCAAACTCAAACTATGGAGGCCCAAAAGCCAAATAATAAATCAAGGCCCAACTTATGGCCTAATTTTCCAAATTGTGCCCAAACCTCTACATGGCCTTACCTTAAGGCCCAACCATTTATTCTAGTCCAAACGTTTGGCATTCCTATGGTCCAATATCTCATAATCATCAAGGCCCAATTATGGCCTAATTTTCCAAATTGGGCCCAAACCCCTCGCATGGGCCTTACCCTAAAGCCTAACAAAATATTCTAGTCCATATTCTTGTTCTTGGATGACCAATCAATAGCCCAATCACCAAACCCAACGGAAAGGCCCAAACAAATTAGGGTTCTCACATAAAATGATGATTAGGGTTAAGTAAAAACACTTAACCCATTAAATACATAATCTATTAATTCCAATATTACATTAAGTTAATTTAAAAGGGTTATTAATTAATATTTTAATTCTAATAAATAGTTTCAATGCGGGTCCCGCTAACTTCCAAATTAGAGTTTACTAAACCCTAATTAGGGTTTATAACTCATAAGTTAGTTAATTAATCAATTTAATAAATAAATATATATGTGTGTATCAATTGGACACCACCCGCTGCCACCTCGGGCAGTGGTGGTCGGCAGCGGTTCATGGCGGCAGCCACCACCATGGTGGTGGTTACGATTTTTAGGGAAAAATAGTGTAAAACATTCCAAACACGTCCAAACATACACGCACACATATATATACACAATCACCCAACATGGCGAATGGTGGCGGTAAATGGCAACATGAGGTGGCAACCACGACCTCACGGTGGTGGTGGGGGGGTGTTTCTTCGTTTTTCCGGCCCAACAACGCACACACATACCGATGTACACTGAAACATGTACATAGGCCTAACAACGGAGCGGGTTTTGACCCTGATCCGATCCAAACCCTTAACAATTATATGAGTTTGGAGCATAGTTTTTGATCCATTTACCCGTTAACGACTCGTACCTGCTAACCCTTTTATTAAAAGGGTCGGGTATGGATCATCATTGATCCGCTCCATTTATAACCCACACCGTATAAATTTTAGTATTATATATTTATATTTTATACCACCTAAAGTTTACTTTTAAATCCAATCGAAAGTCCAAAGAGAAAAGACCAAAGACTAGATTGTATTTACATGGGTCTCGAGGACTTGATATCTAGACTTCCAATCATCTACTAAGAATCCTGATGTCATTCATTTGTATTCCATCAAGCAATCACAAATTTCATTTGTATATCAATAAAGTCATTTATCAACCGAAAGAAAGTTTGTAATTGGTATTCTTTATCAATGCAATCGACGGTCAAAAATCAATCAGAAGTTACTACAGTAATGATTAGTTCCAATCGAAAGTCCTTGAGTACGTAATGTATTTTCTAAATCAACATTTGTTTTATTTGATAAGTGTTATTTTAAGATTTATGAAAAATATGTTTGATTTTTCAAAAAACCTACGGGTTACGGGGCGGGTTTGGATATATGACGATTCGATGGATAAGGGTATGGGTTTGACTATTCAAAACCTTACATGTTACGGAGCGGGTTTGGATCGGATTTTGAAATTTGTTAAAAGGGTTTGGATCAAGGTCGATTCTCTCCAAACCCGCCCCATTGCCAGGTCTACATGTACACCAACGTGTAGAAATACACACACAACGCATCGACCTATTCACAGTGGCATGCGACTGTCGGATGAGAGTTGCGATGGGACAACCACCGAAGTGGCGACAACGGCCAGCGTGGGGTAGAAATGGCAGAAACGAAGTGGGAATAAGAATAGCAGGTTGCTGTGACATCCTCATTTTCACGGCCAGAAAAGACCGATTTTGTTTATGCTTTAAAAAAATCAGAGTACCTCTTTTAATAAAAATATTGCGGAATTTGTTCCCATTAAAATATGATAAATACGTTATCAAAGCATTTTTGAAGAAAAGTATTTGTTTTCATTTTAAAACATTTGGGATGTCATCGTCAATACAGAAACATAAGCATAAACAGAACTTATATTCATTATCACTAGTGATTTATATCTCCTTTAATCTCTCAGTGTAATGTGACTTCATATCAACACCTGTGATATAAATAAACTGAGTGGGTCATGTTGGGAAACCGGATGAGTACATAGGGTTTTCAACCCACAATAATATAATTATTATGTTCAATCATCAAACAGTTAACCCAATTATCCATCCCCATTATCTTCTTTACTCTTAAGGATCTACCCTAAGAATTAGCTATTTCTCATTCATTCATTCCTAAGGATTATCCTAAGGTATAGGTACGAAGTCCACCGTTGTCAATGACACAGTTGTCAAGCACAACTACTAGTTCTATCACTTAGGCGCAACTACCATAATTGTGACATTTTCTATGCGGCGCAACTGCCAATATTGTCCTTCAAGCACAACTGCTAGGGTTATTTCGTTTATTGACAGTATCGTTTTCGAGAGTCCACTCGCAATACATGTTAATGGGTTTTAGAGTACACCGGTGAACACATCGTTCAAGTCACCTACAGATTGCGAGCCTGCTAGTGTTCCACTGGACTGTCTAGAATAGTCTGTGGTTGTCATCCATACTATGCTAGATGACGGGGCCATCGCTTGGGTCATTGATTTGGTCATCGTGTGGCTCATCGTTTTGGCTCATCGCTTTGACTCATCGCTTAGGTCATCGCTTCTCACCATATTTTACCACTGATATATCATCGCTCATCATTCATGTCATCTCTCATCCCTCATCATTTATCTCATCTTTAATCTATCCATGTTCTACCCAACACATTTTGTAAATATAAAATACGTATACAGTTTAAATCATTTGAAACATATATATATATATATATATATATATATATATATATATATAATCGTTCATCCAACATAAACAACAAGTATTCAAGTAATATGCACACATAGAACATAGTTTATATAAAATACTTCATATCTATGTGTAAGATGAAAGTAACTATGCACTCACCTGATAAGGTGGTGACTTTGAATTCAGACTACACTTCATTACACTTAAAACAATTTCCCTTGAGAAAACCTAGTATCATTACCACTAGGGTTTAGTTTAATATTCACCGAGACTAATTAATAGTCTATCTATTATTACTATTATATAAGCGTTACACAATACTTATATAACCCATAATAATAGCCCAAAAGTATTCAAGTAATATGCACATATAGAACGTAGTTTATATAAAATACTTCATATCTATGTGTAAGATGAAAGTAACTATGCACTCACCTGATAAGGTGGTGACTTTGAATTCAGACTACACTTCATTACACTTAAAACAATTTCCCTTGACAAAAACTAGTATCATTACCACTAGGGTTTAGTTTAATATTCACCGAGACTAATTAATAGTTTAGCTATTATTACTATTATATAAGCGTTATACAATACTTATATAACCCATAATATTTATTATAAGTTTCTAATAACGTTACTATAATTAAATAAAAGCTATATTAAAAATAGCGTAAGTGTAGCTCACTTACAGTGGGTTTTTCTCAAAACTAGGCTCCGCTGGAGCAGCGTTCCCGAGCTGAAAGACTTTTTTTCTCAGAGCTGTCGGCACTCCGGGGCTTCCGCCTCGTGCTAGGGAGGTGTCACATCCCAAAACTGGAACGGCGGAAACGTTCTGGGGCGGAGGACGTCATGTAATGTATCACAACAATGCAAAGTAGTAAACAAACAACAACATCATCCATTGCATTAATAGTATAAGTTTAATTACAAGTGTTCTTTCATAGTATAAGACAACATAATGAACAATCAAAATAAAATAGGAGTCTTGATTCCTCCGTCTTCACAAAACCTGGTTGTCGTACCTGTCAATTTGTGACCTGAGAATACAAGTATTTTGAAAGCGAGTATCAGCAATAAAGCTGGTGAATTCATAAGTATTAATGTGTCTTAGATTTGTAAAACTGGAAAGTAAAGACTTGTGAACATTTGGAAAAAAGTTTGTATAAGTATGAACTGTTTGAAAGTAGTTGAAAAAGTTTGAATACCCTAGCAAATCCCAATGATTTCTATTAGTATAAAGAGTAGTCTTCTACCAAGACTAGACTGTTTTGAAAGTAACAAAGCTGGTTTTTTCCTTGTATGACTACTATTAACAATATATATAGTCTACCTCGTCGTTTATGTGAATGTATCACAAAATAAAAGTAATAGGGAAAATATAGCCATGTAAGTGTTATCCTTTTGTATTAGGATCAACCCGACATCGCGATTGCTGAAATAGTATTAACCTTGAACGTCTGTAGATGTTCATTTTCCTCTGTAGCTCATAGCAGGGTGTAGGAATGGTTAATCCTATAAAGGTAACCTAGTATAAGTATTAACCGTAGGCATCCATAGATGTTCATTACCTCTGTTGCTAACAGTTGGGTGTCAGAATGGTTAGTCCCATATAGTAAGTAAGTAGTCTTCTCACGAGACCCGTTGTAAGTAAGTAATAATATGATTGGTAGTCCTTATTCTACATTTAGAACTAAAGGTGACTTCCGCAACGAATCACTAGGTCGAAATCCATATTTATTACTAAATCATATATAAGCCCAAACTACACCTATAATAGTTTACTAGGGATATATGAACGTATACCTTTGCTACCCAAAGGTATTGAACTGACTGATCAGAACTATTATATCCGTATATGCACACATGATATATAACTATATATTTAAACGACCTTCGGACGGATACCCGATACCCTACCAGACCACATCCCAACGAGGAAAAGGAAATAAAACGGGTTAGCCTTCCTAAGTCCTTTAAACATTACTTATATAACTATACATATACAGGCATGCTTTTAACAAGGTATCTATGTAAAGGTATCCATGTAAGTGTATCCAAGTAAGTGTATCCAAGTAAGTGTATCTCTTCCTTTAGCATTTAGTATACACTCATGTATGAACTGACTCTGGTGTAATTCCTTGTAATAGGAATAGCAAGTAGTATCTCCTAACTATACCTATAATAGTTACTAGTAATGTACAAGTATCAACGAAGGTATACCTTTGCTAGCCAAAGGTACTGAACTGACCGAGGAAAAATTTTATGTCTACATATGTATATACGATATACAACTAATATTTAGACAACGTTCAGACGGGTAACCGATACCCCATAGCCACATCCCAATGAGGAAAAGGAAATAGAGTGAGTTAGCCTTCCTAAGTCATTTAAACATTATTTATATAACTATACATATATGGGCATGCATTTGATAATATAAAATCATAAAATGAGTTTTGTAAAACCTTTGAAAAATATTAATATCTTAAGAAAAGATCGACTTGATGTCAGTTTCTAAAACGGTTTGAAAGTAATTTGTTTGAATAAACAATTTAAGTATAAAGAAAACCTTTGTTTGAAATACATTTGTAATAGAGTTTGAAAAGAACCATACAATGTATAAAGCGGTTTGATAAAGAGTTTAAACATATAAAAACGTTTAAGAAAGTCATTTGAAGAAATCTATTTGGTAAAACAATTAACGTATAGTAAATCTATTTGCATGCTAGTTATTAATCACATGTGATTGATATAATAACTAAACATGATTTAACTTGTATCCCCCCATAAAGCATTTATAAACATTTAAAAACATTAAAAGGTTAATTAAGGGGTATGAACTCACCTGTAGTTGGTGGTTTGGATGATCGGAAGATGTAGGATGCTAAGTGTCAAGTGAGGACTTGTACACACACAATGATCCTAGTTATCATATAATAAACATATATGTAATCTAATTAGTCAATTAATAACTAATTAATCAAGTTACGACACCCTAGGTCATGGAAACACTTTGATTCAAGTGCTACAGGTACCAAAGGGTTGCACCTAAGGGTTGTATAACATGGCATTGGAGTTTATGGCCCATGAACCACCCATTTTTGGAGTTTACGGCCCATGACCATTTCCCCATGAGTTTAGGGCCGTAAATTCATGGTACTAAGTGCCAAATTGTGTTTTGAGGTCTTATAAGTCATGATTGGGCATCAATTGATCAAGTCCAAGCCTTAGGATAGCATTAAGGACACAATAACACTACCTACTAGAGTTTATGGCCTAAGGACCCTTTCCTTAGGTGATTACGGCCGTAAAATCTTATGGGGAGTTGTTTTGATTGATGTTTAAGGTCTTAAACAATTTTAGGAAGGATCAAGGTTGGCATCCAAGACATAGGAAGGAACTAATGTCCAATTTACCACCTTGAAAGGGGTTTACGGCCCAAGATCATCCTTGGATGTAAACTCCTTTGTTCTATGGTTTCTTGATGATTTTCAAGTGTTATTAAGATCATACTAAGCATACAAGAAGCTAGGGCAAGTGCACTTACAAGATAGGAGCTCAATTGGGTGTTTAAGGTCCAAGAACACTAGTATGTGTTCTTGGTGTTTTGAAGATCTAATGAAAATCAACAATTTAATGGATGAAATGATGTATAATGACTAGGAGATAGGTTATAACAACAAATCAAGTCAAGTAATACTTATGTTTTCGGAAAATTGGGTGAAGAACGGTATGCTACTTGAGAGAGAATGGCTTTGGTTCTTGAGTTAGGAAAAAGGGAAATGATAGAATGGAGAGTAAACTCATGCTTAAGGCATGAGTTTTCAGCCCTAAGAGAGTTCACAGCCCAAACTCTCTTTGTTTGGCCGTGAACACCAATTCAAGGTGTTGATCGTTCCATTACATTCCCGATTAACTAGAAGTCACTTCCTTTTATCCGTCCGATTCATGAATAATTAATTAAAATACTCAAACAGACTTTAAACTGGATAAAAATTAGTAGAAAAACATTTAACTTTTAATTGAAGTGTTTGACTGTACTGGATGGAAAATTTCGGGTTGTCACAGGAGGTTCCTTAGGCTTTTTAGGGGGGTTTCGGGGCTAGATATAAGTTCTAGAGAGAGAGAGAGAGAAGTGATGGGAGGTGTGAGGAATGAAGAGGGATTCACCTCTTATTTATATGAGGCTGGAGGGTCACTCAAATCGTGAGCCAGGCTGGCTACAGCCAAGCACAACCTGGTGTTGACACGTGGCATCGCACAAAGGGTAGAAATCAGTCGATTTTCAAAAATTGATAACTTTTGCATACGAACTCCATTTTCGACGTTCTTTATATCCACATGTAGGTAAAAACAAGATCTACAACTTTCATTTAGTCTATGTCGGCTAATTCTCGACTAATCTTAAATTTAACAGTAGGAGGAGATTAGATTGTTAAATGATCGCGAAGAATTCGTAACTCCTTCATACAGACTCCGTTTTCGTATGTCTTTTTATCGTTGAGTTCCTATTAATGAGATCTTCAACTCTCATTTAGTTCGCATAGGCCAAAAACCGCTCGAACTAAAATTCGAGTTTCGGGCCGTACACTGCTAAGATGAAACTTCGAAAAATCATAACTTTCTCATACAAAGTCAGATCTGGGCGTTCTTTTTATGGATGCTCTCAGGTTAACATATTCTATGACTTTCATTTAGATTACTAAGGCTAAAATTCGCTCTATCATAAACTCACTATTTATGTCTTCCCGGTGTCGTGCCGGTTCCGTCGCGAAACTTCGACGGGTCATAACTGATGGGTTTTGGTCATAAGACATCCTATGTGCTTATACAAACCCTAATGCTTGGATCTAGGTTTCTCTATTGTACATGCTTTGAATCTAAGACTATAAACCCTAATTCTAGCATACAAGTAATCATATTAATATGTAATTAGGTTTAAGATCATACCTTGATTGTTATGTAGCAATAACAACCCCAAAACTCCTTGTATTGACTTTGGAATGCTTAGAGTCACAAGTGTCACTCCTCTAATGGCTCACAAACACCATAAGCAAGTGGAGAAGGTATAAAGAGAGAGGTGAGAGGTTAGAATTCGTATCTAGGACCTCCTGGGAAGGGATACCCGAATTCATGACCCTAGGGGTGTTTATATAGGTGTAGAGATAGGGTTTCAGTCATTATCCTTATCTAGTTGATTATCCATTAAGCAACCAATAAGATAATCCTTGAATCCTTATCATACTCGAATTCTAAGGCTTTCCAACCTTAAATTCGTCCACCATATAAATAAGATAATCCTTACCTTATTTTGTAACTATCACATAATTAAAAATCAGCCCCTCTAGTTTAATTAATTACATTTGATCACAAAACTAATTCTTAATTAATTATTGACCAATATTAATTAAACAAATATGATTTCTCCTTTAATATATTATTCCTATAACATATTATTAAATCATATTATCGTTTCTCTCTTTATTCATTTCTCCAATCAAGTTGCTTTGGTGAAGGCAACCCAAAAGGACCATGCACCATCGGGTCAAGTACATACCAAAATAGTTATGGACTTAGACACTAATCCAACAGTCTCCCACTTGGATAAGTCTAACAACTATTCTGCGTATGACTTCAGATCCCGATCTGCAATCGTAGCTTTCCAAGCCGCTGTCAACTCTGATCATATCAGATACGCGTGTCCTTAGATAAGGGATCATATATTCCTCCATTCTAGATATCGTATGAGATATGATTTCTAATCATTCTCTTTGTACTATATCTCGATTTCCGATTTATGACGACTGACTAATTGAACAAATCAAATTATCCCTAGCCCGGCCGAGCATTTACGTATGTCATCACTAAACCATCGAGGGGCCCAAAGATATCGCTTTTATCCTACTTTGGATAAGAGGAACGGATAAACTTTGATACAATGCTCGCTTGCACTCACTCACCGAATTACACACAACAATATGTTTTATAACACCAAGTTACTGGTGCGTTTACATATTATCAATGTGCAACCGATTCGCAAGATACAACTCACACATCTCGGTTTCAAGAATATAAGATGTTATCGTCTCACTAATCACTCGAGATAGTGATCCAAGTGAGCGTGGGTTTAATCCAATGCTCAAATCATATTCATAAGCACTCATGAACGTTGCAGCAAACATTTGCTTATGTCTAATACTTTTCTAGACAATCCACACACCAATTCATGATAGTCTTCATTCATATCTACTTCCCACATATGAACGACTGTGGCCCGTTTGAATAATTCGATTATTCTTAATAAACTCAATTATTCTGGAAGTCAAAACATGCAAAGTGAAACATAAGAATAATACTAATCCCATATGGCCTCAAACCTTTGAGTATAAACAAAACACGTTTTATTTATCACCATACCGATTACTCATTATTTGTCGTTTCGGGTAATCAACTTCTTACTTGAATTCCAACACTTGTCCCATGCTCCTAGCATGCACACAATGTTTACCTATGGTTCTTACTTTTGTGAAATAGACAACTTAAACACGTTTCCAATCCTTCTCATTTTACAACTCCAAATCCATTTTCGTAAGTGTAAGAATATGAAATTCTCGCTACTTATAGAATATGCTAGATTCTAACACTTTATGCAATGATCCTTTCGTAATGTCACTGCACCAAGGTCACAAAGACTATTGCCAATGATATTACAAAGTCCTCTATCGGAGATTGTTACAAGACAATTCCTTAGATACGATGTCTCTCACTCAAAGTACATTCCTTTGAACATCCTTTTGCATAAAGGTTTCTAATCTAGACATAGATTTTCAATATTTACTTCCCAATATGGACACGCTTCCATATTTTCCATATGACAACTAATTTCTTAATAGAATCTTATCTATTCGTAATGATGTCGATATTGTCCATCCAATATGGAAACATTTCCATAATTTCCAATACTATACCTCCAACTACTCACAAGCGACCAATCCTCGTCGAACTTTGGATTGTCCTTTGATAGTTGTTTAATTATTTTAGTCAAAACCAATTCTAGTCCCTTTTCCCTCTAAATGCACTAGACATTTGGAAAATTTTAGAATGGTCAAACATTAAAGCATTTGCAATCGATCCTATACCCATAGCGTATGGGACACGATGCACAATGTTTTATTTGCTATGTTCTCAAAATTCGAATTGTGAAGAGAAATGCCGTAATCATAATCGAAATTTTAAGAACACACTATGTACCCTTGACTAAATTTATTAACATTCCACAACCTAATCCTTTAGATTTGAAATGAAGCATAATATGCTCTCCCTTAATTATAGCAAAACAACCTTTCAACTCTTACAACTTTGCAAAGTATGACTCTTGTTTTCTATAATTAATATTGTCAACTATGCAATACGTGCCTTAATAATCATACAATCATAATAGTTATGCTCCCACTATCATGATGATTATTATAAAACATAACACTTATGCTCCCACTAGCTTTGACATGTATTCATAAACATCTTAACTTTCAGAAAAACAATACTTATTGAATTTCTTAAGTTCATGTTTCTAATACTTAGTGCTTTGATAATCTTTATCAAGGCTTCTTGAACTTATACACTTTTGCCTTAGATAGTTCATATGTGTGTCTTAACAATTAAGACTAATTGCCAAACCTCACAATTCAAATTATGGAAAGGGATGCCGTAACCATGATTGAATTTGAGAATGCAATTTTACAATCACTATCTTTTAAAATCTTTCTTAGTGAAAGCATTTCCTCACAATCATTTTCATGAAGGAGGAAATCTTATGACACTTAGATTTAAACGGTGTATGTGTTCCTATCCATGTGAATTTGTTAAAACCAAAGTTTACAACAAATTCAAACTCATATGGATCGAACTTCCTTAATCTTGATTTTCTTGCCTTATGGTAGCACAACTGCCCACCACGTTTTCCAAGTAGTTAAGTAGCTCACCTTTTCCTATCAATGTACTTTCCATCGATCAAGGTCCTTGCCTTTTATGCATTCAAATGAGAACTCATAGGACTCACATGCATAATTAACTCGATTGGATTGGCACAGAAACAAAATAATGTCTTCACGATAGGTTGTAAACCTCAACTCGTGTGCTAGTGATAATCAATAAGGTTTATTTGATTTGTTCTTGAAACCTTTCAAGACCATTAAGACTCCCACTGACTCCTTGACATATAAGATTCTCTTGTCAATAAACATTTGTTGACAACCAAATATTCAAGAGTTAGTGTAGCTTTTATCAAAACACTTCATAAAATGGTCTTAGTTGGTCTTTGTCTTATCCAAGACATCACAACTTTCCACAATTGATGAATGTTATAAACCTTCTTAATACTATTCACTCAATGTCACAATCTTGACTTTAAGACTTGTTTTGGAATGAAGTATGATTGACTTCTTGATTTGACCATTTCTTCAATCTTTGATTCCTCTTCTTGGACATACAATTGTACCAAGACTCACTTAGAGGATCAATTGAGATATGGTTCTAAATCATTAAGACCTATCATAAAGCATAAAAGCTACTCTCCCTTCTTCTTAGAATGGAGAAACTCTTATCTTTCTGCCTACTTGATTCTTCTTATTCGTTTTGCTATTGATCTAAACCCTTTAATCAATTCAAAATTACACTTAATCTTGTAAGTGTAATCATATTTACTAAGCCTTTAGTAAATCATGACGAATATATTTGTTACTCTTATGGTGAACTTGATCAACACACAACTTTGTGTACTCGATCTCCTAATCCTTCACTTGATACTTTGTCAATGAATTAGTCTAATTTCCAAATATGAAGTTTCTCATTCATCATGCAACCAAGTTGCGTGATTCCAAATTTCTGTCCAATTGAAACTTTGGGCGATGAGAAACTCTCCCTATTTGGTAAATTCTCGATGTTTCCATAAATAACATAACTAAGAATCATATCCATTCGTTGTAGAAATATGCAAACATCAATTTTCACATAACGATTTCATTGCAAGGAAGTAAACAAATAAATAAATAAGTCAAACAAAATTTATTTTATTTATAAAAGCAGCGGAAAAGCATTTGTCCTTACAATGCACAATCTATTGAAAACTATGTAAAAAGAAAATTTCTAACAACTCTATCATAACTATCTAAGCTCAAAATCCAATCTTCAAGTCCATGAGATCGAGATCCATCTCTTGTGATTAGATTCATCTTGCTCTCTTATCAAGCTTCCTTTCTTTTCACCGATCCTACACAACATTCAAATGTAATCTTATCACATCATGTATTAAGAATCAATGAATAGGAACTTAATGGAGTTAGATAGTGGATTCTTACCTAAAGCGTAGTCATACTTTTGACTCTCCCATCTCTTAGATCTCTTAGGTAAATAGGGCAACTTCGTCTCCAATGCCCCTTCTCTTGGCAATAAAAGCAAATTGACTCATTTGGAACAACACATGGAACTACTTCAGACATCGCCTTTCTCTTATGATCAAACTTTTTGATCATTGCATGTCTTTCATTGCCATTGTCTATATTCATAGAGGTCTTGAAGGCAGATTCACCAATCAACTTTGCTTTTCTATTGCGCCAAACCATTGTTGATTCAGCAGCAATAAGCATGTAGGTGAGATCTATAAGTGTCACGTCGTGGTTCATCATATAGTACTCTCTTACGAACTCACTATACGAGTTAGGAAGTGACTGAAGAACCCAATCAACAGCCATCTCTTCACCGACAATGGATCCCATCATTCTTAACCTATCAATGTGTGACTTCATCCCTAAGACGTGTGCACACACCGACTTGCCCTCTTTATGTTTACTTTCCAAAAGGGCTTGAGTGATATTGAACTTTTCAATTTTACAATCTTGTGGGTTAGGGAGAATAATTAGAGGAGGAGGAGGAAGTGAAGCATGATTTCTTGTTCCTCGATCGAATCGTGGAATATCATTTTCATGTGGAATGCTTGTTCCACGGGATTGAGAAGACCATAGTTGTCGAACTTTGACATCGGGAGAAAAACGAATTCAAGTTAGTTGATTGATTGAGTCCTTGGTAAATCACCCAAATGAAATTCCAAGGCTAGGACCCAACACAATATCCTACAACTCGGGAGAGGGATGCCGTAACCCAAATTGCAGAACATTTGAAGGTAAGTGAATGATGATTCACTAATTTCCACCATGAAAAACGAAAAAGAAATTTAAGTTTTAAATCTATGAAAACTCCTAGATCCTTTGAGATTCATTGAACTTTCAATGGCATGTTTAAATCTCGATATGTCCCTCTAGTTTGTGACTGGGATGCCGAGGATCACAAAGCAGGTGTGAATAACCATGCAAACTACATGGTGCCCTCACATGTTACAATCACCTATTCGATGTGCCGGTAAACCACACACGCTCCACCGAACTATGACAAACATTGAGTCACCCTTTGCTACCTTTGCTTAGAACCATTTAGTGTGCCGGTAAACCACACACGCTCCACTAACGTCTTCGCAAGGGCACAAAGTGTAATTTCATGGAATTGCATCAATTCACTTTTGCCTAAGTAACTAAGATTGGGAATTTGAAAAACATTTAGTTACTTTGTATTTCATTATACTTATAATGGAAGGTTTCGTCCTATCCTACCCGTTCGGCTAACGACCCTCCACTAGTCAAGAGTGCGGTGGGTAAGAGTGGATACCCATTCAATCGCCATTTTATAGGCAATTTCCTTAAACACCCCTTATAGACCAGCTTCGTGAATGAGGCCTACTAACGGTAAGACTGACTTTTACTCATACATATATATAATATTAGACTTTTAATGTTATATATAGTATAGGGTGTATTTTATACTTTTAAAATACTATATGGTTAACTTTAACAATTACACTTTTAATTCAATTAAAAGGTTAACCTAAACCTTTATGGATTTGTTAAATCTCTTTTAATTATACTCCTTAATTAATTAATAAAACCATAAGGGTGTGATTTGAACTTTTCAAAACATTTCTAGGGTTTTAGAATTTAACATTTCTAATTAAACCTTTAATCAACTTTTAAATTCCAAAACTTGAGGGCAAATTTTGAAACCTTTTTCAAAACATTAGGGTTTTAACTATTTAAATTTCAAAACTCCAAGACTTTTGGGTTCAAATTTAAACTATAAAACCTAAAGGGGGAAATATGAAATCTTTCATAACAACAAGGATCAAATAACAAATAATTTTAAATTAACATTTAATCATATAATTATCCATATTTGATTTATTTAATGATTTCTTGCAAAACAATTTATCAATTTACTCAAAATAATTAATCAATTATCTTATAAGGAAATAATTATCTTGTTAATTGATAATTATCTTTAATTAGATCAAGAATATAGTCATATATATCATAAAATCGGATTTATATTGATCTAACATGATAAGGTTGATGGGTTTTAGCCATAAGAACTTTCCTATGTGCGTATGCAAAACCCTATTGCTTGGATCTAGGCTTTCTAATAAACATGCTTTTGAATCCAAGACTTCTAATGGCTAATTAGGTTAAACTACAATATTAAAACAGATCTAGAATCATACCTTTGAATTCCTTGTTGATCTTGTTCGTCTTGGAGCTTCTAGAGTCACAATTGTCACTCCTCTAATGGCTTACAAACACAATAGCAAGCAAGATGATTTAGGAGAGAGGAGAAGGGAGGAATTCGACCAGAGGTTCCTTGCTTTAGGTTGTGTGTGTCAAATTCCCTCATCCATAGGGTCTATTTATACTATTAGACTCCTTAAGGGTTTCACCCTAAACCCTAATTGGATAATCTTCTCTTAAGGCTATCCAAATCCATTCCATAGATAACCCTATGGACGATTTGAGCTATCCTAAAGCTCTTAGAATCTGTCCAAGGTATATCCTAATGGATTTACAGTCTAAAGTCTAACTATCAAACTATTGACAGTTTATACCCTCTTATTTAATTAATCTCTTTAAGTCACCAAATTAATACCAATTAATTTATGACTTATATTAATCAAATAGCTAAATATTATTCCTTATAATATTTACTCTCTCTTAATAAATCATCCTTCAAGTTGCTATGGTGAAGGCAACCCAAAAGGACCATGCACCACCAAATATAGTTATAGCCTTAGACACTATTCCAACAGTCTCCCACTTGGATAAGTCTAGTAACTATACAAGTACTATACGGTTTGCAATCGTAGCTCTCAAAGACGCTGTCAACTCTGATCTAATCAATCTTGTCCTTTAGATAAGGGATCGTACAGTCCTCTGTTAGATATCATGCTGACAATCCTATGGAATGGTTAGTCTAGCATTTAGATTTCTCGATCTCCGATTTATTTGACATAGAACTTAATCGAACACATCAATTCAGTTCTGACCGGGCCCGGCACATAAGTCAAATCAAATCATCGAGTGGCCAAGATATCTCTTCTATCCTCTTAGGATAAAATTTACAGATAAACTTCGACTTATATGCATTTACTTATTCATTAACCAACTATACACAACAATGCGTTTTATAACATCAAGTTACTGATGCGTTTTCGCATTATCAATGCACAATCAATTAACAAATAATAAACCATATATCTAGGTTTTAAGACCATATGATATTATCGTCTTGCGATCACCTTTTATATCGTATTCCATAAGGTGATTCCAGCAAGCGCGGGTTTATTCCAATGCTCAAAACCAGTTCATAAGCACTCATGAACGTTGCAGCAACCCTTGCTATGTCTAACACCATTTAGACATTCTACACACCAATTCATGACAATCTTCATTCATACCTACTCCCAACATATGAACGATTGTGGACCATTTGAATAATTCGATTATTCCTAATAAACTCAATTATTCTGGAAGTCAAAACATGCAAAGTGAAACAATAGTTAAACAACTAACATGTGACAGTAACTTTACTCATAAATAAAACTCCTTTATTTAATCATCAAATGTTAATTACATTTATCTATTATACGTTTCTAATACTATCTAATCTATACTAATATCATCCTTCAGCCCAATACTCCTAGCATGCTGCAAGTGCTTAACCCTACTCAGTCCCTTCATAAGCGGATCTGCTGGGTTATCTTCTGATGATATCCTCTTCACTACGAGTTGTCCTTCTTCTACACGATGTCTAATGAAGTGATATTTTCTGTCGATATGTCGAGATCTACCATGATCCCTCGGTTCCTTGGTCAAGGCAACCGCACCTTCGTTATCACAGAAAATCTCCATGGGCTCCTTTATGGCCGGCACAACTCCAAGATCACCGATGAAGTTCTTCAGCCATATTGCCTCCTTCGACGCTTCGCTCACTGTGATGTACTCTGATTCGCACGTTGAATCAGCTATGGTTTCCTGCTTGGAACTTTTCCATGTCACTGCTCCTCCATTTAGGGTAAAGACCCAGCCCGACTGCGAACGGTAATTGTCCCTATCGGTCTGAAAGCTGGCGTCACTATACCCTCGCACCTTCAAGTCATCACTCCCTCCAAGGACTAAGAACCATTCTTTCGTCCTCCGAAGGTACTTAAGGATGTTCTTCACCGTAATCCAATGTGCTTTGCCAGGGTTCCCTTGATATCTGCTAACCATGCTCAAAGCGAAGGCTACATCAGGGCGAGTACAAGTCATAGCGTACATGATTGAGCCAACTGCGGAAGCGTATGGTACTCGGCTCATTTCTGCTATCTCAGCTTCGGTACTCGGACTTTGAGTCTTACTCAACTTGGCATTTCCTTGTATCGGTAGTTCTCCCTTCTTTGAGTTTTCCATACTAAAACGTTTTAGTACCTTCTCCAAGTAAGTATTCTGACTAAGTCCAATTAGTTTCTTACTTCTATCTCTTACTATCCTTATTCCCAAAATGTAAGAAGCCTCTCCGAGGTCCTTCATAGCGAAGCACTTCCCGAGCCAGGACTTAACCTCCTGCAGAGTCGGGATGTCGTTTCCTACGAGTAATATGTCATCGACATATAGAACGAGGAAGCTTACTATACTCCCACTGGCTTTGACATATACACAAGATTCGTCTTCTCTTCGTACAAATCCAAACTCTTTGACTTTCTCATCAAAGCAAAGATTCCATCTGCGAGACGCTTGCTTAAGTCCATAAATGGACTTCTCAAGCTTACACACTCTATTCGGATGCTTCGGATCCACAAACCCCTCTGGCTGAGCCATGTAAACATCCTCAGCCAACTTTCCGTTAAGGAAAGCGGTCTTGACATCCATTTGCCAAATCTCATAATCATGAAATGCGGCAATTGCTAGCATCACTCTAATAGATTTAATCTTCACAACTGGTGAGAAGGTCTCATCATAGTCAACTCCGGGAGTTTGAGTAAAGCCCTTCGCAACCAATCGCGCTTTATATGTGTGTACGTTCCCATCCACGTCGGTCTTCTTCTTGAAGATCCACTTGCACCCTACGGTCTTACGTTCGGGCACGTAATCAACCAAATTCCAAACTTGGTTATCGTACATGGATTGGATCTCGCTATCCATCGCCTCTTTCCATTTCGCAGACTCCGGGCCTGCCATGGCTTCCTTATAGCTATTAGGTTCATCAAGATTTACTAGTGTACCATCACTAATATACGTGTCCCCTTCGGTGGTAATATGAAAACCATAAAACTGGGGTTGAACTCTAACTCTATCGGAACGTCTAAGAGGTAAGGATTCGTCAATCGGTTCAACCGGAGTTTCCTCCTCGGGTTGAATGCCAGCGGTAGAGGTTCCTTCATCTATCGCTTCTTGAATCTCTTCAAGTTCGATTTGCCTCCCACTGTCTCCTTGGCTCATGAGTTCTCGCTCTCGGAAAACTCCTCTCCTCGCAACAAAGATAACATTATCTTTCGGTCTATAGAAGAGATATCCAAAGGAAGTTTGCGGGTAGCCGATGAAAATACATCGCTCACTTCGAGGTTCAAGCTTGTCGTGAGTATCTCGTCTTACGAAAGCCTCGCAACCCCAAACCTTGATATGTGCCAACGAGGGAGCTTTCCCCGTCCACATCTCGTAAGGTGTTTTGGCAACCTTCTTAGTAGGGACTCGGTTAAGGATATGGGCGGCAGTCTCTAAGGCATACCCCCAAAAGAAGATAGGTAGTGAAGCACGACTCATCATAGAGCGAACCATATCCAATAAGGTTCGATTACGCCTTTCTGCCACACCATTCAACTGCGGTGTCCTAGGAGGCGTCAATTGCGAAACTATTCCACACTCCTTGAGATAATCGTGGAATTCAAGACTTAGGTACTCTCCTCCTCGATCGGATCGAAGCATCTTGATTTTCCTGCCCAGTTGATTCTCCACTTCATTCTTGAATTCTTTGAACTTTTCAAAGGTTTCTGACTTTTGCTTGATTAAATAGATATACCCATATCTACTATAATCATCGGTAAAAGTCACATAGAAGCGGTTCCCATCCTTCGTGGTTGATCTAAAGGGTCCACATACATCGGTATGTATTAGGTCCAATAGCCCCTCACCCCTTTCACAAGTACTCGTGAAGGGTGACTTAGTCATCTTTCCAAGTAAACAAGACTCGCATGTGTCATCTTCCCTAAGGTCGAATGACTCCAACACTCCATCCTTTTGGAGTTGGGCAATGCGTTTCTTGTTGACATGTCCAAGACGACAATGCCACAAGGATGCTTTATCCATACTAGTGGAAGAATCAATATTCAAAACATCATTTCCTAAGTTATCAACAATCATAACAGTTTCATATATTCCATTACATGGTATAGCTTCAAAGTAAAAGACACCATTTAGATAAGCCAAAATAGAACCATTCTCATTATTAAAAGAAAATCTAAATCCTTGTCTATATAAACCATGAAATGAAATGATGTTTCTAGCCATTTCTGGCGAATAGCAACAATTGTTCAAATCTAAAACTAAACTATTCTTAAGCACTAAAGAATACACTCCAATCTTGGTCACAGGCGACGATCTTCTGTTCCCCATGATTAGATTGATCCTTCCTTGCTCCATATCCCTACTTCTTCTTAGTCCCTGGACATTAGAACAAATGTGATAACCACAATCGGTGTCAAGAACCCAAGAAATAGCATGATTAGAATCGTTAGATTTGATTGCATATATACCTGCGAAAGATGGCTTGATCTTTCCTTCCTTGATGGCTTGCAGGTAATCCGGACAGCTTCTCTTCCAATGTCCTATCTTGTGGCAGTGGTGGCACTCTGCCTCCTTCGGGTTAGAGCAAGGCTTAGAGGGATCAACTTTGGTCCCACTAGAAGAGGAACCATCTCGGGCTTTCACCTTTCGATAGTTATTTGAAGAAGCTTTCCTCTTCTTTCCCTTCCCTTGACCAATAGCCAAGACAGGAGCAGCGGATGGATTGGGAGTTGGTGCAACAGACTTGTCCTTGAAGTTGCTCTCAGCAACCCTCAAGAGACCTTGGAGTTTTTTTAGAGTGACCTCCTCTTTGTTCATGTGGTAGGTCATCCTAAATTGGTTGTACATCGGAGGCAAAGAGTGAAGCACCATGTCGATCGCCATGTCTTCGCCGAAGTCAACATTTAACTTGCGAAGGCGGTCGACATACCTTTGCATCTTTTGCAAGTGCACGGTAAGAGATTCTCCATGACCCATCTTAGCGGAAATCATGTTAGTGAAAATCTCGTAACGCTCTTGTCTCGCGTTTTGGTGGTACCTCTCCAACAAGTCTTGATGCATCTCGTATGGATACATGTCCTCGTAGGACTTTTGGAATTCGGAGTTCATGGTGGCGATCATGATGCAATGTACCTTCGTTGCATCTCGCTCATGAGTTTCAAAGGCGGTGATTTCTTCGGGAGTAGCAACTTCGGGGTTGATTTTATCGAGCTTCTCGTCGAGGACATACTCTTTATCCTCATAGCGAGCAATGGTGCGAATGTATCTTATCCATTCGCCAAAGTTCGTTCCATCGAAGGTGACCTTTTGGCAAAGGCTCATCAACGTGAAAGAACTAGCAGCAGCGTTGTTTGCGTTTGACATCTATAGAAAGGACAAAGATCGATTAGAATAAGAATCCCTAATTATCACCCAATAAGAAAAATTAGGGCTAGGATCCAACAATAACATTTACATACTAGAAAAAGGGATGCCGTAATCTAACATGCAAATAAATTGAAGGTAAGTGAATGGCGATTCACTAATTCTCCATCACAAAACTTAAACTATTAGTCCTAAGTGTTTTTGAGAATTCCTAGGTTCGGATGAGATTCATTGAACTATTCAATGGCATGTTTAAATCTCGATATGCCCCTCTTGTTTGTGACTGGGATGCCGAGGATCACAAAGCGGGTGTGAATTACCATGCAAATTCACATGGTGCCTTCATTGTAACGATCACCTATTCGATGTGCCGGTAAACCACACACGCTCCATCGAACTATGATGAACAATGAATCACCCTTTGCCACCTTCGCTTAGAACCAATTAGTGTGCCGGTAAACCACACACGCTCCACTAACATCTTAGCAAGGTGCAAAGTGTAATTTCATGGGATTGCATCAATTCACTTTTCCTAAAGTAACTAAGATTGGGAAATTTTAAAAGAAAGTTTAGTTACTTCGTATTTCTTATTATACTTTTAATGAGAGGATGAGGTTGCCCTATCCTACCCGTTCGGCTAACGACCCTCCACCAATCAAGCAAGCGGTGGGTGTGAGTGTACACCCATTAAGCGCCATTTTATAGGCCGCAACCTTATACCCACCTTATAGATCGGCTTCGTGAATGAGGCCTACTAGTGGTAAGACTAGCATTTAGTTATACATATATATATTATTCTAGTAATATCATATAAGTATAGGGTTGCATTTTAAACTTTTCAAAATCTAGGGTTTGAAATTTAAGTTGTCTAAATTAAAACTTTTAATCACAAATATAAATTTCAAAACTTTAGGGTAGGTTTTAAACATTTAAAACATGAAGGATCAAATAACAAATAATTCCAATTAACAATTAATATTCTAATTATCTTTATTTGATTTATCTTGATTTCTTTGAAGATAATTACCAAAATAATTAATTATTATCATATAAGGAAATTAAATATTTTATTAGATGATAAATATCTTTAATTAGATCAAGATAATAGTCATATTTATCAAAAAAATCGGATTTAGATTGATCTAATATGATTAAGGTAAGTTTCCATAAGATAATTATGAAAAAATCCCGAATCTGGCCATTCCTGATGCCTGGACTCGCCGAGTGCACAAGGGGACTCGCCGAGTCAGGCCTACTCGACGAGTCCACCTTGGAACTCGCTGAGTCAGTGACTCAAAACCCAAAAAATCGAATTTTGCAGGTTTGTTTCAGTTATTCAAGCAACAATTTAAAGAAAACCAATCTAGGCTCTGATACCACTGATGGGTTTTAGCCATAAGAACTTTCCTATGTGCGCATGCAAAACCCTATTGCTTGGATCTAGGCTTTCTAATAAACATGCTTTTGAATCCAAGACTTCTAATGGCTAATTAGGTTAAACAACAATATTAAAACAGATCTAGAATCATACCTTTGAATTCCTTGTTGATCTTGTTCGTCTTGGAGCTTCTAGAGTCACAATTGTCACTCCTCTAATGGCTTACAAACACCAATAGCAAGCAAGATGATTTAGGAGAGAGGAGAGGGGAGGAATTCGACCAGAGGTTCCTTGCTTTAGGTTGTGTGTGTCGAATTCCTTCATCCATAGGGTCTATTTATACTATTAGACTCCTTAAGGGTTTCACCCTAAACCCTAATTGGATAATCTTCTCTTAAGGCTATCTAAATCCATTCCATAGATAACCCTATGGACGATTTGAGCTATCCTAAAGCTCTTAGAATCCGTCCAAGGTATATCCTAATGGATTTACAGTCTAAAGTCTAACTATCAAACAATTGACAGTTTATACCCTCTTATTTAATTAATCTCTTTAAGTCACCAAATTAATACCAATTAATTTATGACTTATATTAATCAAATAGCTAAATATTATTCCTTATAATATTTACTCTCTCTTAATAAATCATCCTTCAAGTTGCTATGGTGAAGGCAACCCAAAAGGACCATGCACCACCGAATATAGTTATAGCCTTAGACACTATTCCAACAAAGGTAACTATCCAAATGCAAAACAGCAAGAAATCTCGAGATAAGCATTATCTGACGCTCGAACTCGCCGAGTACCACACTGTACTCGCCGAGTACATTGTGGTACTCGCCGAGTTTCTCAGCCATAAAGCCCAAAAAACGATTTTCCAGTTATACAATGCATCAATACAATTGAAACCAAGCTAGGCTCTGATACCACTGATGAGTTTTGGTCATAAGACATCCTATGTGCTCATACAAACCCTAATGCTTGGATCTAGGTTTCTCTATTGTACATGCTTTGAATCCAATACTATAAACCCTAATTCTAGCATACAAGTAATCATATTAATATGTAATTAGGTTTAAGATCATACCTTGATTGTTATGTAGCAATAACAACCCCAAAACTCCTTGTATTGACTTTGGAATGCTTAGAGTCACAAGTGTCACTCCTCTAATGGCTCACAAACACCATAAGCAAGTGGAGAAGGTATAAAGAGAGAGGTGAGAGGTTAGAATTCGTATCTAGGACCTCTTGGGAAGGGATACCCGAATTCATGACCCTAGGGGTGTTTATATAGGTGTAGAGATAGGGTTTCAGTCATTATCCTTATCTAGTTGATTATCCATTAAGCAACCAATAAGATAATCCTTGAATCCTTATCATACTCGAATTCTAAGGCTTTCCAACCTTAAATTCGTCCACCATATAAATAAGATAATCCTTACCTTATTTTGTAACTATCACATAATTAAAAATCAGCCCCTCTAGTTTAATTAATTACATTTGATCACAAAACTAATTCTTAATTAATTATTGACCAATATTAATTAAACAAATATGATTTCTCCTTTAATATATTATTCCTATAACATATTAATAAATCATATTATCCTTTCTCTCTTTATTCATTTCTCCAATCAAGTTGCTATGGTGAAGGCAACCCAAAAGGACCATGCACCATCGGGTCAAGTACATACCAAAATAGTTATGGACTTAGACACTAATCCAACAATAACTTCTTCGTTATAACTCGGATTTCGGTGCTCTTTATATGTACGGAACCCTTGAGATATATTCTAAAACCTGGTTAAAATTATTTATTCTAAATAATCTTTTGTCAAAAATTCGTTTTCGACCCCTATTATCTCTAAATTGACTAGCCCGGATCTACGAGCGTTGCAATTGCGTCGTTACCGGAGGGAGGTGACAGTTGCAACTTCGTGTTCTCGATCTTCCTGACTCACACATTGTAATCATGGTTGTTTCCTTCATCGGTGGTCCTCGTTGTCGCTGACAGCAGGAGCACAGCGATGCTGTTTCAACGATGGGGATGGCGGTGTTGGGATGGGAGAGATAAGGTGGCGACGGCTGGAGTTTTAGGGTTAGGGTGTAGTGCATGCGACGAGGGGTGAGGGAAAAGTGGTGACGGGTTTAAAACCTGACTCCATCTAAACTTGATTCCATTTGTACAAGATTAGCCCCCTGACCCATAAATCCTTCCCATTTAAACCTAATAATTACCAAACAACCCTTGCTACACGTATTTCATTACAATTTAAGTCTTAATGTTACACTGCATACCCTAAATTATGGAAATTATATCATGTAACTCCTTGACGCTAACACTGATAAATTATTACAGATTTAGGGCTAAAATAAGATAAAATATAAAATACATCTCGAGGATTTAGGGCTTATTATTTATTTATTAATGTATTATTATTATCCTTATTTTTATTTATTTTATTCTATTTATTTATCGTTAATTGAATGTTACAGTCCTTTTAAAAAGAACTAAAATAATAAAACAAAAGTGAACAACTGAACTAGAAAAATGAATCATCAACAAAATCAAAAAATCATTTACTTTATGATTTTGAAACCTCTGAAGCTTTTAAAATCAAAGAATCAGATATTTTAAAAAAATGAACCATGAATTGAATCTAATTTGGTTTTACCTTCAAAGTTTGATTTTCAAGAAGCTTATTAGAATTTGAATCAAAGAATCAAAAATTTAAAACAAAAAAGCTTACCAGAAATTGAATATATTCCTTCTAATTTTCGAATTTGACTTTGTTCTTTAGTCCTTTTGATTTTCAAGTTTAATTTATATGTCCCTTCAAAAAAAAAAAAAAATAAGAAACATAAAAAATAAACCATTAATCAGATTACAAAAAAAAAGAACGAAAAAATAAAAATAAGAAAATCCTTTACCTTATGATTTTGAAACTTGGAGCTCTAAAATATGATTTTCAATAAACAAAAAGAAAGATTTTACGATTGTAAGAACTCAATGCTATTATTTAAGAAGGTTGTAAGTATGTTTTGCTTATGATTTTCGAGAAGAAAGAAGAAATAAATCGAAAGTATGAGTGTTAAACCTCTATAATTGATTGATTTTATTCAAAGATTGAGACCGTTGGTATCTAGGATTGGAGACGAGTCAATAGCCATTATTAATATCCACACAATCAACAAAGAAATCGATGCGTTTTTTTAAACTTCCCAAAGTTTCAATTGATTTTCTCGCTTCTGAAGTAATGATGCGATACGTGTGTGCTTTCCTACATGTGTTTCTTGTAGCTAGTAGTGAACAAAGAATTAACCTAACTCATTTGGGCCTAAATTCAACCTAGTCTAATATATATATGCTAAATTTTTTTTGGCCATATGATTTAGGGGCTTTTTATGGGCACACTTTGAACTCCCTTTAGGTAGGCCCAACTGTAGGCCAAGAGACCCGGGCGGTCCAGTTCATACTGTAGGTCTAAGGGAAACGACATGGCTTGGATGTTGTAGGCTCTAGATGGCGGTCTAGCCTCGTGTTGTAGGCCTTGTGTGCATGTATTGTGTGTGTGTGTGTGTGTGTGTATATATATATATATATATATATTATGTGAGATATTTTGGGAAACTCACTAAGCTTTAACGTATAGTTTTGGATTTAAATGTTTAAGGTACTTCTGATGATTGAGGTGATTTAGAAAATATTTTTATTCCTTTAAAAATGTAAAAAAATTACTATGGTTTTTGGACATCACATAAGTTTAATTAATTTTTGTTGGGAAAAGCAATAACTATTCACAACAATTGTGATGCTTGGTTTTGGTGGGAAGATAATGTCCGAGTTGATTAGTTTACATAAAGATCTTGTTTCGGGACCGTTTCAAGGGACAATGCTCCTTGGAACCCTACCGGGGGTGTTGCCCATGGAATCCCTGTGTTTTCAAGTCTATATTAGATTATCCGATTTTGCACTCTAAACCTCCAATCTTGAGTTATAATTATAGCTAAAATGAACTTAGTCTGATTCACGTTAATCCCACCTATATTAAAATGATGGATGACACTAAGATCAATAATAAGCCACATCTTGACTCTAAAGTCAATGAAATTCCATACAATTTTGGCTAAGGTGTTTTGTTGTTTGATTCTATGAGATGATTAAATACTCTGGAACCGTTGCAATGGGTTTCAATTAATTCCCTTTATGCATCATAATTGAGACCTTCCAGGTCAAGGATAAGTGAAATATACACTTTGATATCCATAAGTCCATATGGTTTCTCTGTGGTAGTAGACATAATGAGAGAAAATAAGGAGATCATAAAAAGAAGAGGTTACCGATGACAAGGACGGGTAGGGCAAAGGGCAAGAAGGAAGAGCTAAAATAAGTATTTTGGGATAAGATTACATATTTTACTCTGATACCATGATATAATTGTTATTCATATGAAAAGTATTATTTATATTAATGTACAATATATATAGGAGTATAATGCAAACTTGGGGTACACACAAAGGCCTTAGGCCGAAAACATACATAGATAAACATCTATTATACCAACATTACCGACCTATGGGATATTGTTTGTTTTCGTGTACCAAAGTTCTATGCTTATAAGGATCCAATTGTGTAGATGGAGTCTTTGAGGCTTTACATAGGTTTCAACTACACAATATCTGCATGCAAAACCATATTTTGTCTCCTTTTCAACCATAATTTATAATGTGTTTTGTAGAGTATGCTACTGTGGTGTTCTTTTGGTCTCTAGCCCTAGCTAGAATTTCATAGTTGTTTGGTGTGTTTGCAATGAATGTTTGTGAGCTTTTAGTTTTTAACAAAAAAACTTGATTTAAGCAAAAACTTTGTTTGAGAGTACGAATGTTTAACTTTTAGTTTAAACAAAATACTTAAAATCTCAAAACTATTTCATGTAGTTTTTTTTAATCACAATGTTTTTAATTAATTTCCAGAATTGCACTTAAAAAATACATTGATATATTTATATTTTTTAAAGTTATTTTATATATTTTTATACATTTTAATAACTTTTAACAACTTTTGTCAAACAGTCATATAACAAATAAAAATTATAGGTTATAACTACTAGCTATCAATTAACAACTACCAACAGCCAGTTACTTTTACCAAGGAGTGGCGAAACTTCAATATTTCCTTTGGGGGTGGGGAGGGGGCTAATATATATCAAATTAAAGTATAAGGATTACTTCTGCCAAAAAAATTAGGGGGCCACAGATTCCTAGCCCTATATAAAATCCGCCCATGTTGCCAAACACATTTTATTTGTTCTTTTCTTTTACGTTCAGGAAATGAATTTGCAAATAAAGACATATAATTATTTTGTATAGTTAAAAAAAAACAAATTAACATTCTTAAATTATAGTTGAGTAGATAAAAACGCGTTGTTATATACAAAAAAATTAAATACAATAATGTTTTCATTAATTTGGTGGATCGAGTTTGCTTTCTTCTTTCACAGAATGTGGAAATAGAGACTTTGATACGGATGATTGGCTTTTTATAGAAACATTATACATTGGCACACAATCTTAATTGGAGAATTAATGGGTCACTTAATTTTCTTTTATTTTTTTGCCATGCAGTGACATTTAAGTTATTCCCATCATATCACATGTAGTTTTGGAGAGAATAATAAACGCATTCTCCATTATGTTTTTAGTGTTTATATAGTTTATTAATTTTGTTGTAAATATTGTAAACAAACATCCATTCCACAATTTCAATAGTAAGTTAAGTATTTCCCATCATATCACATGTAGTTTCAGCCCTTTTCAATATATAAACGAGTTTAACGAATATATGAAGTTAACTAATTACATTCGCTACACACATGCACTGTTACCTTCGGGTCAAACACTGGAAGCCCCTATCATTTTCACGTCGTCATCAACTTTCAGAAATAATCAAACAATAACCATGCCTTGAGTTCATATATATGATCGGTGTGAAAAGAAAAATTGTTTTTTTTTTTTTTTTTATTTATTTATTTATTTATTTATTTTTACGGAATCAATATTAGTTTTCCGTAAGTTTAAAATTAGTGATCTATAAGAATTAAGAGTTTAAAGAACATTTTATCTGTTTTATGAACATCTTAACCAACAAAAATCTTTATATAACATAGAGTTTAGTTATTTGAGATTTTGAGAGATTTTAAAAATTTTGGCTTTTAGATTTTTTTTTTTCTAAAAAAAATTCAAATTATAGAAAATGTTTAGGAACTTAAAGCTTCTAGTTTAGACAAAGATTGTGTTTAACTAATTTATTTTTCAAACTTTAACAAATAAAATAATAGCTTATTATAACCTATCTTTTTGAAAAATTATTTTGATTGTTAGCTTTTTTTGAAATTTCTTAAATATACATTTAATTTCTAAATATTATTTTATATTTTCAAGATAACTTATCAATTATTTTTTATAAAATTATTTCTTTTACCAGTTACCTTATAGGTTAACAAATAATTTTTAGTTAACTGTTAACTTTTTAACTATCAATTGTTTTAATCGATTATGCCAAAATAGCAAAAAAAAAAAAAAAAAAAAAATCTCATAACTCAAAACCTGGTTCAAGTAATTTTTGAGAGTTTTAGGAGATTTTAAATTTTAACTTTTAATTTTTTACGTGTTTTATGTCAAGTTTCAAATTATTTTTCATATATATTTCTATATAAATAAAAGTTATAGTTCCAAACTATTATTCTCCAACTTGTAATTAGCTTTGTTAAAAATACACTAAGTTTGAAATACGGTTTCATTCTATTTTAATTAATTCTACAAAGAAAATATATGATATATTTTGACAATAATTGACAAAAGATTTAATCTTCAAATGACATGAACGGTATTTAATTTTACTATTTTCTTTTTATAATTACAACAATCTTCCAACCTAATTTCAATTTAATAAATTCGGTAAATCAGAAAATCATGAGAAATACATTTAAAATTAAAATATATACAAAACTCAAAAATTGTTTTTAAATTAAAATTAGGATAACCTTTTATGGATAAAAAGAATAAAAGATGGAAGCTCCTCATTTGACGACGATACTTGTAGTTGAAAATCTCTCAGTTTCGACCAATCACTTGTCAAAGAAAACCCTAGCTGCTGCTGCTGCTACCCTACCACCGCTAAAACCACCTCAATAATATGGCAACAGATGGCTCGAAAAACGGCAACAGATCACAATTGCTTTACACAACAATCTTTCTCATTCTCTTCTTCGTTTGCCTCAATACCCAATTCAATTTCTTCACGTTTTCTTCTCTAAAAACCTATTTTATCTCTCCCTCTCCGGCGCCACCACCGCTGCCGCTATCCACCAGCCATGTAAGTATATATGCTAGTTATACAGCAGCAGTGACATTTGCGCCTCGGCCACCGTTTTAGAATACACATAAAATGATGTTATTCTCTATTCACTGATCGCAACTTTTGTTATGTTTTTTAATTGTTTGTTTATGGACATGTTTTTGAAGGTGATCAAGAAGGATGAAACTGTGGAGGAACGATTGGCTAGGGCTCGTTTTGCCATACTAGAAGCCGGTAGAATGAAGCGATATAAGATGCCATGGCGGCTTAATGACCGGAGTTTTACTCCGAGAGGATCCGTTTACAGAAACCCTTACGCTTTTCATCAGTTAAGATTCATGTTCTTCACTTTCATTTCTTAATTTTTCATGCATATGTTGCCTTTATAAAGTGGTTAAGTTGTGGGTATATAACAGTATCACTTATCTTAGAGATCATGACTTCATATCTTACTCTTTGATATGAAACTGAATTACAACTTATTTTTCTCCCAAGAAATCAAAACAAAGTGACACACGCATGGTTTTTCTATCAAAATAACTTGAAATATCTCTACTTATAAGATATCATATCTTATAGATGTATGATCAAACTTCACCATATATGTAAGATATATGATTACTTATTTCTTCTGGGAAGTAGCAATATTTCTAGTTATTTTGATAGAAAAACCATGCGTGTGTCCAAATGTTTTGATTTCTTGGGAGGAATGGGATCGAGGGAACAAGTTGGTATGGAGCTTTTGGGACCAAGCATGTGGTAAGTGGCAACCTTAGTGTTTTTGGTTCTTTTTATTTGATTTAGATCAGAAGGAAATGATGTAAATTGAGTACTAGGATTACAACATATAAGTTCCCCCGAGACATATATATTTTAATATTAGAAATGTCTTAAAAAGAAAACCATTATAAATGGTTATCTAAAAAATCACATATATTTTTTTAAAATTTTAGAGTTTATTTTTTAATGAAAAAAAATTAAAAATATTTAAATTCATAACTTCAAACTGTGAATGCAAAAAAAATAAATTATATATTTTTCGGATTCATTATGTGAATTCAAATTCACATTGTGAATCTACACAGGTTTGTTTTGTGAATTTGACGGAAAAAAGTAATTTTTTTTTATTAAATTTGGTATCATTGAAAAAAAAAATTATAAATTTATGTATTTTAAGTTTATTTTATTGATAAAATTCAGCTCTAAAAATAAAAAAAGAGATTGATACCATAGTTAATAATCTCTCTCTCTATATATATATATACATATATATATATATATATATATATATATATATATATATATATATATATATATATATATATATATATATATATATATATATATATATAACATGTACTGGCTTTGCTGTAATATAAGAGTAAGGTTAATAAACTAAAATTCTTATACTAAATATGTCAATGTTCTTGTAATTTTATGTTAAGAAAACACTCATATAAGCACTTGGTGATCGACTTAAATCTCGCTTACCAAATGACCCATATAAGTAGGGATGAATATGGTACAATACCGATTTTTTCTTAAACACTATAACATACCGATTATAGTTGGTATAATTTTTTTGCTATCAGTATAATAATAAATATTTTTCTTAACAACTTATTTGGCTACAAAAAGTTATGTTGGTACAAATTTTATAAAATATATACAAACTTTTTCAAAATTTATATTATAAGATTTAACCGCCAACGAATATATCATGTATTTTGATGCTTAGTAAAGAAATTAATTACATAATTATTTTAATTTACTAAATAATTCTATCAAAGTAACACTAACTGACTTTCATAATTTTAATTTATTGTGGTAATAACTATTGGTTAATATGGGGGTAAACGACTTATAACATGTTTTTATAATTATAAATGCGACACATATTTGACAAATAAAATATTGGATTTTTTTTATTTATCATCAAGTAGGAACTAAAAAAATGGTAGGATCCGTGAGGAAATTTTTTGGCCTTAAGATTGAAAAATTAAATGATAGGATTTGATTTTATTTATCGTCAAACTTTCACGAGAAGATATGATATTTTCATAATTAATTGTGATTTTGATAATTTTCGGGGAATTTTAATTATTTGGAGGATATAAGTGAAAAAAACAAAAAGTTTAAAAGAAAAAAAATGAAAATTCGACCATGTGACATCTTCGGGAGGTGACATGTACCCCATCTCTCAATATGACAAGTGTCAATCCTTTATTAGTTGGTGATTTTTTTTTTCCACTTGCTTAATTTTTCTACCAAAACTTTTTTTTTTCTTTGAAAAAAATAAATCTGAAAAAATCAAAGTTCTTAAAGTTTAGTTATCTACAAAATGAGCACAATTATAATAATTTGGAAAAAAATATATGTAGAGTGTTTTGTTTTCTATATTTATAAAAAAACTTAGAAAAACAATCTTCAAAAATTATAAAAATTTAAGAAATATTTCTACTCACTTTTCTAATGATCTTGTAAAAAGAATTTAAAAAAAATAAGATGTTTTAGATACTAAACTTGATTTTAAGAGATTAAAAGTTTTAAAAAAAAATTGTTGAACACAATATGATGTAAATAGAGATGATTCTAAATATTTATGATACAAAAATATGTTTATGATCCTTAACTTATTACGATCTAAAAATATTTTGATTCAAATATTTAATGATCATTTATTATTATATTTTTTATGATTCAAAATTAAACATTTCAAAAAATATAATGATTTAAATGTTGTATTGAATTTTTTTATTTAATTCAATATTATGATCCAAATTAAAATGATCAAATTTAATATGATCAAAAATTGTATAATGCATAATATCGTTATGATTCAAAATACTATGATTCAAAATTTTATGATTCAAAAATAATATGATTCACAAAAAAGTTTGAATGAAAAATATTATGATCGTTAATATTCTTCTTATTTAAAATCTTATACTTGTTAAACATTAAAAACTCAAACCGATATTTAGTTTTAAAAAAAAAACCACTACTGTCTTCAAGTGTGTAGTAAAGATATTTAAAAAAATGGAAAAAAGAATTTAGAAAAAAAAAAAATTTTAAAAATGAAAAAAAAAAAAAAAAAACATTAAAACCGAGCATATATCTATTTAAAAAACAAATTTTGAATTTTTTTATCAAAAAACAAAAGAATAATAATAATAAAAACGAAAAAAACAAAATAAATGAAAAAGAAAAGAAAAACTCATTTAAATGACGTTCCATGGATTTTCGTCGCATATGATTATTCCGTCGAGTTCGTATTACGTTTCATGCATGTGCACCGCATGTGAACGCATCACAAACAAGTAAATAGGTTTGATGGTTGTTCACTTGATGAAATGATTGGTGAAGAAAAATCCTTGCGATTCTTCCTAATTTTTTGGTTACTATCGGATTTGGAATATATATATATATATATATATATATATATATATATATATATATATATATATATATATATATATATATATATATATATATATATATATATATATATATATATTTGTTTAGCTGATAAAACATTTGTTGATTTTCTGTGATTCATTTTTTACAACTTACATATAAAGGTAGATAAAGTACATCTATCCCACCCTATCAAACCAAATGTCACCTGCTTAGTACATATTTTTTTTCTCTCGTTTCTCTTTCATCCATCACAACCTAAAACTCGAATTCATCTATGTCATCTAAGCAATTTAATATATTCTTAAATAATTAGATAATTACGAAAGTCAAATAAATAGAACTAAAATCTAAAATAATATTTTATTAAAAAATGGTAAATTACAACAAACATTTAATAAAATTATAAAACAACAATTAAAATTTTAAGATGATAACTAAATCTAAAAATAAAATTTTACAACTCCAAACCCTAAATCGCAACAATTTGTCGTTTCCTCATGAGTACCACACACGACAGCCTTTCGGGTGAATGGTCATGTGGCTGAAGAAAGAACCATATATTTTTCCTCTTGTTTTTCATTAATCGCTCGTATCTCCTCTTCCAATAATGTCATTTTCGTCGCATATGATTATTTCGTCGAGTTCGTATTACGTTTCATGCACGTGCGCTGCATGTGAATGCATCACAAACAAGTAAATAGGTTTGACGGTTGTTCCCTTGACGAAATGATTGGTGAAGAAAAATCCTCACGATTCCTCCAAATTTTTGGGTTACTATCGGATTTGGAATATATATATATATATATATATATATATATATATATATATATATATATATATATATATATATATATATATATATATATATATATTAGCTACCAACATTTTTTGTTTAGTTGATAAAACGTTTGTTGATTTTCTGTGATTCATTTTTGACAACCTACATATAAAAGTAGATAAAGTACATCTATCCCACCCTATCAAACCAAATATCACCTGGTTAGTACATATTTTTTTCTCTCATTTCTCTTTCATCCATCACAACCTAAAACTAATTCATCTATGTCATCTAAGCAATTAAATATATTCTTAAATAATTAGACAATTATGAAAGTCAAATAAATAGAACTAAATCTAAAATAATATTTTATTAAAAAATAGTAAATTACTACAAACATTTAATAAAATTATAAAACAACAATTAAAATCCTAAGTTGATAATTAAATCTAAAAATAAAATTTTACAACTCCAAACCCTAAATCGCGACAATTTGTCGTTTCCTCATGAGTACCACACTCGACAGCCTTTCGGATGAATGGTCATGTGGTTGAAGAAAGAACCAGAAATTTTTCCTCTTATTTTTTCATTAATCGCTCGTATCTCCTCTTCCAATAATGTCCTTTTCTTTGCTTGATAACTTCCATGATACATAATTTTTTTCCCTCTAGGTGTTGTTTACTTTCATCCGTCTTTACTTTGTTTTGATGGTGAAGGCAAAAAATTTAGTGAAAAAGATCTGTTATTTCATATTTTCATGAGGATGTAAGGCTGTGGAAGCCGCTTTCTTCCCTTTTCGTTGCCTCCATTCCAACATTTCAACAAGAATTATTCAACCTTTACATTGATATCATATGTAAATTGTACATCTGAAGAGGTTGTGTATATGTTCGATTCAAATGTTTTGGTCTTTTTTTTTATAAGGGGGGGGGGGGGGGGGGGGGGGTACTCTTATCATATTTTACGACATGTAACAATTTGTCGTGAAATTTTAATATATCATGTGCCGTTTCGTGTGGAAAAACTTTATGTTTAAAGAGTTTCCAATAGTCACATTGTGCCAACTATAAAACTTTATGTTTAACTTTCGCCTGAAATCCTTTATTTTGAAGTTCCCTACATATACAATCCGAACCCCCCATATTCCATTTAAAGTGTTCCGGTACTCACTCCAAAAAATCTGCTCTTTTTTAGTTTCCACGTTCCTTGTCTTCTGATATGTCAAAATAAACCAGTGTCAACGCTATTTCTGTTTTGAGAAATTTTTGGATTTTTGATGCTTGGTATAATTTCGCGAGGTGTTAAGGATAGATTCGTCGCTTGAGTCTTCGTTTTGGGTTTGAGGGATGGGAGGTTTTTCATCACTTGAGTCTTTGGATTTTTTGTTTTGAGCATCCCATAATTGCCATGCTTCATGAGTTTAATATTGGATTGTGGGGGAACATATTAAAAGCATAATTATATTGAGATGACCGAAATTGGTTATATGAATGCATCAATGATGATGGCTATATCGGGATTGATATGGTTGGAACCGTGGATGATTTTGGGTTGTGGGAATGAAATGTGAAAAATCTTGAGAATCATTTCTAATTTCGTTGCGTCGGTTGCGTCTTTGACTTGAACCGTTTTTTTTGGATTTGTCATGACTAAAATCCATTTGAAATGGAATTAGGGATAGTTGGAATGAAAGTGGATAAAATCTGTAGTTGTTGAAATGGTTAAGTGTGGTATTTATAGTTTGTAAAAAGGAATAGAAGAATAAAAAATGATCGTTGGACAACGGTCAAGTAAAGCGAGAGTAGAGAGAGGTGGTATGGGACAACAATGGGTAACTCGCTCTTCCGACGAATCTCTGGTATTGCATATTGATAGAGTCATATAGCCGGTGGTACACACTAATTGAAAAAGAAAGTTAATTTACGCTGATGAAATATGAAAGTACGGTTACTACATCATCGATTTTTTTTAATATAAGAACAACATGACCTACAAGCTTATTTATTTTTTTGGTATAAACTCACAATCGAAAAGCTACTTCAATTAACTCTTGAGAGCTTTTAGGAGTTTTTGAGAAATTTTAGATAATAGTAGATCCAAGTTTTTAAATATATAAAGTTACATAAAAAACTAAAAGATCCTTATATTAGCTTTTGGATTGTGATATTTTTGTTTAAACGAAGTGTTAAGCTTATACTTTTTCTTTAATCTAAGCTTTTTAAAGCTCTCAACAACTTAGTGTGGAAGATACTCTTTAATTATGTTTTATTTGATTTTATAGCTTTCATAAACTTATATTTATTTTTGGCAAACAATTGTACACGAATACATGCTTCAATGCTTCAAGCTTCCACTATCTTTGCCAATCGATTTTACTTAACTTCTTGTTGTCAAAGATTTATTCTATTTCTTGAATATAACGCAGGAGCCACATAGAGATGGAGAAGAGCTTCAAAGTATGGGCATACAAGGAAGGAGAACTTCCCATTTTCCATGGAGGACCTATGAACAATATATACTCCAGCGAAGGCCAAATCATGGACGAAATCGAGAGCCAAAAAAGCAGATTTCTTGCTCAAAACCCAGAAGAAGCCCTTGTGTTCTTCCTCCCTGTCAGCGTGGTTTCCATTCGACATTATCTTTACAGATCTCATGCTGATTATGATCGTCGAATTATCCAGGATGTTGTTACTGATTACATTGGGGTGTTGTCACACAAGTACCCTTATTGGAATAGAAGCAGTGGAGCTGATCACTTCTTCGTTAGCTGTCATGATTGGGTATACATGTGATCATCTGTTTAAATTTTCATTATATAACTCCTATACCATGAATATCCAAGAATCAAATTTAGGTTCCAAATTGATTGACCAACAACTTCATTACTTTTTCAGGCACCAGATGTTACAGCGACGAACCCTAAATTGTATGAACACTTCATTCGTGTCCTTTGCAATGCCAATAGTTCTGAAGGTTTTCGGCCGGCAAGAGACGTCTCCTTGCCGGAGCTCAACATTCCTTACGAACACCTTGGACCACCCCTCATTGGACAACCCCCTGAAAACCGTTCCATCCTTGCATTTTTTGCAGGTGGCAACCATGGACAAGTAAGAAAATATTTGTTCGAAGTTTGGGATGGAAAAGATGAGGAGATTCAAGTGTTCAAATACCTCCCGAAAACCCTAAATTACTCGGAATTAATGGGAAGAGCGAAGTTTTGCTTATGCCCTAGTGGATGGGAAGTAGCAAGCCCTAGAATAGTTGAATCGATCTCATCAGGTTGTGTTCCGGTGATTGTTTCTGACCATTATGTGTTACCATTCAGTGACGTTCTTGACTGGAGCAAGTTTTCTATTCATGTTCCGGTGAAAAAGATACCGGAAATCAAGAAAATCTTGGAAGGGGTTGGGATACATGAGTACATTAAAATGCAGAAAATGGTGATGAAGGTGCAAAGACATTTTATAATTCATAGACCATCGAGAGCATATGATTTGATAGACATGGTGCTTCATTCGGTTTGGTTAAGAAGGCTCAATGTAAAACTCTCTTAGTTTTTATTATTAGACCGGTATATTGAAGAAATATCTATATTTATCGTAATAGAGAATTTTAAAAGATGTGTTGAAAGTGTAAATCGCTACAAATAAAAAAGGAAGCGGGCAACTCTTAAAATTAGATGTAAAAAGTGTACAATAAAAAAAAAGAACATCCACCGAGAAAAACAAAAATATTGTGGTTATAGTGTGAAAGTTGCCAAATTTAGAAAAATATGGTGGTCAAAGGTTTTTTTTTTTTTTTTTTTTTTTTTTTTAAATGTTAAAATGCAAAAGTTTTGACTTCAAAGTTGCAAAGTGTCAAAATCACTAAAAATTTAGGGCAAAAAATCAAAATATAAAAGTTTAGACTGCAAAGACGAAAAATATCAAAGTCACAATAAATTTGTGGCAAAAACCTAAAGATACAAAAACTTAATCAAAATGTAAAAATGTAAAAGTTTTTACTTTGAGGATGAAAAATGTTAAATTTAGCAAACATTTGTGGCAAAAACCTAAACCCAAAAGTTTTGACTTCAAAGTTGAAAAGTGTCAAAGTCACTAAAAATTTACGGCAAAAACATCAAAATATAAAAGTTTAGACTGCAAGGACGAAAAGTATCAAAGTTAATGAAAACGTAAAAATGTAAAAGTTTTTACTTCGAGGACGAAAAATGTTAAATTTAGCAAACATTTGTGGCAAAAACCTAAACTCCAAAAAGTTACTATTCCTAAGGAAACCTAAAATTAGTATATATACAAATGATTTAAGATAAATATTTATCATGTTAATTATAACGATCAAAATTTTGTAGGATAGATCTTAAAACCAAAATTGATAGCTCTTAAAAGGTTGGGACAGAACTAATCACAATGGTTAATTAGTTAGGATTCTAGAAATGATCCTGGAACACATGAGAAATAAGTTTCAACGACCGATGCATGGTTATAAAATTTTGAGCTAAGTTTTATTTGAGTATTTAAAAAATAACAATCCTAAGATTGTAATTATTATATGCTTTGAATGGTATTTTGAATTTATTAAGAAGGGAAATACTATTTTACATGTTCAATTTTTAAAAACATTAAAAAACGTACAATCTCTTGATTTTTCAATTTCGTTAAAAATGCCCCCACCTGTCCCTTTACTATCGCCGACATACTCATTTCGTCGCTCACATATTTCCCTGCTCTTTTATCTCCTATTATATTGTGAAAACCACCATGCTCAAACATCCATCTCTCTCATCTTTCTACAACAAGAGGTTTGAGTTGGTTGAAATTGATTTTAGATTAGTTTCTTTGGTATGGTGATGGTGGTGAATGGTGGAGATAAGTGGTTGTCGTGGCAAATGAATGTGATTTAAGGTGGTGCTTGTTGGTAGAGGTGCATGGTGGTGCTGTGAGATTAACGATCTTGGCCGGAATGGATGATGTTGGTCAGAAAAGATGGAAAAGACCTATTTTAATGATAATTTGTATACAAAAAAATTTAATGGTAAAACTTATACAGAAAGATAACATTAAGCTGTAATACACAACCAAAATGATATTTATTGAACAACCTGTGTTCACCGTTTGAGGGACATGCGTTCTAATCAAGATGTTCAAGGGATAATTTTTTTTTTCCGATTTGTACATATTTAATCGCTGAGGGTTTTTTTTTTTTTTTTTTTTTTTTAATAATTAATCCATATTTTCCTGTTGAACTTGTTCAACTGTTCAAAAAACATCCTTATTACCTGCTATCGGAGGTTTAGTCGGTTTCCGGTGTGTTTGTCAACTTTGATGATGCTCCAATTATCTTCTCTGGCAAGTTTCTGTCGTTTATAATTTTTCCAGTGAACTCAAGAACTCAAATCTATTATCACCTGTCACATTTCTTAGATCTAAACAAATTTCAAACATAAACTCATATGGGTGTTAGATTTTCAAACTCAAAAATCAACTCTTCATATTCTTCTATTCAAACTCAAGAACACATAAGATCTTCTAATGTGTTTGTTCATTGTGTTCTTAATATCTTTATATGATTCATCAGTTGTTCATTATGTGTGTGTTAGATCAGAACACGAAGAATACGAAGAACATGAAGAACACGAAGAACACAAAGAATACAAGAGCTTCAGATTTGAGTGTGTTTGTTAGATCAGAACACGAAAAACACAGACCAGATCGAAAAGCGAACCTAGATCAGAACACACACCCATATTGTAACATCCAGATTTTTACCAGGTATAATGAAAGTTTAATTATGTTATTTTGAAAGAGGGACTCGGCGAGTCGGGGCTCAGACTCGCCGAGTAGAGACGTGGGATGGAGCGAAGATGCGCGCTTGGACTCGGCGAGTCTGCGCTGTGTTATGGAACCCTAAATCCCCGGGTTTGTGGCCTATTTAAGGGGCCTTATGGCCGTCATTTGCGCTCATCCAACCCCCAGAGTGTGTCCCTAGAGTTCTTGAGCGTTTGGTGAAGGATTGAGAGCAAATCTTGACCTTGTGAGTGTTGTTTAGCAAGAAGAAGGAGGCTCTAGGCAAGAGGAAGCAAAGGAGGTTGCTATTTCGTGGATTTGGAGCTTGGATCATCACTCTAGAGGTATTATTTTCGGACCATTTCCTGTTTGGTGAAACTTGATGCAAGTTAGGGCTTAATATGATCATTTATGGGGTGATTTGGTGCCCTTTTGTTCCCTCTTTGAGTTGAGACCATGGATCTGGATCCATAGAGGTCCAGAGGGCCTCACTCATCAAGCTTTATGGGTGAAAATGGAGTCCTTGGCCTTGTGTTGAAGTAATAGAGTCAAAATCATCATTTGTGATCATGTAGAGGTTATTTATGCATCAAGATTGTGACTTTACGTGCTAAATAAGCATGGGGGGACTGGATCTATGGATTAGTGGACTGGATCTGGCCTTTAGAGCAAGATTGAGTCAGTGCATGGCACGGACTCGTCGAGTCCGAAGAACAGACTCGGCGAGTAGCTTGAATGTTGCACGACCACTCAGCGAGTGGCCTCGCCGAGTTGGGATGAGTGAACTCAGTGGGTCAAGGGGGAGTCAGGATGGACAGGTGGACCGAGTCAAACCGGACTCGCCGAGTCGTTCTTGAGACTCGGCGAGTTGAGTCGTGGTGGCCCCATAACTCGTGCCAGGTGGAGCTCGTCGAGTTGGGAAGGGATGCTCGACGTGTCAAGAGAGGGTTTCAAGGAAATTGGTGATTGCGCTCAGACTCGCCGAGTCGCTATAGTGCACTCGCCGAGTCCGGTCAAGTTGACCGTTGACCAGCGTTGACCTAGATTGTCCTGTTATGGTATGGTCAACCCTAGTTGAGAAAGTGTTAATTAGAGATATATTGTGCTATAGGGGGACTTCAGCTCGGCGGATCGAGTGTTTAGTGATTTCAGGGTTCGATTTACCGAGACACACGAGGTGAGTCTTCTCACTATACTTTACCTTGAGTAGGTAACCAGAGTTATGTGTTAGAGTATTTGTATGCCATGTATGTTATGTGTTGTGCTGCATTACTTTTATGTGTTTGATGCTGTGCATGTTTACAGAGCTAGAACCGGAAGGTTCACAGAGTTAGAACCTGAGGGTTCACAGAGTTTGGGTGCACGGACCCACAGAGTTATAGCCTCGAGTGGCTAATATGTGTTATATGTAGTATTTTGGGAACTCACTAAGCCTTGTGCTTACAGTGTTGATGTTATTTGATTCAGGTACTAGTGACGACCGTGGGAAGGCGCCGGCTTGATCCGTACACACACGTTTGGAGCTTGACATTTTGATCTTGGGATTTTGTAATATATTGTTGAACAATTAAAAAGGGGTTGTTTCTATGAATATTGATGGAATTATGCTTTTATAAAAATCGAAAATTTTGTTTGAAAATTTCAGTGTTACAAATTGGTATCAGAGCCTTGGTTTGAGGGATTCGGGTACACCTTCGGGGGTATTTGAACTCAAACTGAGGAAATGAAGAGATATTTTCAAAATAAAAACCAAAATTTTCTAAGAGTAAAGGGTTTTCCAGGAAGAAACGTGTGTACGATCAGTCAGCGCCCGAACGGTGAATTCCCAAAATATCTTTTGTTATGTAATAACTATTATTGTGATGTGTGTGCATGCTAGAGTAGGCTAGGTATTGCTGATAGGGCTAGAGTGGCCTGTTTTGTGATGCCTTAGCTTAGGAATGGTGAGCTGCTATGAGATGCTGAGAGTAATTAGGTAGCAGCTAGGGTTTGTGTGAGATCTGTTCAGAGAGATTTAAGAATAATAGAGTACTTGGGGGGACTGGGATCCGAAGAGGACGATTTGGAGTGTGTACCGAGACGGTGCGGACAGTAGTATTGGGCCCGTACTACTAAAAGCACCGGAGCGGTACACAGTTCAAATAAGAATCTGGGGATGCCAAGAATCAAGGAGGGGTGGATTGTTGAATGTAAGAGTGTTCGAGTGAATTCTAATTATCGCATGTTGTATTTCAGAGGTTGATCATGGTGAGGACACGACACATGCCGGAGGATGCCGGATCTAGTGATGAGGACATTCGGCAGATCATTCATGAGGAGGTGGCTGCGGTCATCAGAGCCGAGATACCAGAGATGTTCGGGTCTTTTAAGACCGCTTTGATTGAGACGTTTGACGAGCGCTATGCCGCTCTTTCTGAGGCTGCGGTTGCAGCAGCTACCGCAACGATTGCTGCGGCGAGACCCCAGGGAGGTGATGCGATGTTGTTCAGGGAGTTCAGCAACACCAAGCCACCAGAGTTTGATGGTACGCAGGACCCGGTGGCAGCTATGAGGTGGATATCTGATATGGAGGGATGCTTCTTCACTTGCTCGTCCCCTGAGCATTTGAAGGTTCGGTTCGCATTGAACCAGCTTCGCTTGGGAGCGAAGGACTGGTGGAAGTTTGTGACTACGCATTTCACACCGACTAAGCTTTCGGCAGTGACCTGGGAGAGGTTCACTTCCATGTTCCGAGATGAGTATGTTCCTCAGGTGGAGAGGGAACGTCTGGCGCAGGAGTTTCTGACCCTCAAGCAGGGTACCGAGTCGGTTATAGCGATTACGAGGATGTTCCAGGAGAGGGCGATGTTTTGCCCTGAGCACGTGTCCACCGAGCAGGCACGTATGAGCCGTTATCTGAGCATTTTGAGGCGGGATATTCGGGAGTTCGCTGCGAACTCCTCGTACCGGACATTTGCCGAGCTTCAGGCAAATACTCGGAAGAGGGAGATTGAGCTTGAGACTCAGGCCAGGGAGGAGGCGGAGTCTATGGGGAGGGATCGGCGACCGGCACAGTCCCAGCCGGCAGCCAAGCGGGCCAAGCCCGCTGATCCCAGACCCGGGAGCCAGAAGGGCCGCACTTGTGGGAAGTGCGGCAAGGGTCACGATGGCGCCTGTCGGGCAGGGTCTTGCTACAAATGTGGCAAGGAGGGGCACATGGCTAAGGACTGCCCCAAGGGATTTGCAGTGTGCTTCCACTGCAACCAGACTAGACATCGGAAGGCGGAGTGTCCGCTGCTGCGCGGAGCATCTCAGGGGTCTGCTCCCGCCGCCATCAGAGCTACTGCTGCAGAGAGTCGGCCCGTGAAGGCCGAGGCACCGAGGGCTCGGGGGAGAGCCTTCCAGCTGACTGCGGAAGAGGTCCGCGCTGCGCCCGACGTTGTGGCTGGTATGTTTCCTTTTCATTATTGTTTATGGTGTTGAGATATTATGCTTATATCATGCTATGCTTAAGTACCTTCCTTGTGAATTCTGTACCTGCTTTAGTGTTATTTGACTCGGGTGCGAGTCGATCTTTTGTGTCCTTGGCATTTAGTCAGCGTATCAGTGTTAGTCGTGGAGTATTGAGTCGGCCTCTGCGGGTTTCCATAGCCGCCGACAGGGTGATTTGTGCTACAGAGGTCTTCCGGGGATGTGTATTGGAGATATTCGGGGTCGAGTTTCCGATCGACCTGATTCCGATTGCGATGGGTGATGTTTGTGTTATAGTGGGCATGGATTGGTTGAGCCGATTCGGGGCGGTTATCGATTGCGAGCGACAGCTGGTGACTATACGAGATCCTAGTGGGGGAGTTCTTTCAGTGTACGGTGAGGGTACACGTTCTGGATCAGCCTTTTGTTCGGCTGCTAGGGCGAGACAGTGTTTACAGCAGGGCTGTAAGGGTTATGTAGCGTATGTGATGGATACGCGAGTGATCTCCGAGAGACCGAGCTCTGTGGAGGAAGTTCCGGTGGTGCGGGAGTTTCCAGATGTATTTCCCGAAGAGTTACCAGGAGTGCCTCCCGCGAGGCAAGTGGAGTTTGGCATCGATTTGGTTCCGGGGGCCGCACCTATTGCTAAGGTGCCGTATCGCCTTGCGCCTCCAGAGATGCAGGAGTTATCCTCGCAACTTCAGGAGTTGCTGGGGAAGGGGTTTATTCGGCCGAGTAGCTCGCCGTGGGGAGCACCCATCTTGTTTGTGAAGAAGAAGGATGGCTCGCATCGCATGTGTATTGATTACCGGGAATTGAATAAGCTGACGGTCAAGAACCGTTACCCGCTGCCGAGGATCGACGATTTATTCGATCAGCTACAGGGAGCATCTTGGTTCTCCAAGATTGATTTGAGGTCGGGCTATCATCAGGTGAGAGTGCGGGACGAGGACGTCCAGAAGACAGCATTCAGGACACGTTATGGGCATTATGAGTTTGTGGTGATGCCTTTCAGGCTCACTAATGCCCCGGCTGTGTTCATGGACCTCATGAACAGGGTATGTCGGCCGATGTTGGATCGGTCGGTGATTGTTTTCATTGATGATATTCTAGTATATTCGAGATCTAGTGAGCAGCACGAGGAGCATCTGAGGGAGGTGCTTGGGGTTTTGAGAGCGGAGAAGCTTTACGCAAAGTTCTCCAAGTGCGATTTCTGGTTACGGGAGGTCCAGTTTCTGGGACATCTCGTTAACCAGAAGGGGATATTGGTCGATCCGGCCAAGGTTGACGCAGTGATGAGGTGGGAGGTGCCGAGGTCACCTTCTGAGATACGGAGTTTTCTCGGGTTGGCAGGGTATTATCGGAGATTTATTAAGGATTTCTCCAAGATTGCGGTTCCACTCACCAGATTGACCCGGAAGGGTGTGGCATTTGCATGGGGTCCCGAGCAGCAGACCTCCTTTGAGACGCTTCGCCAAAGGTTGTGTGAAGCTCCAGTATTAGCCCTTCCGGAAGGTACGGAAGGTTTTGTGGTATTCTGTGATGCATCGATCCTAGGATTGGGAGCGGTATTGATGCAGAAGGGTCATGTGATAGCTTATGCATCGAGGCAGTTGAAGCCTCACGAGACGAGGTACCTCACACATGATTTGGAGTTGGGGGCAGTGGTGTTCGCCCTCAAGATTTGGCGGCACTACTTGTATGGGGTTCGTTGTACGATTTACACGGACCATAAGAGTTTGAAGTACTTGATGGATCAGCCTAACCTAAATATGCGGCAGAGGAGATGGTTAGATGTGGTCAAGGACTATGATTGTGAGATCTTGTACCACCCGGGCAAGGCTAATGTGGTAGCCGACGCGTTGAGCCGCAGGGCGGAGAGTACTCCCCTGCGAGATGTATGTTTGAGATTGACCGTGATAACTCCAGTTCTGGACGCTATTCGTGGGGCTCAGGCCGAGGCCGTGCGTCCGGAGATGCAGAAGAGAGAGCGGGTTGTTGGGATGGTTTCTGAGTTTGTATCGGATAGTCGAGGCCTTATGACTTATCAGGGCAGGATCTGGGTACCGTTTGTGGGCGGTACCCGTGCTACATTGATGGAGGAGGCTCATAGATCGAAATTTTCGATCCACCCCGGGGCCACGAAGATGTATTTGGATCTAAGGAAGGAGTATTGGTGGCCCTGTATGAAGAGGGATGTAGCATGGTTTGTCGAGAGGTGTTTGACCTGTCGAAGGGTAAAGGCCGAACACCAGAGACCGCATGGCAAGTTGCAGCCATTGGAGGTTCCCGAGTGGAAGTGGGAACAGGTCACTATGGACTTTATCACCAAATTGCCGAGGACTGCCAGAGGAGTTGATGCAATTTGGGTGATTGTGGATAGATTGACAAAGAGCGCTCACTTTCTTTCCATCAGTGAGAGTTCTTCAGCAGAGAAGTTGGCGGAGGTTTACGTGAGGGAGGTTGTATCTCGGCATGGGGTGCCGATCTCGATTATTTCAGACCGCGATGTGCGTTTCACTTCCCGTTTTTGGAAGAAATTTCATGAGGAATTGGGTACTAAGTTGCATTTTAGTACCGCATACCACCCCCAGACCGACAGTCAGAGTGAGCGGACGATACAGACACTCGAGGACATGCTTCGAGCTTGTGTATTGGATTTTGGGGGTAGTTGGGACTCGTATTTGCCTCTAGCGGAGTTTTCCTACAATAACAACTATCATTCGAGCATTGGTATGCCGCCCTTTGAGCTGTTATATGGTAGGAGGTGTCGGACTCCCATATGTTGGGGAGAGGTTGGGCAAAGGGTAATGGGCAGTACAGAGATCGTGAATCAGACGACAGAGCAGATACAGCTGGTCAGGCAGAGGTTATTGACCGCTCAGAGCCGGCAGAAGAGTTACGCGGATAGGCGCCGGTCCGAGTTGGAATTTCAAGTCGGCGACTTTGTTCTCCTGAAGGTCTCTCCTTGGAAAGGAGTGATCCGGTTCAGGAAGAGGGGCAAATTGGGACCCCGGTTTATTGGCCCGTTTCGGGTGATTGCCAGGGTGGGCCGGGTAGCCTATCGGCTGGAGTTACCAGCAGAGTTGGGACAGATTCACAACACTTTTCATGTATCGCAGTTGAGAAAATGTATAGCCGATGAGTCGGTAGTGGTTCCACTTGAGGATATTCAGGTTGATGCAAGCCTGAACTATGCGGAGAGACCAGTGGCTATTAGGGATCGGAAGATCAAGGTTTTGAGGAACAAGGAGGTACCTCTGGTATTGGTTCAGTGGCAACATCGGAAGGGATCAGAGATGACCTGGGAGCCGGAGGATATGATGCGGGAGCAGCATCCGGAGCTGTTTTAGAGCGGGACTTCGAGGGCGAAGTCCAGTTCTAGTGGGGGAGAGTTGTAACATCCGGATTTTTACCAGGTATAATGAAAGTTTAATTATGTTATTTTGAAAGAGGGACTCGGCGAGTCGGGGCTCAGACTCGCCGAGTAGAGACGCGGGATGGAGCGAAGATGCGCGCTTGGACTCGGCGAGTCCAGGGCATGGACTCGGCGAGTCTGCGCTGTGTTATGGAACCCTAAATCCCCGGGTTTGTGGCCTATTTAAGGGGCCTTATGGCCGTCATTTGCGCTCATCCAACCCCCAGAGTGTGTCCCTAGAGTTCTTGAGCGTTTGGTGAAGGATTGAGAGCAAATCTTGACCTTGTGAGTGTTGTTTAGAAAGAAGAAGGAGGCTCTAGGCAAGAGGAAGCAAAGGAGGTTGCTATTTCGTGGATTTGGAGCTTGGATCATCACTCTAGAGGTATTATTTTCGGACCATTTCCTGTTTGGTGAAACTTGATGCAAGTTAGGGCTTAATATGATCATTTATGGGGTGATTTGGTGCCCTTTTGTTCCCTCTTTGAGTTGAGACCATGGATCTGGATCCATAGAGGTCCATAGGGCCTCACTCATCAAGCTTTATGGGTGAAAATGGAGTCCTTGGCCTTGTGTTGAAGTAATAGAGTCAAAATCATCATTTGTGATCATGTAGAGGTTATTTATGCATCAAGATTGTGACTTTACGTGCTAAATAAGCATGGGGGGACTGGATCTGGCCTTTAGAGCAAGATTGAGTCAGTGCATGGCACGGACTCGCCGAGTCCGAAGAACAGACTCGGCGAGTAGCTTGAATGTTGCACGACCACTCAGCGAGTGGCCTCGCCGAGTTGGGATGAGTGAACTCAGTGGGTCAAGGGGGAGTCAGGATGGACAGGTGGACCGAGTCAAACCGGACTCGCCGAGTCGTTCTTGAGACTCGGCGAGTTGAGTCGTGGTGGCCCCACAACTCGTGCCAGGTGGAGCTCGTCGAGTTGGGAAGGGATGCTCGACGTGTCAAGAGAGGGTTTCAAGGAAATTGGTGATTGCGCTCAGACTCGCCGAGTCGCTATAGTGCACTCGCCGAGTCCGGTCAAGTTGACCGTTGACCAGCGTTGACCTAGATTGTCCTGTTATGGTATGGTCAACCCTAGTTGAGAAAGTGTTAATTAGAGATATATTGTGCTATAGGGGGACTTCAGCTCGGCGGATCGAGTGTTTAGTGATTTCAGGGTTCGATTTACCGAGACACACGAGGTGAGTCTTCTCACTATACTTTACCTTGAGTAGGTAACCAGAGTTATGTGTTAGAGTATTTGTATGCCATGTATGTTATGTGTTGTGCTGCATTACTTTTATGTGTTTGATGCTGTGCATGTTTACAGAGCTAGAACCGGAAGGTTCACAGAGTTAGAACCTGAGGGTTCACAGAGTTTGGGTGCACGGACCCACAGAGTTATAGCCTCGAGTGGCTAATATGTGTTATATGTAGTATTTTGGGAACTCACTAAGCCTTGTGCTTACAGTGTTGATGTTATTTGTTTCAGGTACTAGTGACGACCGTGGGAAGGCGCCGGCTTGATCCGTACACACACGTTTGGAGCTTGACATTTTGATCTTGGGATTTTGTAATATATTGTTGAACAATTAAAAAGGGGTTGTTTCTATGAATATTGATGGAATTATGCTTTTATAAAAATCGAAAATTTTGTTTGAAAATTTCAGTGTTACACATATCTTCAAACTTGATTTATGGTTTGAAAACCCTAACTCTAGTTCATCTTCAACCTCAATTTTGGAAAACCACCACATGTGAGTGTGTTCATCTTCATGGAACCCAAAACACACAAAATCAATTTCTTCTTTGTTCTTGGAGATCATTTGATTTCAGATATGATGTTAGAGCATGAACAAATATAGACAAACATACACTTTTGGAGCTCGTTTGGCTTTCAAGGGTAGCTTCGAGCATCAGATTTAGGTTGAAGACGATAAATGTTAGATATGGGTTGGAGGTTGAAGATGATGAACATCAGATCTGGAACAACACTCTGATTTCAAAACCATTAGACCAATTTCGTGTTCTTAAAATGAAACTCAAAAATCCCAAAACTCGATTCTAATTTGAACTCTGTTTCATATCGTCAGAAAAATCATGAAAGTCAGAGTCTTGCTGAAGAAGATAAGCGAAGAATCGTTGGAGTTGTCAAACATGCCGGAAACCGGCTAAACCTACGATTGAAGGTCATAAAGATGTTTTTTAAATGGTTTAACCACTACAATGGAAAAATATGGATTAAAAAAAAACCCAATGACTAAATATGTACAAATCCAAAAATAAGTTACCCTTTTAAATCATTATCCCGATGTTCAAATAAAGCGCAACGTTTTCTTCATATATGTGTCTATATAAATCCCATTTAGTATATGCATATATATAGATAAATTAATCGATATCAACAACCAACTTGGTCTAACATACAACAAACATAAATACATCATCAATCATTATATAATTATACACAAACAAAACTCATATGGTGTTTTAGAACATATTATTAATTTGATAAAATGATATCTAGGTCTTTGTTTTTGTTATGTAATAAAAACATTAAAAATAAACTTAACTGGATTAGTTGGTTACACAATATTATTATTATCTCTCCATTCTATAAAACACTAAACAACTAATGTTATTATGTTTCTTAATCCGATGAAATATACAATTTTCTTTTGGTGCACATGTATGATTATATGAGTATATATTTTAAAAAAAAAAGAAAACTGATTGTTCCCAATATCTCATGTAGTCGAACTTGGCACATTCATTATTCATTTATTAACGAATACAAAATTGATGGAAAAACATCTACTTTGCAGGGGAAGTGATATCATATCATATCATCAAACTCTTTCAAAATAATGAAAACTAAATAAATCCTAATACACAGATCAATTTAATATAGACTAGAAAACTAATCTTAAACCAAAAAGAATTTAGAGACAAAGACAAAAAAGTGACTAATCCTTCTAAGTTTTTTTCAATATTTAAGCAAGTATGTTTTACTCACTTAGTGAAAAACTTATCTATGTGGAATTGTAAACTTATTATTCCTCATATAACAAAACAACTCGATACAAAAAACTTATCAAATTACCATAAAAGAATGTCAAAAAAATGCAAGAATTTTTTTTCGAAGGCTTCGAATTCAAAAACCCTAATAAACCAAATTTCCCATTTGTTTCCGGTTTTCATCATAGACAAGCTGGAAGTGCAAACCCCTTGCAAACAAATGCCAGAACAATGTACACTATCACCAGGAGAAGAATTACCATAGCAACCCTACATTTAAAGTCCATTAATTATTATTAGCTCAATAATCTATAAAGATAAAATGTATATAGGTTAGAGGATATACATAAGTTTGACATTTTTCCACCACATTGTATTCCTGAATCTTCTAGACTGCTTTCTGAATCGAAAAGTATTCGTTTGCATATTTGCAGTTTTATCAACAAGTGTTTCCAATCGATCACCCCTCTCAAGAACTTTGTCAATATTTTGAATCATTACACTTCTTACCTGTTTATAAAAGCATACAATTTCATCTTTAGGTATTTACTTTACAAAAATTGATTTAACAAAAGTATTGGAATGTTAAGTTAAGGAAACTCACCTGACTCATTTCACCTTTTAAACGGTTTATCCTGTCTGCATTGGGATCACTGGAGTAATACTCCATTTGTTGGCTCAAAACCCTAGAAAACTCATCATTCATTTCATAAGCTTGGGCTGTTAGAACTGCTCGACCATATGTTCTAACGAATCTCTGATGAATCTCTTCAAGAAATGTAAAAGGAATTCGTCCTGTAAAATATAGATATTGCCGCTATTGATCATATTCTGCCAACCATTAATGGCGCAATCGACTAGTTGTTTTAATGAACTTGAAATTGAAAAAGAGTAGAAGTGAAATGATTGAATGTGTATTTGATCACTGATATTATATGTCGATATGAAGTATTGGATTTTATGGATCTACGAATCCCTGTGTGGAAGGAACTGGATTCAAATTTCAAATTATAAACATAAACGACCTTCATAAGGCAACAATGCTGCTCGAAGAACCCTAGATTATCAAAATCAAATCAGATATGCAAGTTTCAAATTGAATTACTGTCGACAGAATAGCGAGACCTGATCTTCGGCTCAAATCATACAATATGATCACAAATTCATCTAATGGAAATGAATCGATCTTATAATAATAGAACGAATTTTAAGCAAACAATAAGAACAGAGCTGTTATTATTAGCTTACTTCCGGCATCATCATCGGCCATACAGAGAATAGTGAGGCCATCAGTCCGTTTAACGTGAAAAATATACCGATCTTGCGAATACGAAACATTCATATCATTGTTTCCGGGGATTTTCTCGAGAATTTGTCTGGCGATGGTGCTCGCGTTGGTCGACGTACCACTGAATTCCGCCAACAGAACAGATCCTCTCGCCACCAGCGTGTAAAGAATTGTCATCTCTACCTTGACACAATGCAGAGAATTTGATAAAGCAAATGAGAGATTGTGATAGAGGAGAGGGAAATTAGGATTTGTTTTGTTAGAATTCAGTGGAAAAGGAGAATTGAATAAGGAGATTGAGAAAAGTTCATGGAAGCCACGATTACTAATGCTTTCATGTTCATGTGTTAATGTGATACTGAAAATAAAAAGTGTAGGAAGAGTAATTCCTTTGGACCCATCAAATCGTGTATATATATATATATATATATATATATATATATATATATATATATATATATATATATATATATATATATATATATATATATATACTAGCAGTGTACCCGCGCAAAGCGGCGGGGCATGTAAATTCTTTCGATGATATGTTTCCTCTATAAAAATGTTATGTTACAAAAGAAAGTACATGTCGAAGACAAAATAATCAAACTATGGTGTTATTTGGGAGATGAAGTTATTTTTTGTTCCTGGACGGTAGACTTTATAGCAGAGGAGGAAACAAAGAGGTATATGTGATTGGATGGATATTTGAATCAACATGCTAAATTTAAGGATATCTAAAAGGGTTCAAAATTTGAATGAATACGAAATTTGAGGGAACCATATCAAATTGCTGAGAAATATAAAGAGATTTGATGATAAATATTTGAATTCAAAATTTGGTTAAAATTTAATATTATTTTATTAATGGTTACTTGTACTATCAGCTTCATCATTTGGACGTCTTAAAAAATATTATTATTATAATCAATCTATTTATAGAAATAATTAGATTTCTTTTTATAAGATAGTAAATATATATATATATATATATATATATATATATATATATATATATATATATATATATATATATATATATATATATATATATATACCAACTAATGGTGCGTACGTCAAAATTCGTATCTTTGGACAAAAAAAAGTTTACTCTTGTACCATTGGTCTTGATGTAAATTTGGTCTAAAATTTTTGAAATTTTTTATAATAATGAATTTGTCACTTATTATTTTATTTTTTATTTTTCTTTTATTACAATAATAAAAAATAAAAATAAAACAAAAATAAAATACATTTCTCTCTTTCTCATAAACTAGAAGAATCAGACACAATACACCATTTCCCCATAATCTCTCTCTCTCTCTCTCTCTCTCTCTCTCTCTCTCTCGGAAAATTGACCAGCTAGGAAGCCATCGGTGTACCATCGCCGATCCCCGGCCGAAAACTCTCCACTGATCTTTAAACATTACCAACGGCGACTTCCAGATTTGAAAATCGACATGAAGATTCGTCATCTTCTCTTCGGATCTGTTCCCCTTCGATTTGAAGATCCTAAAGTCGGATCTACCTCCTCCCATGGAGGTTTTAGACAGGCCCGTCTTTTAAGGGGACCCAAATTTTTTATGGAAATTATTATATTTAGAAGATAGTACAAATAATTTTCTTTTAATTATTGATTTATTATAAAAAACTTGATGACATTTGTTTTTTTAAAGGATCATTTTTTCTCTCGCCCTGGGTCCAAAATATGTTTGGAACAGCCCTAGTTTTAGATCTGAACAAGTTGTTAAGGTTTGCAGATCCAACAATGACACTTTTCTCTTTCTCTTTGTCACTTGGGTTACAGATGATGACGTCAATGGATTTGTTACCTCTGTCAACTAACACCCTTTCTATGGCAACAAACTGATTGTCTAAGCCGGAGAAGGAAGACTCCGATGGTCTTTTACGTCGTCATAATTGGTTTGGTTGTTCCGTAATCTTCGTTCTCGCTTCACCCCTTCACAAATGGAGTTCGTTAATTTTTTCTTCACCTCGTTCTCGCCGGTGATGTATAGACGAAGTTGACGTAAGAGACAAATGTTGACGTTGGTTCTCTCTTACAGTATGAAGAGGGAGATGGAGTTTTAGGAGTGAGAATGGGTGGGTGGGTTAGTAATAGGTAGGGGTGGGGTGATATTTTAAATTTAGATAAATGTTAAATTAAACAAAAAATAAAAAATGAAAATATAAATGATAAATTCATCATTTTGAAAAAGTTTAAAACAAATTGAACCACAGAGTTTTGAGTTCAAACTTTTTGATCCAAACACAGAGTTTTGACATATCATAGAGATCATTCTTACAATTTTGTCTAAAAGCAATTATTGTATAATAGTAAAGGATAATTATACAAAATCCAATTAACTCTATAATAACGATAATAGTTTACTACCTTAATACATGTGTTTTATCTTGACAATTTAAATAACAAAATAATACATAGCAAATAACATACTAAAAATAAACAATAATATATATATATATATATATATATATATATATATATATATATATATATATATATATATATATATATATAAACTAATAAATCGTAAAACAAATAATATTTAGATAGTATATTGACATTTTAGTGAGAGATTCGACTATCAATTTTGAAATTTCTAATTTCATGTTGATCTTTTCATAAATCATTCTTGATTTTATGGGATATTTCATATTAAAACAGAAATTTATCAAAAACGAATTCAAATTCCTTTTTTATAATAAGTAGAGGGGAATCGAATGTTTTGAAAATAAAGAAACGAAATTGGGTTTAATTAGGTTTAATATTTTTCTCTTTCGTCTTTATTCGCATAAATAATAATATAGTCGTCGGCCCCAAACTAGAGTTCCTTCCTTGGCTTCTTCTACTGTTTCGTGTACTTCTATCTCCTCCTTGGATGACCCTTACATTTGAGCCTTCTATCTCATCCTCAAATGGACCTTGGATGACCGCTACCTTCGAGCCTTCTATCTCATCCTCAGATGGACCCTACCTTTGAGCATTCTGTCTCCTCGTCAGATTGCCCCTCGTTTTGGCTCGCCTCTTCCAATGTTGTTGTTGCCTCCCTCTGACAACACCTTATCCATCGGGAAGCCTTTGATTTGTAATCGTCTCTATATCAACATTGTGGTCGCCAATATCGACGACATTGGCTCCGTCTGCCGTAACTAGAACTCTCTTTCTTTCTCGTTACCTTTCTTCGGACTCCTCAATCGTCGCCTTCATCGGCTCTCTTCTTCTTCTACAATAGAACCGCTTCTGGCCGCCGCTTCTTCTCACCTCTTCTTCGACGAAAAGTCGTTGTTAGCCGCCATCGTTAGAGCCCTACCATCGCTGATGCTGTTGTCTACATCTGTGTTTATATGTTTTGTTTACTTCTTTATTTTAATCGTCTCCACCCGATCTAAACTGTAGTGGGATGTTAGTGATTAGGATTTAGGTCCAAACCTAAGTATTTTTTATACATTGTTATGTAATTGTCTTTTAAGTAATCAAAGAAGTCATTATCTTACAAGTATGGGATTACCTAATAAAATGTATTTTGACAAAAAGCTTTCCAACAATTTCGCTTTGCCACGTATAAGTTCGTATTCAAGGTAAAATCGTTAATTTTTGACAAACTATGATAATAGACAACGAGCACTAGGGGAGAGCTTGCCAGCTTGGTAACATCAAGCAACTCATCGATTATTAGGGATTATTAGAAGGATAACATTTTAAAATTTTTTAAATCAGATCATCTTGATACTGTCATCATTGTTTTTTTAGGAATAACCTTTTTTTAGTGTATTCTTTTTGATGTCGTCATAGATATGCATAAAGTCTATTACCAAAAAGGTTTGGTTTTTTAGTTGGTTCTTCAAATCCGAACTTACTTAAAAGTGAAAGCCTTCTCAATTAAGCCTCATATGCAATCTGGATAATGGGTCTAGTTTGGGCCCAAAACTTAGTCCTTTTATTTAAGTTTTTATTTTTATTATTTCCACACTACTATGTAATTAGTACTACGAATTATATTAACTTTTTAATTTTTAATTATAAAGTAGGTTATAACCCGTATAATATATAGTTGGTAAATTAACGAAACATAGATAATAATTGTAATAAAAATATTTTAAACAAGTATATATTGGCAAAAAGGTTGGCTAAAACATTCAAAATTTAAATAAGCTTGTAGAAATGATCAAGATTTGTAAGGTAAATTATTTTGATAAATTTGGAGATTGTATTGTGTTTATGTATGTTTTTCTATGTTACCTGTTTGTGTTAACATGCTCCCGTTGCAATTGAGATTTCATGAAATTACCTGTTTGTGTTAACATGTTCCTGTTTGTGTTAGTCGACATTTTGATTTTTCAATGTGATGGATGGAAACATGCATGTGTGGACCTTACAGGGGTATCCCTTCTTGTGGGCTTGAGGGCTGAGGGTTTTACGGCAGGACATACTGCTTTAAATGCTGCTACATGCAAAATCACCAAATGAAAAATCGTGCATAAAAAAAACACGTTTTCATACAATTTGCAATTGATACGTTTAGTTTCTTCATGCCAGATGCGATGAAGATTCTTAATAAAGTACAACGAATCATGCATAACAATGTTATATCCTTAGATCTATGAATGTAGTCTTCAAATGAATTAACTGTATCATACAAAAAGACTTAGCGGTGCATATTATTGCCCGTTTGTCATCTCACTCGTTATACATTAAAATTGACAAAAAAAAAAAAAAATAAATAAATAAATAAAGTATTTCTCAATATTTAATGTTTATGTTTCGCATTTCAATAAGTTTCCTTTGTTTATTGTTTTTGCTATAATTATTTTGACTGGAGGATATAAATCATATCCTACTAATAAAAAAATGTGGATTGAATAGAACTTGGTCTACCATTCACAAAAGTCTAACATTAGAATCCATGTTTATAAACCAAATTGTGCTACTCAAAAAATGCAGCTCACAAATTTCTTTAGTGACCTTACATGTAGTGTTTACAATTTCTTTAGTGACCTTACTCTCATTGTTTATATGTCTTTTGTGTCTTATTGTGTTCAATCAAATTTATATTATGGTATATAAATCATAATTTTATTAAATCTATTCACATACATAAAACATATCGATATTAAAAAAAATATGTAATAATTTTAAATAATCACTATAAAAATCTAAAAAAAAACTTATATCTTATTAGTTTAATAAAATTTTATAAATCTTTTTTACTCGTGGTTTTCATGGGTTGTAAGCTAATATTAATTGAAGTAGTGGTTTAGGAACTATATATGGTTTGGAGACGAGCAAAACCACTTTTACGGAGATTAGCAGATTTTTATGGGAGCAACGGGTATTTGCTTTGCGCCCAGATACAACAAAACTTTATAATACTCATAAATAGATTTATAAAATACAAAAAATATGCTAAGCTGCAATGTATAAAATATGAAAAGAAAACCCAATTTCACTAGCCTTAAGGATTAGACATCGACTCTAACAAAATTGGTCTCGATTTGGTCTCAGTCTCGACCTTTTTCTAGTCTGGTTTTTTCAATACACTGGTCATTGTGACCGTAAACCTTAACCATACAAAATGTTAATGGTTTAAAAGAATTTTTAAAAACGACCATTCGGATTCGGACATCAAGCCACACACATTGACTACGGTATATAAAGTAATAAATGAAACATTACAAATTCATATGTATTGTTTTCCAATTTAAAATATTGGTCATGTTATTCTAAATTTGTAGACAAGTAAATAAGAATACATTTTAAGAATTACACTTGTACAAATCTATGATAATCCTTAACTACAAATAAATACCAATGGGGTTGGCACAATGGTAACAGGTTTTACTCATGATCATACAAGGCAACTTCGATCCTTTTTTTTACCGGCCCGAACCGAGACCAACTTAAGATCAAATCGGATCTGACTGGTCCAATATCACTTTGTTTTTCTAAAGTGGTTTTAGCTCGATTCACCACTAATATTGCTAAACTCATAATGGTCTAATGGGGTACTTTAAATGAATAGTAGGCCCATATTGAAGTAATAGGCTTAACTAGGATAAATGGATAATATAAACATATTTTTTTTATGGCCCATAAGTCATACGTTATCCATGTCCCAATCTTCCTTGCCATTTCTTAAAATTATGAAAATTTAAGATTGATTAAGAGAAGAGTCGTTTTTCAATAACTATGGTGAAACGAATGTTAAAAAACGAATTACTGGATTATCGTATTTGAATACGGCAAACTAGAAATTGGTTTTGTGAATAATACATAAATCCAATGCAGACACCAAATGTTAAAAAAATGTATTATTTAGAACAAGTTGATCAATAGAAAAGAGGTTGATGTGTATTTGTAGCGTTCATCTTCACATGTCACATGTGGTGATGTGGCATTATTTGTCAACAAGTCATGTTAAGAGAAAACAAAAACATTTTTTAAATGTCATATTTGTCCAATAAATATACAGGGATAAAATGCTTGTTTATTTAATGATAGTTTTTATAATTTAGATGAAGTATGTAAGTATAACCATGTTTCGATGCATAAGAATTAAGAGTAACATGTTTAAGCGGTTAACACAGTGGTTTATTTTTTATTTGTTGTTTAACCTTCTAAAAAGGTTAAGCATTTGATGTATAGATGTTAAAGAAGTAAAACATTATTCTACATGTAAATATAAATACTGTCCTTGTATAAATAAAAAATTAGCTGCTATCAACATCATGAGGTAATTGGTTTGGTAGCAATGTTGCACATTTTGGTCTTATAATCAACACTGATCACACAAGCTTCATTTGAATATATTGGGTCGCAAATTCATAACAAGTTATTACTAATTAGAATGAGTTTTGGATGTATTCACTCAAATATATTATAAAGTGTTGCAATATACTTATAGCCACTTGGATATCCCATTGCCTATCCATGAGAACCCGTGATTGTGTAGCTCCTTATGCCATTATAGTCGACAGTGAACTTATAAGAAGAGTTTTTGTTTGACAAAACAATTATATGTAATCGTATAGTTGCGGGATTCAACCGAAAGCCTGTTTCGTTTAAGATTTCTATATTATTTACTAGTTGTGAGACCCATATAAAATATGAGTTAATTTAAAAAAAAAAAGTTAAATATAAATGTCAAAATGTTTGAGAACTTTAAATTTATAAGAAAATAAAAATATTAATAAATTATTATAATTGAAATGTTTATTTATCTTTTAAATTTTAACAAATAATTTAAATAAATAAACAAAAGAAGCTAATAAACTTTAATTTTGGAATTTTGAAATTAAAAGATAAGTTCATTAAAGAAATTGATACCCATTTATTACAATTATTACATTAAAATATTATGTTGAATTTAATAAAATAGAAAAATTCATAGATATGTGAGAAAAAAAACTTAATTCAAAATAATTATAAAATAACATTTGATAAATTGAATAAGAGTGTGACATATGTCAAAAAAAAGTATTCATTTATTAGAATAGATATAAAACCTTATTGGACGATACAACCGTAATTTCAGTTACCATGTCATTATTGTAATTTAATTGGTTATGTTAGTCTTCCTCTTTCATTAGTGTATAAATGTAAGCTCCTTCGAGTTTGTTAATCAAGAGATTCATTCCCAATTTTTTTTTATTAATCAAGAGATTCATTCCCAATTTTTTTATGTCGCAATATGGTATCAGCGTGTAAGATTAATGCTTCCTTATTTATTTATTTATTTATTGTTATGATACTCTTCTAATTTTCATAATCTCCGTATTATCATTATTGGTTTTTTGTAAAAACATAAGGATAACCCTTAAGTTAACTAACACTGTATTTGATATTTGATGTGAAGTTGTAACTCTTGAATTAACTTCAAGATTAAAACAAAAGCACAAGCTATTGAATAACTCTCTAATATTATTGAAAAAATAACTCAAAACTCAATTTTGATTATGTTACAGCATTGTCCTAACTCAGTTTCTATGCATGTATATATAGATCTAATCTACCGACTTATAGAATTAGACTAAGAGTCTTAAAGCCTACTTGCTTAACCTCCAAGTAATTGGATCCTAGAGTCCTACTCGACTTAGGAATTACAACATTCACACCTTAATTTCTAAGTCCTTCTAGAAACATCTTTGATCCCGATCAAACTCTTCATTTCTTTGAACCTTGTTCGTGCTAGGGTTTTGTAAGAATGTCCGTCTTTTCTTCTTCACCTGGAATGTATTCTACCTCCATTTGTTCATTTTCAACACAATTATGAATGAAGTGAAATCTTGTGTTTATGTGCTTTACTTCTTCCGTGAAAAATAAGATTTTTCATGAGTTCTATTGCATATACTTGTTATCTACTCTTAAGATATCCTTTTCTTGAGCTTTTTCATGATTTTGCCTAAAAACTTTTGAAGCCATATTGCTTGACATGCACCTGCAATGGCTGTCATGAGCTCTGCCTCACAAGATGATAAAAGCAATTGTATCTTGCTTTTGCAAACACCACGTTATATGAGATGACCCATAATAAAATATATGATCAATTATGCTTTTAGCGTCATCCAGATCAATATTATTGCTGATATCACTATAACCTATGAGACTTTTTTCTCGTCTTCTCATACTTAATTCCATGTGCAGTCGTTCCTCGCAAGTATCTTAAATTGTGTTTCGTTGCAGTGCCATGTGACTATCTTGGACTCTGCATGTATCAACTTATAACTCCTGTCGAATATTCCATATCGGTCTTGTTTGCAAGAGATATCTTAGACATCCTACTACCTTCTTGTAATGTGTTAGGTCGATATATGGTTTATTTTCAGCCTTTGACAATTTCATTCCTAGTTCCATTGAAATGTGGGTTGAATTGGAATTATGTAAACCGACTTCTTTTAGAATGCGCTGAGTATAAGCTTCTTGTAACACCCAGTTCCAGATATATTTATGATCCTTTTATTGATAAGGCTTGTAAGTTAATAGATTTATTTCAAGGCCACAATGTGGGGATGTAGTCTCCACCATGAGGCAAGGGCCAGGAAAAACATGCATTTTTAGTGAAGTGTCACGACTTGGCAATGTAGTGGCCATGACGTGGCAGCCATTTAATGACAAACCCTAATTTCAAGGTTTGTACCCATATTTAAGGGATGTGATGGCTAGGGTTGCCCACCCTCGGCCTCTAACTCTCTTCCTCAGCCTCCAAAACAATCCTAATCTCTATAATTAACTTTTGAGCTTTTGTGGTGTTTGGAGGTGTCTTGAAGAATAAAAAGGTCACCCTTGAAGCTTTATTTTAGCAAGCAACACTACCCATATACGTTATTTAGACACTTGTAAGTGCTCAAGTTCTAAACTGTATGACTCCATGTTCTTAGATCTAGGTTTTCTTGTGCTTTTCTTCATGTTCAGGCTAGGTAGAGTGTTGAGGTTCCATAAAGTTGCCAACTTTGTGGATCCCCAGGGTCTCTTTATGGTTTGAAGTGATGGATCTGAAGTTTGATAGAGTTTTGAACTCTTGCATGAGATCTTGGCCCCATTTTACACCATTTTGACCTAAATTGAGCTCAAGACATGCATTAGATATGCATGTCCACAAAGCTGCAATTTTATGATCTTTTAGTAGTATGGAAGCATTCTCTATCAGAAAGTTTGAATGAGTGGGGTAAAGGATTAAGAGCTTAATGTGATAAACTGGTATGGGCAGTTCCCACGATGTGGAGGTTTGGTCTCTATGTCATAGTGTTTAGCAACTTCTTATCTATTTTGTCCTATTATCCCAACAACATGGCGTAAACTTATCCACATCATGGTGACTGGCCGTTTACCGTTGACTTTTTGACCAAGTTTGACTTTGGCAAATTTAGGGTTGGGATCTATGGTTTGAGATTTGGTCTCTACTTAATGTATAGGTGACCTGTAGTGCTGGTTATTAGATCAGTGATCATAACTGTTATCTTTTAGATTGAGAGGTGAGTTTTCTCACTATACTTGTGGGTCGTAGGCAATAATGTTGGCTCACTAGATTGTGTTATGTATGCTGGTGAATTGTTCACTAAGTGTATTTAAGTGTAATAGATTCACTTGTTGATAAAAAAATTAATCTTGATGAATATTAAACAAGTAAGGATGGTGTGGATTACATACTTGTTTAAGTTTATTCAAGATTTTAAGTAAGGGATAAATTGATTTTAGCTGGTTTGAAATTGAAACAAAAACAATTTCGGAATAAGTTACTATTGGACCGATACTGATTTTAGAGTGTAGATGATCTTGGACCAAAAATGACCTCATAATGGAATTAGTCTTAGAATGAAGTTGGTCTCAGACTAATACTAAATTCATAATTTGAAGTGATGTGAATGCGATCGAATGTGAATGAAACTTCGAAATGCTGGATGTGAAGCCATTTTCGCAATGATAGTATGTTATTATTCAATTGCGATCGATCGCAACTAGTTGGAACGTAACACTTTGGAACTTTCGTATTGGGTCGAATTGCATTGTGTTGGATCGCATCGGATAGCAAGTTATTGTTCAATTGCGATTGTTCACAACTCGTTGAAACAATATGCATCGGAACAATCCTTGCGATCACATTAAAACAATCATTGATAGATCGCATTGGTACGACCCACATAGGATCGCATCGGAACAACCCATATCGAAACAATCGCAATGAAATTGTTTTCTCTACCATGATTCGCAATAACCTTGCATCGGAATGAGTGCAGTTTGGTGCTTTACCAATGGGTTCATTGTTTTATCCAATGGTTAGAACGACTGTTTTTGCGTCAGGATGGATAGTTGATGACAGTTTTTGGGGACACACGTCGGTTATACTTTTATCCATTGGTTAAATGCCCGTTTTGTGTCATTTTGAACGTTGGAAACTGTTATGTAACCGTTTTGGAAAAGAGACATATAAAAAGAAAGTTTTGATCAAACTTTATAGATATGTTACATCTAGTTGAAGAATACAATGAAGAAATCAAAACTTATCATTCTATTTTCTGGTTCTCAAACTTCTGAGTATTATCCAATTGAGGATTTGGGAATACCACCCAAATACTTCAATTTGAAAGTGTTAAACATGATCTCAGAATTTCCAAGTGCCTTTTATCCTAAATTTACGTACTGATACAACTCCTTATATACCACAACAAAATGGTGTTCCTGAAAGGAAAAATAGGATTTTGAAAGAAATGGTTAACTATGTTGTCCTATTCAGGTTTGAGTGAAGGTTTATGTGGTGAATCTATGTTGATAGCATGTTATATTTTGAATAGAACTCCAAACAAAAGGAGTAAGAATACTCCTTATGAACTTTGGTGTAAAGAAGTACCAAATTTAAGTTACCACAATGTTTAGGGTTGTAGAGCAGTTATAAGACCCTCCGGTCACTTAGTATTACCACTCAGGTAAGTATAGTGAGAAGACTCACCACAGAAGTAAGCAAGTAGATCTAGCACACCACGAACAATCTAGACTCCGCCTACATAATATAATTATCTTTAATAACCAATTTGTAATAACCCGTCAGAGATGCTAAGCTAACTCCTCCACTAAATCTTAAAAAGGGTGAAAACACCATTTTACCCCTCCATGGTCTCTAAAGTCCACAGTTGACCAAACCCTAAAAGTCAATGCTCAAGTCAACAGTCCATGTTGACTAAACTCGTTGAGTTCCTCTACGTGACTCGTCGAGTTCCTTTGTTTTTCTTAGAAGTATCGGGGAAATCCAACCCAACTTGTCGAGTTACAACGTGTCTAGACTCATCGGGGGAAAATGTCACACCCCAAAACCTAGGATGGCGGAATATGTTCTGGGGTGGAGGACGTCATGTATAGTATCATCACAATGCACAATAGTAAAAACAAGCAACAACATCCATTGCATTAATATAATATTTGTAATACAAGTGTGTTATGTACAGTTTGATAGACACCAAAAGTATAAACAAAATAAAAGATAGGTCTTATATGTACTCCTTCTTCCCAAAAGCTGCATCAGTACCTGTTTATTGTTGAACTGAGAATACAAGTTATTTTGAAAACGAGTATCAACATAAAGCTGGTGAGTTCATAAGTATTTAGTGTCATTGCTTGTATAAAGGTGTTTACAAATTGCAAAGTATAATGGTTGTTAACAAAGTTTGAAGATACTTTGATCCCTAGAAAATCCCATATTTTACAGCAAAAGTAGTCTTTTTCCAAGACTAGGTTATTTGTAAGTTTGATTATTTGAAAATGTAATAGTTTTCTCATGAAAACATCAGTAATGAAAATATAGTTTTAAGCTTGTTCATATAAAGAAAGAATAAAGTTTTTACCCCAGCAGCATCACTACCGGTGAAATGTAGTAGTGAATGTAAACTCCGAATAATATTAAATGTGTATACACCTAGGGAAATCTGTTTTACCCTTAATTATTGTGACATCCCCAAAATCATGGCCAGAAAAGACCGTTTTTTTGTTTATACTTTATTTCAAAATCAGAGTAACCTTTTAATAAAAGAGTTGCGGAATTTGTTCCAAAACAATAATATGATAAAGAGTTATCAAAAGCATTTCCTTAGAAATGTATTTCATTAAAAGACTCGGGATGTCATGTTCTATATAGTATATAAGTATAAACAATACAATATAAGCCTTACGACATTATTTCATATCTACAGGCATATATCCGTAATCCCTCATCCCAACACATCACAACTATACTCGAGCGCCACTACCTGTAATACATAAAACTCAGTGGATCAGGTTTGGGAGCCTGGTGAGCACATAGGGTTTTCAACCTACAATAATTATGTTTATTAATTTCACCGATCAATAATACCCCGATTACCTGTTCCCGTTATCCTCACATTACGTCCCTAAACACCTATCATAAGGGACTTATCCTAAGGATCATCATCGGGATGGACACTACTGCTAAGGGGGTTCCTCAACAATAAATGTCCTAAAGGCAACCATGAGGGGGATGGAGTACACCGGTGAACACATCGTTCACAACACCTACAGGTTGCGAGCCTGCCAGCGTTCCACTGGACTGTCTAGAAGAGTACCTGGTCGTCATCTATACTCCGCTAGATGACTGGATCAACAACAACAGCATCGAGGCCTGTCATCATTTTATCACACATCATCTTATTACATCTATCCATGTTTTACCCCAACATTTTTGTAGATATAAAATACATATACAGTTTAAATCATTTAAAACTTGTATAAAAACATTTATCCAACATAGATAACAAGTATACAGATAATATGCACACATAGCATGTAATATATAAAATACTTCATATCTATGTGTAAGATGAAAGTAACTATGCACTCGCCTGAAAAGGTGGTGATTCCGAACTCAGACAGCGCTTCACTTCTTAAAATAATTTCCTTCGACGAAACCTAGTATTATTACCACTAGAGTTTAGTCTATTATTCGCCGAGACTAATTAATAGTATAACTATTATTACTATTATATAAGCGTTAAAAAAGTACTTATATAACCCATAATAGTAGCCCAAGTATTTATTATAAGTTCCTAATAACGTTACTATAATTAAATAAAAGCTATATTAAAAATAGCGTTGGTGTAGCTCACTTACAACGGGTTTTATAGAAAACCGGGATCTGCTTGGAGCAGCGTTCCCGAGCTGAAAAGCTCTTCTTCTCGGAGCCGTCGAGCACTTCGGGGCTTCCGCCTCGTGCTAGGGAGGTTCCCTAGGCTTTTTGGGGGGTTTCGGGGCTAGAGATAGGTTCTAGAGAGAGAGAGAGTAAAGAGAAGAAAGAATGAGAAAGGTGTGAAGAAAATGAGCGTGGGAGAGGTGGTATTTATAGGGTGAAATGTGGCTGAACTTGGTGCCACATGTCACCATCTGGTGGCAAGCCTTGGGGAGAAAGCAATGACCAAGATTGTGCCATGTCACCAATTTTTGCAAAGTACACTTCCGACTTCTAAAATCCGTAACTTTCACATACGAGCTTCGTTTATGATGTTCTTTATATCCACGCATAGGCAAAAATAAGATCTACAACTTTCATTTTGACTCCGTCGGCTAATTCTCGACCGATCTTAAATTTAACAGTACGATGAGATTATACTTTTAAATGTCTGCGTAAAATTCATAACTTCTACATACGGACTCTGTTTTCGTCTGTCTTTTTAACCGTTGAGTTCCTAGTAATGAGATCTTCAATTCTCATTTAGGTCGTGTAGTCCAAAACCACTCGATCTAAAATTCGAGTTTCGAGTTGTACACTGCTAAGCCGAAACTTCGAAAAATCATAACTTCCTTATACGAAGTTAGATTTGAGCGTTCTTTTTATCGACGCTCTCAGTTTAACATATTCTATGAAGTTTGTTTAGATCGCTAAGGCTAAATCTTGCTCTATCGTAAATTCACTATTTACGCTTCCCTGTATCGTGCCTGTTCCGTCGCGAAACTTCAACGGGTCATAATTTCTTCGTTATAACTCGGATTTCGGCGTTCTTTATATCCCCGGAATCCTTGTTTCGACCACTACAACTTTATATAAAGATATTAGGCTTATCTCACACTTTAATTTTGATGCTTATTTTTATTCTTTATTTATTTATACATTTATAATTATATAATAAGCACCTAAATACACATAATTCACATAATACTCAAATATTTCATCTTTATTACTTCAAAAAGAGTTACAATAGTTGACCTAGACTATTACATTGTCAAAAATGTTTAGCCCTGAAACCCGGGCGTTACAATTCTCTCCCCCTTAGGATGATTCCGTCCCGGAATAATGCATCAGAATACAGATGTGGATAGCGACTCATCATGTCACTTTCTGTTTCCCAAGTGAGATTCGGCCCATTCGAATGTTTCCATCAAACTAGCACTAAGTCGACCATCTTGCGTTGTAACTTCTTAGTCTTACGATCAACAATTGTCTCAGGCTCTTCAATCAGCCTCTTATTCTCATCCATCCTTAACTCCGAGATTGGAATTATGTCGGGAACTTCTCCCATGAATTTCCTCAAATAACACACATGGAAGGTGTTATGAATACCATCGAGTTCTTTGGGAAATTTTAGCTTGTAAGCTTGGTTCCCAATCTTTTGAAGAACTTTGAATGGTCCAATAAACCTTGGACTCAGCTTTCCTCGTTTCCCGAATCGTATAAGTCCCTTCCACGGTGAGAGACTTTAAGCAGAACCGAATCCCCAACTTTGAAGGTTATCGGTCATCTTTTCTTGTCAGCATAGCTCTTCTGACGATCCTGGGCTGCTAACATCCTTTCCCTAATCACCTTCAACTTCTCAGTAGTCCCATGGACTATCTCGGGGCCCATAAACTGCTTCTCTCCGGCTTTAAGCTAGCAAGACAGTGTACGACATTTTCGTCCGTACAAGGCTTGATAAGGTGCCATCTTGATGCTCGAGTGGAAATTGTTGTTGTAGGAAAATTCTATCAGACGTAAGCGCTCGTCCCAATTCCCTTGGAACTCAAGGGTACATGCTCTCAACATATCTTCCAGTGTTTGAATCGTTCTTTCACTCTGCCCATCAGTTTGCGGATGATAAGCAGTACTCAAACACAAATTTGTACCCAACTCCTCTTGTAGACTCCTCCAAAACCTCGACGTGAAACGACTATCACGATCTGATACAATCGTAAGAGGTACACCGTGAAGTCTTACAATTACCTTCACGTAAGCATTTTCAAGCTTATCCATAGACCACTTCTCGTTGGCTGCTATGAAGTGTGCACTCTTGGTGAAACAATCCACGACCACCCAAATCATGTCATGACCGCTCTTTTTCCTGGGTAGTTTAGTCACAAAATCCATGGTGATGTCTTCCCATTTACCCATGGGTACAGTTAAAGGTTCTAAACTCCCATATGGTTTCTGATGTTGTGCCTTAACTCTGGCACATGTTACACACTCGGCCACATACTTCGCAACATCGAGCTTCATCGTCAGCCACCAGTAGTAGGGTTTTAAGTCCCTATACATTTTAGTGCTACCGGGATGAATTGAGTATATGGTCTTGTGTGCTTCTTCCATAAGAAGATCTCTTATTCCTCCTGTCTTAGGTACCCAAATCCGATCTTGGAATACCTTCAGTCCTCGAATGTTTGTACCGAACACTAACGTTTTGCCCAAACATTCTTCCTTTCGGTCATTCTTCTCTAAATCTTCTTCTTGGGCTTTCCTGATACTTTCCACAATTGTCTGGACGACTTCGATTCTCAACGCTCTTGGCCTTTTCCTTTCAAGGTTGACTTTCTGACTGAGAGCATCAGCAACAACATTTGCTTTACCACGGTGGTAAAGTATCTCATAGTCGTAGTCCTTGAGTAACTCTAGACAGCGTCGTTGCCTCATGCTCAATTCTTTTTTATTAAAGAGATATTAGAGACTCTTATGATCAGTGAACAACTTGCACTTCGTGCCGTAGAGGTAATGCCTTCATATTTTTAGAGCGAAAACTACCGCAACCAACTCCAAATCGTGAGTGGGGTAGTTATTTTCGTGCTCTTTCAATTGTCGAGAGGCATATGCTATCACCTTTTCTCTTTGGGTTAGAACACAACCCAAACCGACTCCAGATGCATCGCTGAAAACCGTGAAGTCTTCAACTCCATCGGGTAGAGAAAGTATCGGTGCTTCACATAACTTCTTCTTTAGCTTCTCGACTGCCTCATTGTGTTTCTCACTCCACATATACGTAGCTCCTTTATGCGTCAAGGCTGTTAATGGAGCATCTATCGAAGAAACGCCTTGGATAAATAGTCGGTAATATCCGGCTAATCCTAGAAAGCTTCTAATATCCGTGGGACTCCACTTCATTACAGCTTCGATTTTTGTGGGGTCCACCGTTATTCCCTCCTGGTTAACCACATGACCCAAAAATTGGACTTCTCGGATCCAAAAATCACACTTGGAGAACTTAGCGTAAAGCTTCTCTTTCTTTAACACTTCCAACACTTCCCGTAGATGCTTGCTATGCTCCTCTTGGCTCTTCGAGTAGATCAGAATGTCGTCGATGAACACTATCACGGATTTATCGAGGAATGGTTTACAAACCCTGTTCATTAAATCTATGAATGCTGCATGAGCGTTGGTTAGTCCAAATGACATAACCAAGAACTCGTAGTGTCCATATCAAGTTCTGAATGCAGTCTTCTCAATATCCTTCTCTCTCACCTTCAACTGATGATATCCCGACCTAAGATCGATCTTTGAGAAGTAGCTCGAACCTTGCTGCTAATTGAATAGGTTGTCAATCGGCGGCAATGGATACTTGTACTTCATTGTTGCCTTATTCAGCTCTTGTTAGTCTATGCACATCCTCATGCTTCCATCCTTCTTCTTCACGAATAACACCGGAGCTCCCCAGGGCGATGAACTAGGTCGAATGAAATCATTGTCCAACAGCTCCTGAAGTTGCATCATAAGCTTCTTCATCTCCGTCGGTGCTAATCGATAAGGTGCCTTTGCTATTGGTGTTGTACCTGGTAACAGTTCTATCCGAAACTCTACTTGCCTATCAGGTGGTAACCCGGGAAGATCTTCGGGAAAGACTTCCGGATAATCACATACAACCTGTATATTCTACACCTCTTTCTTTTCTTTCTTAGCATCGATTACGAATGCCAAGTATGATGCACATCGTTTGGACAAACATTTTATGGCTTTCATCAGGGAGATGATTCCAGAATTCACCCTGCGTTTGTCCCTGTACACCATAAATGATTCTTTTCTGGGTGGGTTCACCCTTACTATCTTCTTTCGACATTAAATCTCAGCATCATTGGCGCTAAGCCAATACATACCCAAGATGATATCGAAACAATTTAACTCTATGGGTAATAGCTCTTCATGGAATTCGTTTCCATTTAGGTCGATGACGATGTTCCTAAAACGATTACTAATAGGTACGAATTTGCCACTGGCAACTTCTACAATTAGGGCATTATCAAGTTTTTCTACAGGTAATGCTAGTTTCCCACCAAATTTACATGACACAAAGGATTAGTTGGCTCCGGAATCAAATAGTATATTGGCAGGAAAACCATTTACAAGAAAAGTACCTAAAGCGACGTCTGCTGCCTCCTTCGCAACCTCGAGCATCATTTGGAAGGCTCTCGCCTTCGGCTTCGGTGGTATGTTAGGTCTTCCTGCCTCTTTCTTCTTCGGGCAATCCTTTGAAATGTGCCCCTCTTCGTTGCACTCATAACATACCTTCTTAGTGAACGTGCATTCGTTGGCATAGTGCCCAGGCTTTCCACATTTGAAACAAGTGACCCCTCCGTCACACTTCCCAGAGTGCTTCTTCTTGCACTTGTCACACCACTTCGCTTTTGATCCTCCTCCTCTCTAACCAGATTTCAAGAATTTACTCTTCGTTCCGGACCTCGAGGATCCGTCCAACTTCCTTTTCTCTCCCACATCCGCTCTCTCCAGACCCTTCTCTCGTATCTGGGTCTCCACATTCTTAGCAGCCCAGATAGAGGCTTTCAGAGTGGTAGTTTGCTTGACCATTGGACCGAAGTCCGCTGGTAATCCGAGGGAAAATTTGTTAACCTTGGAGAGTTCAGTTGGGACGAGGTGCGGAACACGCTTCATTTTCTCAGTAAATCTTGCAACGTATTCAGTAACGCTCATTCTTCCCTTCTTCAAATTTTGGAATTCGTTGTTGATCTCCAGAAGATCCTGTTCAGAGCAGTATTGCATCTTCAAATGTACCAGAAAATCCTCCCACGACATCTTGCTTGCTTCACCTTTGGGCATTGAATCAGCTAATAGCTTCCACCAGCTTAGTACTCCAGATTTCAACAGAGGAACCACGAGAACGATCTTCTTCCTGTTGCTACACTCGCAACTCTCAAACATCGTCTCCATCTCAGAGATCCAGTTCATGACTTCCACCGGCGTCGGGCTTCCGGATAGACTTGGTGGTTTGGATGCCATGAAATCCTTGTATTTGCATCCACGTCCATCATATCCTCCATCCTGGTGGCTTTGCCTAACTATCGGTGGGTTGCCATGAAATCCTTGTTCGATCTGAATAGTCGCTTCCTCTCGATTTTGCTGGAGCAAACGCCTGGTTTCCTCCATTTGACGATCCAACATCGCCTGGATCATCGCTTGCACTCCGGCCATCGTTATTGGCCTGACAGCAGCTTCCACAACCGGTATTTGCTCGATCACTGGGGGTTGGTTTCTGTTCCTATTTGCATTCACGTTTCCGCTACGGGTCCTTGCCATCTTGATCTATACACCGAATAAGGTGAATTTAGATCTTTATTTAGGACTGATGTTCAAATCATCCTTATCTCTCCGAAACGTTTATATGCTAGTTCTAATATCGTAGTCGTACGTTTAGAATCCTAAACTCATAAGGTTTCCAGATCCGGTCGACAACAGACCATAGATCTGAACAATTAACAACATATGAGGCATAAAGAATTTATCACATAAAAGCATTTTAGGCACAATTCCTAAAATAAGCTAGTGCTCACACCACACAATCATCGCTTAGCATTCTAAGTTTAAGTCTAGAAATCCCAGAAATTCCTAGTTCTCTTAAACTAATGCTCTGATACCAACTGTGACATCCCCAAAATCACGGTCAGAAAAGATCGTTTTTTTTTGTTTATACTTTATTTCAAAATCAGAGTAACCTTTTAATAAAAGAGTTGCAGAATTTGTCCCAAAACAATAATATGATAAAGAGTTATCAAAAGCATTTCCTTAGAAATATATTTCATTAAAAGACTCGGGATGTCATGTTTGATATTGTATATAAGTATAAACACTACAATATAAGCCTTACTACATTATTTATATCTACAGACATATATCCGTAATCCCTCATCCCAACACATCACAACTATGCTCGAGCGCCACTACCTGTAATACTTAAAACTGAGTGGGTCAGGCTTGGGAGCCTGGTGAGCACATAGGGTTTTCAACCCACAATAATTAAGTTTATTAATTTCATTGACCAACAATAACCCGATTACCCGTTCCCGTTATCATCACATTACGTCCCTAAACACCTATCCTAAGGATCATCATCGGGATGGACACTACTGCTAAGGGGGTTCCTCAGTAATAAATGTTCTAAAGGTAACCATGAGGGGGATGGAGTACACCGGTGAACACATCGTTCACAACACCTACAAGTTGCGAGCTTGCTAGCGTTCCACTGGACTGTCTAAAAGAGTATGTGGTCGTCATCTATACTCTGCTAGATGACTGGATCAACAACAACAACATCGAGGCCTCTCATAATTTTATCACACATCGTCTTATTACAACTACCCATGTTTTACCCTAACATTTTTGTAGATATAAAATACATATACAATTTAAATCATTTAAAACTTGTATAAAAACATTCATCCAACATATATAGCAAGTATACAGATAATATGCATACATAGAACGTAATATATAAAATACTTCATATCTATGTGTAAGATGAAAGTAACTATGCACTCGCCTGAAAAGGTGGTGATTCCGAACTCAGACAGCGCTTCGCTTCTTAAAATAATTTCCTTCGACGAAACCTAGTATTATTACCACTAGAGTTTAGTCTATTATTCGACGAGACTAATTAATAGTCTAGCTATTATTACTATTATATAAGCATTACAAAAAGTACTTATATAACCCATAATAATAGCCCAATTATTTATTATAAGTTCCTAATAACGTTCCTATAATTAAATAAAAGCTATATTAAAAATAGCGTAGGCGTAGCTCACTTACATCAGGTTTTATAGAAAACCGAGCTTTGCTTGGAGCAGCGTTCCCGAGCCAAAAAGCTCTTCTTCTAGGATCCGTCGAGCACTTCGGGGCTTCCGCCTCATGCTAGGGAGGTTCCTAAGGATTTTCGGGGGGTTTCGGTGCTAGAGAGAGGTTCTAGAGAGAGAGAGAGAGTAAAGAGAAGAAAGAATGAGAAATATGTGAAGAAAATGAGGGTGGGAGAGGTGGTATTTATAGGGTGAAATGTGTCTGAACTTGGTGCCACATGTCACCATCTGGTGGCAAGCCTTGGGGAGAAAGCAATGGCCAAGATTGTGTCACGTCACCCATTTTCACACTGTACACTTCCGACTTCTAAAATCCGTAACTTTCACATACGAGCTTTGTTTCTGATGTTATTTATATCCACGCGTAGGTAAAAATAAGATCTACAACTTTCATTTTGACTCCGTCGGCTAATTCTCGACTGATCTTAAATTTAACAGTACGAGGAGATTATACTGTTAAATGTCTGCGTAAAATTCATAACTTCTACATACGTGTCACACCCCCAAACCAAGGATGACGGAAACGTCCGGGGGTGGAGGACTTCATGTATAGTATCATAACCACAAATTCAATAGTAAATTAAGCAAACACAACCAACATATATATAATTGAAAAAGTTACATCACTTGTATGAATTACATGTTTCAAAATCAATTACAATATGTTGACAAAATATGGAAAGTTTGACGCCTTAACGTCCCATTCTCAAAAGCACTTGATTTCCTGTTTAGTGATTTCCTGAGAATACAAGTTGTTTGAAAAGTGTCAACACAAAGGTTGGTGAGTTCATAAGTTTTTGCTATAAAACTTAGTAGAAGTCTTTCTCATGTAAATGTCGCGTTTGTTTCAGAAAAATCCGATATTTTCCTTAAAATCCGTATAATGTAGCCTTATGACCAAAGACCAAAATGTATAAGAAATCTTTGTTACTTAGTAGAAATGTCATGAGTTAGAATTGATATAAAAAGTGAATTTAAATCAACCTAAAACCTACTTAGGTTTTATGAAATCCTGTAAACTTTATGAATTGTTATCTCCCTATGTGAGTCGCTATAATCATACTATGACTATGTGAACTTGCCACGACGTTTCTTAGGCGTCGCATAAATGAAATGATATTTGTCACCCGTAGACCTGCAGGTCCCACTGTAGCTAGCAGCAAGGTGTGGGGTGTCAAAGCCAATATAGATCTATATACAAGTATCACGTTCTCCCTCCAGGAGACTCTGATTATAACTATCAGGAATTATATTCCGCACTCGGACGTACGGAAAGAGAGAATGTCTCACAATTTAGGGTAACAAGTTTACGTATAATGTGTGTGAGTGTAAACCTTTTCTGTATGAATGTACTCTTTTAGTACGAGTGTGTTATACAATATATCATAAACTATACCTATTATAGTTTATCTAAAACGTTGTAATATGTAAGAACTCTTTTATGGAAATGTATTAGTGTTATGAATTTATCAAACTATACTTTTTTACAGTTTAATATACGTGTTCTAAAATGAATGAATAATATTTATTATGAATGACTTAGTTTTAGTTCATGATGATAAACTAACAAAGAAACACATTCAATAATTAGAACTTATGATTATACACTTTGCTCAACATATTACAAAGTGTTATGATATTTACATGCTGTTGGCTAAATTTAGCCATTCTTCCCTGTTTTGGAAAAATCATAGAAAGATCATACGAAGTCAAAAACTAGATCCGTAAATTCTGAGAGTTCAAAAAATGTGTCTAGTTTACTCATAATTTTTATCACGATTTTTAATGACCTCCAACTTGGGTGAAAAAGTCTATAATCACAGACTGGTCCAGATTGTTGTTTGAAATGATAGGCAGTTTTGTAAAAATCACCATAAATTGTAGAAAAATCGTATGGAGATGTGCAAGTAGTCATTTTAAAGCTACAAAGTTGAACTATTTGCACCTTGTACAGTTTTGAAAACAAAAATGTTTAAGATGCCCAAAACAGTCCGTGAATGGAGTTGAACTTTTCTGATGAAGGCTGTTAGAAAAATTTAGTTATGTTCTTGGTGTTTTAACTTGTATTCCCCCCCTGAAAACTTGAGAAAACATGAAAATGTAGGGGTATGAACTCACCTTAAGTGATTTCAGTAGATGATTGTTGAAGAATGGAAGTGTTTAACTCAAGAACACTTGGAGATGCCTTGAAGATTTTCGAGAATCTAACATTATAGTTATGGAGTTTGTGTAAGCAATCAATGATTTGAGTAGAATGAAGTGAAATAATCATAAGGAGGATGAATTATACTTACTAAGAGTGGAAGAACACTTGAAAATCAGCCTTGAATCTCGAAATTGGTGTGGAAAAAGTTTGAGAGAAAAGTGGTGTTTGATACTTAGTGAAATGAGAGCAAATGAGAGAAATGAGGAGAGAGGATGTTTGTTCCAGCTCTAAAAACGTGGGAATGAGTGTAAATTGAGTGTGAGGGACATTGAAGTGACCTAGGTAAGGTGGGGAGGTATGGCTGGTCATAGAGTGGGTGTGGGGTGGTTGCTTGTGACATAAGTTAAGGGAAGGTCAACACTCCACCTTAAAGAAATCCCCCATTAGATCTTTATTATTTAGATAATGATTTTCATCAAAATATGTTTTAATTATGAATATTTAGGGTTTATTATGTTAAAATATAATTTTTGGAGAAAATTCCTCTTTAAAATCACGAAAAACGGGCTTAAAATGTTAAAAATATCAAAAAGGGGCTAAAAGTGACAAAATTCCGAATTCTGGCCGAGGTTCGGCCTTCTGATGCTGAAACCGAGAGGAGAGAGGGCAGAAACCGAGAGGGGAGAAGAGAGAGAGAAGGAACTGAGAGGGGAGAAGAGAGATCGAGAGAAGAGAAGAGACAGAGAGGAGAGAAGAGAGAACAGAGACCGAGAGGAGGGAAGAGAACAGAGAGCAGGGAGGCGGGAGGTGAACAGAAGCAGAGAGGCGACAGAGAGGAAAGAAAGCGACAGAGGGCGAGAAGTGGCGATAGAGAGCGAGACGATAGAGACCGAGACTCGGTCTCATCTACAGGAGTTCGGTCCTCCGGGTTCAGCCAACAGAGGCTCGGTCCGGTCTGGTACTCTCGGTCCTAGGTCTCGGCCTTAAGGAGCTTCGGCTCCTTGAGAAGGGTTTCGGTTCCTAAGGTCCATTTTTCTCGTTTTTACCCCGTTTTAAGCCATTTTTGACCTGGTTAAGGGTCGGAATGACCCGAATGATTCTAAAAAGTTACGAGAACTTTTTGAGAGAGATTTGGGAGAGATTTCTCATACTTGGAGAGATTTGGGAGAGATTTGACATTCTTGGAGAGATTTCTCATACAAAGAGATATTTGAGTGAGGTTTCACATACTTGGAGAGATTTGGGAGAGATTTGACATTTTTGGAGAGATTTCTCATACAGAGAGATATTAGAGAGAGATTTCACATACTTGGAGAGATTTAGGAGAGATTTGTCATAGAGAGAGATAGAGTGAAAACGATTGAGAGAGGTTCCATGTGTGACAATTGTGAGTGTTTGGCCCCGTAATGCAAGGTTCTTGAGCCCCGTTAAGTCATGATTAAGGATCCTACACACTCCCGATGAGTATGCAACATGGTTTTTATCAGTTTAGTTCATTGATTAACACTAAGGCTTAGGAAATTTTAACACAAGACTTTTCCCAAGTGATGTTTTCCCATTAATATAGCAAGTTATACAGTATGAACATAACACAAACCCTAATACACAAGGTTTAATCGAGTTGACCGGTTTGACTTGATGACTTGACTTGACTCAAGATTGACGATTGTCACAATACGGACTCTGTTTTCGTCTGTCTTTTTTACCGTTGAGTTCCTATTAATGAGATCTTCAATTCTCATTTAGGTCGTGTAGTCCAAAGCCACTCGATCTAAAATTCGAGTTTCGGGTTGTACACTGCTAAGCCGAAACTTCGAAAAAATCATAATTTCCTTATACGAAGTTAGATTTGGGCGTTCTTTTTGTCGATGCTCTTAGTTTAACATATTCTACGATGTTCGTTTAGATCGCTAAGGCTAAATCTCGCTCTATCGTAAATTCACTATTTACGCTTCCCGGTATCGTGCCGGTTCCGTCGCGAAACTTCAACGGATCATAACTTCTTCGTTATAACTCGGATTTCGGCGTTCTTTATATCCCCGGAATCCTTGTTTCGACCACTACAACTTTATATAAAGATATCAGGCTTATCTCACACTTTAATTTTGATACTTATTTTTATTCTTTATTAATTATACATTTATAATTAAATAATAAGCACCTAAATACACATAATTCACATAATACTCAAATATTTCATCTTTATTACTTCAAAAAGAGTTACAATAGTTGACCTAGACTATTACATTGTCAAAAATGCTTAGCCCTGAAACCCGGGCGTTACAATTATTAGTGTATTTAATTAAGATTTGGATGTGAGCTTGTATGTAACCCCACTGCGTGATAGTGGTATATCGGTTGACCCTCCTGGTCACAAATAGTTTAGTAGTGTTTTGTCATCTCTGGGCCTAGTAGGCTCAGACTGTAGCTAGTAGTTGGGATGGGGTGAAAATCCGTCCCGTATAGATCTATACACGTAGTGATCACTCTCCCTCTAGGAGGCGCTGGTTACCCGACGATCGCATAGCGATGGTTCGTATAGAGAATTAGTGCGTCACATTCTATTATAGTATTTCCTCTCGTATAGTATAGAGTATTCTTTTAGTGTACTATGTAGTGTTCTCTTGATGTAGTTTATAGTGTCTCTCCTTATAGTGTATAGTGTTTCCTTAGTATAGTGTATAGTGTTCTCTTCGCATAATGTATAGCCACTACTAGAAAACAGCCCTTTAATGACGCGCAAACAATGACACGCAGTGATTTACGATACGCATTTATGAGTGCCCTAAAAATAATGTCGGCTTTTCCTAAAATTCAAGAATAGAGGTCATGGATATTTGCGTGCCCTAAAATTTGCGTTAAAAAAAACACGGAGGGCACCTTTTATAAATAGTGTGTCGTCTAGGCCTGTCGTTTTATAATATTTTAATGAAAGGCGCGTCTCCATCTATATAGCATCTAGGTATACCTAAGGAGGGAAATGAAATCCCAAAAATCAAAAACCCCGCTCATTCTCTTCTCCCTAGTTTCCACCAGTTATGCCATTGATTTTTTTATTCGTTCACACTCTAGAACAAGTACATACATCACTCTCTTATCATTCTCCTTTATTTTCATACACTTGTAATTAAGGAATTAGGGTTTTTTCATATTACTGTTCCATTTTTTTGTTCAGGTATGGATTTTAGTCAAATGGCGTCCCTAAAGTAATGTCTAATGCATCTGGCCATCGGCTTGTGGCGGCGATAGTCCGTCTCGCCATCCCAGTTGGCGGAGGAATATCTGGACCACCGGTAGTAGGTCAATACAAAGTCAACGCTTGTACCCACAAATACAAATTGGAAGCCCTAGATTGTAGCGTCGATCGACAACTACAACAACCCTAAAACACATCTATGAAATCGCAAAGGTGAAGCAATCAGATCTGTAGTCCAATTTATTCCACGTCAATCCTCACACTAACTGGTTCGGCAACTGCAACTCCTCTCGATTGTAGTGTCGATCGATTGTTGGCTATTCAATTCTATTCATTTTAATTTCCCCTATCATATATGTTTTTCATTGGATTTCTCTCAACTCATAGATGCAATGGCATCAAGATCGTACGACAAAGTCGCTGATATCTGCAATCAAATTATGCTTCAGGTAACATACATATGAATCTATGTAATGATCGTTGTGCGCTAATCGTGGCTTACTACTAAGACTGACTGTGTGTTGGGTTAAGATTTGAAACCCTAATTTTATATCTGTTGGCTTGATTTCAATCTTACTGTTACTTTCTTTTTCCTTTTTTCATGTAGATTGCTTCACAAGGTCTTGCATTTCAAGACGAATGGTCGTTTGCTGTTCATCTTCTAGGGCATATTTACCTTAATGATCTGTAAGTTAAGACAATTTGTCTATGTTTTTTTCTTTTTCATGTGTTCTTTCTATACATATCTTTTATGATGATATTATAATGAAAAAGATTCTCATTTTGTGAAATCTTTACATTTTTTAAAAGCATGTTATGTTTTATATATAAAAAAGACTAAAATACCCTTGATTTCCAGATGGGTGGGAGAACGAATGTTTACATTTTTTAATCTTGCTTTACATGTGCAGTTAACATAGGATCATATGGATGAATTATATAAATAATAAATTATATAGGAGTCAAAAAGCTGTCTTTTAGAGTCTTCAAGAAAATCCCAAGAAAGTGCTTTAAACTTTTTCTTTACATCTGAATTAGTCGCACTTTAATACTGTTTCGATTTCTCAAAGCATGCCCAAATTGAACATATTCGAAGAAAACTTGATGTCAACAAATTTTCTTGAAGTCTGATCAAACTCATATATTTCTTGATGCATGCAGGCGGATCTTTTCGTGTAAAGTGCAATAAAAATGATGACTTTTTTATAATCAAAAGCCAAATATTGAGTAAAATAACACGTTTTTGGTCCTTGACTATAGCTGAAATGTTCAGTTTTGGTCCTTATTTGAGGTTCTTGAAACATTTTGGTCCATGTTTCAATTAAAATTACTATATTTTGTCCCCGATCTGATATTAATTATAGTCATTTTATTTGGAATAGGGACAAAAACGTTTCAAAAATTGTATTAATTATCATCCTAATGTGTTTTAAATAGTATTATTACTAATGTAGTGTTAACTTAATAACATTTTTAAGGATGGAAAAGGCCAGGATTAATCTGTAACGGATAAACTTGGTTTCATCAATATAAGTTCATGATTTAGTTAATGCAAGCGACAAAACTTCATTTCATAGTCATGATTAGATTCTTAGACCCAAATAATGTCATTACTATTTTCATTGGTAGATTTGTATTTGACTGAATGATGTCATTAGTTTTATACTTTGGGATTTATATCATATACGAAACAATATCATATTGACAATATGGGAAAAGATATCTACTATAATAAAGACAAACTGCCAAGACTTGCAAGTCTTTGAAGTTTAATTTGGGGCAATTTATGGCCACCAGCTTAGAATCATTTATCTTGAGTTCTTGACAGTGGAGATTATATAAACCCTCATGGGGGCTGTTCATATAGGAATCAATACGAAAACGAAAAATCAGCAAGATTTTGATTTACATTTACATAATGAATCCTTGTGTTTTTATTATTTTGTCACTTCTCTTGTCTATAACTAGCAGCCAATTGGTAGCTGCAGGAGGAAATGATATGAAGCAGTGTTTGGATAAGGAGACCCCCATGGTACTCTGTCTACATGGACAACTGACGACCAAGACTGCTGCAATTGGAGTGGAGTCATGTGCAGCAAACAATCAGGTCATGTCACAGGGCTTGATATGCATTTCTATGGCCTTGGAGGTGAGATAAGCTCTTCCTTGCTTAACTTAACCTACTTGAGTGTGACAACCGTCAAATTTCGATCAAGTCAAAGTCAACTAAAGTCAGCAAGTCAAACCGTTTGACTCAATTTGCCCATGAGTACTAAAATTCACACTATGAAACTTCTACATAACTTCTATTCTAATGAGAAATCATAAAACAAAAAGTGCGAACATCTAGATCTCCTTAACCTAAAACTATAGTACGTGGCAAGCCAAACCGATAAAACAATGATGCATACTCATCGGGAGTGTCTAAGATCCTTAAACAAGGCTTAACAGGGTTTACGAACCATGCATTGCGATGCCGGACACTCACAATTGTCACACATGGATCCTCTCTCAATTGTTTTCACTCTATCTCTCTCTCTATGTCAAATCTCTCCCAAATCTCTCCAAGTATGTGAAATCTCTCTCAAATATCTCTCTGTATTAGAAATCTCTCCAAGAATGTCGAATCTCTCCCAAATCCCTCTAAGTATGTGAAATCTCTCTCAAATATCTCTCTGTATGAGAAATCTCTCCAAGAATGTCAAATCTCTCCCAAATCTCTCCAAGTATGTGAAATCTCTCTCAAATATCTCTCTGTATGAGAAATCTCTCCAAGAATGTCAAATCTCTCCCAAATCTCTCCAAGTATGTGAAAACTCTCGTAAATATCTCTGTGTATGAGAAATCTCTCCAAGAATGTCAAATATCTCCCAAATCTCTCCAAGTGTGAGAAATCTCTCCCAAATCTCTCTCAAAAGTTTCCCGTAACTTTTTGGAATCATTCGGGTCATTCCGACCCTTAACCGGGTCAAAAACGGCTTAAAACGGGGTAAAAACGAGAAAACGGGACCTTAGGAACCGAAACCCTTCTTAAGGAGCCGAAGCTCCTTAAGGCCGAGACTAAGACACCGAAGACCGAGCCTCTGTTGGCTAAGAAACCGGAGACCGAGCCTCTGTTGGCTAAGACACCGAACACCGAGCCTCTGTTGGCTAAGACGCGAGGACTGAGCCTCTGTTGGCTAAGACGCGAGGACCGAGCCTCTGTTGGCTAAGACGCGAGGACCGAGCCTCTGTTGGCTAAGACACCGAACACTGAGCCTCTGTTGGCTAAGACACCGAACACCGAGCCTCTGTTGGATAAGACGCAAGGACCGAGCCTCTGTTGGCTAAGACGCGAGGACCGAGCCTCTCTTGGCTAAGACACCGAACACCGAGCCTCTGTTGGCTAAGACGCGAGGACCGAGCCTCTGTTGGCTAAGACGCGAGGACCGAGCCTCTGTTGGCTAAGGCGCACGAGGACCGAGCCTCGGTCTCTGTCGCTTCTCACTCTCTGTTCGCTTCCTCTGTTCGCTTCTCGCTCTGCTTCTTCTCTCCTCTCTGTCTCTACTCCGCCGCTCTGTCTCTTCTCTCCTCTCTATCTCTTCGCGCCCCTCTGTTCTCTCCTCCCCCCTCTCGGTTCCTTCCCTCCCTCTTCTTCCCTCTCGGTTTCTGCCTCCCTCTCTCTCGGTTCAGCATCAGAAGGCCGAACCTCGGCCAGAATTCGGAAATTTGTCATTTTTAGCCCATTTTTGATATTTTTAACATTTTAAGCCCGTTTTTCGTGATTTTAAAGCGGGATTTTCTCCAGAAATTATATTTTAACATAATAAACTCTAAATATTCATAATTTAAACATATTTTGATGAAAATCATTATTTAAATAATAAAAATCAAATGGGTGAATTATTAAAGGTGGAGTGTTGACTTTTGCCTTATCCAATGTCACAAGCAACCACCCCACACCCACTATTTGACTAACCACACCTCCCCACCTTACCTAAGTCACTTCAATGTCCCTTACACTCAAATTACACTCATTCCCACGTTTTTAGAGCTGGAACAAACATCCTCTCTCCTCATTTCTCTCATTTGCCCTCATTTCACTAAGTATCAAACACCACTTTTCTCTCAAACTTTTCCCACTCCCATTTCGAGATTCAAGGCTGATCTTCAAGTGTTCTTCCACTCTTAGTAAGTATAATTCATCCTCCTTATGATTATTTCACTTCATTCTACTCAAATCATGAATATCTTACACAAACTCCATCATATTAGCGTTAGAGCTTCGAATCTTCAAGTGATTCTTCAAGTGTTCTTGGGTTGAACACTTCTCTTCTTCAACACTTATCTACTGAAATCACTCAAGGTGAGTTCATACCCCTACATTTTCATGTTTTCTCAAGTTTTCAGGGGGGGGGGGGGGGGAATACAAGTTAAAACACCAAGAACATAACTAAAATTTTCTAACAGCCTTCATCAGAAAAGTTCAACTCCATTCACGGACTGTTTTGGGCATCTTAAACATTTTTGTTTTCAAAACTGTACAAGGTTGAAATAGTTCAAGTTTGTAGCTTTAAAATTACTACTTTCACATCTCCATACGATTTTTCTACAATTTATGGTGATTTTTACAAAACTGCCTATCATTTCAAACAACAATCCGGACCAGTCTGTGATTATGGACTTTTTCACCCAAGTTGGAGGTCATTAAAAATCGTGATAAAAATTATGAGTAAACTAGAAACATTTTGTGAACTCTCAGAATTTACGGATCTAGTTTTCGACTTCGTATGATTTTTCTATGATTTTTCCAAAACAGGGCAGAATGGCTAAATTTAGCCAACAGCATGTAAATATCATAACACTTTGTAATATGTTGAGCAAAGTGTATAATCATAAGTTCTAATTATTGAATGTGTTTCTTTGTTAGTTTATCATCATGAACTGAAACTAAGTCATTCACAATAAATATTATTCATTCATTTTAGAACACGTATATTAAACTGTAAAAAAGTATAGTTTGATAAATTCATAACACTAATACATTTCCATAAAAGAGTTCATACATATTACATACATTTTAGATAAACTATAATAGGTATAGTTTGTGATACATCACTCAACGCACTCGTACAAAAAGGGTACATTCATACAAGAAAGATTTATATTCACACACATTTCACGTAAACTTCTTAACCTATATTGTGAGACTCTCTCTCTTTCTCCCCATACGTCCGAGTGCGGGATATAATTCCTGGTAGTTATAATCAGAATCTCCTTGAGGGAGAACGTGATACTTGTATATAGATCTATATTGGGTTTGACACCCCACACCTTGCTGCTAGCTACAGTTGGACCTGCAGGTCTACGGGTGACAAATGTCATTTTATTTTTCGCGACACTGAGAACGTCGTGGCAGGTTCACATAGTCATAGTATGATTATAGCGACTCACATAGGGATATAACAATCCATAAGTTTACGGGATTTTATTTTTAAAACCTAAATGAGTTTTATGTCGATTTAAAATCACCTTTTTATCTCTATGAGTACAGATATTACTGTACACTTTTGGTTTTGGCAGTTACGACTACACATCATTTGAAACCACATTTATACTTTTAAGTATGGTCAATACTTGTTATTTCTCGGTCCTCTAATTTAGGACTACATATATATAAAGTATTAACGAACATGAGAACATACAGAAATTTCATTTAATTCAAACGCGTCCATGTCCATTTAAGTGCATAACATTTTCTATTAATAAGAAAGGTTACTTATACATTTTGGTCTTCAGTCGTAAGACTACATTGCGTAGATTTTAAAGAAAATATCGGATTTTCTGGATACATATTCTAACGCTTTTACAAGGAAAACGATTTACTTTTCCAACGAAATCTCTTATGAACTCACCAACCTTTGTGTTGACACTTTTCAAAACTACTTGTATTCTTAGGAATTCAGTGAAAACAGGAAATCAACAACGTTTTGAGGATGGGACGATAAATCGTCAAACAGTTCATTTTGTATTATAATGTAATTGATGTAAATCATGTAAACATGTGCTTTGATGTAACGTTTTCAATTATATTTGTGTTGGTTGTATTTACTTTGAGCACTATTATACTCATTGTTGTGATACTCTATATGAAGTCCTCCACCCCCGGACGTTTCCGCCATCCTTGGTTTGGGGGTGTGTCATTGAGTTAGTTGAGTAATCTTGCTCTTTCCTTCAATTCTTTTAATGGAACCATTCCCACCTTCATTGGTTCTTTGAGTCAATTAACTTACCTTGACCTTTCTGAGAACTCTCTTTATGGAACCATTCCTCCAGAGCTTGGAAACCTCACCAACTTGCAAGAGCTTGATCTTGATTCTGTTGGAAGGTGTAGAGTGGAAAAGGTAGAGTGGTTGTCTAACCTCTCTCAGTTGGAGGTACTTGTAATTGATGGGGTTTCCCTGTCCAAAGCAAATCATTGGGTAGATGTAATTTCAAATCTCCTAAAACTCTCATGGTTAAGTTTACAGGGATGTGAGCTGTCACAGGTCATGTATCCATATTCTTCTTCATTTCTCAACTCTTCTTCTTCATCTAGTGTTAAGCTTTATCTCAATGACAACAATCTGACCTCATCCATGTATCGTTGGTTGTTCCCATTAACCACCAATAACCTCCTTTCTCTTGATCTCTCTGGCAATATGTTAGGTGGATACCCAAATATCTTGGTAACCTCTGTAGTTTGGAACGTTTGTACTTCTATAACAACTCTGGTGTTATCAAATTGCCTGATTTTCTCAACAACTTGTTTGGATGCACATCCCTTTCATTACTATTTTTATTTGGAATCTTTTGTTGTTTAAGCAAACAGTTTAATAACCTCGTGCACAACTATTTTGCTTAGACTTATTTTTGTGGAACGTGGCATTGATGATTGATTATTATATTGTTTTATCACGATCTTCATGGAAAATCGTTTAAAAAAAGTAGGGGTTCTCCTTTGGGTTTGCTTACTTTTTACACGATCCCTTGATTAAAAAACAAACACCAATAATACAACATAGGGAACAATAAAAGAAAAGAAACATGAAATCTATTGTATACTTTAGAAAAGACTAAAATACAGATTATTTGAGTTATATATATATATATATATATATATATATATATATATATATATATATATATATATATATATATATATATAGACTCTTTGAGTTATATATATATATATATATATATATATATATATATATATATAAAGACTAAAATACCCTTGATTTCCAGATGGGTGGGAGAACGAATGTTGAAAATGAGCTACTATGTCGGTTTGTTTCACGAAGTGAGAGTAATAATGTCATTTTATCAGAATCCAAGAGACAGTAAGTTAATGAAATGTTATATATTTTTTAAAGAAAATTATTTAAATATCCAGTTTTGTTATATGTTTTTTCAGGAAGAGAGAAAATGAAGGGATTTCAACCAAAACAAACTGCGGGCCTCGTGTAGTTGTTCACACAAGTGTTGTAGACATGCTTCTGAGTCTATTCTAGTTGTTCGTGAGTACATGTTTCATCTCTTTATACATACATACATATATGTACATTCATATACACATATATGTACTTTTTTTTGCTTCATTAAAGGGATTTGTTATGCATCTCTTCCAGAATGTTCAATTAAAATTTTTAGCATTGTGTTTTTATTTAACTTTATTTCATGATTATATATATATATATATATATATATATATATATATATATATATATATATATATATATCAGGGAAGTGGCTTGGGAGTAGGCAGATACGATGTAATTGGGCTACAAAAGGTGTTGGTGTTAGTGATGAAAGACAAGGTTCAGATTCAAAAAGTGTTGTAGAGCTAACAAATGGATCTTGAGGTATGCAATACTATAAAAAATTTTCATTTTTTGATATATATTTTTTGTTTTGTTTTGCAGAGGATACTAAAGAGCAAAGTGATAGTAATGCCCCTGAGAATAATCCACAGTACACAACTGTTTATGTTGGCAACCTTGGCCTGAAGTAAGACCTCTTAATCCTAAAATTTATCTGTATGAGACAAGTCATGAGCAATTAAGAGCTGAAAGTTGTAATAAACTCAAAGTAAAATCTTACTATTATGAAACTCTTTTGCTAAAACCTACCATATTAACATGTAGCTGATTACACATTAATTTAATTATGCAGGTTTTGAAGTTTTTAATGGAAAAGAATAGTGTTAATACTCTTCATAGAAAAGTATGTTGGTATTTTAGGAAATTTGGCTAATAATTTAGTTAATTGTATAAAAAATGTTGAAATGTTACATTTGTCTACTATTGGAATGATTATTTGATGTATTACATTTGTCTACTATTGGAATGATTACTTTTATGACATTAACTTTTGTGCAATGTATTGTATTTTTTGTATACGGTATTTTATTTTCTATTATGAGACATGAAATGCAAATTGAATTTGAAAATCATTAAATCTATAAATATTTTTTTAAAAAAAAAAAAAATTTAAAATTACGATACGCAAAAATGTGTGTCGTCTTCATTTATGACATGGCCTTTCTTGACAGGTGCTTCTTTGATACGCATTGCGTGTCATAAACACGCGCGTCGTAAGGTTACAACACGCAAATGTGTGTCGTCTTCCATTATAACAGGGCCTTCCTTGATACGCATTGCGTGTTATAACTGCGCGTCGTAAATGCGCATCGTCTCTCTTTATGATAGGGCTTTCCTTGACGCGCATTTGCGCGTCGTCTGAGCGTTTTACGACACGCAATGAGCGTCGTAAAAGGCTGTTTTTCTAGTAGTGAGCACATATAGCCTTGTAATTATACTGATCATAGTACGCATCACAGTAATAATAGTAATGAGTGGTAATCCTTAACTATACTTATTATAGTTAAATAGAGTTGTTTAGTTGAATGCCTTAGATACGTAAAGATATTGCACTATAGTGAAGGCTTTTATATCCAAAAAAAATATATGATATATAACTAAGAATTCAACGACAGTCGGACAGATAACCTAATACCCTAAGTCCACAATCAAACAAGAACAAGAACTAAGGTAAGTTATCAGCTCTAAGTCCTTCAATCCTTACTTATATAAATATATTGGTGTAGATATGATTTGGAAAATAAAATAAGTTTTGAAAATTTCGAAAAGTAGTTTTTAGAAAAATCGAACATGAAAATGAGTATGATAAATATTTGAAACAACTTTACTGGCAAAGTAAATTGAAACTGTAGAAAATTCTTTTGACAATAAGTTATAAATCACATATGATTAGTACTAAAACTTGCTTGATTCAACTTGTATCCCTCCATAAAAACATTTAAAAGTGTTTGAAAGGTTAATTTAGGGGTATGAAGTCACAATTTAACGTAGAGTCCGAGTGTGCTATTGATATGAGTGCTGAGTGTCAACGGATGCTCTGGACGCAAGTGGTTCCTATTAATCATATGGTGACACATATATGAGTTAGAGCTAGGGTGTTTCATGACTAAACATGATGGGGAATCACCCTAAGGGTTTGAAATCACCAAGACTACGTGTCCCGTGTCCCATACTTAACGATCTATGCATGTTTAAGGCCAAATATGAGTATTAGAGTGGGTGTATGGCCATAAAAGTGAGTGTGCGACTAGGGAATACGGCAGACCTGCGTGTGCGGCTGTGTACTGGCGTGTGCGGCCGTACACGGTGTGTGCGTGGCCGTACACTCCTTGTTTGAGTCCTAAGTGTCGATTTTGAGGGGTTTCAAGTGTCAAACTAAGTCCTAGATCGATTATAGAGGCCATACCCTCACTTTGGAGGATGTTTTGAGTGTGTGCGGCCACCTGATGAAGGTGTGTGGCCGCACTCCTTCAAGGGGTGAAGAACACGAAGAACACTATGAGTTTTAGGCTTGGATTCAAGTGTTTTACCTCTATAACAAGCTGAAAGATGAAGTTCTTCACGTTTTGGAGGCCTTCTAAGTGTTCTTGGATGATGTTTCTAGAGAGAGAGAGAGAGAGAGAGTAGAGAGAGAGAGAGAAGGTGCAACCAAAAGTGAATGGAAAGGGGTCCTCTACTATATATAGGGTCGGGTGTGAGGCTGGAGGGGGTGTGCGGTTGGGTGTGCGGCTGGCTGGCCGCACACTCTGGTGTGCGGTCGCACACACCTCTCTTGGTGTGATTAACTGGATTTTGTGATGCAATACCCTTCCTAACCCTTCCTAAGGCCCATATCTATGATATACTAGGCCTAAAGCACTCGCGCGGACCCAACATTCCGCTAAAAGATACTAAATTCAAGTGAATGATAGATATATGGATCGATTGCACAGTGTAAAAATGTTGGGTTGTCACAGAAAACCCTAATTGACTCGTGGAGTCAGCTCACTGATTCGTCGAGTCCCTTCTGTCCATTTTCTCATTCAGACGTTTTTAAGTAGAAATTATGTCTCATATTCTTGCTTTAACCTTCTAAGGCTCACTTATGACGTAAAGCTGCAAGCTTTATGTTCATGCATGGCATCTAGGGCTCAAAATGCCAAAGCAAGCTCCATAAAGGGTTTCATGCATGGAGACTTTCCCAAAGCTAGATAAAGCTTGGATCTTTGGGCTCATGTGACCTCCTTTTGTCCAGATCTGGAGTCTCAACTCCATGACAAGCTCCATCAACTCAAGAAACACAAGATAAGAGGAAAAATACCTAAAACTCCCTAGAAGGAGATCTATCAAAAGAAATGCTCAAGGTGGTAGCTTCTTACCTCCAAACTGAAGCTAGCACAGAAAAACACTTGATCCAAAATCCCTTTCTCGTTCCAAGGCTTGATGCTCTTCAATCCTTTTCCAAATATGCACTAGAACACCCAAAGTTAGCCTCTCTCTCTCTCTCAAACAAATACACACGATTAAGGTTTCTCACAGGGTATTAGGGCGACAAGGGAGGCGGGAATGAAGGCTTAAGGTCCTTTAAATAGGACACAAACCCTAAAAATTAGGGTTTTTTTACTCAGCTCCTACCCGTCGAGTTGGGGTCCTGCAACTCGTCGATTAGTCTCTAGAAATCACGCAGCCATTAACTCCTCTACTCGGTGAGTTGGGGCATCCAACTTGTCGAGTTGCTCTGACATTAAGAATGAAAATTAATTAAATATTATACCTGGGAGTCAGGATGTTATAATTTTCCCCCACTAGAATCAGACTTTTCCCTCAAAGTCAACCTCTGGAAACAACCCTGGGTACCGCTCCCACATCTCGGACTCCGGCTCCCAAGTACACTCGGATCTCCTCCGATGTTGCCACTGAACCTGAACCAAGGGCACACACACATACACACACACACAAACATATATATATATATATATATATATATATATATATATATATATATATATGTATGTATGTATGTATTCCTCAAGACCTTCACCTACTAAGATCGTTATCGGCCTCTCAATGTAGTTCATGTTCGCATCTACCTGAATGTGGACCTTCAACTATTGAAAGCATCGGTGGCAGTAACTTTATACTTGTTATTGTAGATGATTTTTCATGCTTCACCTGGGTTTTCTTTCTTAAACAGAAATCAGAAGCCACTCGCAAGCTGAAATTTTTTATCAAACAAATAGAGCTGCAATTGCGAAGGGTGGTAAGAAACATAAGAAGCGATAATGGGATCGAGTTAAAAAACAAAGATTTTGAAGACTTTCTGGCTGAAAAAGGGAGTAACTCACAATTTCTATGCTCCCTATACTCCACAACAGAATGAGATCATTGAAAGGCGAAACTGTTCATTATGTGAAGCAACCCGAACCATGCTGACCTTCACTTCTCTTCCACTGTACTTCTAGGCTGATACAATTGCTGCTGCTTGTTACACTCAGAACCGATCCTTCCTCGACAAGTGATTCTCCCTTACACCATATGAGATTTTAAATAATCGCAAGCCTAATGTGAAGTTTTTCCACATGTTCGGTTTAAGATGTTTCATTTTCAACTCCAAAGAGAACCGAAACAAGTTCGATGTAAAGGACGATGGAGGGATCTTTCTTGGTTACTCGCTTGCTTCAAAGGCATACAGGGTTCTGAATAAACGCTCAAAGAAGATTGAAGAAACCTAATATGTTACTTTTGATAATAATTACTTGAAGAAGATTCGAACAAGCGAACGTCCAATGGAGGAAATCTTTCAAGAATCAGGTCAAGTATCGGTTCCTATTTCCAATCTAATTGAGGAGTACATGCTACTCTTTGATGAACTAGAAAAGGCAATTTACTCGGAAGTGAAAGCAGCAGATAATAAAATCAAAAAGTTGAAGAAGATTATCGACGAAGCTGCAAAAGACATGGAAAGGGAACCTCAAGTCGAGAACCAGACTCCAAGCATACCTATCGAATCATGCGAAAGTCCAGCTTCAACCGACCCTCCAGAAGAAAGCTCTATATTCCAGGGGGACTGCTCGTCTGCACCAAAATCAACCGAATTGCCTTTCCAGGGGGAGAATCCATCACAAACCTCAACCCATGAAAGTCCAACCGAGGGGGAGCATTCTGATCATGACATGGGATACGCTTCGCCATTTGAGGGGGAGGATGAAAATACAAATGATGAAGGAAATCAATCAAAACTTGAAGAAGAAATTAAAGCTGAATTGGATCCTGACTACGATCCAAATTACCCTCCTCTCACAAAATGGACAAAATATCATCCTAAAACTCAAATAATTGGTGAATCATCTGAGGGTGTTCTCACTCACACTCAATTAAAAGCAAAGCAAACTGCTTTATTCTCTCAAGTAGAATTTTGCATGTTTAATTCGTTCGTCTCAAAGATTGAACCGAAGATGGTAAATGCTGCTCTTGATCACTCATATTGGGTGCAATCTATGCATGACGAACTCCATGAGTTTGAACGAAATCGTGTATGGAGGCTGATTCCCACACCAAAGGATGCATTTGTAGTCAGTTTAAAATGGGTTTTCAGGAATAAGTTAGATAAAGAGGGTAATGTTACTCACAACAAAGTGAAGCTGGTGGTAAAAGGATATCGTCAGGAAGAAGGAATAGATTATGAAGAAACCTTCTCTCCTGTAGCAAGGTTGGAACGAGTAAGAATCTTTCTGGCATATGCTGCACATAAAAACTTCGAAGTTTTCCAAATGGATGTAAAATGTGCTTTCTTGAATGGAGAACTAGAAGAAACGGTATACATAGAGCAACCACCTGGATGTGTGAACAAAAAAATCCTGATTATTGCTACATTCTAGATAAAGCATTCTATGGGTTGAAGCAAGCCCCACGAGCCTGGTATGAAACTCTAACACGCTTTCTCAAAATGTCGAAATTCAAACAAAGTTCGGTTGATGCAACCTTCTTTCGCAAGAAAGAAGGCGAACACTTAATGATAGTTCAAATTTATGTCGATGACATCATCTTCGGCTCTACGAATCCTAACTTAACAGCTGAATTCAGGAAGTTGAAGGAGACTAAGTTTGAAATGAGCGTAATGGGTTCAATTAACTTTTTTTGGTGAAGTTCGGCATGACGGGAGATTCCAATGGCTTTTGGCACAAAGTTAACACCGTCTCTGGATAAACCAGTTATTGATGTGACACTCTATCGTCAAATGATAAGGTCTCTTATGTATCTAACGACTAGTAGACCATACATAATGTTTTTTGTCTGTTATTGTGCAAGGTTTCAAGCAAATCCAAGAGAAACTCTCAAACTCATATGGTTGCAGTGAAAAATATCTTTCGGTACTTGAAGCGAACCTCGTCTCTCGGTCTCTGGTATCCTGCTAAATATGGATTCTTTGTTCAATCCTACTCTGACGCTGATCTTGGTGGATGTGGTCTAGACCGAAAGAGCACAACTAGCGAGTGCCAATTCATTGATGGTAAACTCGTCAGCTGACAATCTAGGAAACAAACATGCGTGTCTCTTTCCACAGCCGAAGATGAGTACATTGTTGCAGCATCATGTACATCACAAGTCATATGGATACAAAGCCAACTTAAGGATTATGACTTAAGCATGAAGAAGATTCCCCTCTACTGTGATTCTGAAAGTGCGATTCGAATATGTCACAATCCTGTGCAGCACTCCAAGACTAAACATATTTTGTTGAGATACCACTTCATTAAGGATTATGTTGAAGATGTTAATGTTGAAGTTCACTTCATTCGGTCCTCAGATCAACTGGCTGACATCTTTACTAAGGCTTTACCAAAAGCAAGCTTTAATAAAATTTTACAAGGATTAGGAATGATGGAAGCTGAGTTGGTACTGAAACCCCCTCCGTTTCACTAAAATTGGAAAAGCGAAATAGAGCATAAGCTCGGTCTATTTCGGTTCCAGAATTTTCGAGAACCGAAATGCACCGAACGCTCGGTCTATTTCGGTTCTGGAATTTTCGGGGACCGAAATGAACCGAAATGAACAGAGAGCTCTGCCCATTTCGCTTCATGTTTTTCTAACGTTTGGTTTCGGTTATATATTTTTGTATAACTTCTCACGTGCTGTTCTTTCGTTTTTGTCTTAATTTTCAAACTCCAAAAATATTTTATTTTCTGTTTTTATTATTTTTCAGAAATTTCAAAAATCCAAAAATATATATATATTTTTTTATTATTTTTCAGAAATTTTCAAACTCCAAAAGTATTTTATTTTCTGTTTTTATTATTTTTCAAAAATTTCAAAAATCCAAAATTTTTTCATTTTATATTTTTATTATTTTTCAGAAATTTCCAAACTCCAAAAATATTTTATTTTCCGTTTTTATTCTTTTTTCAAAAAAAGCCAAAACTTCAAAAATATTTTCTTTTTGTGTTTCGTTTCATTTTTGTTTCTTTTCTTCCTTAGGTTTGAAGATCACGACTGTTACATCATTTGGAGCTAGGGCAGGTATATCTTCTTTTTTTTTTTTTTTTTTTTTTTTTTTTTTTTTTTTTTATCTATGTACTAGTTAAGTGTCCTAGAAGCATGCTGTTGTATGACGATTGAAGCCTCCAAGACTCTGACTGAAGCCTTAATGATTCGATCGACACCTATCGTTTCTTCCCAATTAGGCTACTACATTCACTCTATTCATGAGCTACCTTACTCTTCTCACATTGAGTTAAGAGTTTTCTGCTTTGTCATTCTTAAATAGTAGAGGTACTTTCGATTCCTTAACCACCTTATCACAAAGTTGAATCCTCCAGGAAACGCAAAGTTGTTGTGTCCTCGGATGAAGCTCCTGCTCATCCTTAAAGCCCCCTGTCAGCTTTGAAGAAGAGTCGAATAATGACTCCAGACCAACATTTGTTCACAGGAGAAAAAGGACCAACCCAAGCCCTAGCCAAATGTGTGACCGGAAAAATACCGAAATCTCTCAAAAGACTCCGATAGTCCTTGGGGTCCCCACAAACCTATTTGCTACTACCCTCTCCAGCTACTCAGACACAGAAAGTGTGTCTATTTCATCTGATAATGGAGACTTGACCCTAGTTGAATCCTAAGAGGATCTAATTGGCTCAAAATGCCCTAAGGTCTCCAGGGCTTCCCATCTTCACTTCTTTAAGCCACATGAGTTGCATTCCATACTTCTTGATGTCACCCGAACACTTGATACACCTTCCCAACTACAGGGTAGTTTTTCAGCCGTAGCCAGAACTTAGCCGAGGCCACACTTGATTATGGGTCAAAGAGACCAAGGAAGCTCAGGAAATCTTACTCTGCTTACATTTCAATAAGGTAGTTTAGGCATGGTGAGCAAAAATGTGCAAGGATCCATCAACCCGGGTGACATCCCGGTGCGACATCAAGGATTTGACGGATATGATTCTGATGACTCTTGGATTCACTATCAACCTAATACTGAATCTGAAGTCAAAAAGTATGAAGCTTTTCGATGGGCATTCCATGCCCACAAGGATCAACAAACCAAACAACAACAACAGAAGGAGCAATAAATTCAAACAATTGCTAAATATTGGGCGGATGCGATCAATAACGCCAACACTGTCGCCACCATCCTCAAAGTTTAAGATTGGATGACCACCATGGTAAAAACAATCCATAAAGCTCAGGATCTTCAAGGTGGTGTAGGACCTTCCAAGCCCCCTCTGACTACCGAAATCCATGAATCCAATGAAGGCGTGATATGGGCATATTTAGTTATAAACTTCATGCATTATCTTAATACTTTATGTTGATTTTATCTCATTTAATGAACAAAAGGTGCTTAATTAGTTTAGAATTTCATTTTTCAGCAATAATGACATGCTCGGAAGGAAAAGGAAGCGGAACTAGTGATTGGAGGCTTGGATCTTGGATTTTGAAGAAAGAAGGATGTTGTTGGACAGCTTGACCCCTCGACATTGTTTTGGCCATATCTCATGAACCGTAACTCCAATTGACGAGATTCAAAATGTTCTGAAAAGTAGACACAATTTCGGACTACTTTCGTGTTTTGAGAAAATGCTGATTCGAAACGTACTCGGCGAGTAGGGTCGATTACTCGCTGAGTTGGTCAGAAGTTTCGCGATTCTGGACGCACTGGCTTGCCGCACACGGGTTTGAAGTGATGGACTCGTCGAGTAGGTCAATGGACTCGCCGAGTAGCCCCTGTTTTGTGAAAATCTATATAAAGGGACTTTCAGATCGATACCCTAGTATATAGATGAACCCTTGGAGGCCAATTGTAGACTAAAGGTGCTGTTGGAGCGTGGGAAACTAAAGGTGCTGTTGGAGCGTGGGAAGCAAGGGAATCAACCCTACATTCAATTTTAAGGAGAATCAAGTCAAAATCAAGTTTACTCTTACTTAATCTCTTATTTGAACTATGTTTTTACCAATTGATTTCGTTTTTGAGCTTGTTTCTGCTGTAATCATGAGCTAAAAACTCATAACTTCTGTTTAGGTAGATGAATTTGTGAACATGGATTGATTCTTTGATTAGGATTAATTTTAATTGGTGATTATGTTTTATTAAGCTTGTTAAAGAACCTTATGTGTTAACAATAACTATTCTTCTGTTAATAAATTAGTAATTAAGTTGTATGAACATCTCTTAGTTATTAATTTCATATGATTTATGGTGACCACATAGTTGTATGTCTAGGAATAACGAACGTGAAACTAGAATTAACTAGAAGATAGGTAAGTTAATGTGTAAGCTTGTTGGATGAACATCGACAAGAGGTTAATTGAAGGGCCAATTTAGTTAACCACTACAAGTCTTACTTAACCCGAATAAATAATCTAGGAAATTCGTTAATTTAGACAACTGGCCACTACTTGAGTTAATTTGTTTCCTAAGGATTAGTAATAGCAAACGTGAAACTAATCATCTTAGTCGGTAGCCAATGAAGAATTAATCCGATACATTAAAATCATCCATGGGAACAAATGAGTCGTACCTAAACAGAAGTCCTCTTTACTATTGAATTTAGTTGGTAATTAATTGTTTTAGTTGCTAGTTAGTTAATTTGTGTGTTGGTTATTCTAATTAAGTTTCTAGTCTTGTAAAACTAGAGAAAACCCCCTTTTTGTTATTTGTTTTATTTAGATAATATTAGCATCTATTTTAATTGTTTACCGTTCCCTGTGTTCGATACCCTACTTACCTGAACTAAACTGCTAATCGATAGGTACACTGCCTTTCGTGTGTTTGTCTTTGTGTTTAAGTTAGTAGGATTAAAACTAGTTTGTTTCACACACATCAAGTTTTTGGGGCCGTTGCCGGGGAATGGTTATAAATAGTTAATTTTAATTGCTAATTGTTATTATTTTTTTAATTTGTTGATTAATTTTTTTATTTAGTTTATTTAGTTTATTTTTATTTTTATTTATTATGTATTTTCCAAATCTCGATGCTTTTGATGCTTTTCTTAAGGAAGTAGTACAGGAAATTGAGCAAAAAGATGAGAAGTGTGGATGGGATGAAGATTTGAAGAAATTTGATAGATGGTTAGATAACATCTTGCCCAACACACAAGAACAATCTGAGTCACAAGAGCTAGAGTTAAAAGATGAAGAATTTAATCCAGAAAAAGATTTGGAGGAACTAGAAAGATTACTAGCAGAAGGGTCAGATGAAGAACAAGAAAAACCTGAGTTGCAGGAACCAAGTTGTGGTTTGACCATTACCATGACGTGGCCCCCTGTTCTTCCGGTTTGTGTTTCGAAGCGTGGGATGACGACTCCAACTTTGGAGAAAGTTCTGAGGGACGATCCATTTTTGATTAGTATCCAACCGGTTCCAACCCTTGTCAATATTCTTGGGTTTTATGAATTCAAGCTCGTTTGGACAATTTTTGAAGCAAAGAGCCAAATTTTACAAATTTGTCGACCAAAGAAGATATTCAATGCAACGGACGGATTGGCATTGAGTTTATTAGAAATTTATTAAGTTGAGAGTCCAGCTAAAGACTCGCACAAAAAGAAGCGCTTGCGGGAGGCAACCCGTCATTAGAGTTTTCTTTTCTTTTTCTTTCTAAACTTCTAGTGTTTAAGGATAATTTAGGATTTTTTTTATTTTAATGTGTTTTTTTATTACTTGGTTTTTGTTTTTGATCTTTTCAGTTTGAGTGTAAGGATGCATGTAAGGGTCTAGAGTCAAGGCTGACGAAGTGAGAAATCGAGTCTAGGCGAGAGAGGAAACAAAGTTTTGAGTCAAGCTATGAGTCCAATTGATAGAAGAGTTATAGAGTGTTTATTACCTAAAGAAAAATGAGGGAAATTATTAGTTTATATAACCCCCATACATCAGAAACGGACTTGGGCAGAATAAAATTTTTGTCATACAGCGGTCTACTCGCCGAGTCCATGTGAAAATTCACGATTCTTCTGCCATTTATGCTTCAACTCGGCGAGTCTGCATACTTACTCGACGAGTCGCTCATTTTTCTTACTTTTGAGCTGAAGATTTGATGACATTTGATATGGGCATTGGTTCTATTCTTTGAAGATCATTTTCCGAGCATTTCCAAGAGTTTTTCACTTATATTTGGAGCTTTTATAAAGACTGTACCACATGAGATTTTGACACCCAAGACATTGATGAGCTGTTCCCATGTCTAAAGTCAGCTGAAGATGGAGCTTTAAATGAAGAAGTTCAACCTTGCAACTACTATCCCGAGGGAGTTTGTTCCAATTCCCTCTTTATTTTATTGTTCTTTATCATGTATAATATGCAATGGGGACATTGCATAAATTAAGTGTGGGGTAGGGGGTTGGTTATATTAGTAAAATTTTAGTTAATTTTGAAATTTTTGCATTAAAATTGCTAGGGCTAATATAGAAAATTTTGGTAAAGCAATTAGGGATCATGCTGGTATTATATTTGATGATTGCATGAAGACCCAAATGTTTAGTTGAGCCTATATACGTTCTAGTGCATTTGTGGCTTCCTTATTTCAGTGAAATCATGAGACAAAAACACGACCTTGCTCAGCCTGAGGGATGCAATACGTTTAGCAACCTAAACCTGAAATGTATCGAGGAAAATTGTTATCATTAGCCAATAAAGTTTGAGATTGAGCGCCCCTGCTTAAGCATGTAGGGATTTGAGTGAAAAAAGTGAGGAATACATGTAAAAAAAAAACAGAGAGAGAATTACTAGAAAAGTTGTAAGAATTTTGGAGCAAATAAAGTGAAGATCTAAAGATCAAAATTCCAAGAAATCCAAAAAGTTGAAGATACCAATAATCAAATCAAATAAGGTGGTGAATTCAAAGAGATCAAAGATCAAATTATCAAGGAAGTGAAGAATTCAAAGAGCTCCATAGTGGTATCGAAAAGTTGTAATTCTAGATTATGTATGCTTGGGTTGCTCAATTAAAAATACCTTGAGGGTAAAGAGGTTTTCTGAGGATGGATTCGGAGGGTTGCATAAAATGAGCATAGTTCGGGATGAGTAGGCGAATGTTTATGAGGATTGTGAGTATTTGAAGTATGGGGGGTCTTTAGGAAAATTTTAGACACAAATGCATGCGTTGCAATCTTGGCATAATGGCTGGGTTACATTGGAGTTATTATATGATTCTAATGTGTTAAAATTCATTTTTGCTTGGGGGCAAGCAAAAGTCAAGTGTGGGGTATTTTGATATGAGCATATTTAGTTATAAACTTCATGCATTATCTTAATACTTTATGTTGATTTTATCTCATTTAATGAACAAAAGGTGCTTAATTAGTTTAGAATTTCATTTTTTAGCAATCATGACATGCTCGGAAGGAAAAGGAAGCGGAACTAGCGATTGGAGGCTTGGATCTTGGATTTTGAAGAAAGAAGGATGTTGTTGTACAGCTTGACCCCTCGTCAGTGTTTTGGCCATATCTCATGAACCGTAACTCCGATTGATGAGATTCAAAATGTTCTGAAAAGTAGACACAATTTCGGACGACTTTCATGTTTTGAGAAAATGCTGATTCGAAACGTACTCGGCGAGTAGGGTCGATTACTCGCCGAGTTGGTCAGAAGTTTCGCGATTCTGGACGCGCTGGCTTGCCGCACACGAGTTTGAAGTGATGGACTCGCCGAGTAGGTCAATGGACTCGCCGAGTAGCCCCTGTTTTGTGAAAATCTATATAAAGGGACTTTCAGATCGATACCCTAGTATATAGATGAACCCTTGGAGGCCAATTGTCGACTAAAGGTGCTGTTGGAGCGTGGGAAGCAAGGGAATCAACTCTACATTCAATTTTAAGGAGAATCAAGTCAAAATCAAGTTTACTCTTACCTAATCTCTTATTTGAACTATGTTTTTACCAATTGATTTCGTTTTTGAGCTTGAAACTCATAACTTCTGTTTAGGTAGATGAATTTGTGAACATGGATTGATTCTTTGATTAGGATTAATTTTAATTGGTGATTATGTTTTATTAAGCTTGTTAAAGAACCTTATGTGTTAACAATAACTATTCTTCTGTTAATAAATTAGTAATTAAGTTGTATGAACATCTCTTAGTTATTAATTTCATATGATTTATGGTGACCACATAGTTGTATGTCTAGGAATAACGAACGTGAAACTAGAATTAACTAGAACATAGGTAAGTTAATGTGTAAGCTTGTTGGATGAACATCGACAAGAGGTTAATTGAAGGGCCAATTTAGTTAACCACTACAAGTCTTACTTAACCCGAATAAATAATCTAGGAAATTCGTTAATTTAGACAACTGGCCACTACTTGAGTTAATTTGTTTCCTAAGGATTAGTAATAGCAAACGTGAAACTAATCATCTTAGTCGGTAGCCAATGAAGAATTAATCCGATACATTAAAATCATCCATGGGAACAAATGAGTCGTACCTAAACAGAAGTCCTCTTTACTATTGAATTTAGTTGGTAATTAATTGTTTTAGTTGCTAGTTAGTTAATTTGTGTGTTGGTTATTCTAATTAAGTTTCTAGTCTTGTAAAACTAGAGAAAACCCCCTTTTTGTTATTTGTTTTATTTAGATAATATTAGCATCTATTTTAATTGTTTACCGTTCCCTGTGTTCGATACCCTACTTACCTGAACTAAACTGCTAATCGATAGGTACACTGCCTTTCGTGTGTTTGTCTTTGAGTTTAAGTTAGTAGGATTAAAACTAGTTTGTTTCACACACATCAAGACGGTACATCAATTGAAGTTAGCTCTGGACCAACCTTTATTCTGGATGATCTGGATATGAGTGAAGTTAGTCAACCAACTCAATCAGATAAATTTATGATGGTGTTTGATGAAGAAGACTCTAACGGTTCTTAGCACTCCATTTCCAAGCCAAAGGAGAAAGAAGAAAAAGAAGAAAAAGAAGAAAATGGCTGTCACTCGCAAGGAATTTTTGAGTCTTCAGGAGAAAGTTGATAAGTTCCTAGCCATAGTTACAACCCCACAACAAACGAAAGCTTCTGGTCCGCAGTCTATTGCTGAGAGACTTGAACGATTAGAAACAAGGGAACGTCTGGATGCTGAAAGGATAACACTCAAAGTTGAAATAGGTATTCGAGACCTGGATATTCGAGCCCTGGATAACAATAGAACCACATTCCATAAAGAGTTTCTAGCAACTGTTAAACGTCTCATTCAGGAAGTCATCGAAATCGAAACCGAACTTCAATCTTTGATTGCTGATCAGACTGTTCAATCCAAGAATCTTGTTGAGGAAACTCATAATGCTTATGAATCAACCATTGCAATGCTTTAGTCCACGATCAACCACCTTCGACGTTCCTTGACCAAAAGCTTTCATGGTCAAGAAATTATGAAGCTTATAAAATACATCCATCAACTGTTGTTCAACACAAAGATCCATGACAATCAACAACTATCTGATCTTCTCAGGTCTCAATTCAATAATGTCTTCACAAATATTGATGACCTTCGTCAATGGTTTGAGGAGAAACAAGTTACTTCCTCAAAAGCGGGAAGTGAACATTCAGAACCACAACTCCATCAATCCCAATCAGCAATTCCTACTCCAAGCTTCGATCCATCTCATTTTGCATCTATTCTGCCAAGGATCGATACTCATCAATCTCCAATCTTGACTTCTCATAAAGCAAAAACTCCCACTCCGGTGCCATCTACTCTGATATCTCATCCGCAACAACAACAAATTTAGGTTGAACAACATGACTCGCCTCATCAAGAAACCCCTCCTCGATTTCATTACCTCGAGCCAACCATGTCATCGGAACATTCCAACGACTCTCCCGCAACAAAACAAAGAAAATTTGACTGGAAAGCAACCAAGTTTGCGGAGATGATATGGATAGATCATGGGTTTGACACCACCATGGATGAAACCCTAATCAACTCATGGGTTAATCTAACCCACATGCTTCTCGATGAAGACTACAGGCCGATGTTAACATATACTGAACCTCTTAAAGATAGTTACTGGGATATTCCCATTCCTCCAAATGCCATGTTCTTCACAGTTTTTGAACCTTTTGACCAAAGCCTCCCTGTTGATCAAAGGCTTCTTCTGGAATTCGAACGTCTTAACAAGTTTCATGGAAAACATGGATCTAAATTCGAGGATATATGGTCAAGTGATAATCCTTCCGGAGTCAAGAACTACAAGATTCGAAAGTTCATGAAATCTAAATTCATCCAGTACACTCTAACATGAAGAGGATGTGATTATCTCACAACTCAGGCTGACTTTCCATGTATGAATCCAGAAGACGTGTTCTTAATCGCACGGGTGTTTCAACTCAAGTCGGTGAAACACTCCAAAATGAAGATAACTTATGAAAAAACTTATGAGTACCTGAGATGCGCAGTGTGTGATTTTTCCAAGATAGATGCTAATATTCATCTGGCCCTCATTCATAAATTCAACCTTCCTCCACTTGACCACGTACCTGTTTATACTGAAGGATATCAAGAGCGATCCTTGGGTGTAACCAACTTTATAGAATTGGGAGTTATGCTCAAAAGAGTTAGCAACGATGTTAAGTACTTCGTTCCCATCATTGCTATGCACCGCCTAACCCGAAGGCAACTGGAAGTCACTCTGACTTCGGTGAAAAGATCGAAGCACACAACTGACGAAGTCAATTTCGAGATCACATGAAGGATCAAATGGTTGGGTGAAGTTAGAAAATTTTGGTGGTTGCTGATCAAGTTTTTGAAACTTAACAAGTGAGAAGGTTAAAGAGGTCACTTAGGGGGAAAATGTTGAATCAAGAAAGTGACCCTCTTGAACCTCAATCTAAAGTCCCCCTCGCTACCGCAATGCTGCTTCTGCCATCACAACGAGAAATGTTGAAGACATCCGTAACCTTCATATCGGAACAAAGACTTAGTGTTTTTTTAACTTATGTATTTACTACGTATTGTCCAGTGTGCCTTGCATGTACACTTCTTTTAATTTATAGTCTTTGTTTATTCTCCTGTAATGTTCTCGGAACTTTATAAATAGAGTCTTCCGCTTCAGTTGCAATAAATATCTCTCTTACATCTTATATCTTACATATTCTCTCATTACTCTGTTATTCTCAAGATCTTACAGAACTTAAATTCTAATCTTAAGATTGTAATCTCTCCTTTGAATGCAATCCTTGTTAAGAACCAACTTAGTGTTTACTTGATATAATGCTTGTTGGCATTTATATTTCCTTACATTTTCATCTGTACATTTCCGCATCTAGTTATCTAACTTTCTAACTCTAACTTCTTATTATTGTTGAGCTTTATGATCCTTTGAGTTAAACTTATTCCGTATTATAACTTGTTCTAACGTTTGTTCAAGTGTGTTTCTCAAAAGTTTTTCTCTCAACAGAGATATATCTATATCTTAAATGCAAGAAATAACTATATTTTTCTATTATTATTTTGAATTATATTCTTAATTAGTCATGTATCTTTGGTTTTTTCAGATTATCACAAGTGGAGGTGCAACTTATGAAAAAGATAATGATATGGATACTGTAACAACTTTGCCCCTTTATTTTATCTTGCTTTTTTGTTCCGATGAAAATCATGACGTTTTATCGAAATTGGAATTCAATTTCAACATTTTTTTGTGGGATTTGGCATACAAGGAATGTGGCATCATGTGTAAAATGGATTTTTTTGTTCCTATATGTGGTATCATGTGGGATTTTACAACCCCCTTCATTAATTTTTTTAAAATTGATTAGATTATTACTTATTTAAAAATGTGATAGTTTTTTTTAACATACTTCAATATCAATTCACAGTTTCAATCCCTTTAATATTTGAATGTTATAAGGTGAGCCCTTGCAATACCAATATGACGGTTCTACCCTTGGTTACACCTGGATCATGTCTCTATATATGCTTTTGCATCCGTTACATCAGATTTAACAATGTATAAACTTGATTTTATGTTTATATTGACGATAATACCCATAATAATAAGACAAGCTACTGCATCAGATTTGATAAGCTGTTACGTTTAGGAATGTCATTAACACCCCTAAAAATATGACAAGTTGTTGCATCAATGGAGGCTACTTTAGATGAACTCAAGTAACTATTTTTTCTTTCATTTTTTTCTTCTATTAAAGTTTTTGAAATATGTAGGCATATATTTGGTTGAAATAATCAAGTGTAGTATGCTATTTTATTATTATTATTGATGGGTTATGTTATCTGTGAGATCAATTTTTAACTGCCATGTGAGTTTAGTTAGCGCCTATTTGCTTGTATTTAGTAGCTCTGTGTTCTAATTAAAAAGCTATCTTAAATAATCTCAAAAATTATGAATTTTGGCTAACAAGATCTACCTTTGTTTTTCAAGGAAAACTTGCTTGCTTGTGTTGAATTTACATAGGAATTTATTACAGAATTCATCCTTGGCACATGAATTTGTTACATAAAATGGTCCTTATGACAGTAATCAGTTACAAAACTGGTCCTTGTGGCAGGTAAAACATGACATAAACGGTTCATTTAATAAACTATTACATAAATCGTCCTTGTGGCATATAAATTGGTAGGAAATATACGGAAATATGTATTTTTGAAAGTACAATGCTATTGTATGCATATGTTTCATAGTTTGTTGTCTATTTTCGGGTTTTATGGAAAATACCTTGATACACAACATAATAAAACATACACAACAAACACAATAACATTTTAACATCAAACTTTCATATGTATTACTAACAAAACATACAAAAATAAGTATTTATGAAAGTTGATTGCTATTTAGTACAGATGTTACAAAGTTTGTTGTCAATTTTCAATTTTTTTTGGAAAATGCTTTGACACACAACACAAAGAGATACATACATACATACACACATACTATCACACATTAAGCATAAAGTATGTTGTTATTAGTATTAACTTAGTTTACATAATATATATCACTAATGGGTCGTTATCATATTCATTTCTTATTTTTAGCATCTCATTTTTAATCTTTTTGGTGTTCAGTTATATAACTAAATTACAGTTGAAAATGCATGAGACCTGAGGTCTGAATTATCAACAACTGATGTTGCTTTAATGGTAGATTAGAGGCTCTGGTGTCAATATGTTGTGAAGAAGCACACGAGGTTGATATAGTATCAAAATATGAGACACAAGGGTATTATATTCAAGCTTTTGGAGATATTTTCTTATATAATTGTTTGTTTGTTTATTTATTTATTTATAGTGCTCATGTAATCCAACTGGTAAAATAAGCAATGCAAATGGTGGAGAGGAAACCATCTGACCAGTTTTAAGAAAAATAACTGCTTAATGTGCTTCAATAACAAGAACATGGTTCAAGAAGAGTGAATATGGGTTTATTAATTGCTTATGTAGTTATCTTTTGATATCAACCTGAGTTCACTTTAATTCACACATTTGACCTAGTTTGAGGCATTTTAAAATATATTTCATTCATTGGGAAAAAAATGATGTTAAAACTTGAAGGAACAGGAATAAGTAGGCAATCGGGTTTGTTTATTTTGCTTCATTTATGTTCATCGCTTAGTAAGTGTCACCAATGAATAGACATGCAATCAGAAGGAATAGACACTCAGTTTAAGACCCAATATAAAATTTCATTTAAATTATAAACATACGTTTTATAGCTACATACTTTCATTTGTTTTTTTTTTCTTGCACCTATACATTGTAAAAATTTATTTAAATACTAAACATACATTTAATAACTATATACTTTCATGTATTTGTTTCTTGCACATGTAGATTGTAAAATTTCATTTAAATGCTAAACATAGATTGTAGTAACATAACATAATAAGGATTTTCCTTTTCTTAAAACGTGTTTTTAGTGACGAGTTTGAGTGATAAATAATTTCGTTATCTTCCTTAAAAGGAACCTATGGTTTTAGGGTTTTGGATATTGTTGTAACATAATAGAATAAATGCAGACTATAGACTTAGATATTTATAATGCGTTTTGTGTTCTTCGGAATCAAATATGGTATCATGAAGGAGAATGATCTATTTTTGACACAATAGATTGAACGTATGAAACTTATTTCTGAAAAAACTATTTATACCTTCTCTTAATAAGTTTTTAGATTTAGTAAACTATTTGAGCAAACAAACTAATCATCTTTAGAAATTAATTTATGAAAAAAAGTTTTCGCACCCGGCGCTTGCCGCGGGTAAACAGCTAATATATATATATACACACACACACACACATATATATATATATATATATATATATATAGTATTAAAATGTGAATATACTGTATTAAAGTGTGAATTTTGTCTATTAAACTATGAATTTATTGTATTAAGAGTTTTAAGTTGATAATATAGCTATGATTTTATACTTTTTGTGTATTAAACTATGATTTTTATAATAACTTGTGAATTTTATGTATTAAGCTATGATTTTTGTGTTCTATACTTTAAATTAACTGCATTAACCTGTAAATTTTATATTTAAGTTGTGAGTTGACTATATTTAATTGTGAACTTTGAGTAATAAACTTAGATTTTTGAGTTTAAAAATATAAATTTAACTGCATTAAACTGTGAATTTTTGTTTAAACTGTGCATTGACTATATTTTATTGTGAATTTTTTTATAATTTGTTTTGAAGTATGAATGATTTATGTATAAATTTTTTGTTAATTTTTTTTGAATATATTTATTTTTTGTGTTGTATAAGTATGTAAGAATGCATTAATTTTATAAAATTTTACAGTAGTTTAAAATGAGTGAAATAAATGGTTTTATTAGAATGTGACTGTAGTATTTAAGTTATTAATGCATGATTTTATTTACAAATCTGATTTAGAAGAAAATGATGGTTGCGATACTGGTACATGTGGTCGGTGGTGGTAGTAGTAGAGTTTGAAATTTTCATTTCTTTGAGTTTATGCATTATTGTAAAATGGTTTGTATTAAGTTGTGAATTTTGCTAATTAAACTATAAATAGACTTTATAAACTTATATTTTATATAAGTTTTGTGTTCAAATATGAGAGCATATAAGAATGAAAATATTATACTACAAAAAAAAAAAAATACAATTTTATCATTTTTGTATCAAAAAGACAAAAAAAAAAAAAAAAAAAATCAGGATTTTCATATGTTTAATAAGAGTATCATGTAAATATTTACTAACTAATGGAGGTTCTTAGGGTTATTAATCTTCTGTAGTTCTTATTTGAACCACTCCATATATATATATATATATATATATATATATATATATATATATATATATATATATATACTAGTTTATAACCAGTGAGAACCACAGTTATAAAATTAACTAAACTTTCATATTAAAAAATCAAAATTATTAATCAATTAATTTTAAATAAATTATTAACTATGGTATATTTTTTAGTTATATAAAATTATAATCGTTGATTTAAATAAATACGTGAAATTATATCACATTATAATTTGTATTTATTTTATTTTATTTTTTAATCTAATGTTATTAATGTAATATAATTAGAGTGAAAAAATATAAAATTTAAAATGGAGAATCAGTTATTAATATAATGTAATTAGAGTGAGAAATTTGTATTTAGAAAATTTTAATTGAAAATTAATAGGTTGACAAATGGTATGATATGTAACATACAATATTAATGAGAAGTTCTTATAATATGATAGTTGTCAATAGGAGAATATACCTATTAATTTACCGGATGTAAGACTCATGTATTACATAAGTTAATTAAAAAAAATTAAATATAAATTTCTAAATATTTAAGAACTTTGGGTTTATAAGAAAATTAGAAAAATAATAAATTATTAAAATTGATTTTTTATCTTTTAAATTTAAATAAATAAATAAAATAAACTAATGAGCTTTAATTTGATTATTTTGAATTAAGAAGTTAAGTCCTGAAATTGAAATTCATTTATTACTACATTTATTGTAATTATTACATTAAAGTATTATATGAAATTTATTAAAATAGAAAAACCCATAAAATGACACGTGGAAAAGAAATTAATTAAAAATAACCACAAAATGACATTTGACAAATTGAATGAGAGTATGACATGCGACAAAAAACCTCCATTTATTAGAGTAGATTAGAATATGGAGATATATAGGCTAATATACGCGCGTTGCGCATAAACACCTATATAGTTAAAGTCTTTATAAATATATGTTTTTTTAAATATATAACAATAACGTTGTTGGTAAATTAGATATAATAATTTGTATACTAAACTAACATAATATATTGATTATTTTGAATTTTATGATAATATATATATATATATATATATATATATATATATCTATTATAATTGAATAATCTTGATCGTTTGAATGACTTCTACCTGCTAGTTACACATTAATAAAATTAAATATAATATATGGTTTAATGTTATTTATAGTTGTTATTGCTAAGTAATTTTTTAAAATATATTTGCTTAGTGTTTTAATTTCTATCATTATAATTATTTAAAACATCAAACATTGTTTTTTCATTTTAAAGGTAACAATATAATCATTTATATAGATTTATTTTTAACTATTTTTATTGTAATTATTTTAAGCTATTTATTTGAAATTTTTTAAAGATTATAAAAATATCTTTAATAAATATTTTAGTTAAATTGAGATTACAATATAGTTTTTACATTTATCACCTTTAATTATTTATAAAATATTCTTTGGTTTTTTAAGTGGAACTGGAATTTATATCTAAGTTGACATTGTAATGTTATATTTAAATTAACAATTTAAGTATTTTATCCAAACTGTTCAAAAGTTGTAGCTTTAAACTGATAATGGTTTACATACAACAACATATTAAAATCTAATATGTTAAAAGTTAAAGACATAACTTTATAAATAGAAGTAAATATATTATTTTAAAATTAAAATTTAGTATATTTATAATTACACTTTCGGTTTGATATTTATTTAATATTATTAACCAACATATAATCATTATTAGAAAGACACTATAATTAATTGCTTTTAACTATTTACAAAATATTATTTGAGTTGTTTAAGTTAAACTAAAATTTATATTTAAGTTGACAATGTAATGTTATATTCAAATTAATAATTTATGTATTTTATATAAATTGTTCCAAAATTGTATCTTTAAAATGATAATATTTTATATCCAACAATATATTAAAACTAATAAATTAAGTATTTAATATGTTAAAAGTTAAAAAACATAACTTTATAAGTAGAACTAAAAAATATTATTTTAATATTGAAATTCAGTTTATATATTTGATATTTATTTAACCTTATTAACCAACTTATAATTATTATTAAAAATAAAATGAAAAATCATAAGAGTTTCAAATGAATATAATAAAAGGAAGAATGTTTCTTTTATAATATTATATATATATATATATATATATATATATATATATATATATATATATATATATATATATATATATATATATATATATATATATATATATATATATATATATATATATAATTAATTAATTTTGACCACATGTGTTTCAAATCAACTTTAGCATATATATAGCAGAACCAACCTAGCGTTTATCATACAAATAGTACTGCTTTTAATATATTTCGAAACATTATCCAAGTCGTAACTTGTCAAATTTGACACCTCTACTCTCTATAGGTTTAGCATATTATATTTTAGATGTGAATTAAGAGTACTCGATCACGGGAGGCAATAGGGGACCCTGTGCCACTGATTTTGTGTTGAAGCTGGTGGAGCATTTGGATGTTTGCCCTCCATTAATTTCAAGGTCACATGCATCCGCTACCATGTGGACGATAATTTTCTTTTTTTCGACAAAAAAACACACTCCTTTCTTTTCAATTTCACAGTCACAATAATTCCAACCTATTTATGTATTTTATATGTATTTTCTTTTTTTATTTCATCGAGAAAGTTACGTGGATACATTCTAGATTTATGTAGACTTAGAAAGTCACAATATCCGGGATTTAAAGTTCTACAAACTAATCTTGTCTAATTAAGTTTTGTTCTCAAGTTTAAATGTAAAAATGTTAGCTTTTGTTTTATTTTCCTTTACTTTTAGAACAAAAAAAGCAGTTGAAAACAAAATGTTTCTAACTTCGTAACACAAAAAGAAGTTATTAAATATAGTTTATTTTCCTTTTTATTTCTTAGCTCGATAACCGACCATTGGTGATGGACTTAGGATTTTCTGTCATAAAATAGATTACAATAAAAGATTTATTTTAGAATATGCATGTGCAGAACATTGCTTCTATTGAGTCCGTGTATGCTTGTCCTAACCACAATAATGTAATATTCCATAATTAAAGAAAACCTTATGTTCAAAATTTGGGGAATATTAATTTCTTTTTGTTGTGCAAAAAAATAATTTGCCTTATTAATATCGGCATAAGTTGGGGAGATGCCGAAGAATAACATTTCACTTCTTTTTACCATGACATAAATTTTGGTCCGACCATGTGTACGATTACAGTATTAGACCAAAGAACCCCTTGGTGCAAAATACGTGTCTTATTGTAGGTTTTGCCAACAAGTGAAAGAATACAAACAATCTAACTTTATAGAAATTAAAATCAAGAAAGTGAAAACAAATGGCTAGATGACAAAATTTCACTCTAAGGCTCGCACAAGATGTTTGAATGATTTAATATGTTATTCGCAACGATTATAGTTGGTTTATAATTCATTTCGTCACTTATAGAAAATTCACTATGGTATTTTCTCTTCTATTCATGACATTATGTTGAAAGTATGTATGTATGTATATATATGTATGTGCTATCTATACCCTCGTCATTTTCATACTTGTATCATTATTTTCCTCTTAAATCATTTTCATTTGCAATTGTAATATATGTGTTACGAAGTAAAGCATAAAACACAAAAAACAACAAGCACATAAAGACACAATATTTACGTGGTTCAGTCAAAGTGACTTTCGTCCACAGATAGGAGAGAGTATTCTTTATTCACGAGTCCTCAAACAGAGGTTACATGTACAATTTAACAGAAATTTGTCTACTAACTAGAATTCAAGATACAAACAAATGGCTAGCAGAGATCCCTATTTATCGACTAGGGATCAGACCTAAAATCCTAATGGATCAAACTCATTAAGCAATAGGCCCATGAAAGACGTCAACCAATCACAATCCCTCACGTAGCTGCTTCTAGAACATTCATCATTGAGATACATTGGATGGACATCAACTGCACACTTGATGGAGCATCATGAGCCAAGATGGCTCATCAAAAATGACCATGGAGCATCCACCATCATGATGGCACACTCTTCACCAAAGTGACGCATCAAGCCATTTAGGGAATCTAAGTCAAGTATCTTTAATCTTCTAAGCATCCTTAGATTACCTTGAGCACCCTAATGTACTTCACAACATAAGTGACACTTCATTGAAGTACAATGGCGTACCTTGAATATGAAAGGCTCATCAAGCCACATAATGGTGCATCATGATGCATAAGTGTTGAATCATGATCAATAGTTGTGGATCGTTGCTTCAACAACAAATCAATATATAACATGTCAATACTTTTTATTATGCCAAGGAAAATTAGAGTAGCGCACCATATACCAAGGTGGCACATCTACTACATAAGTGGCACATCTAGATCCAAAGATGGCGCACCATGATTGTGAGTGGCACATCTTGGCCAAAGATGGCACATCTACCTTCCAAATGGAACATCAAGGCTCCATTCCCTTCTTAGATGCTCAAGTCCTTTCTCATCTGCTCCATTCCCTTCTTAGGAGCTCCTATGTGATCTTTGATGCTCACACATTCATCCATGTGATCCATTGAAACCAAATGCTCTATGAGAATGCTCTAAATGCTTAAGTCACATTTAACAGTCTCCACATTGACTTGAGTATCCTCTTAATTCCTCTAGAAACCATAGAATTCCTCTCCTTTCTATCCGTATTACCCTATAGCATCATGTTGATCCAAGGATTCGGATACTGCTACCTTTCTCATAAATGTACTATATTCAAGGAAATAAATCTCATGATTCATCTTTCCCTTCATAAGCACAAGATCACCCTTGGAGACAACTAATCATCCTAACCAGAATACTTCAAGCTGGCTTTATCCAAAGTGCCAAAAGAAATCAAATTATTCGAAAGATCCAGAACATACTAGTAACTTCTTGACCATACCATCATGCATCTTAATCTGCACAATGTCATTACCTTGATATTGGGCATCTCATCATCATCGATATTGAATGTGACATTCCACTCTTTAAAGAAGTCAAACCAATCGAGATTAAACATTATATGATATGATGTTCTTGACTCCAACATCCAAGCATATGTAGAACATCTTGTACATACAATCACAACATCATCATCAACCCATTCATTAGAACTCTTGTAAACCACACCAAATGTGTTATTGTTTCTTTGTTCATTCTTAAACTTTCCATTCTTTAGTTGTAGACACTTTACTTTGAAGTTGCCTTTCTCCTTGAAATTATAATATTTGGCCTTTAATGTACCTTTATACTTCAAATTTGAATGTGAAATCTCTCTATTCCCCTTATTTCTCTCTTCTATTCTTCCTCTCCTTGCGAATAAGTCATAGCTAGAAACCTCTTCACCAACTAAAACTTTTGTTTTAATTTCTTGGACATCAAATAATCATTAACATCATTTATCTTGATCGTTTTCCTACCTCATAAGATGGTATCAACGAAATTCTCATATGAGTTCAAAAGAGAACATAAGAGAATGAGTGCATGATCTTCATCTTCAATCTTTACATCAACACCTTGTACATCCAAGATAATATGATTGAATTTATCCTGATGATCCTTCACTTGGGTACTTTTAGACATTCTGAGTGTATAAAAACATTGCATCTGATACAACCTAGTTTTCAGAGAATTGTTTTGATATTTATTACTCAATTTCACCCAAAGCCCAGCAGCACACATTTAATCAACGGCTACTCTCAGTACTTCATATTTCAAACTTAATAGAATGAAACTATATGAATTTGTAAAAATGTCCACCTTTTCTCAGCTTCTATGTCTTTTGTTAATATCTATTTTCCTTCCAATACTTTTGCATATCCTTGTTAAACCAAGAGTGCTCTCATCTTCACTTTCCACAAAGTGAAGTCATTAGAACAATTGAAGTGATCCAAATCAAACTTGTGAGATACAATATTCAATCAATCAAACACTAACCGCAAGTTTGATATCACTTGTTAGGAAGTAAAATGGAAAACACAAAGAATACCGAAATCTGAGTTATAACGAAGAAGTTATGACATGTCGAAGTTTCGTGACAGAACCGACACGACGTTGTGTGACGTAAAAAGTGAATTTACGATAAAATGCTTTTTAGCCTTAGCAATCTAAACGAAAGTTATAGTATTTGTTAAACCAAGAATTTTAATAAAAAAAACGCCCAAATCTGACTTTGTATGAGGAAGTTATGATTTTTCTAAGTTTCAGCTTAGTAGTATGCAACCCGAAACTTGAATTTTAGATCGAGTGATTTTTAGCCAAAACAATCTAAATGAGAATCGAAGATCTTGTTGATTGTAGTTTAACAGTAAAAAGACAGACAAAAACGGACGTCAGATGAAGAAGTTATGAATTTTTAACAGACTTTTCCTGTCCCGGCCGGTAAAAAATATAACTTTAAAAATAAAGTCAAAATTAGTCAACGGAGTCTAAACGAAAGTTGTAGAGCATAGTCTCACCTACGCGTGGATATAAATAACGTCAAAAATGGAGTTCGTATGCAAAAGTTACGAATTTTTGAAGTTTGGAAATGGGAGTACGCCCAACGTACGAAAAGAGTACGCCCAACGTACTCGTGTACGTAACCCAGAGTCTGTCACCTCCCTTACTCCTTTGCATGAATGCCACGTGTCATAGCGTGTCTGAGTCCGGAGTTATCCCTTAGTATGCCCCGCGTACCATGATGTACGCCCAACGTACTACTTGAAGAGGGAGTACGCCCAACGTACTCTAAATTTACGCCCATCGTAATCCGATGGTTCAGACCCTATAAATAGCACCCGATGCATTATGGATTTTGTTTTAAATTTTCAATCCTCTCACCCTATACTTTCTTCTACTTAGCAAAAATTACCCCTAACCCTATTATATCATCCCCGACACCCGAAGCAAGTCCCGATGCTCTGAAGTTCTCAAGAAAATTATATTTTCAAATCGAAACTCTGTCCGTGCGACTAGTTTTTTAGAAAAATCCTAGTTTCATTGAAGAATATTATTTTTAGAGACGAAGTACTGTCCAATCGTCTTCTTATCAAGTGAGTGTGTAGTCACTTTCATCTTACACATAGATATGAAGTATTTTCTATAAAATACGTGATATGTGCAATTATATTGTTTGTTTATTTGAGATAAATGTTGAATGAATGTTTTATATATGTTTTAAACTATATATGTATTTTTATCTACAAAAATGTTGGGTAAAACATTGGTAGATAGTTGATGTGTGATGAAATAAAATGATGAGAGACCTCGATGTTATTGTGATTCAGTCATCTAGCGGAGTATAGATGACAACCACTAACTTTTCTAGATAGTTCAATGGAACGCTGTGAGACTCGCAACCTGTAGGTGTTAATAAGCTTGGGTGTTCATTTTCTATACTTCATCCTCCACATGGTCGGACCACAAACAACTTGGACGCAATCCACCTAACTGCAAACCCTCCTCGGTGGGAATATTTTGGACCGAAATCAAGAATTTCGGTTGTGTAGTGGGCCGAAAACCTTTAATTCTATCTTTAGCACAATAACCAATGCGATAAGGGCACTTGCTATAACTTCACCGCCTTATAGTTACTTCCTAATATATATATATATATATACACACACACACACACACAGACACACACACACACACACGAAATATGATTCACATTCACAATTCATTCCTAGTAAACACTTTACACTCCATTTTTTTTTTATCAAAATACAAACCTTTCTTGACTTCAAGTTCTTCACAAACATTTTCCCAGGAGGCTTTGTAATCAATAGTATTCCTAGGTATTTTCATTTAAACCAATGTTTACATAAATGATTTTATATCTAAATCCATATATTAAAATATTATTATATGTTTAAAAACAACTAGGACACGATTAGCTCCCCGTATTCCAGCTAGAAGTCGCCGTTTCTATCCCATTATCAAAACCATTATCACACTCGAGGTGAGTTTATACCCCTACATTTTCACAAATTTTCACTACTTTGGGGGGGGGGGGGGGGATACAAGTGTAACACAAGAAAATTTGTGTTAATATCTAAATGATTTTAATATTTTGTCAATCGTTATCATTCTTAAACAGACACACACACATATGTATGTATATATATATATATATATATATATATATATATATATATATATATATATATATATATATATATATATATATATAAGTAAGGTTCAACATGTTTAGAATAGATAATTTTGCTCCATTTCCTATTCCTTGTTTGGTTGTGGGCTTGGGGTAGAATTATTTATTCGACTGCTTATTTAATCATAATTATATAAATATTATATTTATATAAGTATAAAATCATTTAAAACTTTTTAAACAAAAATATTATTTTTGCAAATCTGTTTTAGTGCCATTTGGACACAAATGTTCAATTTCACAGAACAACATTATTATGGATTTTATGATTTAAACTTGCCGAATCATTAACAATACAAAAGTTTTCGTTTCAGTAAAACAAACATATAAACTATAATAGGTATAGTTTATGGAACTTACATATCATTTAACAAAGTTGAGATAAAAAAACGGAAAACAATCATATAAACTATAATAGGTATAGTTTATGGATCATATGCACTACTTTACATCTTCAGAATACATTATGGAAATAAACATATTAATTATAATAAATATAGTTTATGAGATATACTTACACTTTATCCATTGCAAAGTAACTTTTCATTATTCTACACGTAATCGTCAATATAGCATTTGTGAGATACGCTTCACATACTTATCTAAGTACCAACCAAGTCTTGAAATTATAACTAGAGTCTCCTGGAGGGAGAGCATGACACTTGTGTATAGATCTATATGAGACTGACAATCCCGCACCTCAAATGTTCGCTACAGTCAGGTCGGCAGGCCTGGGGTGACAAATGTCGTACCGATTGAGACGCTTGAAGAATGTCGTGTTTAGGCCATCTTGGTTATCAAGCATGGTTATGATAACTCACAATTTGGAATTGAATAATAGGATTAGTGCATGAGTAAGTAAACAACTTCACATAGTTTTATTAAATAATAAAAGTATAATACATTATTTTACAGTACCACTGGTGGATCCAGACACTTACTATTACATAGTTTTTATACAAATACAAATACAGAGTACCATTCCAGTACAGAGAAAACGTACATTTCATAGTTTTATGTGAATTAAAACTACATTATACTATCTCAGAGTACAAAAACATTTACACGTTTTTATCTAAGGGTATTAAGACTACTGCACGATTACAATAGAAATATAGGATTTTCTGGGAAAAACATACTTACATTTCAAGGAACAAATGACAGATTTCAATTTCAAACATGCTTATGAACTCACCAACTTAATTGTTGACACTCTTTTGTATTCTCAGGAAATCGGTAAATAGGTATACACAGGTTTTGAGAAGACGGAGCTTCATATACTCATGTCTTTTATCTTTTGCTATAGTTTTCATGTTAAACAAACAATGTTTTAAACACGATTATAAAATTATACTTTATCAATGTAATGGTTGTATTACTTTGATTACTATTGTGCAATTGTTGTGATACTGTACATGGCGTCATCCACCTCCGAACGTTTCTGCCATTCCGGTTTGGGGGTGTAGCATGGTTGTACTTGTAATATTTATTAAGGATCTCATAAATAAATAATACTTCCCTCCTACCCATGGATGTAGGTCACCTTGACCGAACTACGTAAATATTGTGTCTTTATATGCTTTTGGTTTTGTGGGTTATTCATATTACTTCATAACAAGGCTCATCAAAACTTGGCAAATGACATTAGATTTGTTCTGAGTCTCGACAAGTAACGCCTGGTCTCCCTATATATATATATATATATATATATATATATATATATATATATATATATATATAGAGAGAGAGAGAGAGAGAGAGAAAGAGAGAGATAGAGAGATGAATGTTCAACTGAGAATAAAAATGTTGATAACACAAGAATGAATATGGCTCACACATTTCTTCATCTATATCTTAAGTGCTTTAGTATACATGCGTAACGGGAGATGTAATATTCACATGGAATAAAATATTAAGCATATTCATATATCAAGATTTTATGGTATATTCACATATGATTTATTTATATATGATTATTCATATATTATAAATTCACAAATTATTATTCATATATGATTATGGTGGTTGACGGCGGAGGTGTACGTGATGGTGGAATTAGCAATGGCATAAGTAAGGGAGATTTAATTTGTGGCGGTTGGTGGTATAGGTACCGGCGGTGTTGGTGTTGGTGGCGATGACGGTTGTGCAAGTAGGGATGGGGTGTCAATGCATATTCCTATATGAATATTACCTCTTTTTCATGTCGATACGCTGGAGTGCTTAAGCAGCAATGGAAAATATGTGACCTTGATTCATTCTCACGTTCTCAACTTTTGTTTTTCTCAAATAAACTTATGTAACATCCGATTTCTATAAGTTTCTTATTTCAGAATGGAGAACTTTCATTTATTCAAAAGCAGGTCTCGAGAGGTTATAGTTTGGACCTTATTAGATGTTGATAATGTTAGTGAAGTGTTTTAAGCCTCTGGATTGTGTGTTGGAGCCAACGAGGGGTAAATTAGGAAAAATATGATATTTAAGACCTTTTGCATGTATTAGTTAACTAAGTTATGTATAAATTAAGTCAAAAGTAATACTATAGAATTATAGGGCTTATTAATACCTTCGTGTGCATGTAAATATCATTGAAAATGGGTTTAGGACGAAGAAGTTATGATTGTTCAAAGCTAAATATTGAAAATATGTGGAATTGCTCTGAAAGCACACATCATTTCTTAAATGGGTGTGGAGAGCTTCTGGCCTATAGTGTTGAATATTTTTTATTTATGGTTTTAGGGGTATTTAAAGGCCATTAACCCTTAGGTTTTTTCATTTATCATCATCCTGCAACCCTAGAATGTTCCTTGACAGAAACGAAGTCTCCCTTGAGTGTTATTAGCTTATTCTCTCCTTCGTCCATTTTGGTGCTTATTTTTGGGTATTTTAGTGAAGCTTGAAGATCAACATGGTTTTTTAGGTTGCATGGAAGGTGGTTTCAAGTGTAGAACCAATAATCTTACTTCATTTCTAGACCTTTGTAAGTATAAACTTTCAAACTTGCTCTTTGGTTTGCTAAATCTAGTTATTTGTCGTATTTATCAGTTTTTGGTCCATTTTGTTGGTGATCTTGGAGTTAAAGGAACTCCATCACCTTTTAAGCACTTAGGAATGTCCCTTAGATGTTTTTGACTAAGAAAGTCGGGATGTTTTGCTTTCCCGTTAAGTTATACATGTGATACGGTCATTTAGGTCACTTTTGATGTTAACTTTTAAATCTAAAATGTTAGGGATGTCTTGATGGATAGATTTGAAAATTTTATCCATTAATAGATCAATGAGAATTAGATCTGGAAAGTTGAGTTGTAACTTAATGGATTAAGTCGATTTACCCTTATGAAAAAGGTTAGGGTGCGACTTGGTCGTGACAATTTTCAGGGGCTTTTCTAGATGCGTGTTTGATTTTCTGGAAACATGACTATTTTGTCTTTCCGAGGTTGCAAAGTTCTCATTGACCAGATTATTGACCTATTGACTTTTTTACCAAGGTCAAACTTTAAAGTTTTAGCTCATAGCTAAGGTTGACCTTTAATTTGATGTCTAGGTGGTGGTGAGACTGATCTATTAGTACTCGTGTATTGTGGTGGTTATCCTTTCTAATTACTATGTGAGTTTTTTCATTGTAATACTTATGTCATAGTTATTGTGGTTGGGCTGCATATCTAGTTGTGCTGGTAGAAATTTTACTATTGTGGTATATTTATATATTTTATTTGAGTCATAGGTTGTATTTTAGTCTCGGATGACTAAGGGTCATTAAGGACCTGTATATGATGCATTTAAGTCTCCGAGGACCCATATATGTTCTAATTGAGTTTTTGAGGGCCCGGGGTTGAAACATACCCATTATTAAATAAGTTTAATTGTGATTTGTTATATGTGACACTTTTGGGAACTCACTAAGCTTTGTGCTTACTTTTATGAATTTAACATTTTTCAGGTATTTTGTTAGATCGTAGGAAGGCAAATGTGTAATTGTACACACATCAACAACTTTATGATTCGAGATTCTATATTGTTTTCCTGACAACTATAGAGTATGAATTATGGTTTATGAATAAATGGTTTTGCCTTGGATTAATCTTTACAAAAATGAGTGTTTATTATATTTTAAAAATGGTATTAGAGCTAAGACACATGTTGATGTGTTCGACGGGTACATAGATAGCTTCCCTGTCACAATGTGTTTTAAATCCGTGAGGGCAACAGATCCTATATATATATATATATATATATATATATATATATATATATATATATATATATATATATATATATATATATATATATATATAGAGAGAGAGAGAGAGAGAGAGAGAGAGGTAAGTTCAGGTATTCTAACTATTTATTGTATGGATTTAGGAATAAATATGGACCAATCATTTCACAAACCTAAATAAGGGTAAATATGTAATCTTACCTATTATTTAATTTTGGTAACTAAATAAGTATTTAATTAATCACTAATCTTCTTCAACCTTTCCTAGAATTGAGCGTACGCTTCAATCTTTGGCAAAAGAAACCATCGGCCATGTTCCACCAGCCCCCACCGCCATCATTGCTTGAACAACCCACCCCTCACCATCACTCTATCTCTCTCCCTCCCTCCCTCTATTTCTATATATATATATATATATATATATATATATATATATATATATATATATATATATATATATATATATCTTTCTCTTTCTGATACTGAAAGTTGGTGATGTAGAGCTTGGGTAAGGGCTCCTACTTTCTCTGGATAAACAGGCATGTACGCTTGAAAATCCCCCTTCTATTAATCAATTGTGGAGGAAGGGGTTCCTCAAATTCAAACACCTCATCATCTGCTTCCTCTCATCAAGCCCCCAAAATCCTATTAGCTAAGCCAGCACTAGTCACTGCCGCCAAGTACAACCGTAGACCTGGTGGCGGTGGAGGCGGGGGTGGTTCCGATGACGCTTCATCGTCACTCCACTCCCGCCTTCCCTCTGTTGGCTTTCTGAATCTATTATCCGACTCTTGGGACTTCCACACCGATCGCTTCCTTCTGGTAAGTTGCTAGCGTTTTGTCAACTTAAACCATCTGCATGTCATATATTGAACTCGTTTGGTTGTAGTTTTTGATGGAAAATACCGATTTTACGGTGATTGGATTGATTGGTCCGCCGGGGGTCGATAAGTCTACTATCATGAATGAGATTTATGGCTTTGATGCAACTTCTCCTGATATCCTAGCATTCATTCCCTTCTTTATCTATATATACACTTGCATTTGCGACTTCAATTAATATTGATTCATCTTCTGTTATCATTGGGGGTAGGGATGTTGCCTCCTTTTATAATAGAATCCATGGAAACGAAGTCCATGGCTAAGCATTTTATAGTTGGTATTGAACATAGAATCACTTCTAAAAGGATCATACTTCTTGATACATAGGTTTTCACATTTAAACTCCCAAACCTTTCTTTACCTTATGCTAAATTGTGCTGTATGGAATGCAACCTGTTTATAGTCCATCGATTTTGGCTGAAATGATTAAACCTGATGGTTGCCCTAACCTAATCATGTGAGGAACTCCATTGCATACTTTTAACTTTTTCTTGTCCTAATTAGGTTCGGTTCCCTCAAGCACAAGAGATTTCCTTTGTATTTACTATTTATGCATTTTTTACTTGGATATTTTTCCAACATAATGCATACGGTAATTGAATCTTGATTTCCAGTTCTATCGGAATGGAATAATTAATTATAATTCTATTGGAATGGAATATGGATATTTTCTCACTGATTTATGCATGTTCTACACTTCTTGGTTATTGGTTTTTGTGCAACTCATAAGTTCGTATATTTTTTCAAAGGAATTTAGTTTTTTATTTTTCATTTGCTAATGCATTATTGGATTCTAGACTAAAATTAGATTTGTTTTCACAGAAGTTGATGCTTGTAGAACAACCCACTAAATTGAAAGTGATTCTTAGCAACATTATTCTTTTAAAATGTATTAGTGTCGTTGTGGGATTTGGAAGTTTTTTTTTCCCGATTTGAAAGTTTTTTAGTTTTATTCTTTAACAATAAATGTACTTCTTAGTAATTGTTACCTGTATTCTATAAGAACTAATGTAATTTTTATTTTTATTATTCAATTGATCATTTAAAAATTTGTTATTCTACAAAAAGTTTTTAAAATCATTATCAAGAAATAGGTTCAAGAATCTTTTCTTATTATTTTACAGTTCAAGAATTTTTTTTTTTGAATACACTCATAAACATATTCTGTCGGAATGTCCGAATTAAAAGAATTATAATTCGTAAAATCGGATTTTTAAAATTAATAATATCTATGATCCCTTAAAATATGCAATTTTCCTTTATTAAATCTATATTAATTGACTACAATACCCTTGGAATTAAATTAGATGTATTTTTCAATTTTATTTAATTCAATAATATGTACTAATTAATTTATTAAAATAAGTAAAATGATTGACACACAATCATTCCTACATCCACACAATAATTAGTTAGAATATATATATATATATATATATATATATATATATATATATATATATATATATATACACACACACACACACAATAAAGAAACATAATTATTGGCTTTCCACGGAAACGAATATTTTTTTTTTAAGTTCTAGAGCTTATTCTTTAAAGGAAAAAAAACTAAAAATATCTAAATTAAGAATTTAATATTGTGAATGTTAAATATATTTTTTGGATTCACCTTGTGAATTTATAAAGATTCACATTGTTAATTTGATATATATATATATATATATATATATATATATATATATATATATATATATATATATTTAGAAAAGTTCAATAGATAACCATAATTATTGGTTCTCCAAGGTAGGGATAAGTTATAAAACCGTAAAACCGGAACTGGAACCGGTATAACCGGAAAATCTTTTAACGGTCGGGGTATTGGGTTTAAAAATTATTGTTATCTGGGTTCCGGGTATTTGGGGTACGGGTCCAACGGGTCCGGGTATTCCGGGTTTTAGAACCGAATTTATAATAAAAACCGGAACCGGTTTAATGGGCCAAAAACCCGGAAAATTGAAGGGTCATAAAAAAAAATACATCTATCATAAGAATTCTATTAAGATCTTTTGACTTACATGCACAATTTGATGATCTAATGATATTCTCTAAATATTTAAATGAAAATACATGTTTGGAGTTATATTTCGGTAATAAGATTATTGAATTCAAGAAGTAGTTAGTACCTTACTACAACCTATTTAGTAATTGCCCATGATTATGGAAAAATAAAATATCGTTGAACTTTAACTCTTTAAGATCTAACTAACCAATCTTTTACTTTAAAATCGCAAAGGAAACCAAAAGCATTCACATTAAATTGCAACAGTAATATTGTGGGGTTAGCAGGTTTGAAGATTACAGTTTGCAAAGAACTCCACATAAAATTTGTATATTTAATTAACGTGATACAAATACAATTTAACATGAGATTTTTGTAAGTCAAGTGACATTTATTATTTTTTACCTGTTAAAATGGTTTTAAGTAGATGTTAATAAGTGGTTGCTTTCATGTGTTATTAACAAGTATATATATATATATATATATATATATATATATATATATATATATATATATATATATATATATATAATTAACGAGATACATTTCCGAGTTTTTGGTTATTTCCGGGTCTAATATTTGAATCTGGTTCCAACTGGTTTCCTACGTACTATAACCAGTTTGATACCCGAACCGAACCGGAACTGATTAACATATATATATATATATATATATATATATATATATATATATATATATATATATATATATATATATATATATATATATATATATATATATATATATAGGGAAAGGATCAAATGAGAACATCTAAAAGGTTGAGAACGCGAGAACAAGTATATATTCATTTGTGATTCCATGTATTCATTTGTGGAGAAATGATAAATTTTTACGCATAATCAAAGTGAATATGTTTTTTCTCTTCAATTGAAATTAAAGGCATAAAAATTTATTATTTTTCCACAAATGAATACATGGAATCGCAAATGAATTACTTTGTTCTCGCGTTCTCAACCTTTTTTGTGTTCTCATTTGAACCTACTCCTATATATATATATATATATATATGTTGGATTAGTGTCTAAGTCCATAACTATTTTGGTATGTACTTGGCCCGATGGTGCATGGTCCTTTTGGGTTGCCTTCACCGAAGCAACTTGATTGGAGAAATATATAGAGAGAGAGGATAATATGATTTATTAATATGTTATAAGAATAATATATTAAAGGAGAAATCATATTTGTTTAATTGTTATTGGTCAATAATTAATTAAGAATTAATTTTGTGATCAAGTGTAATTAATTAAACTAGAGGGGCTGAATTGTAATTATGTGATAGTTACAAAATAAGGTAAGGATTATCTTAAATATATGGTGAACGAATTTAAGGTGATAATGCCTTAGAATTCGACTAGGATAAGGGTTTCTAAGACTTATCTTATGGTTGCTTGGTGGACAAGCAACTAGATAAGGATAAGGACTAAAACCCTAATCCTAACCCTATATAAAGACCCCTAAGGCCTTAGAATTCGTGGACTTGATGCCTAGAGCATCTAAGGACGAATTCTAACCTCTCTCCTCTCTCTTTATACCTTCTCCATTTGCTCTTGGTGTTTGTAAGCCATTAGAGGAGTGACACTTGTGACTCTAAGCCTTCCAAAGTCAATACAAGGAGATTTGGGATTGTTATTGCTACATAACAATCAAGGTAATATTATAAACCTATTCTTATGTTAATATGATTACTTATATGCTAGTATTAGGGTTTCTTTATGTGTTCATAATGTTGTGTATCTAATAGTGAAAACATAGATCCAATTCTAGGGTTGCATGCACACATAGGATTGTTTGTACAAAACCCAACAGTGGTATCAGAGCCAGGTTTTGTTTTAAATTAGCATGATACACATGTATGAACTTGAAAAATTAGGGTTTATGGCCAATAAACCCTAGGAAGCTTGAGTTTTCGAAATTAGGGTTCTTGAACCCTGATTTTCGAAATTGGTTAGGGTTTCCTAAACCCTTTCCTTAGCAACCAAATTTTTCGAATTCTAGGGTTATCCAACCCTTGATTTTCGAGATTAGCCTCCTCCCCAAGATAATATCCTAATTTTTAGGGATTTGGATTATCCGATATCTTGTAATTATCCTTTAATGGTTATATATGGTAATTAAAGATTATGAATTATCCTATCCCATGATTTTCGAAATCTATAGAGATATTTAAGGGATTAGGATATCTTAATTGTTTAATTGGTAATTATCCTTTATGATTTAGATAATCTCTTATGATTTAATAATTTAAATTAATAGTTTAATTCAAGATAATTATTAAATCAAGAGTTTTAATATTTGAAATTTTAATTTAAATGGTATTAAATTTCGAAAATTTTAAAGTGAGAATGAAACCTAATTGTTTTGAAAAGTTTCAAAAACTTGCCCTCAAGTTTTGGAATTTAAATTTAGATTAAATGTTTAATTTTAAAATGTTAAATTCTAAAACCCTAGTTTTGAAAAGTTCAAATTTCACCCTTATGGTTTTATTAAAATTGATTAAATGTATAATTAAGAAAGAGTTAATAAATCCATAATGTTATGGTTTACATTTAATTAAATTAAAAGTGTAATTTATAAAATTAAACCACCTAGTATTTTAAAAGCATAAAATACACCCTTATACTATGTATAAAATTAAAAGTCTAATATTATATATGTATAACTTAAACTGCTAGTCTTACCGTTAGTAGGCCTCATTCACGAAGCTAGTCTATAAGGGGTGTTTAAGGAAATTGCCTATAAAATGGCGATTGAATGGGTATCCACGCTTACCCACTGCACTCTTGACTAGTGGAGGGTCGTTAGCCGAACGGGTAGGATAGGACGAAACCTTCTATTATAAGTATAATGAAGTACAAAAGTAACTAAATGTTTTTCAAATTCCCAATCTTAGTTACTTAGGCAAAAGTGAATTGATGCAATTCCATGAAATTACACTTTGTGCCCTTGCGAAGACGTTAGTGGAGCGTGTGTGGTTTACCGGCACACTAAATGGTTCTAAGCAAAGGTAGCAAAGGGTGACTCAATGTTTGTCATAGTTCGGTGGAGCGTGTGTGGTTTACCGGCACATCGAATAGGTGACTGTAACATGTGAGGGCACCATGTAGTTTGCATGGTTATTCACACCCGCTTTGTGATCCTCGGCATCCCAGTCACAAACTAGAGGGGCATATCGAGATTTAAACATGCCATTGAAATGTTCAATGAATCTCAAAGGATCTAGGAGTTTTCATAGATTTAAAACTTAAATCTATTTTTCGTTTTTCATGGTGGAAATTAGTGAATCGTCATTCACTTACCTTTAAATATTCTGCAACTAGATTACGACATCCCTTTTCTAGGTTGTAGCATATTGTGTTGGGTCCTAGCCTTGGAATTTCATTTGGGTGATTTACCAAGGACTCAATCAATTAACTAGCTTGAATTCGTTTTTCTCCCATTTTGTAGATGTCAAAGTTCGACAACTATGGTCTTCCCGAATCCCGTGGAACAAGTATTCCACATGAAGATGATATTCCACGATTCGATCGAGGAATAAGAAATCATGCTTCACTTCCCCCTCCTCCTCCTATTATTCTCCCTAACCCACAAAATTGTAAAATTGAAAGGTTAAATATCACTCAAGCCCTTTTGGCAAGTAAACATAAAGAAGGAAAGTCAGTGTGTGCACACATCCTAGGGATGAAGTCGCACATTGATAGACTAAGAATGATGGGATCCGTTGTTAGTGAAGTGATGGCTGTTGATTGGGTTCTTCAGTCACTTCCCAACTTGTATAGTGAAGAGAGTACTATATGATGAACCACGACGTGACACTTATAGATCTCACCTACATGATTATTGCTGCTGAATCAGCAATGGTTTGGCGCAATAGAAAAGCAAAGTTGATTGGTGAATCTGCCTTCAAGACCTCTATGGATATAGACAATGGCAATGAAAGACATGCAATGATCGAAAAGTTTGATCATAAGAGAAAGGCGATGTCTGAAGTAGTTCCATGTGTTGTTCCAAAAGAGCCAATTTGCTTTTATTGCCAAGAGAAGGGGCATTGGAGACGAAGTTTCCCTAATTACCTAAGAGATCTAAGAGATGGGAGAGTCAAAACGTATGGCTCCACTTTAGGTAAAATCCACTATATAACTCCGTTAAGTTCCTATTCATTGATTCTTAATACATGATGTAATAAGATTGCATTTGAGTGTTTAGCAGGATCGGTGAAAAGAAAGGAAGCTTGTTGAGAAAGCAAGATGAATCTAATCACCAAGAGATGGATCTCGATCGCATGGACTTGAAGATTAGATTTTGAGCTTAGATAGTTAGGATAAAGTTGTTAGAAATTTTCTTTGTAAGGACAAATATTTCCGCTACTTTTATAAATAAAATAAATTTTGTTTAACTTATTTATTTATTTCCTTGCAATGAAATCGTTATGAAAATTGATGTTTGCATATTTCTACAACGAATGGGTATGATTCTTAGTTATGTTATTTATGGAAATGTCAAGAATTTACCAAATAGGGAGAGTTTCTCATCGCCCAAAGTTTCAATTGGACAGAAATTTGGAATCACGCAACTTGGTTGCATGATGAATGAGAAATTTCATATTTGGAAATTAGACTAATTCGTTGACAAAGTGTCAAGTGAAGGACTAGGAGATCGAGTACACAAAGTTGTGTGTTGGTAAAAGTCCACCATAATAGTAACAAGATATTCGTAATGATTTACTAAAAGTTTAGTAAATATGATTATACTTATAGGATTAAATGTAATTTTGAATTGATTGAAAAGGTTTAAATCAATAGCAAAACGAATAAGAAGAATCAAGTAGGCAAAAAGATAAAAGTTTCTCCATTCTAAGAAGAAGGGAGAGTAGCTTTTACACTTTATGATAGGTCTTAATGATTAAGAACCATATCTCAATTGATCCTCTAAGTGAGTCTTAGTACAATTGTATGTTTGAGAAGAGGAATCAAGGATTGAAGAAATGGTTAAATCAAGAAGTCAATCATACTTCGTCCCAATAACAAGTCTTGAAGTTAAGATTGTGACAATGAGTGAAAAGTATTATAACATTCATCAAATGTGGAAAGTTGTGATGTCTTGAATAAGACAAAGACCAACTAGAGCCAATGTATGAAGTGTTTTGATAAAAACTACACTAACTCTTGGATATTTTTTTGTCAAGAAATGGTTATTGACAAAATAATCCTATATGTCAAGGAGTCAGTGGGAGTTTTAATGGACTTGAAAAGTTTCAAGAACAAATAAAATAAACCTTAACGATCATCACTAGCACACGAGTTGAGGTTTACAACCTATCTTGTTGACATTAATTTTTTTCTGTGCTGTTCCAATTGAGTTAATTATGCATGTGAGTCCTATGAGTTCTCATTTAGAACGCATAAAAGGCAAAGCACCTTAATCAATGAAAGGTATATTGATAAGAAAGGGTGAGCTGCTTAACTACTTGGAAGACATGGTGGGCAGCTGTGCTACCATAAGGCAAGAAATCAAGTTTAAAAAAGTTCGGTCCATATGAGTTTGAATTTGTCGTAAACTTTGGTTTTAACAAATTCACATGGATAGGAACAAATACACCGCTTTAAATCTAAGTTTCATAAGATTTCCTACTTCATGAAAATGATTGTGAGGAAATGCTTTCACTAAGAAAGATTTTAAGAAGATAGTGATTGTAAAATTTCATTCTCAAATTCAATTATGGTTACGGTATCCCTTTCCATGATTTGAATTGTGAGGTTTGGCAATTAGTCTTAAATGTTTAGACACATATGAAATATCTAAGGCAAAGGTGTATAAGTTCAAGAAGCCTTGATAAAAGATTATCAAAGCATTAAGTATTAGAAACATGAACTTAAGAAATTCAATAGGTATTGTTTTTCTGGAAGTTAAGATGTTTTGAATACATGTCGAAGCTAGTGGGAGCATAAGTGTTATGTTTTATAGTAATCATCATGATAGTGGGAGCATAAAAGTTATGATTGTATGATTATTATGGAAAGTATTGCAAGTTGGCAATATTAATTATAGAAAACAAGAGTTATACCTTGAAAAGTTGTAAGGGTTGTAAAGTTGTTTTGTTATAATTAAGGGAGAGAATATTATGCTTCATTTCAAATCTAAAGGATTAGGTTGATAAATATTAATAAATTTAGTCAAAGGTACATAGTGTGTTATTAAAATTTCGATTATGATTACGGCATTCCTCTTCATAATTCGAATTTTGAGAACATAGCAAATAAAACATTATGCGTCGTGTCTCATACGCTTCGGGTATAGGATCGATTGCAAATGCTTTAATATTTGACCATTCTAAAAATTTTCAAAATGTCTAGCGCATTTAAAGGAAAAAGGGACTAGAATTGGTTTTGACTAAAATAATTAAACAACTAACAAAGGACAATTCAAACTTCGACGAGGATTGGTTGCTTGTAAGTAGTTGGAAGAATGGTATTAATGGACCATATTGACATTATAATGAATAGAAAAGATTCTATTAAGAATGAGTTGTCATATGTAAAATGTGGAAATGTTTCCATATTGGATGGACCATATCGACCTTATTATGAATAGAAAAGATTCTATTAAGAATAAGTTGTCATATAGAACATATGGAAGCGTGTCCATATTGGGAAGTAAATATTGAAAATCTATGACTAGATTAGAAACTTTTATGCAAAAGGATGTTTAAAGGAATGTACTTTGAGTGAGAGACATCATATCTAAGGAATTGTCTTGTAACAATTTCCGTTAGAGAACTTTGTAATATCATTGGCAATAGTCTTTATGACTTTGGTGCAATGACATTACGAAAGGATCGTTGCATAGAATGTTAGAATCTAGCATATTCTGTAAGTAGCAAGAATTTGATATTCTTACACTTATGAAAAAGGATTTGGAGTTGTGAAATGAGAATGATTGGAAATGTGCTCAATTTTTCTATTTCACAAAAGTAAGAACCATAGGTAAACATTGTGTGCATGCTAGGAGCATGGGACAAGTGTAATATTACCCGGAACGACAAATAATGAGTAATTGGTATGGTGATAAATAAAAAGAGTTTTATTTATACTCAAAAGTTTGAGGCCATATGGGATTAATATTATTCTTGTGTTTCACTTTGCATGTTTTGACTTCCAGAATAATTGAGTTTATTAAGAATAATCGAATTATTCGAACGGGCCACAGTCGTTCATATGTTGGAAGTAGATATTAATGAAGACTGTCATGAATTGGTGTGTGGATTGTCTAGAAAAGTATTAGACATAAGCAAATGTTTGCTGCAACGTTCATGAGTGCTTACGGATATGATTTGAACATTGGATTAAACCCACGCTCACTTGGATCGCTCCATGAATTGTATCACGAGTGATTTGTGAGACGATAACATCTTATATTCTTGAAACCGAGATGTGTGAGTTGTATCTTGCGAATCGGTTTCACATTGATAATATGTAAACGCACTAGTAACTTGGTGTTATAAAACATATTGTTGTGTGTAATTCGGTGAGTGAGTGCAAGCGAGCATTGTATCAAAGTTTATCCGTTCCTTTTATCCAAAGTAGGATAAAAGCGATATCTTTGGGTCCCTCGATGGTTTAGTGATGACATACGTAAATGCTCGGCCGGGCTAGGGCTAATTTGATTTGTTCAATTAGTCTGTCGTCATAAATCAGAAATCGAGAAGTAGTACAAAGAGAATGATTAGAAATCATATCTCATATGATATCTAGAATGGAGGAATATATGATCCCTTATCTAAGGACACGCGTATCTGATATGATCAGAGTTGACAGCGGCTTTGGAAAACTACGATTGCAGATCAGGATCTGAAGTCATACGCAGAATAGTTATTAGACTTATCCAAGTGGGAGACTGTTGGATTAGTGTCTAAGTCCATAACTATTTTGGTATGTACTTGACCCGATGGTGCATGGTCCTTTTGGGTTGCCTTCACCGAAGCAACTTGATTGGAGAAATATATAGAGAGAGAGGATAATATGATTTATTAATATGTTATAAGAATAATATATTAAAGGAGAAATCATATTTGTTTAATTGTTATTGGTCAATAATTAATTAAGAATTAATTTTGTGATCAAGTGTAATTAATTAAACTAGAGGGGCTGAATTGTAACTATGTGATAGTTACAAAATAAGGTAAGGATTATCTTAAATATATGGTGAACGAATTTAAGGTGATAATGCCTTAGAATTCGACTAGGATAAGGGTTTCTAAGACTTATCTTATGGTTGCTTGGTGGACAAGCAACTAGATAAAGATAAGGACTAAAACCCTAATCCTAACCCTATATAAAGACCCCTAAGGCCTTAGAATTCGTGGACTTGATCCCTAGAGCATCTAAGGACGAATTCTAACCTCTCTCCTCTCTCTTTATACCTTTTCCATTTGCTCTTGGTGTTTGTAAGCCATTAGAGGAGTGACACTTGTGATTCTAAGCCTTCCAAAGTCAATACAAGGAGATTTGGGATTGTTATTGCTACATAACAATCAAGGTAATATTATAAACCTATTCTTATGTTAATATGATTACTTATATGCTAGTATTAGGGTTTCTTTATGTGTTCATAATGTTGTGTATCTAATAGTGAAAATATAGATCCAATTCTAGGGTTGCATGGACACATAAGATTGTTTGTACAAAACCCAACAATATATATATATATATATATATATATATATATATATATATATATATATATATATATATATATTAAGTTCTAGAGTTTATTCTTTATCGAAAAAAAACTAAAAATATCTAAATTGAGAATTTAACATTGTGAATATTAAATATATTTTTCGGATTCAGCGTGTGAATTTAGATTCACATTGTGAATTTGACGAAATTTTTTTTTATTGAATTCCATAAAAAGTTATGAATTTCTGTTTTTTTTTTTTTTTTTTTTTTTTTTTTTTTTTTTAAATATTTGTGAAAGTTAAAAAAAAAGGTTGGTTATATATATATATATATATATATATATATATATATATATATATATATATATATATATATATATATATATATATATATATATAGGGTTAGGTTCATTTGAGACCGCCTATATTTTGTGAGACCGTGAGATGCATTTTTTTATTTTTTTTAATTTTTTTAGTTAATTCATGTTCCGAAAATAATATTTAAAAAAAGAATTTTTTGATTTTTCTATTTATTTTACATTTTAAAATTATTTTTAGAATATGTACAGTGTAATATTCTATTTAGAATATTTCACGTATTTTTCAAAAAAAAAAAGAATTTTTTTTATTTATTTTTTATTTATTTTATTTTTTTTAGTTAAATCAAGTTCCGAAAATAATATTTAAAAAAAGAATTTTTAGATTTTTCCATTTATTTTGCATTTTAAAATTATTTTTTAGAATACGTCAGTGTAATATTCTATTTAGAATATTTCACGTATTTTTCAAAAAAAAAACGAATTTTTTTTTATATTTTTTTTAGTTAATTCAAGTTCCGAAAATAATATTTAAAAAAAGAATTTTTGGATTTTTCCATTTATTTTGCATTTTAAAATTATTTTTAGATTTAGTCTTACGGTCTCACAAAATTAGAATGGTCTCAAATGAACCTGAACATATATATATATATATATATATATATATATATATATATATATATATATATATATATATATATATATATATATATATATATATATATATATATATATATATATATATATATATATGCCAAACAACTTTTACACAACCTTACAAAAGTTACAACGTGTTGTCACAAACTTACAATACACTTCCATTCTGTTATCTTGCCAATCCAATTGCTATTCAAAAAAATTATTTTTAAAGTTCATTTTACCCGGGAATTTTAAAACTTGTATGCTATTAAAAAATAAACCAACGGTATTCTAAAGAATAACATAAAATACTATCCGTCGTTTCTCAAATAACCTTTGTATTTATAAAAGTATCCCTCATTCTTGGTGAAATTAAAATATGCAATAATTAAAGTTGTCTGCGATAAACAAGATGACAAAAGATTTAGCTGTCAAATGTGTAACGCCTACGTTACATTCGCCCTTTAAATAGGGTACACTCTTCACTTCTACAGATCACCTTACCATTGGTATCAAACCCTAGCAGCTAAATACATTCTCTAGCTAGCCATGGCAACCAACTCCATTGCTTGCAGTATCTTCATCTTCTTCCTCATCTGCAACATCACATTCTCCAATGCTTGTGGTTCATGCACACCCTCGAAACCACTACCACCAAAAGGCCCCCCCGCAAACCCCTTTTGTCCTCGTGACACTCTGAAGCTTGGAGTTTGCGCCGACGTTCTTGGTCTGGTCAATGTAGTCGTTGGATCTCCTGCATCTAGCAAGTGTTGTGCGTTGCTTGAGGGTTTGGTTGATCTTGAAGTTGCAGCTTGTCTTTGCACAGCCATTAAAGCTAATGTGTTGGGAATCAACCTCAATGTCCCAATCTCTTTAAGCTTGTTACTTAGTGCATGTGGCAAGACCGTTCCACCAGGGTTCAAATGCGAATGATCACATGAGATCTATCGATCCGTTTTCATATAAGGTTATAACACCATTGTTTAATTCATTCATCATTTTTATTTTACCTTAAAATGAAAATGAAATGGATTAAACAAAATGGGTTGCATTTTTTTACCGTTTAAATTGTGAATTTGTCAATGGGGTTCTTAAATAGGGTTTTGTTTTGTAATAAGCATTGTGGTTTGTTTTATTCCTTTGGATTTGGTCGTATGTATGTTTGATTTGGTGTCAATAAGTAGGCAGTAATTATTGCCTAAGTGTGATGTTGTTATTTATTTACCATGATTTCATTAATTTTGAAAGTAATTGTAAATTCGATTGAATTTTTGCAAGTGTATATTCGTACTCTAAAACGGTATAATGTGATGTGTTGAATATTTTAAATTTTTTTTTTAGTAAAAAAGATGGATTCTGGCGGTGGATAACGATTTGCTCTTAACTGATTTCAATTAGATGTTCCTATATGGCTATATGTAACAACTTAATTATTAATCCACATGTATAAACGAGTGAAAAAAGAAGTTTAAGGAGAGTTCTATTATGGTTTTAAATCTATTTAAAGATCATTGGTTTAGTGTACACTTTCGGATTAGTGTTATATATAGTATGAAACTATGAAATGTCTTTTTATTTCAAAAATCAAATTTGACTTTTTGAGATAATTAACTCTCCATTTTTAATCTCCCTACTCATCTGGATCTTCCCAAGTATATGTAGAGACTTATTTCGAGATCTCTTCATTTTAACTTTTCGGAAGAGCAGAAAATTACAGCAAAAAAAAGTTGAGAGGAATCGAACGATCAACATAGGAGTGGTGGTTTAAGAAATTTCATTGAGTTAAGGTAAGGGTCACATTAGGGCTGGTCTTGTCCTCAAATGTCCACAACAAATCAGAAAAATGATTATTATCGTGTTATATATATATATATATATAATTGGGTCATGTGCATGTGTTTATTTTCGGCCTCGTTTGATAGTTACTGACTGAGAAAGTGCTGACTGGGAAAGGTCTGTCTGGGTAAGAAATCCTAAATGAGTAAGAAATTCTATTGTTTGATTGTACATCTGACTGAATGTGCTGAGTGATGAAAAATGACCATTTTACCCTTCTGTTATATATAATGATGTATTAAGTTGCCGAATAATTATAAAAACATACATATTGTCATACAAAATGTAAATTACACACAAATAAAAAATATCATACAAAATATAAATTAAACATAAATCATTTAATATCCAAATAAAAACATAATGAAATTTAAAATAACATAATAATTTAATGTAAAGTAGGTGAAAGTAGTCGATTTGCAATCTGATCACGCAAAGCACGCATATATTCAATGGCATCTGGACCCCATTCTATGCCTTGTATGTTTTCTCTATCAATTCCCCCACCTTGGACGTCAGGAGTAACCATAGTGTTCTCCTCAAAATTTCTAAACAATTCATCTTCTATATTGTATTTCCTTATAAAATTATGGACCGCAACACAAGCAATGACTATATCTCTTTGCACTGTAAAAGGATAAGGAACCATTTGTTTTAAGATTGGGAATCTCGCCTTCAATACACTATAAGCACGCTCAATAACATTTCTAAGTTGTGCATGAGCATGATTGAACCTTTCTTCTATAGTTAAAGGTCTGCCTCTTCGAAAATCGGCTAACCAATACCTAGTATTGCGGTATGGAGCCATAAACCCACGAGTGTTTGTATATGCGGCATCACAAAGGTAATATTTATCTACAAACGAATGTGACATATTATATAATGACACATATTATATAAAGAAGATAGATAATAAAAATTATATAAAGATTACAAACCTGGTGGAGGAAATGGAAATCCAGAAGTCGAATTGAATGCAACTTCTTTCAAAACTCTTGAATCATGTGCTATACCCTCCCATCCAGCCCAAACAAAGGTGAATATCATATCAAAATCACAAATTCCTATTACATTTTGAAAACATTCTCCTTTTCCTCTTCCTCTATAACGAGTTTGTTGATCAATGGGTACAACTGCATGTATAAGAGTTCCATCTAATGCACCTATTGCTCCGGAAAAAATATTTTTTAACTGTCTATGCCGTTCCGAGTTATGTCTTGTTGGATTAGGAGTTGTTGGTACTATAATTTCTTTTGCAAAACACATCATTGCTGTTAGGACCTCATGAAAACATTGATGAATCGTTTGTGTGGAGTGATGAAATCTTCCCTTAACCGCGCGAAAACGTTCATTATGTCCTATAACATGTAAGAAGATAGCCATCTTTTCTTCAATGCTTATTGTCCTACTAGCTTGTAACCAATTTTTTTCGGTAAAATGGTTGCATAATAGTGCAAATGCCTCTTGTGTAAGACGCATCATATCGAAACATTGTGTAGGGTCTCCGTACATCAAATCTTGCGTATACGCATACCCGCTTGAATCGTTTTCTCTAATTCTATGAATTATGATTAGTCTGCCCCGGTTTGACCTCAACCAATAAAACACAAGTAGAAGAAAAGCTACAACTTCACCATCAGAAACCATACTTGACCTGTTACAAACAATTAGGTAACATGTTAAAAGTAAAAAAAAAATCATGCACCGAAGTCATATAACAAACATCATATAACATAAAACTAGTAAATAACAAAAGTCATATTCAATATCCAATAACATATCATCCAAACTAACTAAAGTCATATAACATAAGATGCGAAAGTCATCAAACATAGGATCCAAAGTAACCAAAAAAAACTAGAAAACATCATCCAAAAAAGTCATCAAACATAGGATCCAAAGTAACCAAAAAACTAGTAACCAAACTTTTCTACTCTCACCGATCAAAGGTAACCATACTTCCTACCCGCACTCATCACCCACGACTCACAACTAGTATGCGAAAGTCGTAACCAAACTTTTCGAACATCAGCACTTTCACCAAATAGCAAAAGAGCGGTCTTATGTCTTTCATCTTCTTCTCCCCATTCCGTTTTGTTTAATTTCTCCATACACACATCAACATCTTTATCCATTTCACTTTTTTCAATTATTTCATTTTTTTCCACTAACGACCTTGCAAGCTTGACAATCTCCTCTTCAACTTCTAACGCCCTTGCATCTCTTTTTTTCCCACCAACTCTTTTGTTTCCACCAACTTCTGTATTTTTTTGAACGCCCCGAAGATTCTTCACTTGCACCTACATGTTGTGTTGAGGTTTCCATTGGAACATCTTCATCAAAATCATGGGCACTAAACTCTTCTACAGGACGAGGGAGTGTAGAAGATGGCCCCCAACTTTGAAAGCCGGTTGAGGTTGACCCTTCAAATAGTTGGGTGCAAAGATCTGGAAACAGCAGGGGTCTACTTTTCAATGACAACACGTACTTGTTCAACTGTTTACAATTTTTATAATTATTAGCTTTTTTATAAAAATAATCATAATAGTATTTATTATAAAAATATTACCTTCCCCTCTTCCTTCCATTGTTCATCGGTCAGATTAAATTTATTTTTTATAGGATCATATATATTGCCGGTTTTGTTTTTCAATTTCACCCAAGCAACATACTTTGATTTGTAGTAGTCAAAGTGGTTTCTCATTTGCTTTTGATCAACCTCTTTACCGTGTTCGTTTATCAGTTTTTCGCGTACTATCTTCCATGAACTAGCCTTAAGCCCAGAACCCTCACGACCATTAGTGTTTATTTCATGGATACATGCATCAAGAAAAGTTTTGTCCTCACTTTCGTTCCAAACCAACATCCTAAAACATTAAAATAATTTTCTACCAATGAATCAACATCATAGCTTATAAACAAAAAAAAAAAAAATACACAACATTGTCAACAAAGCCTATACACAAAAAAAGATTCACATCATTGCCAATATACACATGATTTCACAGCTTATACATAAGAAAAGATTTCAGATTTTGTTCCAAACCAACATTGCCATCATAAACAAAAAAAAAAACACCTTATAAACAAAAAAAGATTTCACAGCATGATTTCATAACTTATAAACAAAAAAAAATCACTGCATTGCCATTTCACACATGATGTTTAAAAGATTTCACAGCCTATACACATGATGTTTAAAAGATTTCACAGCCTATACACACAAAAAAAATCACAACATGTTTACAAGACTTCATAGCTTATAAACAAAAAAAATCACAACATTGCCAATAGACACATGATTTCACAGCCTATACACAAGAAAAAATTTCAGATTTTGTTCCAAACCAACATTGTCATCATGTCTTTAAGATTTCACAGCCTAATAACAAAAAAAAATTCACAATATTGCCAATACATGCATGATTTCACAGCTTACATAACCAATTTTCAGATTTCATAAATTAGAGCAAATAATGATTCTAATTTCATAGCATTTAAACACATAATTTCAAATTTCATAACATTACAAGATGAATTTCTGATTTCATAACATTAGACCAAGAATAAATTTTGATTTGAAAACCAATTTGTGATTTCTTATTTCACGAATCATATACAACGGAGAAGGAAAAATAATTTTCACAAGAAAACATAGAACCTGTTTTGACGTCGATCCCGTCGGAGCTCGATCGGAGGGAAGGTCGCTGGCCGGCCGGTAGTCGGATTGGGGAGGGACAGCGATGATGGAGAGACTCGATCCCGTCGGAGCTCGATTGGAGAGACTCGATGGCGGCCCAATTCCTTGATGTCTCTGTATTAGGTCACGATAAGGAGAAAGAAACGAGAGGGCATGGAGGTAATTTTTCGAGTCAGCTATGTCTTATGGTCTGAGCGAGATCCTTATGAGTCACATATGTCTGATTGAGAAAGCTATTTCCCCAAACGTATTTCGTCTGACCGAGCCAGCCCAAATCGCTGAATCGGTCTCAGTAAGATGATAACAAACGACGCCTTCGTCTTCAACGACATGGATCACACATTCATATGTTCGTGTACATATTGCTTTCTAGCATGGGGGGGGGGGATCCCACTTGAGAATTTATGTATCCAGGTAATAGGGATGAATTACAGATTTCAGAAAATACTAGAAAACACAATCCTAAAAATTATCCAAGTGAACTTTTTTATTTTGATTCCTTAAAACTAACAGTGTGCTGAGGAAAAAGACAGTGATGTCTAAATTGGTTAAAAACAAACGTTGGGATTTTCTTAATTAATAAAATATATATATGTGTGGTGAAGCTCACTTCGTGCAATAATATGTTTTAATAAAAAAAAACATTTTTAACTAAATATTTTGTTATCAATGCTTTGGATGAAATGAGTTAGCCATGGTGTATTATTTAGAAAAATGTTTACACTCAGGAGCGCGAAGTGTAGATGAGTTACAAGAATGCAAACTTATGAGATAATCACTACTAGAATCCAAAAGATTGAATTAGATTGCAGGATCAATCTAACTCACAAACATAGAATACTTTGATGTCTGATGTGCTATTTTAATACTACCAGTTTATTTATCCTGTCAAATTTCAACCGGTTAAAAACACAAATATGCAATGTACCTTGTTGCAAAATAGTATAGTTAAGCTAAGAAATTGTGTCAAACACTAGGGGGCATGTTTCATTCTAATGAAAAACCATTGCTACTATTAGGGGTCAAGATCTTGAAACACGTCCAGGATCCCGAATCTTAAATTGAATCAAGATCGTATTATATACGTCGCAGTAAGTTAGGATCCTAAATATTATCAACATTATTTCCTAACGAAATTAACAGATATATTTTTTGTTTATTGTTCATGTGTGTAGAAATAATAAACATAGGACTTGTCAATAATCGCTCCCGTCAAGCTTGATACCCGGAATTACAAGTCAAGGCAGCTTGTTCAACAGGATCCTGAAAATCTCGGACTTATAGTTACTTGAGCTAGACTATAAATACACTTGTAAAAGACACACATCGGGGACAATCTTTTTTCACCTTACACACCTAGAGCTACACAAACACTTGCACTCGTACTTTTATCATTATTTATGTAATTTGCATTCAAACCAATAAGATCAAACAAGACATGTGATCATTTTCACCTCCCAAGGTTTTATGTTAAAGATCCTAACAAGGATCAAGAGATTTCCTTATAAACCACTTGTGTCATTTTAATCTCAATTCGATATTTATTAGCTACAACACCACAACTTCTCATACACTTTGGTTGATATCCATTTGATCAATTTTTACCATAAAATTTTGGCACTCACCGTAGGGCTGTGGTGCTCTGTAACACATACATGACAAGCTATATGCTTAAAGAATAATATGATAATTAATAGTCATTATAACGCCCATATTTGTAACTAGACATTATTATAATGATGTAATAGTTAGGGTCAATAATTGTAACCTTTTTTGAAGTAATTAAGAAGAATTATTTGACTATTATGTGATTTATGTGCAACATATGTGCTTATAGCGATATAATAACATAATAATAAAAATATGCATCAAAAATCAAATAATAGATAGACCCAATATCTAAGAAGAAAGTTGAAGTAGTCGTAACAAGATTCCATAGATATAAGGAACATTGAAATCCGACTTATAACTGGCACGACACCGCGTATCGTAAAAAGTAAAGTATTTAAGAAACTACTTTTTAGCCACAGAGATCTAAACCAAAGTTGTAGTGAACATTAAACCGAGAATGTGCATATAGAGAACATCCAAATCAGATTTTGTTTGAGAATATTATGATTTTTTTCTAAGTTTATCATAGCAGTGCACAACCCGAAAATCAAATTTTAGATCGTTCGATTTTTAGCCGACACAATGTAACGCACGTAGATCCGGGCTAGTCAATTTATAAGCGTCAAAAATGAAATTTTTATGAAAGATTATTTAGAAGGATTAATCTTAACCAAGTTTTAGTATATGGCACAAGATTTCCGTGCATATAAAGAACGCCAAAATCCGAGTTATAACGAAGAAGTTATGACCTGTCGAAGTTTCGTGACAGAACCGACATGACCCAGCGTGACGTAAAAAGTGAATTTAAGGTAGATAGATATCTATCCTTAGTGTTCTAAATGAGAGTCGAAGATGTCTTCGATAGTAGTCCAATGATAAAAAGACAGACGAAAACGGAGTTCAGATGAAGGAGTTATGAATTTCGAACGGAGTTTTCCTGTCCAGACCTACTAAATATAATATATAAGAAATATACTTATAATATATTAAAAATAAAGTCAAAATTAGCCGATGGATTCTAAACGAGAGTTGTAGAGCATAATCTCACCTTCGCGTCGATATAAAGAACGTCGAAAACGGAGTTCGTATGCGAAAGTTATGAATTTCTGAAGTTCGGAGCGCGAACCCCAAACTTGTGTCAGAGACCACGATGTGGCAAGCAGTGCCACGACGTGGCAAGTATTCTGACACCTCCAGGAGTCCCCAGATGCAACTTGTGATGACGCATGCAATGACGTTCAAGCCCACGACGTGGGAAAAGAGAAAATTATAAATAGATTTGAAGGGGCAGCCGTTTGTGGTTGCCAAATCTCTCTTCTCTCTCCTATATTACATCGTTTTACGTGCAATTTTAACCCCTCGAAGCCCCGGTATCAACCCTGAGACCCGAAGCAAGTCCCGAAACTCGAAGATCCCGAGAAGAAAAGAGTTTCCGAGCCGAAGCTCTGCCCGCGAGAAACCCGGTGTGTGAAGTGATCCTGGTTTCAACGAAGAATATCTACTTGAAGAGCTGTAGTGCTATCCGATCATCTTCTAATCAAGTGAGTGTGTAGTTACCTTCTTCTAACACATAAATATTAAGTATTTTCTATGAAATACTTGCTATGTGTATAATATAAAGTTGTTTATATGTGTGAGTGTATAGTCCCTTTCATAAACACGATATTAATACAAGTATTGTTTGAATGTATTAAGTATATGTTTTGGGTGAGTGTGTAGTCAATCTCTTCTAACACATAAATATTAAGTATTTGCTATGAAATACATGTTATGTGTTTATACATTGTTTGCTTATTTGAGATGAGTGTGGAATGGATGTTTTATATAGTTTTTAAATGAGTTAAACTGTATATGTATATTATATCTACAAATATGTTGGGGAGAACATGGGTAGATGAGATAGTTGGTATATGATAAAATGATGAGGTATGAAAGATGATTAAGAATGATATTAGCAGATGCGCTTAAGAATAATATCGGTAGATGCACCAAGTAGTGAATGTCGTAATCTTGGCAGATGCACTTATAGGATAATGTCGGCAGATGCGCCAAATAGAGAATGTCATAATACTAGCAGATGCGCTTATACAATAATCCTGGCAGATGCGCTTATAGGATAATGTCGGCAGATACGCCAAATAGAGAATGTCATAATACTAGCAGATGCGCTTATAGGATAATCCTGGCAGATGCGCTTATAGGATAAGGTCGGCAGATGCACCTAATAGTGAATGTCGTAATCCTGGCAGAGGCGCTTAAATGATAAAGTTGGTAGATGCACCTTAAATAATAGTAGAATTTGTGTCTATTCCTTAAAGTCAAATTTTAGGAATGAATGAATAAAGAATAGGTGATTCTTAGTGTAAAACCTTAAGAAATAAAGAAGATAACGCTGATGGGTAATTGGGTTGATTGTTTGATGATTAAATATAATAATTATATTATTGTGGGTTGAAAACCCTATATGCTCACCAAGCTTCCAAGCCTGACCCACTCAGTTTAAATGTATCACAGGTATCAATACAAAACTGCTTTGCACTGAGAGATTAAAGGAGATGTAAATCACTAGAGTAAATGAATGTATGTTCTGTTTATGCTTATGTGTCTGTATCGTAACATGACATCCCGAGGTTTTATTATTTAATGAAAATACATTCTCTTTGAGAAATGTTTTGATAAGTTTTTATCATATCTTGTTTTGGGAACAAATTCTGCAACCGTTTTCTTTAAACAGTTACTCTGATTTATAAAACAAATCATAAACAAATCGGTCTTTTCTGGCTGAGAAATTGGGGATCTCATAGTTGGTATCAGAGCATTAGTTTAAGCGAACTAGGAATTTGTAGGAAATTTCTAAACTTAAACTTTGAATGCTAAGTAATGATTATGAGGAGTGTGTCTAAAATATGTTAGGTAGTACAACTAAATTGACACAAACACTAGTTTATTTTAGGAATTATGCCCAAAATGCTTTTATGTGCTAATTGTTTTGGGTGATAGCTAAATTGATGCTATTATTTGTTCGGATCTATGGTCTGTTGCCGAACGGATCTGGAAACCTTATGTGTTTAGGATTCTAAGCATTCGACTACGAAATTAGAACTAGCATGTAAATGTTTCGGGGTGATAAGGAGATTTATACGTTTATCGTAATTAAAAACTTTCTTATCTTAAAAATTCTCGCTTGGTACACCAAATGTCTGCTTGGATGTACAAGAGGTCATGGTGAAGACTCGTAGATAAATTGAGTAAATGGAGGAAATGAAGAAGGCTTATGATAGTGGATGACACCTATCAGAATATATCGTAAGAGTGGTATCTTTCCTTTAGAGTATGTCTTATGAAATAATAATACGTTTAGAGGAGTACGGTACGTCTGAAGTACACCTTTGATTGACAGGATGATGGAACAATTGGTGAAATTCTCGAAAGTTGTCTCATCGTCTGGTATTTCCATCACCAATCGAGTTGAAGTAGAGTTGATGATTGAAGATTGAGCAATGAAGAAGTCCTAGTAGAGTCTAGGGAAATTGTTTATGATTATTTGGACACATTCGTATGTGTTAAATTGCTTTGTGATTTTCTTGTATGGTGACTTGGTCGACTGTGGGACAATACTTGGGACGATTATGAGTAGGTGTGAAAGGTAGTAGATGCATATACTATTGGAAGCACAGGACTCGCACTTGGATCAGGGAAAGTCACAAGGTTACCACATTACCCTTGTTTCGGTAGTGACTAGTAAGATGGTTGTTATTCCGACCCTAGTGGTCATATCAAATTGAGTCCGACTACGAGGAGTTTGTTACGTGGTTCATGGAACCAAGTTCGATGTAACATCTTACCTAAGTCAAAAGATTGAAAGCAATGCGATCGATAGCATCGCGCTCGTTGTTAAGGAAGCTTGTAGCTAGAAATGATACATGTAAAAATGTGATTATATCACGTTAAAATATGAAAGAAGGTATATTGCATTCTGGAATTTGACTCTAAGAGACTTGAGTCTAAGTGTTGCATCATACGATGAGAGGTCATTAGAACACGACCTATCGGTTTGTTACAATATATAAATGAAAGTATTTATCCTGAGAAGAAGAAGGAGTCCACAATAAGGACTTATTTTGTAACTTGGAAGTTATGATTGAAAGTACAACATAGTACGATAAGCAGATGCAATATTGGGCATCGTCTGCGGTCAAGAAAGCCATAGAGTTAAATACTCTTTCGAGGAAACATAGAAGTTACAATTATTACCTAGGATTAAAAGATAACGTGTGGAATCATTATGCAAGCCCTATTTCGTTGATGATTCCGGGACGTAATCATCCTAAGGGGAGATAATTGTAACACCCGTAGATTCGGGCTAGTCAATTTAGAGACGATAAACATCAAAAATAAAATTTTGATGAAAGATTATTTAGAAGAGTTAATCTTAACCAAGTTTTAGTATATGTCACAAGGTTTTCGTGCAAATAAAGAACGCCAAAATCCGAGTTATAATGAAGAAGTTATGACCTGTTGAAGTTTCGCGACAGAACCGGCATGACCCAGCGCGACCCAACGCGACGTAAATAGTGAATTTAAGGTAGATAGATATCTATCCTTAGTGATCTAAACAATAGTCGAAGATGTATTCGATAGTAGTCCAACAATAAAAAGACAGACAAAAACGGAGTTCAGATGAAGGAGTTATGAATTTCGAACGGAGTTTTCCTGTCCCGATATACTAAAGATAATATATAAGTAATATACTTATAATATATTAAAACTAAAGTCAAAATTAGCCAATGGATTCTAAACGAGAGTTGTAGAGCATAATCTCACCTTTGCGTTGATATAAAGAACGTCGAAAACGGAGTTCGTATGCGAAAGTTATGAATTTCTGAAGTTCGGGGCGCGAACCCCAAACCTGTGTCAGAGACCACGACGTGGCAAGAAGTGCCACGACGTGGCAAATCTTCTGAAACCTCCGGGAGTCCCCCAGATGCAACTTGTGATGACACATGCAATGACGTTCAAGCCCACGACGTGGAAAATTTGAAAACAGCCCTATAAATAGATTTGAAGGGGCAGTCGTTTGTGGTTGCCAAATCTCTCTTCTCTCTCCCATATTACATCATTTTATGTGCAATTTTAACCCCCCGAAGCCCCAATATCAACCCCGAGACCCGAAGAAAGTCCCGAAGCTCAAAGATCCCGAGAAGAAAAGAGTTTCCGAGTCGAAGCTCTGCCCGCGAGAAACCCGGTGTGTGAAGTGATCCTGGTTTTACCGAAGAATATCTACTTGAAGAGCCGTAGTGCTGTCCGATCATCTTCTAATCAAGTGAGTGTGTAGTTACCTTATTCTAACACATAAATATTAAGTATTTGCTATGAAATACTTGCTATGTATATAATATAAAGTTGTTTATACGTGTGAGTGTATAGTCCCTTTTATAAACACGATATTGATACAAGTATTGTTTGAATGTATTAAGTATATGTTTTGGGTGAGTGTGTAGTCACTCTCTTCTAACACATAAATATTAAGTATTTGCTATGAAATACGTGCTGTGTGTGTATACATTGTTTGCTTATTTGAGATGAGTGTGGAATGGATATTTTATATAGTTTTTAAATGAGTTAAACTGTATATGTATTTTATATCTACAAATATGTTGGGGAGAACATGGGTAGATGAGATAGTTGGTATGTGATAAAATGATGAGGTATGAAAGATGATTAAGAATGATATTAGCAGATGCGCTTAAGAATAATATCGGTAGATGCACCAAGTAGTGAATGTCGTAATCTTGGCAGATGCGCTTATAGGATAATGTCGGCAGATGCGCCAAATAGAGAATGTCATAATACTAGCAGATGCGCTTATAGGATAATCCTGGCAGATGCGCTTATAGGATAATGTCGGCAGATGCGCCAAATAGAGAATGTCATAATACTAGCAGATGCGCTTATAGGATAATCCTGGCAGATGCGCTTATAGGATAAGGTCGGCAGATGCGCCTAATAGTGAATGTCGTAATCCTGGCAGAGGCGCTTAAATGATAAAGTTGTTAGATGCGCCTTAAATAATAGTAGAATTTGTGTCTATTCCTTAAAGTCAAATTTTAGGAATGAATGAATAAAGGATAGGTGATTCTTAGGGTAAAACCTTAAGAAATAAAGAAGATAACGGGGATGGGTAATTGGATTGATTGTTTGATGATTAAATATAATAATTATATTATTGTGGGTTGAAAACCGTATATGCTCACCAGGCTCCCAAGCCTGACCCACTCAGTTTAAATGTATTATAGGTATCGATACGAAGTTGCTTTGCACTGAGAGATTAAAGGAGATGTAAATCACTAGAGTAAATGAATGTATGTTCTGTTTATGCTTATGTGTCTGTATCAGAATATGACATCCCGAGGTTTTATTATTTGATGAAAATACATTCTCTTTGAGAAATGTTTTGATAAGTTTTTATCATATCTTGTTTTGGGAACAAATTCCGCAACCGTTTTCTTTAAACGATTGCTCTGATTTATAAAACAAAGCATAAACAATCAGTCTTTTCTGGCCGAGAAATTGGGGATATCACACACAACCTAAATGAGAATTGAAGATCTCATTCATAGGAGCTCAATGGTATAAAGACAGTTGAAATTGGACGCCGAATGATAAATTTATGAATATTTAATGGACTTTAACTTTTTAAGCTTGTTAGAATATAAGTTTAAAAAAAAGTCAAAATTAGCTGACGGAGTCTATACAAAAGTTAGATCATGATCCTACCTACGTGTAGATATAAAGAATGTCAAAACGGAGCTCGTATGCGAAAGTTACGGATTTTAGAAGATAATTGATTTTTCTATTAAGTTCCAAAGGTGACACGTGACACAAACTTAGCCGCATATTCTTCCCCACAGCTTCGCATGCGATCTCGAAATGTGGCATAGGTATGCCCCGCGTACTGAGTACACCCAACGTATTGAGTATGCCCAACGTCTCCTTGCGTACGCCCCACGTACAAGGGTGCTGGCAGTCTATAAATTGAAGGCGTCTTCAGTCATTTTTCTCACATATTCTCATTCAATTCTCTTCCACACATCCCCAAACCCTCTAAGTTATTCCTCAGAACCTTCTAGGTGTTAGAAGAGAGTTCTAGAGCACCCAGAGGTCCCCAAGAAGAAGAGATTTTGGCTCAGAAGTTATGCCCACGCAAAGCCCAGTTCCTCGCTGAACCCCCTTGTAAGCGAGTTATGCTTACCCTACTTTAAGTATAACTTATGTTTAAGTTCATTATCGTTATTATGAACCTATTACCAAGATTTATCAGAGATTAAAAGTTGTTATAACGATTGATCTACTTATAGGGATGATGTCTTTGCTTTGATTTAGTGAGGTGTTTAAAGTGGGATATCCAAACAGCATACTTCGTATACCAAACAGACCCTACCTCCGATATAATCCTACTTTGTTGTTCCTTACTTGATTGATCATGAAATTAGACCTCGAGTTAATCATGAATCTAGACAAATAATTAGTCGTAATAAATATTAGACTAAAACTTAGTAATAATGATACTAGGTTTCGTCAAAGTAAAAGACAATTTTTAGAAGCGAAGCACTGCCGGCCCAATATACCAAATTGGGCCCAACTCCATAATTGGGCCTAATTCTAAGATCCATTATCAAAACTTAGCCTAAAACATAATATTCATAAAGTCCAGCAAAAGGCCCAAATCCAAATAGTCTATAAACAGCCCAAAACCCGAAGCCTAATTGCCAAAGGCCCAACAAAGGATGTGCGCGGGGCGTACTCATCCTGATGTTGACCACCATCGGGGTGGTTGACTCAATACACTAGGCGTACTGGATTTATATTGGGCGTACGCGAGGTTTCACTTTGGATCCATCAACTAAATGTGCCAATACACTTTGGTTGACCTAATAAGTGCTTAATGGCTTAAGCACTTAAGCCCAAACTCCAGATCCATCGACCAAATGTGCCATAGGACTATAAAGTATCGAACTTTATCACTTTGGACGTCCAAAAAGTTCTTAACACATGGTCTTAATCCATTAAGACCTTCCTAATTCATGCATGAGACAAACCTAGCTATTGGGACACCATTTTTATCACTTAGGACCTCTTTTAAGGTCTGAAAGGACAGCTCATTTCGTCCAAAACATAACATGCATGATTTTGGGACTTTTGGGACAAGAATGCTTCCATAAAGCTAAAATGACTAGATCTATCTCATAAAAGTATAAAGTTCCAAGATTTATACCTTCTGGAGTTTCTAGGGCACAAACCAACTTCAGATCTACAAGCTTGATCTTCTTCTCCAACTCCTTGATGTAACACCTTCTTCATAAAATACGCAAGAAACACTCAATAAGCTCAAACACTCAAGGAAATGGTTAGGGTTTTGGGAAAATGACTCTAAGCAGTGGAGGCTGCGGTAGGGGAGGGTTTTGTGCTCATAAAGTTGCTTATATAGTCCCCAAACCCTAAATATTAGGGTTTCCTTCTTCCATGGGTACGCCCAGTGTACACAAGTGTACACCCAGCGTAGTAGGGAGCACCTAGTACGCTCAGCGTACCCTTATGTACGCGCAGTGTACTCCTCCTGATCCCAAAATTTCAATTTATTCATTAGGCTTTTCATGGCTTCACCCTTCCATCCCCAAAGACTACAAATGACAAATCTTGGGATGTTAAAAATTTTTAGAGGATGACATCACTAGACCCTACCATGCTTGCTTGGAAGAGTGAAAAAATAGTAATACTTCCCTCTTGTACCCTTACTCACATTTTTTACCACCTCCCCTTCTCCTTGGTTGAGTGCACACTTCTCCTTCTAATACAATCATGGTGTATATTGTGTGTTGGACTTTCTATGAAAGTATGGGTGCATGGTTCATGTGAGAGACCTCATACACTATAAAAGTAAGGCTTTGGATCTTCATTTCATACCCAAATCATCAGCCACTTCCTCTCTTACTCTCCCTTGTCCATTCTCTCTCTTTTCTTTGTTTGGAATCCACAACAAAGAATGACCACTCCACCACCGTAAACCACCATAGCCACCTCATTTTTCCCCTATTTTCGACGACCAACCACTACCACCTTGTGCCACCTTTGTGTTGATATCATTTTTTGTGTTTCCTAGTTAAATACTTGAGTCTTTTTGGGCTTAAATCAAGTCCAAAACAGCCCTTGTTTAGATCGTTCCTAGTTCGTGTTTTCTCGAAGTGTTTCTCAAAGATAACCGCACTCTCAAGTCTAGTTCACAAATCAAACATTAAGGTGAGTGCTTAAGGCCCCTTTTATAGTTTTTATATATTTTAGGGAGAATACATGTGCTCACATATTTTGTTTATGCATAAACACTCTTGAAAAACATACTACAAAAAGTTATGATTTTATGTGAAAAATTATGGTACATTCAAGACTTGTTTTGCCCATATTAAACCCTATGGTTTGCAAAACTGTTTTTTATTCAAGTAGTTTAGGTTGATACATTTTCAAGGACTACTCACGCTTGTTCATAAGATCTATATACAATTTATTATGATTTTTTCAAAATTGCATATCATTGCAGCCCTTTTTTGGACTAGTCTGTAAAAACGGTCATTTTCACCTTAGTTAGAGTTCATATCGGGTCAGTAAAAATTAAGGAAAAAGTAGACTCAATTTATAAATATTGAGAGTTTATAGATCCCACTACTATAAGCTTTAATCTTCAGAGCGAGATATATATGTATAGATCTATACATGGTTGACATCCCCACTTGCGGTTGCTAGCTACAACCTCGACTGATCAATCGAAGCAGGTGATAAGTGTCTACAATAATTACTATGACGTATAATGAAGCGACATATGGGGTACATATAGTCACATAGCTTGGTTATAAGTCTCATTATAAACATTAGTTGGAATCTCTCTCTCTCACTACAAACAATGGGCTTGGTTGCTTTCAAAACTATTTTAAGTATGGATTTACTTATGTAACAGTATAGTTTGGTTTTCAAGTATATTAAAGGAATCTTAGCAAACATGGTTTTAACTATTTTTATACATACAAAGAAAATATTTTTTAGACTTTTTTAAAAGTATTATTGTTGTTAGCAGAAAACTTGTAACTCTCATCAACCTTGTGTTGGCCCTCAAAACTCCATGTATTCTTAGGAAATCACTAAACATACATTCAAGACGGATTGGATTACAGGTGACCTAGTTTACTAGTTGTTGTAATATCTACCTATCTGTTAAGGCAATTCATGTACTGTTATTATTTGTAAAAACTTTGTATTCAAATATCAAGATGGAACATTAATGCTATTTTTTTATTATTGAACTTGTGCTATATATTCAGTTTACCTGTAATCCATGAACTTAGTCGCAAAGCCTGGCGTGTGCCACTGCCTCGGCCGAGGATGTGACATTAACATATTTAGATTCTACACGTCACTATCGTTCCAAGAAATATAAATTTCTCAACATTCTGACACCGTATGAGCGAGATACTACATTTATACGAAATAAACGTCTATCGTACTTACAAAGTTACAACGTTGAAAACTGCAAGGAGATTGGCCAACTTTTGTGAAAAGTCACCAACTAGACAAACGTAATACTACTTAAAGTAGAGATTATGGAGCAAAGAACACTTAAAACAAAGATCATATGAGGAACATATGATTTTTAACAATAATAAAAAACACATCGAAAAATGAAAGTCAAAACTAGACAAAACGACCAAAAGGAAAGTTGTAGAGAATGATGATACCTACACAAATATATAAGGGTCATTGAGAACGGAGTTCATATGCGAGAGTTACAGAATTTTTACCGTTACACACACTCGTGTGTAGTGCGTCACGTGCACTGACACCCGATTGCGTCGAGATACGGGATGACACTACACACTGAGATGAAGACACGTGGCATGATCGTATAGTTCGCGCACTCTAAACCTGCTATAAATAACAGGTCTCGACAATACATTTTCTCACACCATTCTCGATTCTCTCTCTCTCTAAAAACACCACGTGCCATCGCCTCGATCACTTCTCGAAGTGCTAACTTCTGGTTTCTACCCTACAATATTGGTTTCACGCCTATAAGTATGTTCACGGTCCCATTTTCAACTATTTTCGGGGGGGGGGGGGGGTGATACATGTCTAAAATGCAACTTTACTTTACATAGTTATAACTAATTGTAGTTAAATAATAATGCTCATAACATTAGGATAATATTTTGCCTGGTAGAAAATCTACCCAAACTTTTTTGCTAATATTATGCCTAGTTGTTATACTAAACCAAAATGATAGATAGAATCATACCTACTTGTTATGGTGGCCAGTTTCCAGGAAACGCCAATACTATTGTAGTTAATATAGCCAAATCTCTTGGGTAACTTAGTACCTAGCCTTTATTCTGGCCAAATCTCTCAGATAGCATTTCACCTAGTCGTCATTCTGGTCAACTCTCTAGGAAAACATTATACCTAGTTGTTATTCTACCAAATACTCATAGATAATAATATATTACAATGTCACTACGCTCAACTCAAACGGATAAGAGTAGTATGTTATGTCATCACTACGCTAAACTCAAAACGAATAATAATAATATATTATATTGTCACTACGCTAACGAATAATAATATATTACATCATCACTACGTTCAACTCAAACGGATAGTAGTAGTACATTATGCCGTAACTACGCTCGACTCGAACGGATAATAGTAATATATTATGCTCCGAACTAGTACTTCCTTATGAATTAAAACTATAGCCTAGGGACTTATACTCCGATTAGGTTTATCCTCAAACCTTCAAATAAAAGTATTATTATTAATTACACTACTGATAGACTAGTTACAGGAGAGATGTCTTGTTTGAACTGTCGCTTGCATTGCTGGATTTCTAAACAGCTATATACTAAAATGATCCTGCCCTCAAACACTTCTCACTTGGCTGATCCTTACTTAATAGCCTTGAAGTATAAAACAAGAATTAATAAAAAAACACAAAAACAAAACTTCAGATATAGAGTTATACAGCCAAATCTATAGGAATCCAAACTCAAGAGTTTAGGTCAAATACTATATTTAAGATTAGCACACAATGTGGGCGAACCACAATTAGGCAGAGCATGTACACGTATGCTTAATTTTGGTTAGACCGGCATACAACTAAATCTTAGATATTGCAGTTGATAGACTAAACTCTAGATAATCCCATAGAACTTAGAACCCAACAATTCAGACAGTACTATCTAGGAAAGATAGCACAGTTAATGCATAAGACTGGAAGATCTTGGAAACAGGGTAATGATACTCTTTCTAGAGAAAGATCAAGTTATTTCAACCCCTCTTAAGACCAAGAATACCCATACTTTTCCTTAATTCCTGACGAGCAACCCCACAAAAAGGACGATTTATCATAAACAATTAGAGAACCAACTGAATCCTCATAAGAGCCCTCTGAGGATCCTTTAGAGTCCTCTGAGGAGGACGATCCTACTGAGGAAGAGACAAATACCCAAAGTAAGAATTTGATTTCTCGAAATATGAAATAAGGAGGCCATAAATCAATATAGGATTCGCTATATATTCCTTTCCATCGAAATGTCACATAGTCCTATTATACCTACCCTAGCCACTCACACTACACGCCATGTCAATCAAATCAATGATGAGTTGGTAATCATCAAAAGTAGCTCCATAAGCCAGTCTAATATGATCCAAAGGTTATATGAGGAGCTAAGAATGGATAAAAGGATTGAAGCCCCAGGTACAAGTTGCAAAGCAAAAGTCATCACTGCAAATGCAAGAGTCAGTACAATAGAGATAAGAACTCAATATGTTTAGCAATAGCTTCCTAATATAATTTAGTAGGCTTGCAGTTTGTACCCTATGGTCTACGGATTAAAGAAGTTAGTTTATACAAGAAAGGAGTATCGTCGCTACAGTCTTTCTAGTACATCAACGTTTTCCACTCCTATCTTAGAAACTTTTGTGATATTGGGTTCATACTAACTCATACGCCTAATCGTTACTACCCACATCTACAAAAAGTGTTGAGTATTTTAGATATTGAAACTGATTTGGCATATTTGGTTATTTAGGGAAGCCTTTTTAGGGTTAGTCATTTTATGATTCCCTACGGTGCCTTTACAGTAGAAGTTCTTCATCGAGCTCTTCTAAGGCATTAGTTTTATAATAAGGCATTGATTTTATATTTATGGTATATATTTATTATTCCCTACAAATAATCATTAGGTTAGCTTTTGAGATAATCATTTTACCAAATGAGGGTTTTCTCTATACGTTCATATCAAAATCAATATACACAAAAACCATTGTCAGATTACTTGCATATGATGGTGATTGATTCTTGATTGTTCTTGATATTCCGCATTCATCATCTCGGATTTATTCCTAACAAGTGGTATCAGAGCGGGTTCTTATAGATCTCAACGACTATTACAAGAATAGATCTTGTTTATGGCGATATTTTATCATGAATCTCACCTTGTTCTTCAAGTTTTGTAAGTTTTCTAAAAACAAAAGGCCTAATACCTTGTTTTATTGCAAAATCTTGTTCAGATCTGTTATCTTCTACTTATTATTTCATTTGATTTGTTCTTAATCTTGATTTGGAAGAGAATTGGAGGAAATTTTTCGTGTTTATTCGGATTTTCGTGTTCAAATCTACTTTATCTCTCTAAAATTCGTCCCATATCTGTTTTTTCTCTCTAGAGTTCTTAACATATCTACTTACTTTCTCTTTAAGTTATGTCACTTGCTGAAGATCTAATGGATCTTTTATTCTGTAACTCCATTTTAGAACTTGGATTAAAGGTTACTAAACCAATATATGGTGTAGACAAAGTGACTTTGTTTCATGTTCTTGGTGATTTTACGTTACAGGATGTTACTGAGTTATACAGTATTTTTGTTGATGAGAAAATAATTGAATACTCATGTGTTAATGAACTTGAATTACAAAAGAATGAGAGAATAGTAGAACAATTTTGTATTATCTATGGACATTTAGATTGGGGAAATAAACAGCAGAAATTAAAGAAAGAAAGAAAAGAAAAAGAAGTTGTTATTGGTGTTTTAGAGAAGTCCATGATTATAACGACCCAAAATTCAAGACTAAAAATTTCTTTTAATAAAACATTACTTAAAGCAAAATCATCATTTCAAAACATAAACAGAGTATTAATTTCCAAAACACATGTTCGTTATCAGAGTAAAACATTCCTAGACTGTCTAATCTATGGTGTATGCCATGCGATCACCCCGAGCTCTTCCCTCCGCTACCGGAAGTACCTGAAACCAAAACTGAAAATCGTAAGCATGAAGCTTAGTGAGTTCCCCACCCTACCATATACCATGCATAACCACATACTGCACATGTTGGGCCACTCCTGCTATCCTGGGCCTCGCCCCTTGCTTCGGGCCTCTCCCGATACAACGGCCCCGCCTGGCTTCGAGCCCCGCTCGGATACAGATCTGTTTAACTTAGTCCTCGCCTGTCACTAGGCCCCGCCCGCTAACATATAATAGCACGTAAGCATATAACAGCACATAAGCTAACATATACTCACAAATCCAATCCTGAGGCCTCGCCTATCTTAGGCCTCGCCCTTGTCCTACTAGTGATGAGTCATGGAACCCCGTCCACGCCCTTACTGATAGTGAGATACGGGTCCAGCCCACACTCACCCTTTCCTTAACTTGGGCTTCGCCCCTGTTCTGCTGCTAATGAGATTTGGAACACCATCCACACTCTGCTATTGGTGAGATACAAGACCTCGCCCACACTCACCTCCCTACCAGGCACATACATGTATCACACAGACAACAAGTATAAACTATCAGATGAACCATTCCTTAGGCACCCGCCCGCTATCATTGGACCTCGTCCTAAATATCATAATAGCATACTGTGCCTAGAGCTAACCCTCGGGTCTTCCTACTCGTATCTACATGGGCCAGTACTAGACATTAATCCAACAATTGTGGCCTTAGACCCATTCACACAAAGGGAAACTCACCTGCACTTGCTGAACTTGCTGATAACCCCTCTAGCTGCTGCCCGACAACTCTTTGAACTCTTTCTCCACTAGCTCCCCGAGCTACTAATATCAATGCAACACTTAGTCTAACTATCCCCCAAAAGTCAACTAAGTCAACTCTGGTCACAGTCAAGTCCTGGTCAAGGTCAACCTTACTCGCCGAGTCTGCCTGCTGACTCGTCGAGTTCACTAATTTCCAAGTCCTGACTTGTCCAACTCACTGAGTCCCCACTCAACTCACTGATCCGAGTCTTAACTCGAAAGGGTTTGGGGTTTCGCGACTTGACTCGCCGAGTCCAAGAACAGACTCGCCAAGTCCAAGGCAATCTTCAACAGACTCGCTGAGTTGTTCTTCCAACTCGCCGAGTTCCTGCCCAACTTCATGCTACTCACCGAGTCCATTCAAAGTAATCGCCGAGTCCATTCAGATCTTCATACATGTAGAGGACCTTTGAGTCATGCATGGACTCCAAACTATAGATCTGCCCTTCCCAAGCCTATTCCTCACGTAAAGTTGAAAACTTTACGTGTAGAGGAGGAGATCTAAGCTAAACAAACCATTAACTAGGGTTTAAGGCAAGGAGGCTCTATAATCAACTCAAGGGCAGTTACTTTATGCTTCACCAGGCCAAAATGAGCAAAGATCCGAAGTAGCAACCTCAGATCTGGCTTCTAACTCATATGAATATATAAACATGTTTTAAAAGCCCCAAAACTCATAACTAGAAAAGATCTAAATGAAGGAAACGACTTAGTACCTTCAATAACTCTGAAAGGTTCTACAAGCTCTGGATCTAAGGCCAATCCTTGAAGCTTCAATGATTTCCCTTTTCCTTCAAATCACCCAAAAATGGCTTAGAAGCTTGAAAGAGTAACAATGGGGCTTAGGGTTCGGTGTTCTGGGTTAGAGAGGCAGTAAAGGAACCTTAGGGAAGAGAATGAGACGCTTAAATAGGCTCCAAGTCCGGGATTTAGGGTTTTCGTCGCTCAGACCACACTCATCGAGTCCCCATAACTCATATGAATATATAAACATGTTTTAAAAGCCCCAAAACTCATAACTAGAAAAGATCTAAATGAAGGAAACGACTTAGTACCTTCAATAACTCTGAAAGGTTCTACAAGCTCTGGATCTAAGGCCAATCCTTGAAGCTTCAATGATTTCCCTTTTCCTTCAAATCACCCAAAAATGGCTTAGAAGCTTGAAAGAGTAACAATGGGGCTTAGGGTTCGGTGTTCTGGGTTAGAGAGGCAGTAAAGGAACCTTAGGGAAGAGAATGAGACGCTTAAATAGGCTCCAAGTCCGGGATTTAGGGTTTTCCTCGCTCAGACCACACTCATCGAGTCCCCATAGCCGACTCGCCGAGTCGGTCACTAACTCCTGAACCTGGATCCCACTCGGACTCGCCGAGTTTCGCACTGGACTCGGCGAGTTGACCCTTTGACTTAGGGTTTTCTTTCCTTCTTGGCCTACCTACTTTTGGGGTGTTACAACTCTCCCCCACCTAAACTAAACTTCGTCCTCGAAGTTTCCTATGGCCAATCGCCCGCGATCTGCTTCCAATACTCTACTTATTAATCCAACACTCGCTGTCTACCTTCGTTGTCCTTTCGTCGATCCTCCTGATGACCATTAATCTTTGCGGTTAATAAGCTACGGTTTCTTGCTTGGAACTCTTCCAAGTTACTGCTCCTCCATTAAGGGTAAAAACCCAGCCCGACTGCGAACGGTAGTTGTCCCTGTCGGTCTGAAAACTAGCATCACTATACCCTCGCACCTTCAAGTCATCACTCCCTCCAAGGACTAAGAACCATTCCTTCATCCTCCGAAGGTACTTAAGTATATTCTTCACCGCAACCCAATGGGCTATGCCAGGATTCCCTTGATATCTACTAACCATGCTCAAAGCAAAGGCTACATCAGGGCGAGTACAAGTTATAGCGTACATGATTGAGCCAACTGCGGAAGCGTATGGTACTCGGCTCATTTCAGCTATCTCGGCTTCGGTACTCGGACTTTGAGTCTTACTCAACTTGGCATTGCTTTGTATCGGTAATTCTCCCTTCTTCGAGTTTTCCATACTAAAACGTTTTAGTACCTTCTCTAAGTAAGTGTTCTGACTAAGTCCTATTAGTCTCTTACTTCTTTCTCTTACTATCCTTATTCCCAAAATATAGGAAGCCTCTCCGAGGTCCTTCATAGCGAAGCACTTCCCGAGCCAGGACTTAACTTCCTGCAGAGTCGGGATGTCGTTTCCTATGAGTAATATGTCATCGACATATAGAACGAGAAAGCTTACTACACTCCCACTGGATTTGACATATACACACGACTCATCTTCGCTTCGTACAAATCCAAACTCTTTGACTTTCTCATCGAAGCAAAGATTCCATCTTCGATCATGCTTGCTTTAGTCCATAATTGGACTTCTTAAGCTTACACACTCTATTCGGATGCTTCAGATCCACAAACCCTTCTGGCTGAGCCATGTAAACATCCTCAGCCAACTTCCCATTAAGGAAAGCGGTCTTGACATCCATTTGCCAAATCTCATAATCATGAAATGCGAAAATAGCTAGCATCACTCTAATAGATTTTATCTTCGCAACTGGTGAGAAGGTCACTTCATAGTCAACTACGGGAGTTTGAGTAAAGCCCTTCGCAACTAGTCGCACTTTAAACGTGTGTACTTTTCCATCCACGTCGGTCTTCTTCTTGAAGATCCATTTGCACCCAACGGTCTTACGTCCAGGCACATTATCAACCAAATTCCAAACTTGGTTATCATACATGGATTGGATCTTGCTATCGATTGCCTCTTTCCATTTCGTAGACTCCAGGCCTGCCATGGCTTCCTTATAGCTATTAGGTTCATCAAGATTTAATAGTGTACTATCACTAATATACGTGTCCCCTTCGGTAGTAATATGAAAACCATACAACTGGGGTTGAAACCTAACTCTCTCGGAACGTCTAGAGGTAATGATATGTCAATCGGTTCAACCGGAGTTTCCTCCTCGGGTTGAGTGCCAGCGGTTGAGGTTCCTTCATCTATCGACTCTTGAATCTCTTCAAGATCGATTTGCCTCCCACTGTCTGTTCTCGCTCTCGGAAAACTCCTCTCCTCGCAACAAAGACAACATTGTCCTTCGGTCTATAGAAGAGATATCCAAAGGATTTCTACGGGTAGCCGATGAAAATACATCGCTCACTACGAGGTTCGAGCTTGTCGTGAGTATCTCATCTTACGAAAGCCTCGCAACCCCAAACCTTGATATGTGCTAACGAAGGAGCTTTCCCCGTCCACATCTCATGAGGTGTTTTGGTAACCTTCTTAGTAGGGACTCGGTTAAGGATATAGGCAGCAGTCTCTAAGGCATACCCCCAAAAAGAGATAGATAGTGAAGCACGACTCATCATAGAGCGAACCATGTCCAACAAGGTTCGATTACGCCTTTCTGCCACACCATTCAATTGTGGTGTCCTAGGTGGCGTCAATTGTGAAACTATTCCACACTCCTTGAGATAATCGTGGAATTCAAGACTTAGGTACTCTCCTCCTCGATCGGATCGAAGCATCTTGATCTTCCTGCCCAATTGATTCTCCACTTCATTCTTGAACTCTTTGAACTTTTCAAAAGTTTCTGACTTTTGCTTGATTAAGTAGATATACCCATATCTACTATAGTCATTGGTAAAAGTCACGTAGAAGCGGTTACCATCCTTCGTGGTAGATCTAAACGGTCCACACACATCGGTATGTATGAGGTCCAATAGACCCTCACCCCTTTCACACGTACCAACGAAGGGTGACTTAGTCATCTTTCCAAGTAAACAAGACTCGCATGCGTCATCTTCCCTAAGTTCGAATGAATCCAACACTCCATCCTTTTGGATTTGGGCTATGTGTTTCTTGTTGACATATCCAAGATGACAATGCCATAAGGATGCTTTATCCATACTATTAGAAGAATCCAAGTACAAAACATCATTTCCTAAGTTATCAACAATCATAACAGTTTCATAAATTCCATTACATGGTATAGCTTCAAAGTAAAAGACACCATTTAGATAAGCTAAAATAGAACCATTCTCATTATTAAAAGAAAATATAAAACCTTGTCTAAACAAACCATGAAAAGAAATGATGTTTCTAGCCATTTCTGGCGAATAGCAACAATTGTTCAAATCTAAAGATAAACTATTTCTAAGCACTAAAGAATACACTCCAATCTTGGTCACATATGACGATCTTCTGTTCTCCATGATTAGATTTATTCTTCCATGCTCCACGTCTCTACTTCTTCTTAGTCCCTGCACATTAGAACAAATGTGATAACCATAACCGGTATCAAGAACCCAAGAAGTATTGTGGGAATCATTAGATTTAATTGTATATATACCTGCGAAAGATGGCTTGATCTTTCCTTCCTTGATGGCTTGCAGGTACTCCGGGCAGCTTCTCTTCCAATGTCCTATCTTGTGGCAGTGGTGGCACTCTGCCTCATTCGGATTAGAGCAGGGCTTAGCGGGATCAACTTTGGTCCCACTAGAAGAGGCACCATCTCGGGCTTTCACCTTACGATGGTTCTTTGAAGAAGCCTTCCTCTTCTTTCCTTTTCCTTGTCCAATTGCCAAGACAGGAGCAGCGGGCGGATTGGGAGTTGGTGCAACAGACTTGTCCTTAAAGTTGCTCTCATCGACCCTCAAGAGACCTTGGAGTTTGTTTAGGGTGACCTCTTCTTTGTTCATGTGATAGGTCATCCTAAATTGATTGTAGCTCGGAGGCAAAGAGTGAAGCACCATGTCGATAGCCAAGTCTTCCCCAAAGTCAACATTTAACTTGCGAAGGCGGTCGACATACCTTTACATCTTTTGCAAGTGCACGGTAAGAGATTCTCCATGACCCATCTTAGCGGAAATCATGTTCGTGAAAATCTCATAACGCTCTTGTCTCGCGTTTTGATGGTATCGCTCCAATAAGTCTTGATGCATTTCGTACGGATACATGTCCTCGTAGGACTTTTGGAATTCAGAGTTCATAGTCACGATCATGATGCAATGCACTTTCGTTGCATCACGCTCGTGAGTTTCGAAAGCGGTGATTTCGGAGGGAGTAGCGATTTCGGGGTTGATTTTCTCGAGCTTCTCATCAAGGACATACTCCTTATCCTCATAGCGAGCAATCGTGCGAATGTATCTTATCCATTCACTAAAGTTCGTTCCATCAAAGGTGACCTTTTGACAAAGGCTCATCAAAGTGAAAGAACTCGCAGCAGCATTGTTAGCGTTCGACATCTACAAATAGAAAGGACAAAGATAGATTAGAATATGAATCCCTAATATTCACCCAATAAGATACTAGGGCTAGGGTCCAACAACAATATTTACACATTAGAAAAGGGATGTCGTAATCTAACATGCAAACATTTTGAAGGTAAGTGAATGACGATTCACTAATTCTCCACCATGAAAAACATAACTTTAAGTCCTAAATGTATTGAGAATTCCTAGGTTCGGATGAGATTCATTGAAACTTTTCAATGGCATGTTTAAATCTCGATATGCCCCTCTCGTTTGTGATTGGGATACCGAGGATCACAAAGCGGGTGTGAATTACCATGCAAATTAACATGGTGCCTTCATTGTAACGATCACCTATTCGATGTGCCGGTAAACCACACATGCTCCATCGAACTATGATAAACAATGAATCACCCTTTGCCACCTTCGCTTAGAACCAATTACTGTGCTGGTAAACCACACACGCTCCACTAACTTCCTAGCAAGGTGCAAAGCGTAATTTCATGGGATTGCATCAATTCACTTTTCCTAAAGTAACTAAGATTGGGAAATTTTAAGAAAACATTTAGTTACTTTGTATTTCTTATTATACTTTTAATGAGAGGATGAGGTTGCCCTATCCTACCCGTTCGGCTAACGACCCTCCACCAATCAAGCGAGCGGTGGGTGTGAGTGTACACCCATTAAGCTCCATTTTATAGGCCGCAACCTTATACCCACCTTATAGACCGACTTCGTGAATGAGGCCTACTAACGGTAACGCTAGCATTTAAGTTATACATATATATATATATATATATATATATATATATATATATATATATATATATATATATATATATATATTAATCTTGTAATATTATACTAGTATAGGGTTGTATTTTAAACTTGTAAAATTCTAGGGTTTAAAATTTAAATTGTCTAAATTAAACTTTTAATCACAAAACATAAATTTCAAAACTTGAGGACAAGTTTTAAACATTTAAAACATAAAAGATCAAATAACAAATAATCTAATCACATAATTATCCATATTTGATTAATAATTATCATATAATGAAATCAAATATTTTATTAACTGATAGTTATCTTCAATTAGATCAAAAATATAGTCATATATATCAAAAAATCGGATTAGGGTTGATCTAATATGATTAAGGTAAGTTTCCATAAGATAAATATGAAAAAAATCCTGTTTTTGGCTAATCCTAACGCTCGGATTCGCCGAGTACACAAAGGGACTCGCCGAGTTAGGCCTACTCGCTGAGTCCACTTTGGAACTCGCCGAGTCCATGACTTAGAAACATGAAAATCAAATTTTTCAGTTTAGTTTCATACAATCAAGCAACAATTCAATGAAAACCAAGCTAGGCTCTGATACCACTGATGGGTTTTAGCCATAAGAACTTTCCTATGTGCGCATGCAAAACCCTAATGCTTGGATCTAGGCTTTCTAATCAAACATGCTTTGAATCCAAGACTTCTAATGACTATTTAGGTGTAATAACAATATTGAAACAGATCTAGAATCATACCTTTGAATTCCTTGTTGATCTTGTTGTCTTGGAGCTTCTAGAGTCACAATTGTCACTCCTCTAATGGCTTACAAACACCAAATAGCAAGGAGGATGACTTGAGAGAGAGGAGAGGGGAGGAATTCGGCCAAAATATGTTTACTTTGGATGGGGTACCGAATTCTCTATCCCATAGGGTCTATTTATACTTGTAGACTCCTTAAGGGTTACACCTTAAACCCTAATTGGATAACTTAGACTTTAAGTGATCCTAATCCTTACTTTGGATAACCCTTGGACGAATTTGAGGCTATCCCAAGCCCTAGAATTCATCTATCCTCTATCCAATAAGGATTTACAGTCTAAAGTGTAACAATCAAACAATTGACAGTTTATACCCTCTTATTTAATTAATCTCCTTAAGTCACCAAATTAATACTAATTAATCTATGACTTATATTAATCAAATAACTATATATTATTCTTTATATTATTCTCATAATATACTAATAATATTTACTCTCTCTTAATAAATAATCCTATCAAGTTGCTATGGTGAAGGCAACCCAAAAGGACCATGCACAATCGGGTCAAATACTTGCCTAATATAGTTGCAGCCATAGACACTATTCCAACAAGTATGGACTTAGTGCCAATTGAATAAACGCTGGTAGCTATGGACTTAGTACCTGTTAGATAAAAGTAGCTATGGACTTAGTACCTGTTAGATAAATGTTGGTTGCTATGGACTTAGTACCTATTAGATGAACACTAGTAGCTATGGATTTAGTACCCGATGAATGAACTCTAGCAGCTATGGAATTAGTGCTTTATGGACAGGCATTGGTAGCTATGGACTTAGTGCCTATCATATATACCCTAGAAGCAATGGGCTTCGAAATGAACGAATGCAAGATAAATGATTCTTAGGGTAGATCCTTAAGAATAAGGAAGATAATGGGGATGGGTAGTTGGGTTGATTGTTGATGTTTAAAAATAATAATTATATTATTGTGGGTTGAAAACCCTATTTACTCACCACGTTTCCCAACCTGACCCTATCAAGCTTATTGTATCACATGTGTCGATATGAAGCTATTTTACACTGACAGATTTAAAAGAGATGTAGATAACTAGTGTAAATGAATGTAAGTTCTGTTTATGCTTATGTTTATGTATTGATGATGACATCCCAAATGTTTTAAAATGAATAAAAAATACATTTCTTCGGAAATGCTTTGATAATATATTTATCATGTTTTTTTGGGAACAAATTTTGCAACATTTTTATTAAAAGAGATACTCTGATTTTTATAAAGCATAAACAAAATCGGTCTTTTATGGCCATGAAAATGGGGATGTCACATCCTCGAAGGTACAGGCAACACATTTTACTTTGCAATTTTTAGCACAAAAGCTGATCTCAGATATTGACTCTATCTTATCGATCCAACGAGTCAGTCCTACTACTACTTCATTTTCATAGAAGATTTTGAGTACTATCTCCTCCGTTTCCTCCACCATGTTCGTATCCAACATTCCCATGGGTTCTAAAGTTAGCTAGGGCTTTCGCGACTTGTTGGGTAATCGATGCCTCGATTGTCACTGCATTGACAGTTACTTAGCTAAGGTTTGGTTGTTCCCTAGGGTTCCTTTTGGTGACTTTTCTCTAGGCCATGTTTGGATCCTATTATAGTTTAGTGAAAGAGTGAGTATTATTCGATGATGCCTTTCTGTTAGGAATAGATCAGAGATAACAAATGCGGAATATCAATAACCATCAAGAATCAATCACCATCATATGTAAGTAATACGATAAAGGTTTTTGTGTATATTGATTATGATATGAACGCACGGAGAAAACCCTAATAAGGTAAAAAGCTTACCTCAAAAGCTAACCTAATGATTATTTATAGGGAACAATAAATATATACCATAAATATAAAATTAATGCCTTAATATAAAACCAATGGCTTAGAAGAGCTCGATGGAGAACTTCTACTGTAAAGGCACCGTAGGGAATCATAAAATGATTAACCCTAAAAGGCTTCTCTAAATAACCAAATATGCCAAATCAGTTTCAATATCTCAAATACTCAACAATCTTCCCCTAGATGTTGAAACTGATGAAGATCACGATTTTCAATCTTCTTGTCATTTCCCCCCTAAATTATGAGACTCATCGGCATATGGGGTCTTCTAAGCGTGATAAATAACAATAATCTTCCAAATACGAACTCCCTCTTGAATAATCTGATGGGTTTTAGCCATAAGAACTTTCCTATGTGCACATGCAAAACCCTAATGCTCGGATCTAGGCTTTCTAATTAAACATGCTTTGAATCCAAGACTTCTAATGGCTAATTAGGTTAAATAACAACATTGAAACAGATCTAGAATCATACCTTTGGATTCCTTGTTGATCTTGTTGTCTTGGAGCTTCTAGAGTCACAAATGTCACTCCTCTAATGGCTTACAAACACCAATAGCAAGAAGAATGATTTAGGAGAGAAGAGAGGGGAGGAATTCGGCTAGAGTATCTCTACTTTTGATGGTGTGTCGAATTCCCTCACCCCTAGGGTCTATTTATACTTGTAGACTCCTTAAGGTTACAACCTAAACCCTAATTGGATAATCTTCTCTTAAGGCTATCCAAATTCATTCCATAGATAAGTCTTTGGACGATTTTAGCTATCCTATATCTCATAGAATTCGTCCAAAGCATATCCCAATGGATTTACAGTCTAAAGTTTAACTATCAAACAATTGACAGTTCATACCCTCTTATTTAATTAATCTCTTTAAGTCACCAAATTAATTCCAATTAATTTATGACTTATATTAATCAAATAACCATATATTATTCCTTATAATATTTACTCTCTTTTAACAAATCATCCATCAAGTTGCTATGGTGAAGGCAACCCAAAAGGACCATGCACAACCGGATCAAATACTTGCCTATTATAGTTGCAGCCTTAGACACTATTCCAACAATCTCCCACTTGGATAAGTCTAGTAACTATACAAGTACAATTCGGTTTGCAATCGTAGCTATCAAAGACGCTGTCAACTCTGATCTAATCAATCTTGTCCTTTAGATAAGGGATCTTACAGTCCTCTGTTAGATATCATGCTGACAATCCTGTGGAATGGTTAGTCAAGCATTTAGATTTCTCGATCTCTGATTTATTTGACATAGAACTTAATCAAACACATCAATTCAGTTCTGACCGGGCCCGGCACATAAGTCAAATCAAATCATCGAGTGGCCAAGATATCTTTTCTACCCTCTTAGGATAAAATTTACAGATAAACTTCGACTTATATGCATTTACTTATTCATTAACCAACTATACACAACAATACGTTTTATAACACCAAGTTACTGTTGCGTTTTTCGCATTATCAATGCACAATCAATTAACAAATAATAAATTATATGTCTAGGTTTTAAGACTATATGATATTATCGTCTTGCGATCACCTTTTATATCGTATTCCATAAAGTGATTCCAGCAAGCGCGGGTTTATTCTAATGCTCAAAACCAGTTCATAAGCACTCATGAACGTTGCAGCAACCCTTGCTATGTCTAACACCATTTAGACATTCTACACACCAATTCATGACAATCTTCATTCATATTTACTCCCAACATATGAACGATTGTGGACCATTTGAACAATTTCTATTATTCTTAATAACCTTAATTATTCTGGAAGTCAAAACATGCAAAGTGAAACAATAGTTAAACAATTAACATATGACAGTAACTTTACTTATAAATAAAACTCCTTTATTTAATCATCAAATGTTAATTACATTTATCTATTATACGTTTCTAATACTATCTAATCTATACTAATATCATCCTTCAGTCCAATACTCCTAGCATGCTGCAAGTGCTTAACCCTACTCAGTCCCTTCGTAAACGGATCTGCTGCGTTATCTTCTGATGATATCCTCTTCACAACGAGTTGTCCTTCTTCTACATGATGTCTAATGAAGTGATATTTTCTGTCGATATGTCGAGATCTACCATGATCCCTTGGTTCCTTGGTCAAGGCAACCGCACCTTCGTTATCACAGAAAATCTCCATGGGCTCCTTTATGGCCGGCACAACTCCAAGATCACCAATGAAGTTCTTTAGCCATATTGCCTCCTTCGACGCTTCGCTCGCTGCAATGTACTCTGATTCGCACGTTGAATCAGTTACGGTTTCCTGCTTGGAACTCTTCCATGTCACTGCTCCTCCATTTAGGCTAAAGACCCAGCCTGACTGCGAATGGTAGTTGTCCCTGTCGGTCTGAAAGATGGCGTCACTATACCCTTGCACCTTCAAGTCATCACTCCCTCCGAGGACTAAGAACCATTCCTTCGTCCTCCGAAGGTACTTAAGGATGTTTTTCACTGCAATCCAATGTGCTTTGCCAGGGTTCCCTTGATATCTGCTAACCATGCTCAAAGCGAAGGCTACATCAGGGCGAGTACAAGTCATAGCGTGCATGATTGAGCCAACTGCAGAAGCGTATGGTACTCGGCTCATTTCTGCTATCTCAGCTTCGGTACTCGGACTTTGAGTCTTACTCAACTTGGCATTTCCTTGTATCGGTAGTTCTCCCTTCTTTGAGTTTTCCATACTAAAACGTTTTAGTACCTTCTCTAAGTAAGTATTCTGACTAAGTCCAATTAGTCTCTTACTTCTTTCTCTTACTATCCTTATTCCCAAAATGTAAGAAGCCTCTCCGAGGTCCTTCATAGCGAAACACTTCCCGAGCCAGGACTTGACTTCCTGCATAGTCGGGATGTTGTTTCCTATGAGTAATATGTCATCGACATATAGAACGAGAAAACTTACTATGCTCCCACTGGCTTTGACATATACACAAGATTCGTCTTCGCTTCGTACAAATCCAAACTCTTTGACTTTCTCATCGAAGCAAAGATTCCATCTGCGAGACGCTTGCTTAAGTCCATAAATGGACTTCTCAAGCTTACACACTCTATTCGGATGCTTCGGATCCACAAACACCTCTGTCTGAGCCATGTAAACATCCTCAGCCAACTTTCCGTTAAGGAAAGCGGTCTTGACATCCATTTGCCAAATCTCATAATCATGAAATGCGGCAATTGCTAGCATCACTCTAATAGATTTAATCTTCGCAACTGGTGAGAAGGTCTCATCATAGTCAACTCCAGGAGTTTGAGTAAAGCCCTTCGTGACCAATCGCGCCTTATATGTGTGTACGTTCCCATCCACGTCGGTCTTCTTTTTGAAGATCCATTTGCACCCAACGGTCTTACGTCCAGGCACATAATCAACCAAATTCCAAACTTGGTTATCGTACATGGATTGGATCTCGTTATGCATTGCCTCTTTCCATTTCACAGACTCCGGGCCTGCCATGGCTTCCTTATAGCTATTAGGTTCATCAAGATTTACTAATGTACCATCACTAATATACGTGTCCCCTTCGGTAGTAATATGAAAGCCATAAAACTGGGGATGAACTCTAGCTCTATCGGAACGTCTAAGAGGTAAGGATTCGTCAATCGGTTCAACCGGAGTTTCCTACTCGGGTTGAATGCCAGCGGTAGAGGTTCCTTCATCTATCGACTCTTGAATCTCTTCAAGTTCGATTTGCCTCCCACTGTCTCCTTGGCTTATGAGTTCTCGCTCTCGGAAAACTCCTCTCCTCGCAACAAAGACAACATTATCTTTCGGTCTATAGAAGAGATATCCAAAGGATGTTTGCGGGTAGCCGATGAAAATACATCGCTCACTTCGAGGTTCAAGCTTGTCGTGAGTATCTCGTCTTACGAAAGCCTCGCAACCCCAAACCTTGATATGTGCCAACGAGGGAGCTTTCCCCGTCCACATCTCGTGAGGTGTTTTGGCAACCTTCTTAGTAGGGACTCGGTTAAGGATATGGGCGGCAGTCTCTAAGGCATAACCCCAAAAGAAGATAGGTAGTGAAGCACGACTCATCATAGAGCGAACCATATCCAATAAGGTTTGATTACGCCTTTCTGCCACACCATTCAACTGCGGTGTGCTAGGAGGCGTCAATTGCGAAACTATTCCACACTCCTTGAGATAATCGTGGAATTCAAGACTTAGGTACTCTCCTCCTCGATCGGATCGAAGCATCTTGATTTTCCTGCCCAATTGATTCTCCACTTCATTCTTGAACTCTTTTAACTTTTCAAAGGTGTCTGACTTTTGCTTGATTAAGTAGATATACCCATATCTACTATAGTCATCGGTAAAAGTCACATAGAAGCGGTTCCCATCCTTCGTGGTTGATCTAAAGGGTCCACATACATCGGTATGTATTAGGTCCAATAGCCCCTCACCCCTTTCACAAGTACTCGTGAAGGGTGACTTAGTCATCTTTCCAAGTAAACAAGACTCGCATGTGTCATCTTCCCTAAGGTCGAATGACTCCAACACTCCATCCTTTTGGAGTTGTGCTATGTGTTTCTTGTTGACATGTCCAAGACGACAATGCCACAAGGTTGCTTTATCCATACTAGTGGAAGAATCAATATTCAAAACATCATTTCCTAAGTTATCAACAATCATAACAGTTTCATATATTCCATTACATGGTATAGCTTCAAAGTAAAAGACACCATTTAGATAAGCCAAAATAGAACCATTCTCATTATTAAAAGAAAATCTAAATCCTTGTCTATATAAACCATGAAATGAAATGATGTTTCTAGCCATTTCTGGCGAGTAGCAACAATTGTTCAAATCTAAAACCAAACTATTCCTAAGCACTAAAGAATACACTCCAATCTTGGTCACAGGCGACGATCTTCTGTTCCCCATGATTAGATTGATCCTTCCTTGCTCTACATCCATACTTCTTCTTAGTCCCTGCACATTAGAACAAATGTGATAACCACAACCGGTATCAAGAACCCAAGAAATAGCATGATTAGAATCGTTAGATTTGATTGTGTATATACCTGCGAAAGATGGCTTGATCTTTCCTTCTTTGATCGCTTGCAGGTAATCCGGGCAGCTTCTCTTCCAATATCCTATCTTGTGGCAGTGGTGGCACTCTGCCTCCTTTGGGTTGGAGCAGGTGTAACAGCCCGGAATTTCAGGTATTGTTTTAAAACTATTTTTGGGACATTTTAGGAAGGGACTCGACGAGTTGGTGCCTGACTCGCCGAGTATGACCACAGGCTTGGTCGCGGATGCGCGACTGGACTCGACGAGTCCAGATATGGACTCGGCGAGTCGACGCTGTTCAGCAGAAACCCTAGCCGTTTAGTTGGAACGTATATAATGCCTCTTAGGCCGTCATTGTACGTTTTTTTGGCCGATTGTGAAGAACCTAAGCATCTGTGGACGACTAGAGGAGAAGGGAAGGCTATTGAGACCTTGAGGAGATTGTTAGGCAAGAAGAGGCAAGGTTTTGGTCAAAGGAAGATCAAGAGGATTGAGTTCTGAAGGTTGGGGACACAGAGAACACGTTTTTCAGGTAATACTCGGACCATTTCTGTTGTTTTGGTGGTGTACACGAATCTAGGGTTTATGAGACCCATTTGGGGAGTAGATAGATTATTATGTTGTTACCCAATCGTTTATACCCCAGTAATAGGATGCTTAGAGGTCCAGAAAGTCCCATGATTGCATGTCTCGGGACCATGAGTATTTCAGGAGGCAGATGATCGACTGCATGGCATGGACTCGCCGAGTCCAATGATCAGACTCGGCGAGTAGCTTGAAGATTTACTGGGACTCGCCGAGTTGTTCTTCAGACTCGACGAGTAGCTTGAGGATTCATTGGAACTCGTCGAGTTGTTCTTCAGACTCAGCGAGTGGAGTCGGGGTGGCCCCGCGATTCTTCCATGAGGATCTCATCGAGTCAAGAGGGATACTCGATGAGTAGAAAGGGGAACAACATGGAAGTTGGGGAGGACGTCTAGACTCGTCGAGTCGCCTTTGCACTCGACGAGTCCGGTCAAGTTGACCGTTGACCAGAGTTAACATGCATGTAATTTCGTAGGGTCAGTTGTCTTGTTTGATAAGATTATTAATAAGGGTATATGGTATTATAGGGAGACTGCAGATCGGCGGACTGAGTGTGAGTGGTTTCAAGAGTTTATAGTTTACATACTACGAGGTGAGTCTTCTCACTATACTGTACCCGGAAGGGTATCTATGTGTGACCGGAAGGTCGGATATGTTATGTGTTATATATATGCTATAATTAAAAAGGTAGTTGCTACGCATGCTATGTATGTTCTATGGGCCGGAAGGCAAAGTATTATGTGACAGAAAGGTCAGGTATGATATATGATATATGTGCTATATGTGTTTAAGTAATTGTACTATGTGTTACATATGATTGTGGGCCGGAAGGCAATAGGTTACGGGCCGGAAGGCAATATGTTACAGGCCGGAAGGCAATATGTTATGGGCCGGAAGGCAAAATATTATGGGCCGGAAGGCGATTATCTCATGGGCCAGAAGGCGTTGTACTGTGGACTGTAAGGTTCGGGCCTGGAAAGGCGTATATGTGTTGTGGTATACTGGGGAACTCACTAAGCATTTATGCTTACAAGTTGTTATGTATGTGTTTCAGGTACTAGCGAGGACCGTGGGAAGGCGCCGGCATGATGCATACACACTGCTGCTATTTGAGATCCTGGGGATTTTATATATGTATCTGATATGAAACATGAAATAAATATTATTGGTTGAATGAAACTACTTTATTTTAAATGAAAATTTTATTTGAAAATTTGCGTTGTTACAGCAGGGCTTAGTGGGATCAACTTTGATCCCACTAGAAGAGGCACCATCTCGGGCTTTCACCTTGCGATAGTTATTCGATGAAGCTTTCCTCTTCTTTCCCTTCCCTTGACCAATAGCCAAGACAGGAGCAGCGGATGGATTGGGAGTAGTTATTCGATGAAGCTTTCCTCTTCTTTCCTCTTCTTTGTTCATGTGGTAGGTCATCCTAAATTGGTTGTACATCGGAGGCAAAGAGTGAAGCACCATATCGATCGCCAAGTCTTCACCGAAGTCAACATTTAACTTGCGAAGGCGGTCGACATACCTTTGCATCTTTTGCAGGTGCACGGTAAGATATTCTCCATGACCCATCTTAGCGGAGATCATGTTAGTGAAAATCTCATAATGCTCTTGTCTCGCGTTTTGGTGGTATCTCTCCAACAAGTCTTGATGCATCTCGTATGGATACATGTCCTCGTAGGACTTTTGGAATTCGGAGTTCATGGTGGCGATCATGATGCAATGTACCTTCGTTGCATCTCGCTCATGAGTTTCAAAGGCGGTGATTTCGTCGGGAGTAGCAACTTCGGGGTTGATTTTCTCGAGCTTCTCATCGAGGACATACTCCTTATCCTCATAGAGAGCAATGGTGCGAATGTATCTTATCCATTCGCTAAAGTTCGTTCCATCGAAGGTGACCTTTTGGCAAAGGCTCATCAACATGAAAGAACTAGCAGCAGCGTTGTTTGCGTTCGACATCTTCAATTAGAAAAAGGACAAAGATAGATTAGAATAATAATCCCTAATTATCACCCAATAAGAAAATTAGGGCTAGGATCCAACAATAACATTTACATACTAGAAAAGGGATGCCGTAATCTAACATGCAAATAAATTGAAGGTAAGTGAATGACGATTCACTAATTCTCCATTACAAAACTTAAACTATTAGTCCTAAGTGTTTTTCAGAATTCCTAGGTTCGGATGAGATTCATTGAAACTATTCAATGGCATGTTTAAATCTCGATATGCCCCTCTCGTTTGTGACTAGGATGCCGAGGATCACAAAGCGGGTGTGAATTACCATGCAAATTCACATGGTGCCTTCATTGTAACGATCACCTATTCGATGTGCCGGTAAACCACACACGCTCCATCGAACTATGATAAACAATGAATCACCCTTTGCCACCTTCGCTTAGAACTAATTAGTGTGCCGGTAAACCACACACGCTCCACTAACTTCTTAGCAAGGTGCAAAGTGTAATTTCATGGGATTGCATCAATTCACTTTTCCTAAAGTAACTAAGATTGGGAAATTTTTAGAACGTGTAGTTACTTTGTATTTCTTATTATACTTTTAATGAGAAGATGAGGTTGCCCTATCCTACCCGTTCGGCTAACGACCCTCCACCAATCAAGCAAGCGGTGGGTGTGAGTGTACACCCATTAAGCGCCATTTTATAGGCCGCAACCTTATACCCACCTTATAGATCGGCTTCGTGAATGAGACCTACTAACGGTAAGACTAGCATTTAGTTATACATATATATTATTCTAGTAATATCATATTAGTATAGGGTTGTATTTTAAAACTTTTCAAAATCTAGGGTTTGAAATTTAAGTTGTCTAAATTAAAACTTTTAATCATAAATATAAATTTCAAAACTTTAGGGTAGGTTTTAAACATTAAAACATGAAGGATCAAATAACAAATAATTCCAATTAACAATTAATATCCTAATTATCTTTATTTGATTTATCCAAGATTTCTTTTAAGATAATTATCAAAATAATTAATCAATTATCACATAATGAAATTAAATATTTTATTAGATGATAAATATCTTTAATTAGATCAAGATAATAGTCATATATATCAAAAAATCGGATTTAGATTGATCTATTATGATTAAGGTAAGTTTCCATAAGATAATTATGAAAAAATCCCGAATCTGGCCATTCCTGACGCCTGGACTCGCCGAGTGACCAAGGGGACTCGCCGAGTCCACCTTGGGACTCGCCGAGTCAGTGACCCAAAAACCTAAAAATCGAATTTTGCAGGTTTGTTTCAGTTAATCAAGCAACTATTTAAAGAAAACCAAGTTAGGCTCTGATACCACTGATGGGTTTTAGCCATAAGAACTTTCCTATGTGCGCTTGCAAAACCCTAATGCTCGGATCTAGGCTTTCTAATTAAACATGCTTTGAATCCAAGACTTCTAATGGCTAATTAGGTTAAATAACAACATTGAAACAGATCTAGAATCATACCTTTGGATTCCTTGTTGATCTTGTTGTCTTGGAGCTTCTAGAGTCACAAATGTCACTCCTCTAATGGCTTACAAACACCAATAGCAAGAAGAATGATTTAGGAGAGAAGAGAGGGGAGGAATTCGGCCAGAGTATCTCTACTTTTGATGGTGTGTCGAATTCCCTCACCCCTAGGGTCTATTTATACTTGTAGACTCCTTAAGGTTACAACCTAAACCCTAATTGGATAATCTTCTCTTAAGGCTATCCAAATCCATTCCATAGATAAGTCTTTGGACGATTTTAGCTATCCTATATCTCATAGAATTCGTCCAAAGCATATCCCAATGGATTTACAGTCTAAAGTTTAACTATCAAACAATTGGCAGTTCATACCCTCTTATTTAATTAATCTCTTTAAGTCACCAAATTAATTCCAATTAATTTATGACTTATATTAATCAAATAACCATATATTATTCCTTATAATATTTACTTTCTTTTAACAAATCATCCATCAAGTTGCTATGGTGAAGGCAACCCAAAAGGACCATGCACAACCGGATCAAATACTTGCCTATTATAGTTGCAGCCTTAGACACTATTCCAACATAATCATCACCCCCCTTGAATCTTCAGCAAATGCCATGGAGAGAATCGGGAAAGTTAAGAAGAATCACAAACAATTTTCAAAACCCGTCATATTTAATGAAATAAATCTCTTTTAGAACATTTGCAATTCTTAAAAAAAACAAATAAAAAAAACAAATAAAAAAATCAAAAATTAATTTTGTATTTTTCAATTTTTAAATATTAGACAAAAAGAATAGAAAAAGAAGCAATAATTTAGAAGGGATTAAAAAGAATAAGGCTAAAGAAAAGATTAGAAATGAAAATATTTTGGAAAGAAGGGGTAAAAAATGGTAATATCCCAAGAAATTTAAAGAATTAAGAATCTGGGGTAGAAACTGTCACGATCCAAAATTTTCAATGGTTAAACCCATGGATTTGTAAAGGATTTAGAAATAAGGTTAATTCTGCTAATCTTTGTAACTTTTGAGGGCTGAAACAGTAAATGAAGTCATCTTCTTGAATTGAATTGCAGACAACGCGTTTGTTTGACTTTTAAAAGTCAAAGCCAAATAATCGATTGAAATAATTCTGAGCAGACTTCATGTAATCACGATTTCAGATGATGATGTTGTCGAGAACCGAATTAGGAACAGTAAGATCGACTTCAATTTCTGAAACATTTAATTCTGATTACCATTAGTTTGTAACTGATTGCGATTGAATAAATGGTTTTAACTTCGGATCGAGATTTCGGTTCCGATTTTCGTGAGTTCCGATTCGTAATAGCGTTAGTCAACAATACGATTCCAAAAATGCCGATTTCCAATTAAGATACAATCGCCAAAATTCCAATTTCCTATCTCATGAACAATCTCGATTTTTGCTTCTGAAAGAATTCAATTTTTGCTTCTGAAAGAATTCAATTTCAGTTAACAAGACCCAAAATTTCGATTTTAAACCTCCGATTTTGATTTGAACTCCCAAAGTGCCGAACATTTGTACGATTTCCTAGTTGAATTCTGAAGAGCGACGAAACTTTGACTCTTGAAAAGTCAAAATCAGACCAACGATTACGAACCTCCGACCACGAGACCAAGAGTTGCGAAAACATCTATTACATGCGAGCCTTCGTTATGTTAATTGCAATTTCATAAACGAGGCTTGAAACACCGAATCTGTAAATGCGAATGGAGGACTGCGAAACCGTTAACAACGAATGTCTGAACTCCAATCCAATTTCATTCTCCCAGACTCCGAATCAATTCCTGCGACTGTTTGTAGATGAACTGTAACCTGCGAATGTTCGCAAGAAACGAATGTTCGGAGTAATATAAAAAGGGCGATTTTGGGATGCGAAACTGAATTGAACTGCGAATGTCAACGAACGTCAAAATTGAAAAATTCCGACTGCAAAGGTTGAGCTATCGTTCAATTGTAAAATTGGAGTTTTACATCAAAGTTACGAAATTGGTCCCCAGAGTATCAACGAAGAAGTGGTTGTGGCCCAACATTCCGAAAGTCACCAATAATTCCGAAAGTAACCCCCCCCCCCCCCCCCCCCCCCATTGTTCAATAGTTCAAAATCTGACCCTTATGATTGTAGAGAACTGACAGCTTGTACCCCTTTTGCTGAAATGTGTTAGATGCAGCCTTTTTTTTTTGCAAAAAGTGTTACTTTTCACCAACTTTTTCAACTTTTCACCTTTTTGTCATTTCCAACAATTAAAAAATCATTAAAATTGATTTCTTCAACACAATTTCATATCTTTGACTGAATCTTCATAAGATTTCATCAACTTTTGTCCCTTTTTTGATTTTTTTAAGGACAAAACTTTTATGAGACTTTTTGTACCCATTTAAGATTCAATATTGAAGTATGTTTCTTGCAGAACCATTTATTTGAAGAAAATATATTATCTTCTGAAAATAATACCCGCTTTTTAGGTGGAAAATAAAATTTTCCAAAAAAATTCATTGAACCAACCGAATACTCTTTTCTCTTTTCTCCAACTTTTAACATATTCAACTGAAGAAAAATGCAAATGGAATTTCCTTTGAACATTCTTGACTTTAGCTTTCTAAACCTTTTCACAAGCATTAGATACTTGTACCTTGGGCATCTAAACCTTCTTTATTTTACTCTTGTTCTTCTTCATTTTCTTCTTTCTTTTTTGATTTCTAGGCTTCAAAAAGGAATTTCGGATCTGAACAGACTTTTCATCTTTCTGAATATGAACATTTGAAGACTTTTGAACACAATCCTTAGGAGTTTGATAAATCTGAACATCTTGAGTTATTGGCTTTCTATAAGGAACCAATCCTTCAAAGACATCATCAGAACATAGAAAATCATATGTTGTTTGTAACACCGTAAATTTCAAAACAAAATTTTCAATTTTCTTATAAAACATAATTCGATTAATATTCATCAAACAACCATATTAATTATCCAATATAAGTTAATACAAAATCCCAATATCACAATGTAAAAACTCCGAGTGTGTGTGTATGGATCAAGTCGGCGCCTTCCCGCGGTCGTCACTAGTACCTGAAACAATAACATCAAACACTGTAAGCACAAGGCTTAGTGAGTTCCCCAAAATACCACATATAACACATATTAGCCACTCGAGGCTATAACTCTGTGGGTCCGTGCACCCAAACTCTGTGAACCCTCAGGTTCTAGCTCTGATAAACATGCACTACATAAATCACATAGAAATAATGCAGTACAACACATAACATACATAGCATACAAATACTCTATCACATAACTCTGGTTACCAACTCAAGGTAATATAGTATAGTGAGAAGACTCACCTCGCGTATCTCGGTATCTCACGAATCCTGGCAATCCCTCGTGCTCGATCTTCCGAGCTCTAATCCTCCTATTGATGGGTTTTAGCCATAAGAACTTTCCTATGTGCGCATGCAAAACCCTAATGCTTGGATCTAGGCTTTCTAATTAAACATGCTTTGAATCCAAGACTTCTAATGGCTAATTAGGTTAAATAACAACATTGAAACAGATCTAGAATCATACCTTTGAGTTCCTTGTTGATCTTGTTGTCTTGGAGCTTCTAGAGTCACAAATGTCACTCCTCTAATGGCTTACAAACACCAATAGCAAGCAAGATGATTTAGGAGAGAGGAGAGGGGAGGAATTCGGCCAGAATATCTCTACTTTTGATGGTGTGTCGAATTCCCTCACCCCTATGGTCTATTTATACTTGTAGACTCCTTAAGGGTTACAACCTAAACCCTAATTGGATAATCTTCTCTTAAGGCTATCCAAATCCATTCCATAGATAACCCTATGGACGATTTTGGCTTATCCAAGCCATAGAAATCGTCCATCCTATCTAGGATAAGGATTTATAGTCTAAAGTGTAACTATCAAACAATTGACAGTTTATACCCTCTTATTTAATTAATCTCTTTAAGTCACCAAATTAATTCCAATTAATCTATGACTTATATTAATCAAATAACCATATATTATTCCTTATAATATTTACTCTCTCTTAACAAATCATCCATCAAGTTTCTATGGTGAAGGCAACCCAAAAGGACCATGCACAACCGGATCAAATACTTGCATAATATAGTTGCAGCCTTAGACACTATTCCAACAGTCTCCCACTTGGATAAGTCTAGTAACTATACAAGTACAATTCAGTTTGCAATCGTAGCTCTCAAAGACGCTGTCAACTCTGATCTAATCAATCTTGTCCTTTAGATAAGGGATCTTACAGTCCTCTGTTAGATATCATGCCGACAATCCTATGGAATGGTTAGTCAAGCATTTGATTTCTCGATCTCCGATTTATTTGACATAGAACTTAATCAAACACATCAATTCAGTTCTGACCGAGCCCGGCACATAAGTCAAATCAAATCATCCAGTGGCCAAGATATCTCTTCTACCCTCTTAGGATAAAATTTACAGATAAACTTCAACTTATATGCATTTACTTATTCATTAACCAACTATACACAACAATGCGTTTTATAACACCAAGTTACTGATGCGTTTTCGCATTATCAATGCATAATCAATTAACAAATAATAAATCATATATCCAGGTTTTAAGACTATATGATATTATCGTCTTGCGATCACCTTTTATATCGTATTCCATAAAGTGATTCCAACAAGCGCGGGTTTATTCCAATGCTCAAAACCAGTTCATAAGCACTCATGAACGCTGCAGCAACCCTTGCTATGTCTAACACCATTTAGACATTCTACACACCAATTCATGACAATCTTCATTCATATCTACTCCCAACATATGCACGATTGTGGACCATTTGAATAATTCGATTAATAAACTCAATTATTCTGGAAGTCAAAACATGCAAAGTGAAACAATAGTTAAACAATTAACATGTGACAGTAACTTTACTCATAAATAAAACTCCTTTATTTAATCATCAAATGTTAATTACATTTATCTATTATACGTTTCTAATACTATCTAATCTATACTAATATCATCCTTCAGCCTAATACTCCTAGCATGCTGCAAGTGCTTAACCCTACTCAGTCCCTTCGTAAGCGGATCTGCTGGGTTATCTTCTGATGATATCCTCTTCACTATGAGTTGTCCTTCTTCTACACGATGTCTAATGAAGTGATATTTTCTGTCGATATGTCGAGATCTACCATGATCCCTCGGTTCCTTGATCAAGGTAACCGCACCTTCGTTATCACAGAAAATCTCCATGGGCTCCTTTATGGCCCGCACAACTCCAAGATCACCAATGAAGTTCTTTAGCCATATTGCATCCTTCGACGCTTCGCTCGCTGCGATGTACTCTGATTCGCACGTTGAATCAGCTACGGTTTTCTGCTTGGAACTTTTCCATGTCACTGCTCCTCCATTTAAGGTAAAGACCTAGCCCGACTGCGAACGATAGTTGTCCCTGTCGGTCTGAAAACTGGCGTCACTATACCCTCGCACCTTCAAGTCATCACTCCCTCCAAGGACTAAGAACCATTCTTTCGTCCTCCGAAGGTACTTAAGGATGTTCTTCACCGCAATCTGTAACAGCCCGGAATTTCAGGTATTTCTTTAAATTATTTTTGGGGCATATTTAGGAGGGGACTCGGCGAGTTGGTGCCTGACTCGCCGAGTAGGACCACGGTCTCGGACACAGATTCGCGACTGGACTCGACGAGTCCATTAGGGACTCGGAGAGTCGACGCTGTTCAGCTGAAACCCTAGCCGTTTTGATTCTGGATCGTATATAATGCCTTTAGGGCCGTCATGTCTCGTCTTTTGGCCGATTGAAGATAACCAAAAAGTCTGTGGGCATCTGGAACAAGGGTGAAGGCTAGTGGAAGCTTGAAGAGGTTGTTAGGCAAGGAGAGGCAAGGTGGTGATCAAAGGAGGTTCAAGGGGGTCGAGCTCTGAAGGTTGGGGACACAGGGAACACGTTTTCCAGGTAATCCTCGGATCATTTTCTGTAGTTTTGGCGTTGTATGTGAATCTAGGGTTTAGGAAACCCATTTAAGGATTTGATAGATTATAGTGTTGTTACAAGTGTTTAAACCCCTGTAATAGTATATGTGAAGGTCCAGGAAGTCCCATACCTATATATTGCGGAATCATGCGAGTTACAGGAGGCAGTTGAATTGACTACATGGCGAGGACTCGCCGAGTCAAATGATCAGACTCGGCGAGTATCTTGAAGATTCACTAGGACTCGCCGAGTTGTTCTTCAGACTCGGCGAGTAGCTTGAAGATCTACTGGAACTCGTCGAGTCGTTCTTTAGACTCGGCGAGTGGAGTCGGGGTGTCTAGACTCGCCGAGTTGCCTTTGCACTCGATGAGTCCGGTCAAGTTGACCGTTGACCTGTATGTAATTTAGTAGGGTCAGTTGTCTTGTTTGATAAGATCATTAATAAAGGTATGTGGTATTATAGAGAGCCTGCAGATTAGCGGATCGAGTGCGAGTGGCTCGAAGGGTTTATAGCTTGCATACTACGAGGTGAGTCTTCTCACTATACTTCACCCGGAAGGGTTTGACTGCGTGACCGGAAGGTCGTATGTGTTATATTTATACTATGTCTAGAGAGGTAGATGCTTTATATGTGATGTATGCTTATACGGGCCGGAAGGCGAGACTTTATGTGATAGAAAGAACGGTATGATGTATGACTTATGTTTTATGTGTGATATGTTATATGTGTTATGTTTTATACTATTATGGGCCGGAAGGAAAAATACTATGGGCCGGAAGGCAATTTAATATGGGCCGGAAGGCGATATGTTATGGGCCGGAAGGCGATTATGTTACGGGCCGGAAGGCAATGTTATGTGGGCCGAAAGGTCCGGGCCGGAAGGCGTATGTGGGTAAGTCGTATACTGGGGAACTCACTAAGCATTTATGCTTATCAGTTGTGTTTATGTTTTTCAGGTACTAGTGATGACCGTGGGAAGGCGCCAGCGTGACACGTACACACTGCCATTGTTGAAGATCTTGGGGGATTCGTTATTTATATTTTTGCAATAAACTTGGAATAAATTCTTTTGTCGAATAATGATATTTTATTTTAAATGAAAATTTTATTTGAAAATTTGAGCTGTTACTATTGGTATCAGAGCCTTGGTTTGAGGGATTCGGGTGTACTTTCGGGTGCAACTGAACTCAGACCGGGGATTTGAGGAAAAACCTTTTTAAAATAATAAGGACACAACAATTCATAAATGGTAAGGCGGTAAAACAAGAATGGAGCAGTGTGTACGATCAGCCAGCGCCCGAACGGTAAAGATCCCCAGAATACCTTACAATGTTATGTTATGCACTGAATTATGAATTGTTATGCATGCTAGAAGACTAGGTATACATGATAGGACTAGAATTGCCTGTTTTGTGATGCCTTAGTCGAGGGAGATTGTTTATATGAGATATTTGGTAGCGTGCAAGTAGATAGTGCATACTAGAGGTAGAGTACTCATTATTCGGGATTTGGGGAGGAAGATTTGGGACGAATACTGATGCGGTGTGGTCGGTAGTATTGGGCCCGTACTACCGAAGACACTGGATCGGTGGAAGACCCAAGTAAGAATCCCTGGAAATCGGAGACTGAGTAGGGCGCGTATCGAGTACAATTGTACTTGGTGGAGTCTCTGATGATTTTATGTTATATTTCAGAGACATCATGGTCATCACACGCAATGGCGCGAGTTCGAGCGGTGCAAGTGACAAGGAGATTCGTCAGATTATTCAGGAAGAGGTAGCTGCGGCGGTTCGGGCTGAGATCCTGGAGATGTTTGGGTCTATTAAGACCACTCTGATGGAGGAGTTTGAGGAGCGGTACGCCGCACTTACTGAAGCTGCAGTCGCTACCGCTACCGCAGCTGTGGCTGCTGCTAGGCCGCAAGGGGGTGATTCATTGCTATTAAGGGAATTCAGCAACACGAAACCCCCTGAATTTGATGGGACGCAGGATCCGATTGCGGCTATGAGGTGGATCGCTGACATTGAGGGGTGCTTCTATACTTGCTCATGCCCGGAGCACCTGAGGGTACGGTTCGCCTTGAACCAGCTCCGTCTGGGAGCGAAGGATTGGTGGAAGTTCGTGACGGCGAACTTCACTCAGGCAGAGATTTCAGCGGTGACATGGGAGAGGTTTACGGAGATGTTCAGGGACGAGTACGTTCCCCCGGTGGAGAGGGAGCGATTGATTCAGGAGTTCTTGACCCTTAAGCAGGGTACTGATTCCGTGGCAGTGATCACGCGGAAGTTTCATGAGAGGGCAATGTTCTGCCCTGAGCTGGTATCTACAGAGCAGTCGCGGATGAGCCGGTATTTGGGCGTTTTGAAGAGGGAGATCCGGGAATTTGTGTCAAACTCCACCTATCGTACTTTCACTGAGCTTCAGGCGAACGCCAAGAAGCGCGAGATCGAGTTGGAGACTCAGGCGAGGGAGGAGGCTGAGTCTCGGCAGGTGGATCGGCGGCCGGCTCAGTCTCAGCCGGCAGCCAAGCGGACTAAGTTCACTGATTCGAGGATGGGAGGTTCGAAGGGTCGCACTTGCGTGAAGTGCGGCAGGAGTCACGAGGGGGTGTGTCGAGCTGGTGGTTGCTACAAGTGTGGCAAGGAGGGACATATTGCCAGGGATTGCCCTAAGGGGTTTATGGTTTGCTTTCACTACAACCAGACAGGCCATCGGAAGGCCGAGTGTCCGCAGCTTCGTCAGGGAGCTACACCTACTACCAGGACTACTGAGACCCGACCGGCGAAGGTCGAGGCCCCGAGGGCTCGCGGGAGAGCCTTTCAGCTGACTGCAGAGGAGGTCCGCGCGGCACCCGACGTAGTGGCAGGTATGTTATCATTCACTTAATTACTTAAAGGTTGAAATGTTATGCTTATGTTAATGTATGTGTAGGTACTTTTCTTGTGAACTCTATGCCTGCTCTAGTGTTATTTGATTCGGGTGCGAGTAGATCGTTTGTATCGTTAGCCTTTAGTCAGCATATCGGCATTAGTCGTGAGCCGTTAAGTCGGCCTTTGAGTGTTTCTATTGCGGCCGAGAGGGTGGTTTGTGCTACGGAGGTTCTTCGGGGATGTGTGCTAGAGATCTTCGGGGTTGCGTTCCCGATTGACCTAGTTCCTATTGCGATGGGGGACGTCTGTGTCATCGTGGGCATGGACTGGTTGAGCCGATTCGGCGCTGTCATCGACTGCAAGCGTCAGCTGGTGACTATACGAGACCCTAGTGGGGGAGTTCTTACGGTATACGGCGAGGGTACCCGTTCGGGATCAGCTTTTTTTTCGGCCGCTAGGGCAAGGCAATGTATACAGCAGGGATGTAACGGTTTTGTGGCGTATGTGATGGATACGCAGGAGACTGCCGAGAGGCCGAAGACAGTGGAGGAGGTGCTAGTGGTGCGCGAGTTTTCAGATGTTTTTCCCGAGGATTTGCCGGGAGTACCTCCTGCGAGGCAAGTAGAGTTTGGTATCGATCTAGTTCCAGGGGCTGCGCCTATTGCGAAGGTGCCTTATCGTCTTGCACCTCCAGAGATGCAAGAGTTGTCCTCGCAACTCCAGGAATTGTTGGGAAAGGGATTTATTCGGCCGAGTAGCTCGCCGTGGGGAGCACCGATTCTGTTCGTCAAGAAAAAGGATGGTTCACACCGGATGTGTATCGATTACCGGGAGCTGAACAAGGTGACGGTCAAGAACCGCTATCCGTTACCGAGGATCGATGATCTATTCGATCAGTTGCAAGGGGCATCTTGGTTTTCCAAGATTGATTTGAGATCAGGGTACCATCAGGTAAGAGTGCGGGATGAGGACGTCCAGAAGACAGCGTTTAGGACGCGGTATGGGCATTACGAGTTCGTGGTGATGCCTTTTGGGCTCACCAATGCTCCAGCAGTGTTCATGGACCTCATGAATAGGGTATGCAGGCCGATGCTGGATCGGTCTGTGATTGTATTTATCGACGATATTCTGGTGTATTCGCGGTCTAGAGAGCAGCATGAGGGGCATTTGAGGGAGGTTCTTGAGGTACTGAGGTCGGAGAAGCTTTATGCAAAATTCTCCAAATGTGACTTCTGGTTACGGGAGGTCCAATTTCTGGGGCACGTTGTAAATAAGGCAGGGATATTGGTTGATCCGGCCAAGGTGGAAGCAGTGATGAGTTGGGAGGCACCGAAGTCACCTTCTGAGATCAGGAGTTTCCTTGGGTTGGCGGGGTACTATCGGAGGTTTATTAGGGACTTATCCAAGATCGCGGTGCCGCTCACCAGATTGACCCGGAAGGGTGTTACATTTTCATGAGGACCCGAGCAGCAGACTTCCTTCGAGACACTTCGTCAGAGACTGTGCGAAGCCCCAGTATTAGCTCTCCCGGAAGGGATGGAGGACTTTGTCGTATATTGCGACGCATCGATTTCGGGGCTGGGTGCAGTGTTGATGCAGAGGGGCCATGTGATAGCCTATGCATCGAGGCAGCTGAAGCCTCACGAGGCGAGGTATCCCACGCATGACTTAGAGTTGGGGGCGGTAGTGTTCGCCCTCAAAATTTGGCGTCACTACATGTACGGGGTTCGTTGTACCATATACACGAACCATAAGAGTTTAAAGTATTTGATGGATCAACCCAACCTAAATATGCGTCAGAGGAGATGGTTAGATGTGGTTAAGGATTATGACTGTGAGATCCTGTACCACCCAGGCAAGGCTAACGTGGTAGCCGACGCATTGAGTCGTAGGACGGAGAGCACTCCATTGCGGGACGTATGTTTGAGATTGACAGTGATGACTCCGGTATTAGATGCTATTCGTGGGGCACAGGCCGAGGTCGTGAAATCTGGGATGCAGAAACAGGAGCGGGTCGTCGGGTTGATTTCAGAGTTCGTTATGGATGGACGGAGACTTCTGACGTTTCAGGGTCGGATCTGGGTACCATTCGTGGGCGGTACGCGTGTTACTTTGATGGAGGAGGCACACAGATCGAAATTCTCGATCCATCCCGGTGCTACGAAAATGTATTTGGATTTGAGAAAGGAGTACTGGTGGCCTTGCATGAAGAGAGACGTCGCCTGGTTCGTTGAGAGGTGTTTGACCTGCCGTAGGGTTAAGGCCGAGCACCAGAGACCGCACGGGAAGTTGCAACCCTTGGAGATTCCTGAGTGGAAGTGGGAACAGATCATGATGGATTTCATCACTAAATTGCCGAGAACTGCCAGGGGAGTCGATGCGATTTGCGTGATTGTGGATAGGCTAACAAAGAGTGCACACTTCCTTGCCATTAGCGAAAGTTCATCAGCAGAGAAGTTGGCAGAGTTATACGTGAGAGAGATAGTGTCTCGGCATGGGGTACCGATTTCGATTGTTTCAGATCGCGACGTACGTTTCACTTCCAGGTTCTGGAAGAAATTTCATGAGGAGTTGGGTACTAAACTGCATTTTAGTACCGCATACCATCCCCAGACCGACGGTCAGAGCGAGCGGACGATTCAAACATTGGAAGACATGCTTAGAGCGTGTGTGTTAGACTTCGGGGGTAGCTGGGATGCGCATCTGCCGTTGGCTGAGTTTTCCTACAACAACAGCCATCATTCGAGCATTGGTATGCCACCTTTTGAGTTGTTGTATGGTAGGAGGTGTCGGACTCCCATTTGCTGGGGAGAAGTGGGACAGAGAGTGATGGGCAGTACAGAGATCGTACTTCAAACGACCGAACAGATTCAACAGGTGAGGCAGAGGTTATTGACCGCCCAGAGCCGACAGAAGAGTTACGCGGACAGACACCGGTCCGAGCTCGAATTCCAGGTTGGCGACTTCGTTCTCCTAAAGGTTTCTCCTTGGAAAGGAGTGATTCGGTTCAGAAAGAGGGGCAAATTGGGGCCTCGGTTCATAGGACCATTTCGTGTAATTGCAAGGGTAGGTCGGGTAGCGTATCGGTTGGAGTTGCCAGCGGAGCTGAGTCAGATTCACAATACCTTTCACGTATCACAGTTGAGGAAGTGTATAGCCGATGAAGCGGCAGTGGTTCCGTTAGAAGATATTCAGGTGGATGCGAGCTTGAATTACGCCGAGAGACCAGTAGCTATCAGGGATCGGAAGATCAAGGTTCTACGGAACAAGGAGATACCTCTGGTGTTGGTTCAGTGGCAACATCGGAAGGGATCGGAGATGACTTGGGAGCCGGAGAGTGAAATGCGGGAGCAACATCCGGAGTTATTCGCAGAATGAGACTTCGAGGGCGAAGTCTAGTTCTAGTGGGGGATAGTTGTAACAGCCCGGAATTTCAGGTATTTCTTTAAATTATTTTTGGGGCATATTTAGGAGGGGACTCGGCGAGTTGGTGCCTGACTCGCCGAGTAGGACCACGGTCTCGGACACAGATTCGCGACTGGACTCGACGAGTCCATTAGGGACTCGGCGAGTCGACGCTGTTCAGCTGAAACCCTAGCCGTTTTGATTCTGGATCGTATATAATGCCTTTAGGGCCGTCATGTCTCGTCTTTTGGCCGATTGAAGATAACCAAAAAGTCTGTGGGCATCTGGAACAAGGGTGAAGGCTAGTGGAAGCTTGAAGAGGTTGTTAGGCAAGGAGAGGCAAGGTGGTGATCAAAGGAGGTTCAAGGGGGTCGAGCTCTGAAGGTTGGGGACACAGGGACACGTTTTCCAGGTAATCCTCGGATCATTTTCTGTAGTTTTGGCGTTGTATGTGAATCTAGGGTTTAGGAAACCCATTTAAGGATTTGATAGATTATAGTGTTGTTACAAGTGTTTAAACCCCTGTAATAGTATATGTGAAGGTCCAGGAAGTCCCATACCTATATATTGCGGAATCATGTGAGTTACAGGAGGCAGTTGAATTGACTGCATGGCGAGGACTCGCCGAGTCAAATGATCAGACTCGGCGAGTATCTTGAAGATTCACTAGGACTCGCCGAGTTGTTCTTCAGACTCGGCGAGTAGCTTGAAGATCTACTGGAACTCGTCGAGTCGTTCTTTAGACTCGGCGAGTGGAGTCGGGGTGTCTAGACTCGCCGAGTTGCCTTTGCACTCGACGAGTCCGGTCAAGTTGACCGTTGACCTGTATGTAATTTAGTAGGGTCAGTTGTCTTGTTTGATAAGATCATTAATAAAGGTATGTGGTATTATAGGGAGCCTGCAGATTAGCGGATCGAGTGCGAGTGGCTCGAAGGGTTTATAGCTTGCATACTACGAGGTGTGTCTTCTCACTATACTTCACCCGGAAGGGTTTGACTGCGTGACCGGAAGGTCGTATGTGTTATATTTATACTATGTCTAGAGAGGTAGATGCTTTATATGTGATGTATGCTTATACGGGCCGGAAGGCGAGACTTTATGTGATAGAAAGAACGGTATGATGTATGACTTATGTGTTATGTGTGATATGTTATATGTGTTATGTTTTATACTATTATGGGCCGGAAGGCAAAATACTATGGGCTGGAAGGCAATTTAATACGGGTTGGAAGGCGATATGTTATGGGCCGGAAGGCGATTATGTTACGGGCCGGAAGGCAATGTTATGTGGGCCGAAAGGTCCAGGCCGGAAGGCGTATGTGGGTAAGTCGTATACTGGGGAACTCACTAAGCATTTATGCTTACCAGTTGTGTTTATGTTTTTCAGGTACTAGTGATGACCGTGGGAAGGCGCCGGCGTGACACGTACACACTGCCATTGTTGAAGATCTTGGGGGATTCGTTATTTATATTTTTGCAATAAACTTGGAATAAATTCTTTTGTCGAATAATGAGATTTTATTTTAAATGAAAAATTTATTTGAAAATTTGAGCTGTTACACAATCCAATGTGCTTTGCTAGGGTTCCCTTGATATCTGCTAACCATGCTCAAAGCGAAGGCTACATCAAGGCGAGTACAAGTCATAGCGTACATGATTGAGCCAAATACGGAAGCGTATGGTACTCGGCTCATTTCTGCTATCTCAGCTTCGGTACTCGGACTTTGAGTCTTACTCAACTTGGCATTTCCTTGTATCGGTAATTCTCCCTTCTTTGAGTTTTCCATACTAAAAAGTTTTAGTACCTTCTCTAAGTAAGTATTCTGACTAAGTCCAATTAGTCTCTTACTTCTTTCTCTTACAATCCTTATTCCCAAAATGTAAGAAGCCTCTCCGAGGTCCTTCATAGCGAAACACTTCCCGAGCCAGGACTTAACCTCCTGCAGAGTCGGGATGTCGTTCCCTATGAGTAATATGTCATCGACATATAGAACGAGAAAGCTTACTATACTCCCACTGGCTTTGACATATACACAAGATTCGTCTTCGCTTCGTACAAATCCAAACTCTTTGACTTTCTCATCGAAGCAAAGATTCCATCTGCGAGACGCTTGCTTAAGTCCATAAATGGACTTCTCAAGCTTACACACTCTATTCGGATGCTTCGGATCCACAAACCCCTCTGGCTGAGCCATGTAAACATCCTCAGCCAACTTTCCGTTAAGGAAAGCGGTCTTGACATCCATTTGCCAAATCTCATAATCATGAAATGCGACAATTGCTAGCATCACTCTAATAGATTTAATCTTCGCAACTGGTGAGAAGGTCTCATCATAGTCAACTCCGGGAGTTTGAGTAAAGCCCTTCGCGACCAATCGTGCCTTATATGTGTGTACGTTCCCATCCACGTCGGTCTTCTTTTTGAAGATCCATTTGCACCCAACGGTCTTACGTTCGGGCACATAATCAACCAAATTCCAAACTTGCTTATCATACATGGATTGTATCTCGCTATCCATTGCCTCTTTCCATTTTGCAGACTCCGGGCCTGCCATGGCTTCCTTATAGCTATTAGGTTCATCAAGATTTACTAGTGTACCATCACTAATATACGTGTCCCCTTCGGTAGTAATATGAAAACCATAAAACTGGGCTTGAACTCTAAATCTATCGGAACGTCTGAGAGGTAAGGATTCGTCAATCGGTTCAACCGGAGTTTCCTCCTCGGGTTGAATGCCAGCGGTAGAGGTTCCTTCATCTATCGACTCTTGAATTTCTTCAAGTTCGATTTGCCTCCCACTGTCTCCTTGGCTTATGAGTTCTCGCTCTCGGAAAACTCCTCTCCTCGCAACAAAGACAACATTGTCTTTCGGTCTATAGAAGAGATATCCAAAGGATGTTTGCGGGTAGCCGATGAAAATACATCGCTCACTTCGAGGTTCAAGCTTGTCGTGAGTATCTCGTCTTATGAAAGCCTCGCAACCCCAAACCTTGATATGTGCCAACGAGGGAGCTTTCCCTGTCCACATCTCGTGAGGTGTTTTGGCAACCTTCTTAGTAGGGACTCGGTTAAGGATATGGGCGGCAGTCTCTAAGGCATACCCCCAAAAGAAGATAGGTAGTGAAGCACGACTCATCATAGAGCGAACCATATCCAATAAGGTTCGATTGCGCCTTTCTGCCACACCATTCAACTGCGGTGTCCTAGGAGGCGTCAATTGCGAAACTATTCCACACTCCTTGAGATAATCGTGGAATTCAAGACTTAGGTACTCTCCTCCTCGATCAGATCGAAGCATCTTGATTTTCCTACCCAATTGATTCTCCACTTCATTCTTGAACTCTTTGAACTTTTCAAAGGTATCTGACTTTTGCTTGATTAAGTAGATATACCCATATCTACTATAGTCATCGGTAAAAGTCACATAGAAGCGGTTCCCATCCTTCGTGGTTGATCTAAAGGGTCCACATACATCGGTATGTATTAGGTCCAATAGCCCCTCACCCCTTTCACAAGTACTCGTGAAGGGTGACTTAGTCATCTTTCCAAGTAAACAAGACTCGCATGTGTCATCTTCCCTAAGGTCGAATGACTCCAACACTCGATCCTTTTGGAGTTGGGCTATGCGTTTCTTGTTGACATGTCCAAGATGACAATGCCATAAGGATGCTTTATCCATACTAGTGGAAGAATCAATATTCAAAACATCATTTCCTAAGTTATCAACAATCATAACAGTTTCATATATTCCATTACATGGTATAGCTTCAAAGTAAAAGACACCATTTAGATAAACCAAAATAGAACCATTCTCATTATTAAAAGAAAATCTAAATCCTTGTCTATATAAACCATGAAATGAAATGATGTTTCTAGCCATTTCTGGCGAATAGCAACAATTTTTCAAATCTAAAACCAAACTATTCCTAAGAACTTTAGAATACACTCCAATCTTGGTCACAGGCGACGATCTTCTGTTCCCCATGATTAGATTGATCCTTCCTTGCTTTACATCCCTACTTCTTCTTAGTCCCTGCACATTAGAACAAATGTGATAACCACAACCGGTATCAAGAACCCAAGAAATAGCATGATTAGAATCGTTAGATTTGATTGTGTATATACCTGCGAAAGATGGCTTGATCTTTCCTTCTTTGATCGCTTGCAGGTAATCCGGGCAGCTTCTCTTCCAATGTCCTATCTTGTGGCAGTGGTGGCACTCTGCCTCCTTTGGGTTGGAGCAGGGCTTACCGGGATCAACTTTGGTCCCACTAGAAGAGGCACCATCTCGGGCTTTCACCTTACGATAATTATTCGATGAAGCTTTCCTCTTCTTTCCCTTCCCTTGACCAATAACCAAGATAGGAGCAGCGGACGGATTGGGAGTTGGTGCAACAGACTTGTCCTTGAAGTTGCTCTCAGCGACCCTCAAGAGACCTTGGAGTTTGCTTAGGGTGACCTCTTCTTTGTTCATGTGGTAGGTCATCCTAAATTGCTTGTACATCGGAGGCAAAGAGTGAAGCACCATGTTGATCGCCAAGTCTTCACCGAAGTCAACATTTAACTTGCGAAGGCGGTCGACATACCTTTGCATCTTTTGCAGGTGCACGGTAAGAGATTCTCCATGACCCATCTTAGCGGAGATCATGTTAGTGAAAATCTCATAACGCTCTTGTCTCGCGTTTTGGTGGTATCTCTCCAACAAGTTTGATGCATCTCGTATGGATACATGTCCTCGTAGGACTTTTGGAATTCGGAGTTCATGGTGGCGATCATGATGCAATGTACCTTCGTTGCATCTCGCTCATGAGTTTCAAAGGCGGTGATTTCTTCGGGAGTAGCAACTTTGGGGTTGATTTTCTCGAGATTCTCATCGAGGACATACTCTTTATCCTCATAGCGAGCAATGGTGCGAATGTATCTTATCCATTCGCTAAAGTTCGTTCCATCGAAGGTGACCTTTTGGCAAAGGCTCATCAACGTGAAAGAACTAGCAGCAACGTTGTTTGCGTTCGACATCTTCAATTAGAAAAGGACAAAGATAGATTAGAATAAGAATCCCTAATTATCACCCAATAAGAAAAATTAGGGCTAGGATCCAACAATAACATTTGCATACTAGAAAAGGGATGCCGTAATCTAACATGCAAATAAATTGAAGGTAAGTGAATGACGATTCACTAATTCTCCATTACAAAACTTAAACTACTAGTCCTAAGTGTTTTTGAGAATTCCTAGGTTCGGATGAGATTCATTAAACTATTCAATGGCATGTTTAAATCTCGATATGCCCCTCTTGTTTGTGACTGGGATGCCGAGGATCACAAAGCGGGTGTGAATTACCATGCAAATTCACATGGTGCCTTCATTGTAACGATCACCTATTCGATGTGCCGGTAAACCACACACGCTCCATCGAACTATGATAAACAATGAATCACCATTTGCCACCTTCGCTTAGAACCAATTAGTGTGCCGGTAAACCACACACGCTCCACTAACTTCTTAGCAAGGTGCAAAGTGTAATTTCATGGGATTGCATCAATTCACTTTTCCTAAAGTAACTAAGATTGGAAATTTTTTTAAAACGTGTAGTTACTTTGTATTTCTTATTATACTTTTAATGAGAAGATGAGGTTGCCCTATCCTACCCGTTCGGCTAACGACCCTCCACCAATCAAGCAAGCGGTGGGCGTGAGTGTACACCCATTAAGCGCCATTTTATAGGCCGCAACCTGATACCCACCTTATAGATCGGCTTCGTGAATGAGGCCTACTAACGTTAAGACTAGCATTTAGTTATACATATATATATATATATATATATATATATATATATATATATATATATATATATATATTATTCTAGTAATATCATATTAGTATGGGGTTGTATTTTAAAACTTTTCAAAATCTAGGGTTTGAAATTTAAGTTGTCTAAATTAAAACTTTTAATCACAAATATAAATTTCAAAACTTTAGGGTAGGTTTTAAACATTTAAAACATGGAGGATCTAATAACAAATAATTCCAATTAACAATTAATATCCTAATTATCTTTATTTGATTTAGCCAAGATTTCTTTTAAGATAATTATCAAAATAATTAATCATTTATCACATAAGGAAATTAAATATTTTATTAGATGATAAATATCTTTAATTAGATCAAGATAATAGTCATATATATCAAAAAATCGAATTAGGGTTGATCTAATATGATTAAGGTAAGTTTCCATAAGATAAACATGAAAAAATCCCGGTTTTGCCTAATCCAGACGCTCGGACTCGCCGAGTACAGGCCTACTCGCCGAGTCCACTTTGGAACTCGCCGAGTACATGACTCATAAACCCAAAATCGAATTTTGCAGGTTTGTTTCAGTTAATCAAGCAACAATTTAAAGAAAACTAAGCTAGGCTCTGATACCACTGATGGTTTTAGCCATAAGAACTTTCCTATGTGCGCATGCAAAACCCTAATGCTTGGATCTAGGCTTTCTAATTAAACATGCTTTGAATCCAAGACTTATAATGGCTAATTAGGTTAAATAACAACATTAAAACAGATCTAGAATCATACCTTTGAGTTCCTTGTTGATCTTGTTGTCTTGGAGCTTCTAGAGTCACAAATGTCACTCCTCTAATGGCTTACAAACACCAATAGCAAGCAAGATGATTTAGGAGAGAGGAGAGGGGAGGAATTCAGCCAGAGTATCTCTACTTTTGATGGTGTGTCGAATTCTTTCACCCCTATGGTCTATTTATACTTGTAGACTCCTTAAGGGTTACAACCTAAACCCTAATTGGATAATCTTCTCTTAAGGCTATCCAAATCCATTCCATAGATAACCCTATGGACGATTTTGGCTTATCCAAGCCCTAGAAATCGTCCATCCTATCTAGGATAAGGATTTATAGTCTAAAGTGTAACTATCAAACAATTGACAGTTTATACCCTCTTATTTAATTAATCTCTTTAAGTCACAAAATTAATTCCAATTAATCTATGACTTATATTAATCAAATAACCATATATTATTCCTTATAATATTTACTCTCTCTTAACAAATCATCCATCAAGTTGCTATGGTGAAGGCAACCCAAAAGGACCATGCACAACCGGATCAAATACTTGCATAATATAGTTGCAGCCTTAGACACTATTCCAACACCTATAACATTATATGTTTCTAATTAACACTTTATATCTCTAAGGTTGACTATCCATAAGAAGTCAATCACAGGTCAACTCTAGTCAACGGTCAACGGTCAACGGTCAACTCTGACTGGACTCGGCGAGTACCATTCTGACTCGGCGAGTCTACATGTTTTCACCAACCCTCTGAAATCCCCTTACTACACATCGAGTATTCCCCCCTTACTCGACTAGTTTCACCTGAATGAATCGTGAGGCCACCCCGACTCAACTCGCCGAGTCTCAAGGACAACTCGGCGAGTCCAAGTTTGACTCAGTCCACTCGTCATCCCTCTCCAACTCACCCTGACTCACTGAGTCTACCCATGACTCGATTGGACCACTCGCTGAGCAGTCCCAAGGCAATTTTCAAGCTACTCGCCGAGTCGGATGAACAGACTCGGCGAGTCCATGCCATGCAACCACTCCAACTCGCTTCTAAGGTCAGATCTGCTTCCAAAAACTATAGATCTGGCCTCCCTCGACTGATTCATCACGTAAAGCTCCTATCTTGGTGCTTATAACACACCCTATAGCTCATAAATGGAGTTTTTGACCTAAGGCATGAGGATTCCAATCCAAAGCCTCCATTGATTCTCAAAAAGCTTGGGTAAAGGGACACTCTGGACCTCTAAGGGTCCAGATCTATGGTTCCAACCTCATAAGGGACCAAGAGGACACTAAATCTTGCCATAAAAGGATTCAACAAACCCTAAATCTAGATAAACAACAACAAACAAGAAGGTAACTCGGATTTATTACCACAAAAGTGATGCTCTAGACTCCAAACCCACAGAAGTGGCTCCTCTTGCTTTCCCTTGGCTAGATCTTCTCCTTCCTTGCAACAATGGCACATCCAAGGTCAATAATGGCCTCCTACTTAACTCCAAATGCTCACACTCGATTAGGGTTTCACTCAAAGGCTGGTGAGCACAAATTACGGCCATTAGGCCCTTTAAATAAGTCTCAAACCCGAGAAATTAGGGTTTCATTACACAGCGTTGACTCGCCAAGTCCATATCCTAGACTCGTTGAGTCTAGGCGCGATCCCGCGTCTAGATCCGCGTTCCTACTCGGCGAGTCTGAGCTCTAACTCGCCGAGTCCCCCCACAAATCAACAAAATATAATAAACAAGATACCTGATAAAAATCCGGTTGTTACATTGTTGTTCTAATAGAACAAAACTCCTTCACTTTCATGATTTTTGAATTTTTACATTTAGATTCGTCTTTAGAACTACTAGATTCGGATTGTGAAGCTTCTAAAAAATTTGAAACACTTGACTCCCCCGCAACAAGAACATCTGGAGTCACGTTTTATTCAGAAACTTGAAGAACATCATTGTAACACCCCAAAATCAGGTAGGCCAAGAAGCAAAGAAAACCCTAAGTTAAAGGGTCAACTTGCCGAGTCCAGCGCGAAACTCGGCGAGTCCGAGCGGGATCCAGGTTCAGGAGTTAGTGACCGACCCGGCGAGTTGGCTATGGGGACTCAGCGAGTCTGGTCTAAGCGAGGAAAACCCTAAATCCCGGAGTTGGAGCCTATTTAAGCATCTCATTCTCTTCCCTAAGGTTCCTTTACTGCCTCTCTAACCCAGAACACTGAACCCTAAGCTCCATTGTTACTCTTTCAAGCTTCTAAGCCATTTTTGGGTGATTTGAAGGAAGAAGGAAGAAGGAAATCATTGAAGCTTCAAGGATTGGACTTAGATATAGAGCTTGTGGAACCTTTCAGAGTTATTGAAGGTACTAAGTCGTTTCCTTCATTTAGATCTTTTCTAGTTATGAGTTTTGGGGCTTTTAAGCCATGTTTATATATTCATATGAGTTAGAAGCCAGATCTGAGGTTGCTACTTTGGATCTTCGCTCATTTTGGCCTGGTGAAGCATAAAGTAATTGCCCTTGAGCTCATTATAGAGCCTCCTTGCCTTAAACCCTAGTTTATGGTGTGTTTAGCCTAGATCTCCTTCTCTACACATAAAGTTTGCACCTTTACGTGAGGAATAGGCTTGGGAAGGGCAGATCTACAGTTTGGAGTCCATGCATGACTCAAAAGTCCTCTGCATGTATGAAGATCTTAATGGACTCGGTGATTCCTTTGAGTGGACTCGGCGAGTAGCATGAAGTTGGGCAGGAACTCAGCGAGTTGGAAGAACAACTCGCGAGTCTGTTGAAGATTGCCTTGGACTCGACGAGTCAAGTTGCAAAACCCCAAACCCTTTCGAGTTAAGACTCGGATTAGTGAGTTGGACAGGTCAGGACTCAGAAATCGGTGAACGCGGCGAGTCAGCAGGCAGACTCGACGAGTAAGGTTGATCTGGAAGGTTTACTTGACTGTGACCAGAGTTGACTTAGTTGACTTTTGGGGGATAGTTAGACTAAGTGTTGCATTGATATTGGTAGCTCGGGGAGCTAGTGGAGTAGGAGTTCAAAGAGTTATCGGGCAACAGCTAGAGGGGTTATCAGCAAGTTCAGCAAGTGTAGGTGAGTTTCCCTTTGTGTGAATGGGTCTAAGGCCACAATGCTGGCCCATGTAGATACGAGAAGGAAGACCCAGGGGTTAGCCCTAGGCACAGTATGCTAGTATGATATTCAGGATGAGGTCTAATGATAGCAGGCGGGTGCCCAAGGAATGGTTTATATGATAGTTTATACTTGTTGTCTGTGTGATACATGTATGTGCCTAGTAGGGAGGTGAGTGTGGACAAGGTCCCGTATCTCACCAATAGGAGAGTGTGGATGGTGTTCCACATCTCATTAGCAGCAGAACAGGTGTGAGGCCCAAGTTAGGGAAAGAGTGAGTGTAGGCTGGGCCCGTATCTCACTATTAGTAAGGGCGTGGATGGGGTTCCAGGACTCATCAGTAGCAGGACAAGGGCGAGGCCCAAGATAGGCGAGGCCTCAGGACAAGATTTGTTAGTATATGTTAGCTTATGTGTTGTTATAAGCTTATGTGCTATTATATGTTAGCGGTCGGGTCCTAGTGACAGGCGAGGCCTATGTTAAACAGATTTGTATCCGAGCGGGGCTCGAAGCCAGGCGGGGCCTGGAGTACCGGGGCCGTTGTATCGGGCGAGGCCCAAGATAGCGGGCGTGGTCCAGCATGTGCAGTATGTGGTTATGCATGGTATGTGGTAGGGTGGGGAACTCACTAAGCTTCGTGCTTACGATTTATAGTTTTGGTTTCAGGTACTTCCGGTAGCAGAGGGAAGCGCTCGGGGTGATCGCATGGCACACACCATAGATTAGACAGTCTGTGAATGTATTACTCTGATAACGAACATGTGTTTTGGAAATTAATAGTCTGTTTATGTTTTGAAATGATGATTTTGCTTTATGTAATGTTTTATTAAAATAATCTTTAGTCTTGAACTTTGGGTCATTACAAGTTGGTATCAGAGCCTTGGTTTGAGGGATTCAGACATGCTCTCGGGTGTGTCTGAACTCAAACTGAGGAATTGGTATGAAGGTTCTCAAAATGAAAAGTCATATTGTAAAAAGAAAGTTTTGAGTAAGAAAACAGTTTTAGAAAAGCAAAAAGAATTCAGAAGGAAAAGAATTTTGCTAAGAGAAAAGGGTGTGGTGCATGCAATCAACCGAGCTCAAGTAAGTACCCAAAAATACTACAAGTTTATGTTATGATTATCAATTAATAGAACAGCATGCTAGATTAGGACTAAGGATCTAGGGAGGATGCCTTATGTGCCTATTATGTGTGCTTTGAGATGCATGATTGTGCTGATTAGATAGTAGTAGGATAGCCTGCTTAGGTTATGCCTGAGATTATGAGTTTGTGATGCATGATAGTACAAATTCTTGGTATGATATTATGATTTCTTGAATATGTTATGGTTCGATTTTTCCCCTTGTTTGAATGATGCTTGCTTTGTGCATTGTGGGATTCCAAGTGATGGGAGTTAGTCATTTGGTGGATACGTCATGTCACATGTGATCAGGGTTGAATAATCTCAGAGTGCTGGATTTGGCCCTATTGCGCAGCTCTTGTTTGAGTCCAACCGTTGTAGGGACGAGTCTTTTACTCGAAGGATTATCTAAGCCTCGTCACATGTGATGGTATCTAGGTAATGGCTAATTGGCATCACAAGGAATCCTTCAGCAGCTGAGGATTGGTTTGGTTTGAGTCAGAGGTTTCCCTAGGGAAAGCCTAGGATGAGGTAGTGCTGGGAGCAGTAGTAGTAGAAAAAGGACATGGTGGAGTCGAGGCAGTTCTTGAGGAAAGTACGGATAGATGTGGAAGGTAGTATGGACCCGTACTACTAAAAGCAGAGGATCCGTACTCGATTCGGGAAAGGCCGAGACAAGACCCGGAACTTGGTAGTGCGTGTGTTTGGTCTCGCAGCAGTGATAAGTATTATGATAGTGGTTGAGTAGTATTTTCAGCATGGTGACGTTGCGAGAGAGACCAGTGGGCGGATCAGGCGCCGGAGAGGGATCAGGCTTGGGTTCAGGAGCCGAGCAGCTCGAAGAGCAAATGAGGGAGTTGATATCAGCTGAGGTTACGCGCAACATACTAGACCAGTCTCCTATGATCTTTGGTACGGTCAAGGAGGGTATATTGGAGATTTTGGATGAGAGGCTAGGAGCCTTCCGTACCGATATGATGGCTTTGATGGGAGCACGTACTTTGACATTTCGAGAGTTCAGGGTTTGCGGGGCACCTGATTATCATGGGGCTAGGGACCCCATCGCTATCAGCAGATGGTTGGCTGATGTTGCCAATGCATTCCGTACGAGCCGGTGTCCCGAGGGGGACAAGGTCAGACTCGCTTCCTGTCTTCAGAAGGACAGAGTGAGGGATTGGTGGGAGGAGATTGGTCATGCTTTGGGTGATGATGCCACATTGGACGCGATGACATGGGGTGATTCTTCAGACAGGTTCAGGGCGGAGTTTTCGCCAATTATTGAGGTGCAGCAGTTGGCACGGGAGTTTCAGGATTTGACGCAGACCACTGAGATTGTGGCAGAGATCACCGCCAAGTTCAGGGAGAGAGCCCTTCTTGTTCCGCGGTATCTTGCAGATGAGGAGATGAAGAAGGCCCGATACCATGAGATGTTGAGGGATGACATCAGGCAGTTGGTGAGCAGGTCCAGCTGAAAATGTTGGAGGATATGATCGTGCGAGCTAGAGAAAGGGAGATTGATTTGGAGAAGATCCGGAAGAGGAAGCCGGATGAGATTCAGACAGTTTCGGGTTCGGGAAAAAGGCCCAAGGGATCGGATTCGAGATCGAGGGATTATCAGGACCATAGCAGGTGTGGGAAGTGTGGCAGGGCGCACGGGGGCGCATGCAAGAGTGGTAGTGGTGGTGAGTCTGGCTGCTTCAAGTGTGGTCGGACTAGTCATTTTAGCAGGGATTGTACTGCTACCACCACACATGGATCCGATTTGATATGTTTTCACTACAACCAACGGGGCCACAAGAAGGCCCAGTGCCCCAGTTTGTTTTCGGCAGGACGGCTGATGGAACCTGCCCCCTGTAACTTTGAGGATCACAGACGGACATCAGGGCCACGCGGAGGTGCCTGCGGTAGGAGGCAGAGCTTTTCAGATGACTACCCTGGAGACACGAGCAACGCCGGATGTTGTAGGTATGCAACTTCCGTTTTCAGTTCTTTTATTTGTGCATGATTATATTATTATGGTTATGCATCATTATCAGTATGAGTATTTTACTTTGTGCGGCTTGATTGTGATCGAGTTATATGCCATCTGCATACCTTGGATATTTGAATGGTAGTTAGGGTATGTGCTCTATTGGAGAAAGTTACCTAGGATGCAGTAACTGTAGCATGACTGGGAGGGACTTGGTATGTATCGCTAGTTTGGAGCTGTATAGTTTCAGAAATGGATTGGTTAGATTCCTAGATATGGTAAGCTTGGGGTTCCTCAGTAGATCGATTATGGAATGGTAGCAAGGATTGGGATTTCTTTTCGAGCATTGAGCAGCAAGGTGTAAGCGGGATCAAAGTCGGGAAGAATTCTCTGAGTGTACCAGTAAGCGATCTCTGAGAAGGAAAAGAAGTAGTACAACGTTCGATGGATTAAAGAGTTCAAGGTTGGGAGTTTGAGAAACTCCCCATCAGTTAGTGCATGAATTGGTGATGGTCAGTACGTGTTTGAGAATTTAGGTTGAAGGATTTCCTGTAGGACTCAAGTGAATCGGAAGGAGGATCTTGAGAACTGATAGCATGGGATGTTTTCGTGTTAGTAGTCAGTGGCAAAGGCAGCATGTAGAACATGGTAGAGCGGCGGGAGAGCCGTAGCTTCCTCCAGCAGCGGTCAGTGGTGGAAGGTGATGTAAGACTACGGGGCAGCCGTAGCATTCACCGGCATTCAGAGATGGAAGGTGATGTAAAACTGCGGGTAAGCCGTATCATTCCATAGTAGCTTCGCTAGCGAACTTGGGGCGAGGCCACTATCTCCTAGTGATTAGATAGGGAGCAGGAATGGGTAGTGGATGAGAATAGTAGGGAGTTTATTTTATCGCCCTAGAGAGGTGAGACCTTGGGAGAGACCGCTCCAGGACGTAGTTGGGTGAGACCCATGGGCGAGGTGTGACATCCCCAAAATCTCGGCCAGAAAAGACCGATTTTCATTTATGCTTTTAAAATAAATTCAGAGTAAATCCTTTTGATTTGAAAGAGTTGCGGAATTTGTTCCCAAAAACAAAACATGATAAAACAATGTTTACCAAAGCATTTTATAAAAGAAATGTATTTTTCATTATATAATCAAAACTCGGGGTGTCATGTTCCGATATAGACCAACAAGCATAAACGATAACATTACAAGTCATTCAACAAATATTTACATATACAGACTTGTAAACAAAACAACTTGATGGTTCATCCATCTTACGCCCTTGCGCCACTTCCTGTAATACAAATAAAACTGAGTGGGTCAGGCTTGGGAGCCTGGTGAGCATATAGGGTTTTCAACCCACAATAAATAATTAAATTAATTATCAACCAACAATAACCCAGTTACCCATTCCCGTTATTCTCACTTTATGTCCCTAAAATAACTAACACAAGGGACCTAATTTAAGAATATTTTCATCGGGGTGACAACACATGCTGCGGAGTTTCCTCAGCAATATAAGTCAAATAAGGCAACCATGAGGGGGATGGAATACAGCGAATGAACACCCAAGTTCATTAACACCTACAGGTTATGAGCCTGCTAGCGTTCCACTGGACTGTCTAGAAAAGTCCGTGGTCGTCATCTAAATTCCACTAGATGACTGGATCAAAACAACAACGAGGCCTCTCATCTGTTTATTACACACCAACTATCTACCCATGTTCTACCCAACATATTAGTAGATAAAAACATACATTTTTATACATATTTTCAAAACCTGTATAGCATGCTTGATCAATACATTTTCCATATAACAGATGAGGCACACACACATAACACGTATTTCATATAGAAATAATCATATCTATAAGATAGAAGAAGGTGAATATACATTCACACACATAACAACAAAATATACACATAACACGTATCTCGTATAAAATACTTTATAGTTATACGTTAGGAGAAAGTAACAACGCCTTCACACGTATAAACGACGATAAACTTAATACACTCAAACCATACTTGTATTATTATTGCGTTTATGAAAGGTAGTATACACTCACTTGATCAGAAGATGATCGGACAGCACTACGACTCACAAAAGTAATAATCCTCCGCAGATCTGGAAGATCTCTACGAAAATCGAACTTCTCGCGGGCAGAGCTTCGGCTCGGAAACCGCACTTCTCGGGATCTTCGGGATCTTGGGACTCGCTTCGGGACTCGGGAATATTACCGGGGCTTCGGGGTATTTCTGGCACGCAAAACGATGCAAAACGGGAGAGAGAAGAGAAGAAATGAACAAAACTTTCGGCTGCCCTCGCAAGCCTTTTATAGGGGCTGGATCTGCGATTTACGCGGGGCGTAATTTATGTACGTGGGGCGTAACGGGGATAAGGCCGGTGACTCCCCTCCCCATGGATAATATCAGCGAATTTTTATTTAAATTAAATACCGAATTTATTAAATAAACTTCAAAAATTCATATCTTCCTCATACGAACTCCGTTTTCGACTCTCTTTATATCCATGCGTAGGTGAGACTACGATCTACAACTTTCGTTTAGACTCTGTCGACTAATTTTGAATTTATTTTTTATTATTTATTTTTAGTAGGCCGGGACAGGAAAACTCCGTTATAAAATCATAACTTCTTCATCCGACGTCCGTTTTCGCCTATCTTTTTATCGTTTTACTACAATTAATGAGATCTTCAATTCTCATTTAGATTGTTTTGGCTAAAAACCGCTCGGTCTCAAATCGAGCATTCGGGCTGCATACTGCTAAGTCGAAACTTCAAAAAATCATAACTTCCTCATACGAAGTCAGATTTGGGCGTTCTTTTTATGCACGCTCATGGTTTGACGTACTCTACGACTTTCATTTAGATTGCTAAGGCTAAATATCGTTCTAACATAAATTCACTTTTTACGTGGCGTTGTGTCGTGCCGGTTCTGTCGCGAAACTTCGACAGGTCATAACTTCCTCGTTATAACTCGGATTTCGGCATTCTTTATATCTTCGGAAACCTTGTTTCAACTACTACAACATTATCTAAAGATATCAAGTTTATTTTACACTTAAATTTTGACGCTTATTTTTATTCTTAATTAGTGAAACCACATAATTAAGCAATTAAGCACAAAACACATAATACTCAAATAATACAATCTTATTATTTCAAAACGGGTTACAAAGGTTAACCTAGACCATTACATTGCTAAAAATGGCAAGCCTGGAAACACAGGCGTTACAATTCTCTCCACCTTAGAATGATTCCATCCCCGGAATCACACATCAACAAACAAATGCGGATAGCGACTCAACATGTCACTCTCCGTCTCCTAGGTGAGATTCGGCCCATTCGTGTGTTTCCATCGGACAAGCACTAACTCGACCATCTTGTGTCGCAACTTCTTAGTCTTTCGGTCAACAATTGCCTCTGGTTCTTCAATCAACCTTTTGTTCTCATCGATTCTCAACTCAGAAATTGGAATTATATCGGGAACTTCTCCCGTGAACTTCCTCAAATAACACACATGAAAAGTGTTGTGAATTCCATTCAGTTCTTCAGGTAATTCGAGCTTGTAAGCTTGGTTCCCAATCCTCTGAAGAACTTTAAACGGTCCAATAAACCTTGGACTCAACTTTCCCCTTTTACCAAATCTTATAAGTCCCTTCCACGGCGAGACTTTAAGAAAAACCGAATCTCCAACCTCAAAAGTCATCGGTCGTCGCTTCTTGTCAGCATAGCTCTTTTGACGATCCTGAGCTGCTAAAATTCTTTCCCTAATTATTTTCAACTTTTCAGCAGTTTGATGAACCATCTCCGGTCCCATAAACTGCGTTTCCCCAGCCTCAAGCCAACAAGACGGTGTACGACACTTTTAAACATACAAAGCTTGGTAAGGTGCCATCTTAATGCTCGAGTGAAAACTATTGTTATAGGAAAATTCTACCAACGGTAAATGTTCATCCCAATTACCTAGGAATTCCAAGGTACATGCTCTCAGCATATCTTCAAGTGTTTGTATCGTTCTTTCACTCTGACCATCAGTCTACGGATGGTAAGCTGTACTTAAACATAACTTGGTACCCATTTCCTCTTGTAGAATTTTCCAAAACCTTGAGGTGAAACAACTATCACGATCCGACACAATTGTTAGCGGAACACCGTGAAGTCTCACAATTTCCTTCACATAAGAATTCGCAAGCTTTTCCATAGACCATTTCTCCCTGTCTGCTATGAAATGCGCACTCTTAGTGAATCGATCAACGACCACCCAAATCATGTCGTGACCATTCTTTGTTCTGGGTAGTTTAGTGACAAAATCCATAGCAATGTCTTCCCACTTACCCATAGGCACAGGTAAAGGTTCTAAACTCCTGTACGGTTTCTGATGTTGTGTCTTGACTCTCGCACAAGTCACACACTCAGCCACATACTTTGCAACATCAAGCTTCATCGTCGGCCACCAGTAGTAGGGTTTCAAGTCCCTATACATTTTAGTGCTACCGGGATGAATCGAGTACATGGTCTTGTGAGCTTCTTCCATCAGAAGATCTCTAATTCCTCCTGACTTAGGTACCTAAATACGATCTTGGAATACCTTCAGTCCATGACCGTTTGTACCAAACACCAACGTTTTACCCAAACGTTCCTCCTTTCTGTCATTTTTCTCAGAAGCTTCCTCTTGAGCTTTCTTTATACTTTCCACAATGGTCGAGACAACTTCAATTCTCAAAGCTCTTGGCCTTTTCCTTTCAAGATTGACTTTCCGACTAAGAGCATCAGCAACAACATTAGCCTTACCGGGGTGGTAAAGTATCTCGCAGTCGTAGTCCTTGAGTAATTCCAGCCAGCGTCGTTGTCTCATATTCAATTCCTTCTGATTAAAGAGATATTGGAGACTCTTATGATCAGTGAAAAGTTTGCACTTAGTGCCATAGAGGTAATGCCTCCATATCTTCAGAGCGAAAACTACCGCTGCCAACTCCAAATCATGACTCGGGTAGTTCTTTTCATGCTCTTTCAACTGTCGAGAGGCATATGCTATCACCTTTTCTCTTTGGGTCAAAACACAACCCAATCCAACCCCAGATGCATCGCTATAAACGGTGAAGTCTTCAACTCCATCGGGTAGAGAAAGTATTGGTGCCTCGCATAGCTTCTTCTTTAACTTCTCAAATGCTTCTTTATGCTTATCACTCCAAGCATAAGTAGCTCCCTTGTGGGTCAAAGCTGTCAATGGAGTAGCGATCGAAGAAAAGCCTTGGATAAACCTTCGGTAATATCCGGCTAATCCTAAAAAGCTTCGGATCTCCGTGGGACTTTTCGGTTGTTCCCACTTCATTACAGCTTCAATCTTTGCTGGATCAACCATTATCCCTTCTTGGTTGACCACGCGACCCAAGAATTGGACTTCACGAATCCAAAAATCACATTTGGAGAACTTGGCATACAACTTCTCCTTCTTCAAGACTTCTAACACTTCTCGCAAGTGTCTGCCATGCTCCTCCTGTCTTTTTGATTAAATCAGAATGTCGTCTATGAACACTATCACGGATTTATCAAGGAACAGATTACAAACCCTATTCATTAAATCCATGAATGCTGCCGGAGCATTGGTTAGTCCAAACGACATAACCAAGAACTCGTAGTGTCCATATCTAGTTCTGAATGCAGTCTTCTCTATATCCTGCTCTCTTACTTTCAGCTGATGATATCCTGACCTTAGATCGATCTTCGAGAAATAGCTCGAACCTTGCAATTGATCAAATAGGTCATCAATCCTCGGCAACGAATATCTATTCTTTCTTGTTGCCTTGTTCAGCTCTCTGTAATCAATGCACATTCTCATACTTCCATCTTTCTTCTTCACGAATAACACCGGAGCTCCCCAGGGTGATGAACTAGGTCTAATGAAACCTTTGTCCAACAACTCTTGAAGTTGCATCATCAGCTCCTTCATCTCCGTTGGTGCTAATCGATAAGGTGCTTTTGCTATTGGCGTGGTTCCTGGTAACAAGTCTATTCTGAACTCTACTTGTCTATCAGGTGGTAATCCAGGAAGATCTTCGGGAAATACTTCCGGATAATCACACACCACAGGAATACTCTGCATCACCTTCTTCTCCTTCTTAGCATCAATCACGAATGCTAAGTATGATGTACATCCCTTGGTCAAACACTTTCTGGCTTTCATTAGGGAAATGATTCCAGAATTCACTCAGCGTTTGTCCCCATACACCATAAATGAATCTTTTCCAGGCGGGTTTACTTTAACTATCTTCTTCTTGCATAAAATTTCGGCATCATTGGCGCTGAGCCAATCCATTCCCAACACGATGTCGAAACCATTAAGTTCGATAGGCAATAATTCCTCGCGGAACTTATTCCCATTCAAGTCGATTAAGATGTTTTTCATACGATGGCTAATAGGTACAAACTTGCCACTAGCAACTTTGACTAATAAAGCATTATCTAGTCTATCAACAGGCAAAGCTAGTTTTCTACCAAATTCATGCGATATAAAGGAGTAGTTGGCTCCATAATCAAATAAAATTTGGGCAGGAAAATTGTTAACGAGAAAGGTACCTGAAGCGACATCAGCTTCATCCTTAGCAGCTTCCAGTGTCATCTGGAATGCTCTCGCCTTCGGCTTTGGTGGAATGTTGGGCTTAGCTGCCTCCTTCTTCTTCGGATAGTCTTTCAAAATATGCCCCTCTTCATTACAACCAAAACGCATCCTTTTGTTGTTCGGACACTCATTGGCAAAATGTCCAACCTTTCCACACTTGTAGCAGGTCACATCCTCGCTACATTTCCCAAAGTGCTTTTTCTTACACTTTTCACACCACTTCGCTTCTCCTCCTTTTCCCCCACCAAACCTTTTCGAATCAGATTTCGAAAATTTACTTTTCTTACCGGAACCAGATGTTCCGTCAAACTTCCTCTTCTCACCAACCTCAACCTTGTTGGTGGTTCTCCCCTTGATCATGTTCTCAACAGACTTGGCAGCCCAGATAGCTGCCTCTAAAGTATGTGCCTGACGTACTGGCACCTCATACTCCCATGGAAGTCCCTTCGCATACCGGTCCACCTTAGTCAGCTTGTCTGGAAAGATACGCAAGGCAAACTCCATCTTATCGGTGAAGTTATTGGTGTATTCATCAACTGACATACTGCCTTTAGTTAATGTCAGGAACTTGTTCTCCAACTCCAACAGATTTTGAGCTGAGCAGAACTTGCGCTTAAACTGCACCAAGAACTCTGCCCATGACAATTGCAGTGGCTCATTAGGGCTCAAAGTCTTCCCTAGAGTGTTCCACCAACGAACGGCTCCACCTCGGAATTGACGCACGGCATAGATAGTTTGCAACTTACCTCTACAGCCACACGTCATGAAGGCTAGCTCCATTTCGGAGATCCAATCCATAACCCCAATCGGATCCTCCTTTCCATTGAAGGTCGATGGTTTGCAAGTCAAAAAGTCCTTGTACTTGCAACCCATTCCATCATTCCTTCCATCGCGGTTATCTTGCCTAACTATCGATGGGTTGGCTTGACCAACAGACCCACTAAAGTTTCCACCTTCCGAGTGCCCTTCATTTAATTCAGGCTCTTCCACACGAATCGACAGTTCTTCACGATTTTGTTGAAGCAACCGTCTAGTTTCATCCATCTGACGATCCAACATCGTCTGAATCATCAATTGCACATCAGCCATGGTTATTGGCTCAGGTGCTGCTACTACAACTGGTCTTTGTTCAATCACTGGTGGTTGATTCCTGTTTTCATCAGCATTTCCAACTCCACTTCTTGTTCTCACCATTTTTGATCTACACACCGAATAAGGTGAAATTAGATCCTTATTCACGATAGATATTCAAATCATCCTTATCACTCCGAAACGTTTACATATACAGACTTGTAAACAAAACAACTTGATGGTTCATCCATCTTACGCCCTTGCGCCACTTCCTGTAATACAAATAAAACTGAGTGGGTCAGGCTTGGGAGCCTGGTGAGCATATAGGGTTTTCAACCCACAATAAATAATTAAATTAATTATCAACCAACAATAACCCAGTTACCCATTCCCGTTATTCTCACTTTATGTCCCTAAAATAACTAACACAAGGGATCTAATTTAAGAATATTTTCATCGGGGTGACAACACATGCTGCGGGGTTTCCTCAGCAATATAAGTCAAATAAGGCAACCATGAGGGGGATGGAATAAAGCGAATGAACACCCAAGTTCATTAACACCTACAGGTTATGAGCCTGCTAGCGTTCCACTGGACTGTCTAGAAAAGTCTGTGGTCGTCATCTAAATTCCGCTAGATGACTGGATCAAAACAACAACGAGGCCTCTCATCTGTTTATTACACACCAACTATCTACCCATGTTCTACCCAACATATTAGTAGATAAAAACATACATTTTTATACATATTTTCAAAACCTGTATAGCATGCTTGATCAATACATTTTCCATATAACAGATGAGGCACACACACATAACACGTATTTCATATAAAAATAATCATATCTGTAAGATAGAAGAAGGTGAATATACATTCACACACATAACAACAAAATATACACATAACACGTATCTAGTATAAAATACTTTATAGTTATACGTTAGGAGAAAGTAACAACGCCTTCGCACGTATAAACGACGATAAACTTAATACACTCAAACCATACTTGTATGATTATTGCGTTTATGAAAGGTAGTATACACTCACTTGATCAGAAGATGAGCGGACAGCACTACGACTCACAAAAGTAATAATCCTCCGCAGATCTGGAAGATCTCTACGAAAATCGAACTTCTCGCAGGCAGAGCTTCGGCTCGGAAACCGCACTTCTCGGGATCTTCGGGATCTTGGAACTCGCTTCGGGACTCAGGAATATTACCGGGGCTTCGGGGTATTTCTGGCACGCAAAACGATGCAAAACGGGAGAGAGAAGAGAAGAAATGAACAAAACTTTCGGCTGCCCTCGCAAGCCTTTTATAGGGGCTGGATCTGCGATTTACGCGGGGCGTAATTTATGTACGCGGGGCGTAACGGGGATAAAGCCGGTGACTCCCCTCCCCATGGATAATATCAGCGAATTTTTATTTAAATTAAATACCGAATTTATTAAATAAACTTCAAAAATTCATATCTTCCTCATACGAACTCCGTTTTCGACGCTCTTTATATCCACGCGTAGGTGAGACTACGATCTACAACTTTCGTTTAGACTCCGTCGGCTAATTTTGAATTTATTTTTTATTATTTATTTTTAGTAGGCCGGGACAGGAAAACTCCGTTATAAAATCATAACTTCTTCATCCGACGTCCGTTTTCGCCTATCTTTTTATCGTTTTACTACAATTAATGAGATCTTCAATTATCATTTAGATTGTTTCGGCTAAAAACTGCTCGGTCTCAAATCGAGCATTCGGGCTGCATACTGCTAAGTCGAGCATTCGGGCGTTCTTTTTATGCACGCTCATGGTTTGACGTACTCTACGACTTTCATTTAGATTGCTAAGGCTAAATATCGCTCTAACATAAATTCACTTTTTACGTCGCGTTGTGTCGTGCCGGTTCTGTCGCGAAACTTCGACAGGTCATTACTTCCTCGTTATAACTCGGATTTCGGCATTCTTTATATCTTCGGAAACCTTGTTTCAACTACTACAACATTATCTAAAGATATCAAGTTTATTTTACACTTAAATTTTGACGCTTATTTTTATTCTTAATTAGTCAAACCAGATAATTAAGCAATTAAGCACAAAACACATAATACTCAAATAATACAATCTTATTATTTCAAAACGGGTTACAAAGGTTAACCTAGACCATTACATTGCTAAAAATGGCAAGCTTGGAAACACAGGCGTTACACGAGGCCCATATGAGAGTAGAAGTATAGGTAAGACCTGAGAGCAGGGTTGCTCAGTAGTATGGTTGGATGAGACCTGTGGGTAAGGCCCGTGCGAGAGTGGTTAGACAAGTGAGACTAGAAGGACAGAGGTGGGTGAGACCCGTGGGCGAGGCCCGTGAGTTTTAGTAGCACAGGTGAGACTCGGTAGGGACTGTAGTGTCGGAGAGGGGATCGAGGATCCCAGGATCGTAGTGCCTAAATGACAGAATAGATTGAGCAGTTGTAGGTAGTCGTAGTGTCTTTGAAAGTCTCTGGGAGCGACTAGGAGTTGTGTAACATCCGGAAATTTCAGGTATTATATTTATTCTTTTTATTTTGAGTTTTGAGGAAGAGCTCGGTGAGTTGGTGCATAGACTCGCTGAGTAGAGACGCGATTTCTCATCTGGATTAATGACCAGACTCGACGAGTCGCATTGGTGGACTCGGCGAGTCAGCGCTTTTTAATGAAACCCTAATTTCTCGGGTTTGGGGCCTATTTAAAGGGCCTTATGGATGTCATTTGTGCTCACCAGCCCCCAGAGCGAAACCGTAGTGCACTTGAGCGTTTGGAGTGAGAAAAGGAGCCATTATCAACCTTGGAGGTGTTGTCTAGCAAGGGAAAGGAAGTTTTAGCCAAGAGGAAGCAAGAGGAACAACTTTCTGAAGATTTGAGGTCCAGAACATCACATTTGAGGTACCATTTTCGAACCCTTTCTGTTGAGGTGATGTTCATGTTGATTTATGGTTTATTGAGCCCTTTTGTGGCTAGATCTAGTGCCCATTTGGTCCCTTAAGCGAGTTAGGTTTTGGATCTGGACCCTTGGAGGTCCAGAGTATCCCTTTGTCCAAGCTTTTTATGAATCCATGGAGGTTTTGGTTTGGGATCTTTGTGTTTGAGGTCAAAACACCATTTATGAGTCATTAGGTGTGACATGAGTGCTAAGACATGAACTTTACGTGATAAATAAGCTTGGAAGGACTGGATCTATGAGTTAGTGGAACAGATCTGACCTCAGAAGGTCGTTTGGGGTTGTGCATGGAATGCACTCGCCGACTCCATTGGCAGACTCAACGAGTTGGTGCGGGTTGTTCACAGATTTCGAACCAGGGGTTGAGTAACCGAGTTGGGTGAATGACTCGGTGAGTCGGAAGGGACTCAGAGGAAATGGGGTCCTCGTAGGGACTCGGCGAGTCGACGCCAGACTCGGCGAGTTGGGGTTGACCATTGACCATTGACCAGAGTTGACCGGTGTTGACTTGATAGAGTTAGTCAACCTTAATTAGGAAGTGTTAATTAGAGATGTATTGTGTTATAGGAGGACTATAGCTCGGGAGATCGAGCACTAGTGATTTCAAGGATTTACGACTTACTGAGATATGCGAGGTGAGTCTTCTCACTATACTTTACCTTGAGTAGGTAAATAGAGTTATGTGATACAGTGCTTTATATATATTGTTTGTTGTACTGCATTCTTCTATGTGATTTATGTTGTGCATGCTTGCAGAGTTAGAACCTGAGGGTTCACAGAGTTTGGGTGCACGGACCCACAAAGTTATAGCCTCGAGTGGCTAATATGTGTTATATGTGATATTTTGGGGAACTCACTAAGCTTTGTGCTTACAGTGTTTTGTGTTATGTGTTTCAGGTACTAGTGAGGACCGCGGGAAGGCGCCGGCTTGATCATTACACACACGGGATTTTTATGATACGAGATCTTGGGATATTGTTATATGTTATACACTGAGTTTCAAACAATGATGTTTTTATGATTTACAAATGAATTATGTTTTTATAAATGCGAAAAATTGTTTTGGTAATTTACGGTGTTACAAGTTGCATTAGGGTTAGCGACCGGTGGGAGTTGGTAATCCAGATATTGATAGATTGGTAGGGACCAGGGTGATCTCAGTTCATCCGGAAGGCAGATAAGGAATAGCAGAAATTTTTAGTCAGTAGCAGTGCTGGTAAGCAGTCCAAGGCGGAATTCAGTTAGTGGATCGTAGGGTGCTCAACACCAAAGTATAGTAGAAAGAAATGCCCAGTGGATACTGGTGATAATGACCTGTAATGGAGGTAGAGGTAGGAATGGATTTGGTGAAGGAGAGGACCTTCACAGTGACAAAGGAAATGGAGATCTTGGAGTTGTACCTGCCATAAAGGAGCCCATGGAGATTTTCCAGTGATAATGAAGGAGCGGTTGCCTTGACCAAGGAACCGAGAGATCATGGTAGATCACGACATATCGACAGAAAATATCACTTCATTAGACATCGTGTAGTAGAAGGACAACTCATAGTGAAGAGAATATCATCGGAAGATAACCCAGCATATCCACTTACGAAGGGACTGAGTAGGGTAAGCATTTGCAGCACGCTAGGAGTATTGGGCTGAAGGATGATATTAGTATAGATTAGATAGTATTAGAAACGTGTAATAGATAAATGTAATTAACATTTGATGATTAAATAAAGGAGTGTTATTTATAAGTAATGTTACTGTCTTATGTTAATTGTTTAACTATTGTTTCACTTTGCATGTTTTGACTTCCAGAATAATTGAGTTTATTAAGAATAATCGAATTGTTCAAATAGTCCACAATCGTTCATATGTCGGAAGTAGATATGAATGAAGATTGTCATGAATAGGTGTGTAGAGTGTATAAATGGTGTTATACATAACAAAAGATTGCTGCAACGTTCATGAGTGCTTATGAACTAGGTTTGAGCATTGGAACAAACCCGCGCTTGCTGTAATCACCTTATGGAATGTGATAGTAATTGGGTGATCACGAGACGATAATATCATATAGTCTTAAAACCTAGATATATGGTTTGTTATTGGTTAATTGATTGTACATTGATAATGCGAAAACGCATTGGTAACTCGATGTTATAAAACGCATTGTTGTGTGTAGTTGGTTAATGAATAAGTAAATGCATATAAGTTGAAGTTTATCTGTAACTTTTATCCTAAGAAGGAAAAAGCAATATCTCGGCCGCTCGATGATTTGATTTGACTTATGTGCCGGGCCCGGTCAGAACTGAATTGATGTGTTCGATTAAGTTCTATGTCAAATAAATCGGAGATCGAGAAACCAAATGCTAGACTAACTATTCCATAGTATTGTCAGCATGATATCTAACAGAGGACTGTACGATCCCTTATCTAAAGGACAACATTGATTAGATCAAAGTTTGACAGCGTTTTTGAGAGCTACGATTGCAAATCAGAATGTACCTGCGCATATAGTTACTAGACTTATCCAAGTGGGAGACTGTTAGAATAGTGTCTAAGGCTGCAACTATATTAGGCAAGTATTTGACCCGATTGTGCATGGTCCTTTTGGGTTGCCTTCACCATAGCAACTTGATAGGATGATTTATTAAGAGAGAGTAAATATTATTAGTATATTATGAGAATAATATAGAGAATAATATATAGTTATTTGATTAATATAAGTCATAGATTAATTAGTATTAATTTGGTGACTTAAGGAGATTAATTAAATAAGAGGGTGTAAACTGTCAATTGTTTGATAGTTACACTTTAGACTGTAAATCCTTAATGGATAGAGGATGGACGAATTCCAGGGCTTGGGATAGCCTCAAATTCGTCCAAGGGTTATCCAAAGTAAGGATTAGGATCACTTAAAGTCTAAGTTATCCAATTAGGGTTTAAGCTGTAACCCTTAAGGAGTCTACAAGTATAAATAGACCCTATGGGATAGAGAATTCGGTACCCTATCCAAAGTTAAGATACTCTGGCCGAATTCCTCCCCTCTCCTCTCTCTCAAATCATCCTCCTTGCTATTTGGTGTTTGTAAGCCATTAGAGGAGTGATAATTGTGACTCTAGAAGCTCCAAGACAACAAGATCAACAAGGAATTCAAAGGTATGATTCTAGATCTGTTTCAATATTGTTATTACACCTAAATAGTCATTAGAAGTCTTGGATTCAAAGCATGTTTGATTAGAAAGCCTAGATCCAAGCATTAGGGTTTTGCATGCGCACATAGGAAAGTTCTTATGGCTAAAACCCATCAATAGTTGCTGATGTTATTTATTAGGCCCTAAGTCTATAGCTGCCTATGTTCACTCATATCATCCTTCATCTCTCATAATTCATCTACTCTTGTTTTACCCAACATATTCATAGATATAAAATACATATACAGTTTAAATCATTTAAAACATGTATAAAATCGTTCATCCGGTATAGATAACAAGTATACAAACGATACGCACACATAGCACATAATTTATATAAAATACTTCATATCAATGTGTAAGATGAAAGTAACTATGCACTCACTTGAAAAGGTGGTGACTCGGTACTCGGACAGCACTTCATTATCTCAAAACAATTTCCCTCAGACAAAACCTAGTATTATTACCACTAGAGTTTAGTCTAATATTCAATAAGACTAATTAATAATCTAGCTATTATTACTATTATATACGCGTTAAACAATATTCTTCATTCACTATGTACAGAAAGGGGCCAGACAGGAAACACCGGAGGGCATGATCATTTTGGCATATAGCACTTCTAAATCCAGCAACCCAAGCGGCCCTCCAAACTAGATTCCCCGTACCGTGAGTGGTTAAAAATATATTATAACGACACTTATATAACTCATAATAATAGCCTAAATAATTATTATAAGGTCCTAATAACATTACTACAATTAAATAAAAGTTATATTAAAAATAGTGTAGGCGTAGCTCACTTACAGCGGGTCTTCTCGAAAATTGGGCTTCGCTTGGAGCAGCGTTCCCGAACCGAAAGGCTCCTTTCTCGGGGCTTCCTGCGGGTGCTAGGGGGTTCCCTAGGGTTTGGGGGGTTAGAAAGTAGTGAGAGAGAGAAGTGAGAAAAGTAAAAACTCGGAACCCTCGCACCCTTTTTATAGCCTGTGAGACCTCGCACTACGTTGGGCGTAATGATCGCATCGTACAGCACGTGGCGACGTTTCGATGGGGCCACGTGGATCAAGGTGGACCGAGGAAGCGAAGATCATTGGGCGTAACCGAGATCGGACACGGCGCGTACACGTCACGCTGGTCATAACCTCAGACTATGCAGGGCATAGCGAGGCCAGCTATCACCTATCCGAAGCGAGGCGTGGGCAACAAGGAATGGCTAAAATTTGGCCACGTTAGCAACTTCGTAATCAGCTTCGCAAATCTGAGTCTCGACTTTAAAAATTCGTAATTTTCGCATACGAGCTCCATTTTCGACGTTCTTTATATCCATGCGCAAGCGGGACCGTACTCTACAACTTTCGTTTACACTCCGTCGGCTAATTTTGACTTTATTTTTAAAGTTATATTGTTTACAGGCCGGGACAGGATTGGTCCATTAAAAATTCATAACTTCTTCATCCGACGTACTTTTCATCTGTCTTTTCATCGTTACGCTACTATTAACGATATTTTCGATTCTCGTTTTGGTTGTGTCGGCTAAAAACCGTTCAATCTAATACTCGAACTTTGGGTTGTACACTACTAAGCCGAAACTTCAAAAAATCATAACATCCTCATACAAAGTCAGATTTAGGCATTCTTTTTATGGACGCTCTCGATTTAATGTATTCTACGACTTTCGTTTAGATCTCTAAGGCTAAAAATTGCTCTATCGTAAATTTACTATTTACGTCGCGCAATGTCGTACCGGTTCTGTCGCGAAACTTTGACGGACCATAACTTCTTCGTTATAACTCGGATTTTGACATTATTTATATCTACGGAGCCCTTGTGGCATACACTCAAACTTGGTTAAGATTAATCCTTCTAAATAATCTTCCATCAAAAACTCATTTTTGATGCTCATTGTCTCTAAATTGACTAGCCTGAATCTACGAGCGTTACAATTATCTCCTCCTTAGGATGATTACGACCCGGAATCATCAACAAAATAGGGCTTTTATAATGATTCCATATGTTATTTCTTCATCCTAGGTAATGACCATAACTTCGATCTTGCACCCACTCTCTAAATTATGTTAGACTCCAAACTATGACCTTCAAGTCACAATCTTGATCCTTACTGGAGACTCCTTCTTCTTAACAACTTAAGAATAAGTTCTTTGATTTCTATAATAGATCGATGAGTCTCATTCTAATTACCTTTCGTCGTATGTTGCAATGCTTAGGCTCAAGTCTTTTAGAGTCAAATTCCATAACAGACTATACTTTCCTTCATGTTCTAATGTGATATAATCACATCTTAAAAGTTAGAATTCTTAGAAACAAGAAACTATCGTGATATCTCTACTGATAGCTTTGATTGTCTTTCACTTCAGTCTTCTAGCTTAAGTCAGATGCTACATCGAACTTGGTTCTCTGAACCATGTAACATACTCGTCTTAGTCGGACTCAATTTGATATGACCACTAGGGTCGGAATAACAACAATCTTCTTAGTCATTACCAAAATAATGGTAACAATATACTTGAATAAAATGGTATCAATTACTAGCTTCTTGGTAACCTTATGAATTTCCTTGATCCAAGCATGAGTCGTGTGCTTCCGGTAGTATAGGCATCTACTACCATTCACACATACTCATACTCGTCCCAAGTATTGTCTCGCATTTTTCCAATTCACCATAAAAGAAAATTACATAAGAACGTAACACACTAGTTAACAAAATGAATGGTCTATATTATTCCTTGAAACCGTTACATAGGTGTTGAAGTACAACCTATAATATGCCTCTAATAGGCTACACCTCCTAGATACTTCATATCTTGATCTTTGGATATAAAGTCCTCATCCTTGATTCCTCGCGTTGTTATCTTCTTCGTCGAGGATCATGTGGAATGCCCTTGGCCTTGGTGGTGTATCTGGCCTTACTGCTTTATTTTTCCTCGGGCAGTCTCTGGACATGTGCCCCTTGCCTCCACATCCGTAGCATACCTTATCATTATGTGTGCAGCCCTTGGAATAGTGATCGGTCCTCCCACACTTGTAACAATTCACTTCTTTGTTGCATCTCCCATTATGCTTCTTCTTGCACTTATCACACCATCTCGCATCACCTCTTTCTCCTCCTCCAAGCTTCGAGAATTTGCTCTCCTTGTTGGACCTTAAAGATCCTTCAAACTTCCTTTTCTCTCCTACCTTATCTTTTTCTAGACCCTTTTCTCTTATCTGAGTCTCTACGTTCTTAGCTGCTTTAATGGTTGTTTTCAAAGTTGTTGCCATTTTGACGATTGGGCCAAAGTCTGTGGGCGGTCCGTTAGCAAACCTATCAATATTGGAGAGTTCAGTAGGCACTAAGTAAGGAAATAGCTTCATCCTCTCGGTGAATGCGGTGTCATACGCTTCAAAACTCATCTTCCCTTTCTTCAGGTTCTGAAACTTATTTTTTAGCTCTACCATATCTATCTTTGAGCAGTACTACATTTTGAACTACTCTGTGAATGCTTCCCAATACATCCGTATGGATTTTCCTCGTGGCATTGTATCTGCTAGAAACTTCCACGAACTTAACACTCCGGTCTTTAGTTGTCTGACTACAAAAACGGTCTTTTGCTTATCGCTGCAGTCGCAGCTCTCAAATATCATCTCCATCTCGGAGATCCAGTCCATAATCTCCACTGGTTTTGGGCTTCCAGAGAGACAAGGTGGTTTTATACCCAATAAATTATTATACATCCACCCATCCTTGTCATTTCCCTTCTCCGGGCCATTCCTCCTTTCCCCTTGGGTTCCAACTTGACTTATGGTGTGGCTATAATTTCTTTCCTCCGATTGTTCCGCGATCAACTCTAGTTGCACAATGGGCACCGTAGGTTCATCCCTATTTTTGTGCAACATCTGCCTCATCTCTTCCCTTTGCTCAGCTAGCATAGCCCGAATCATGGCTGGTACTCCAGCCATTGTGATTGGCTCAAGAGTGGCTACTACAACAGGTATCACTAGTGGTTGAGGCGGTTGACTTCTATTTCCATTCGCGTTTCCACTTCGGGTTCTTGCCATTTCGTTCTATACACCAAATCAGAAGTTCCGTACGAAACGACGAGAATTAAGATAGGAAAGATTTTATTTAAGATCAACGTGTAAATCTCCCTATTACTCTGAAAAGTTACATGTCAGTTCTAATATCGTAATTAAACGTTTAGAAGTCTGAACACAGAAAGTTTCCAGATCCGATCGACAACAGACCATATATCCGATCATATAATGCATATCATAAATCATTTAGCCCATAAAAGCTTGTTAGGCATTTTCCTAAATAAGCTAGTGCTTGTGTAACAGCTCAAATTTTCAAATAAATTTTTCATTTAAAATAGAATAGCATTATTCAACAAAAGTATTTATTCCAAGTTCATTTCAAAAATACAATTAAAAGAATCCCCAAGATCTCCAACAATGGCAGTGTGTACGCGTCACGTCGGCGCCTTCCCACGGTCGTCACTAGTACCTGAAACACATAAATACAACTTGTAAGCATAAATGCTTAGTGAGTTCCCCGGTATACGACTTACACATATACGCCTTTCCAGGCCCTGACCTTCCGGTCCACATAACATTGCCTTCCGGCCCGTAACATAATCGCCTTCCGGCCCGTAACATATCGCCTTCCGGCCGATAACATTTACAACTTATAACACATATAATATAACACACACATAGCACATACATCATACACCATACCTGTCCTTTCTGTCACATAACATATCGCCTTCCGGCCCATATAAACATACATGTCATATATAGCATCTACCTTTCTAATTACAACATAAATAACATATATCACATACGACCTTCCGGTCTCACAGTCAACCCTTCTGGGTGGTGTATAGTGAGAAAACTCACCTCGTAGTATGCAAGCTATAAACCCTTGGAGCTACTCACACTCGATCCGCTAATCTGCAGGCTCCCTATAATATCACATACCTCTGTTAATGAACTTATCAAACAAGACAACTGACCCTACGAAAGTACATACAGGTCAACGGTCAACTTGACCGGACTCGTCGAGTGCAAAAGCGACTCGGCGAGTCTAGACGTCCTCCCCAACTTCCCTGTTATTCCCCATTCCACCCGTCGAGTACCCCCCCCCCCCCTTAACTCGACGAGGTCCTTGTGAAAGAATCGCGGGGCCACCCCGACTCCACTCGCCGAGTCTAAAGAACGACTCGACGAGTCCAGTAGTCTTCAACCTACTCGCCGAGTCTGAAGAACAACTCGGCGAGTTCTAGTGAATCTTCAAGCTACTCGCCGAGTCTAACGAACAACTCGGCGAGTCCAAGCGGATCTTCAAGCTACTCGCCGAGTCTGATCATTGGACTCGGCGAGTCCACGCCATGCAGTCAATCAACTGCCTCCTGTAATTCGCATGGTTCCGTAATATATAGATATGGGACTTCCTGGACCTTTACACATACTATTACTGGGATTTAAACACTTGCAACAACACTATAATCTATCTAATCATTAAATGGGTTTCCTAAACCCTAGATTCGTGTACAACACCAAAACTACAGAAATGATCCGAGGATTACCTGGAAAACGTGTTCCCTGTGTCCCCAACCTTCAGAGCTCAATCCCCTTGATCCTCCTTTGACCACAACCTTGCCTCTTCTTGCCTAACAACCTCTTCAGCTTCCACTAGTCTTCACCCTTGCTCCAGATGCCCACAGACGTTTAGGTTATCTTCAATCGGCCAAAAGACGAGACATGACGGCCCTAAAGACATTATATACGATCCAGAATCAAAACGGCTAGGGTTTCAGCTGAACAGCGTCGACTCGCCGAGTCCCTAATGGACTCGTCGAGTCCAGTCGCGAATCTGTGTCCAAGACCGTGGTCCTACTCGGCGAGTCAGGCACCAACTCGCCGAGTCCCCTCCTAAATATGCCCCAAAATAGTTTAAAGCAATACCTGAAATTCCGGGCTGTTACAACGCTCCCCCACTAGAACTAGACTTCACCCTCGAAGTCTCACTCTGCGAATAACTCCGGATGTTGCTCCCGCATTTCACTCTCCGGCTCCCAAGTCATCTCCGATCCCTTCCGATGTTGCCACTGAACCAACACCAGAGGTATCTCCTTGTTCCGCAGAACCTTGATCTTCCGATCCCTGATAGCTACTAGTCTCTCGGCGTAATTCAGGCTCGCATCCACCTGAATATCCTCTAACGGAACCACTGCCGATTCATCGGCTATACACTTCCTCAACTGTGATACGTGAAAGGTATTGTGAATCTGACCCAGCTCCGCTGGCAACTCCAACCGATAAGCTACCCGACCTACCCTTGCAATTACCCGAAAAGGACCTATGAACCGGGGCCCCAACTTGCCCCTCTTTCTGAACCGAATCACTCCTTTCCAAGGAGAAACCTTTAGAAGAACGAAGTCGCCAACTTGGAATTCCAGCTCGGACCTGCGTCTGTCCGCATAACTCTTCTGTCGACTCTGGGCGGTCAATAACCTTTGCCTAACCCGTTGAATCTGCTCGGTCGTCTGAAGTACGATCTCTGTACTACCCATCACTCTCTGTCCCACTTCTCCCCAGCAAATGGGAGTCCAACACCTCCTACCATACAACAACTCAAAAGGTGGCATACCAATGCTCGAATGATGGCTGTTGTTGTAGGAAAACTCAGCCAAAGGCAAATGCGCATCCCAGCTACCCCCGAAGTCTAACACACACGCTCTAAGCATATCTTCCAATGTCTGAATCGTTCGCTCGCTCTGACCGTCTGTCTGGGGATGGTATGCGGTACTAAAATGCAATTTAGTACCCAGCTCCTCATGGAATTTCTTCCAGAACCTGGAAGTGAAACGTACATCGCGGTCCGAAACAATCGAGATCGGCACTCCATGCCGAGATACTATCTCTCTCACGTATAACTCCGCCAACTTCTCTGCTGATGAACTTTCGCTAATGGCGAGGAAGTGTGCACTCTTTGTCAACCTATCCACAATCACCCAGATTGCATCGACTCCTCTGGCAGTTCTCGGAAATTTGGTGATGAAATCCATCGTAATCTGTTCCCACTTCCACTCAGGAATCTCCAAGGGCTGCAACTTACCATGCGGTCTCTGGTGCTCGTCCTTCACCCTACGGCAGGTCAAACACCTCTCAACGAACCAAGCGACATCTCTCTTCATGCAAGGCCACCAATACTCCTTTCTCAAATCCAAATACATCTTCGTAGCACCGGGATGGATCGAGAATTTCGATCTGTGGGCCTCCTCCATCAAAGTAACACGCGTACCGCCCACGAATGGTACCCAAATCCGACCCTGAAACGTCAGAAGTCCCCGTCCATCCTTAACGAACTCTGAAATTAACCCGACGACCCGCTCCTTCTTCTGCATCTCGGATTTCACAACCTCGGCCTGTGCCCCACGAATAGCATCTAATACCGGAGTCATCACCGTCAATCTCAAACATACGTCCCGCAATGAAGTGCTCTCCGCCCTACGACTCAATGCATCGGCTACCACATTAGCCTTGCCTGGGTGGTATAGGATCTCACAGTCATAATCCTTAACCACGTCTAACCATCTCCTCTGACGCATATTTAGGTTGGGTTGATCCATCAAATACTTCAAACTTTTATGGTCCGTGTATATAGTACAACGGACCCCGTACAGGTAGTGACGCCAAATTTTGAGAGCGAACACTACTGCCCCCAACTCTAAGTCATGCGTGGGATACCTCGCCTAGTGAGGCTTCAGCTGCCTCGATGCATAAGCTATCACATGACCCCTCTGCATCAACACTGCACCCAGTCCCGAAATCGATGCGTCGCAATATACGACAAAGTCTTCCATCCCTTCCGGGAGAGCTAATACCGGGGCTTCGCACAGTCTCTGACGAAGTGCCTCAAAGGAAGTCTGCTGCTCGGGTCCCCATGAGAATGTAACACCCTTCCGGGTCAATCTGGTGAGCGGTACCGCGATCTTGGAGAAGTTCCTAATAAACCTCCGATAGTACCCCGCCAACCCAAGAAAACTCCTGATCTCAGAAGGTGACTTCGGTGCCTCCCAACTCATCACTGCTTTCACCTTGGCCGGATCAACCAATATCCCTGCCTGATTAACAACATGTCCCAGAAATTGGACCTCCCGCAACCAGAAGTCACATTTGGAGAATTTGGCATATAGCTTCTCCGACCTCAGTACCTCAAGGACCTCCCTCAAATGTCCCCCATGCTGCTCTCTAGACCGCGAATACACTAGGATGTCATCGATAAATACAATCACGGACCGATCCAGCATCGGCCTGCATACCCTGTTCATGAGGTCCATGAACACTGCCGGGGCATTGGTGAGCCCAAAAGGCATCACCACGAACTCGTAATGCCCATACCGCGTCCTAAATGCTGTCTTCTGGACGTCCTCATCCCGCACTCTTACCTGATGGTACCCTGATCTCAAATCGATCTTGGAAAACCAAGATGCCCCTTGCAACTGATCGAATAGATCATCGATCCTCGGTAACGGATAGCGGTTCTTGACCGTCACCTTGTTCAGCTCCCGGTAATCGATACACATCCGGTGTGAATCATCCTTCTTCTTGACGAACAGAATCGGTGCTCCCCACGGCGAGCTACTCGGCCGAATAAATCCCTTTCCCAACAACTCCTGGAGTTGCGAGGACAGCTCTTGCATCTCTGGAGGTGCAAGACGATAAGGCACCTTCGCAATAGGCGCAGCCCCTGGAACTAGATCGATACCAAACTCTACTTGTCTCGCAGGAGGTACTCCCGGCAAATCCTCGGGAAAAACATCTGGAAACTCGCGCACCACTGGAACCTCCTCCACTGTCTTCGGTCTCTCGGAAGTCACCCGCGTATCCATCACATACGCCACAAAACCGTTACATCCCTGCTGTAGGCATTGCCTCGCCCTAGCGGCCGAAAAAAAAGCTGATCCCGAACGGGTACCCTCGCCGTATACCGTAAGAACTCCCCCACTAGGGTCTCGTATAGTCACCAGTTGACGCTCGCAGTCAATGACGGCGCCGAATCGGCTCAACCAGTCCATGCCTACGATGACACAGACACCCCCCATCGCAATAGGAATTAGGTCAATCGGAAACGCGACCCCGAAGATCTCTAACACACATCCCCGAAGAACCTTCGTAGCACGAACCACTCTCTCGGCCGCAATAGAAACACTCAAAGGCCGACTCAACGACTCACGACTAATGCCGATATGCTGACTAAAAGCTAACGATACAAAAGATCTACTCGCACCCGAATCAAATAACACTAGAGCAGGCATAGAGTTCACAAGAAAAGTACCTACACATACATTAACATAAGCATAACATTTCGACCTTAAATAAATACGTGAATGATATCGTACCTGCCACAACATCGGGCGCAGCGCGGACCTCCTCCGCAGTCAGCTGAAAGGCTCTCCCGCGAGCCTTCGGGGCCTCGACCTTCGCCGGTCGGGTCTCAGTAGTCCTGGTAGTAGGTGTAGCTCCCTGACGAAGCTGCGGGCACTCGGCCTTCCGATGGCCTGTCTGGTTGCAGTGGAAGCAAACCATAAACCCCTTAGGGCAATCCCTGGCAATGTGTCCCTCCTTGCCACACTTGTAGCAACCACCAGCTCGACACGCCCCCTCGTGACCCTTGCCGCACTTCGCGCAAGTGCGGCCCTTCGGACCTCCCATCCTCGAATCAGCGGACTTGATCCGCTTGGCTGCCGGCTGAGACTGAGCCGGCCGCCGATCCACCTGTCGAGACTCGGCCTCCTCCCTTGCCTGTGTCTCCAACTCGATTTCGCGCTTCCTGGCGTTCGCCTGAAGCTCCGTGAAAGTACGATAGGTGGAGTTTGACACAAACTCCCGGATCTCCCTCTTCAAAACGCCCAAATACCGACTCATCCGCGACTGCTCCGTAGATACCAACTCAGGGCAGAACATCGCCCTCTCATGAAACTTCCGTGTAATCACTGCCACAGAATCAGTACCCTGCTTAAGGGTCAAGAACTCCTGAATCAATCGCTCTCTCTCCACCGGGGGAACGTACTCGTCCCTGAACATCTCAATGAACCTCTCCCACGTCACCGCTGTAATCTCCGCCAAAGTGAAGTTCGCCGTCACGAACTTCCACCAATCCTTCGCTCCCAGTCGGAGCTGGTTCAAGGCGAACCGTACTCTCAGGTGCTCCGGGCATGAGCAAGTATAGAAGCACCCCTCAATGTCGGCGATCCACCTCATCGCCGCAATCGGATCCTGTGTCCCATTGAACTCAGGGGGTTTCGTGTTGCTGAATTCGCGGAATAGCAACGAATCGCCCCCTTGCGGCCTGGCAGCGGCCACGGCTGCGGTAGCGGCAGCAGTTGCAGCCTCAGTCAGTGCGGCGTACCGCTCCTCGAATGTCTCCATCAGCGTGGTCTTAATAGACCCAAACATCTCTGGGATCTCGGCCCGGATCGCCGCCGCCACCTCCTCCTGGATCATCTGACGAATATCCTCGTCACTCACAGTGCTCGAACTCGCTCCGTTACGTGTGATAACCATGATGTCTCTGAAATACAACATAAAATTATCAGAGACTCCACCAAGTACAATTGTACTCGATGACGCACCCTACTCAGTCTCCGATATCCAGGGATTCTTACTTGGGTCTTCCACCGACCCGGTGTCTTCGGTAGTACGGGCCCAATACTACCGACCACACCGTATCAGTGTTCATCCCAAATCTTCCTCCCCAAACTCCGAATAATGAGTACTCTACCTCTAGTATGCACTATCTACTTGCACGCTACCAAATATCTCATATAAGCAACCTCCCTAGACTAAGGCATCACAAAACAGGCCATTCTAGTCCTATCATGTATACCTAGTCTTCTAGCATGCATAACAATTCATAATTCAGTGCATAACATAACATTGTAAGGTATTCTGGGGATCTTTACCGTTCGGGCGCTGGCTGATCGTACACACTGCTCCGTTCTTGTCTACCGCTTTACCGTTTATAAAATTTTATGTCTTTATTATTTTTAAAAGATTTTTTTTTCCTCAAATCCTCGGTTTGAGTTCAGTTACACCCGAAGGTACACCCGAATCCATCAAACCAAGGCTCTGATACCAATTGTAACAGCTCAAATTTTCAAATAAATTTTTCATTTAAAATAGAATAGCATTATTCAACAAAAGTATTTATTCCAAGTTCATTTCAAAAATACAATTAAAAGAATCCCCAAGATCTCCAACAATCGCAGTGTGTACGCGTCACGCCGGCGCCTTCCCACGGTCGTCACTAGTACCTGAAACACATAAATACAACTTGTAAGCATAAATGCTTAGTGAGTTCCCCGGTATACGACTTACACATATACGCCTTTCCAGGCCCTGACCTTCCGGTCCACATAACATTGCCTTCCGGCCCGTAACATAATCGCCTTCCGGCCCGTAACATATCGCCTTCCGGCCCGTATCATATTGCCTTCCGGCCCATAACATTTACAACTTATAACACATATAATATAACACACACATAGCACATACATCATACACCATACCTGTCCTTTCTGTCACATAACATATCGCCTTCCGGCCCATATAAACATACATATCATATATATCATCTACCTTTCTAATTACAACATAAATAACATATATCACATACGACCTTCCGGTCTCACAGTCAACCCTTCTGGGTGGTGTATAGTGAGAAAACTCACCTCGTAGTATGCAAGCTATAAACCCTTGGAGCTACTCACACTCGATCCGCTAATCTGCAGGCTCCCTATAATATCACATACCTCTGTTAATGAACTTATCAAACAAGACAACTGACCCTACGAAAGTACATACAGGTCAACGGTCAACTTCACCGGACTCGTCGAGTGCAAAAGCGACTCGGCGAGTCTAGACGTCCTCCCCAACTTCCCTGTTATTCCCCTTTCTACCCGTCGAGTACCCCCCCCCCCTTAACTCGACGAGGTCCTTGTGAAAGAATCGCGGGGCCACCCCGACTCCACTCGCCGAGTCTAAAGAACGACTCGACGAGTCCAGTAGTCTTCAAGCTACTCGCCGAGTCTGAAGAACAACTCGGCGAGTTCTAGTGAATCTTCAAGCTACTCGCCGAGTCTAACGAACAACTCGGCGAGTCCAAGCGGATCTTCAAGCTACTCGCCGAGTCTGATCATTGGACTCGGCGAGTCCACGCCATGCAGTCAATCAACTGCCTCCTGTAATTCGCATGGTTCCGTAATATATAGATATGGGACTTCCTGGACCTTTACACATACTATTACTGGGATTTAAACACTTGCAACAACACTATAATCTATCTAATCATTAAATGGGTTTCCTAAACCCTAGATTCGTGTACAACACCAAAACTACAGAAATGATCCGAGGATTACCTGGAAAACGTGTTCCCTGTGTCCCCAACCTTCAGAGCTCAATCCCCTTGATCCTCCTTTGACCACAACCTTGCCTCTTCTTGCCTAACAACCTCTTCAAGCTTCCACTAGTCTTCACCCTTGCTCCAGATGCCCACAGACGTTTAGGTTATCTTTAATCGGCCAAAAGACGAGACATGACGGCCCTAAAGACATTATATACGATCCAGAATCAAAACGGCTAGGGTTTCAGCTGAACAGCGTCGACTCGCCGAGTCCCTAATGGACTCGTCGAGTCCAGTCGCGAATCTGTGTCCAAGACCGTGGTCCTACTCGGCGAGTCAGGCACCAACTCGCCGAGTCCCCTCCTAAATATGCCCCAAAATAGTTTAAAGCAATACCTGAAATTTCGGGCTGTTACAGCTTGTGTCTATAAAGGTGTATTACCTAAATTTATTAGACACACTCCTCACGATCATCACTTAGAATTCTAATTTTAAGTCTAGAAATAAATCCATATTCCTAGTTCGCTTAAACTAATGCTCTGATACCAATTATGACATCCCCATTTTCACAACCAAAAAAGACCGATTTTGTTTATGCTTTATAAAAATCAAAGTATCTCTTATAATAAAAATGTTGCGGAATTTGTTCCCAGAAAAAACATGATAAATATATTATCAAACCATTTCTGAAGAAATGTATTTTTATTCATTTTAAAACATTTGGGATGTCATCGTCAATACGGAAACATAAGCATAAACAGAACTTACATTCATTTACACTAGTGATCTACATCTCTTTTAAATCTCTCAGTGTAAACTAGCTTCATATCGACACCTGTGATACAATAAGCTTGAGTGGGTCAGGTAGGGAAATCTGTTGAGTATATAGGAATTTCAACCCACAATAATATCATTGTTGGATATTATTCCTTTTATATATCAGCTCAGATACCGATTTGTTGGAAATATAACAATCTGATCACCACACCAAAAGGCTCGGTTACCAGTTACTGTGTGACAGATATATCAGTTTAAGATATAAGATAGATATATATCTATAAAGAATAATAATTGCAGAATGAGTATAAATATGAAAGCTATAAATGACTGAAAGCTATAATAATATAAATGACTGTATTTAAATGACGTAAAGCTATAAATAATATAAATGACTGTATTTAAATGACATAAAGCTATAAATAATATAAATGACTATATTTAAATGACATAAAGCTATAATAAAGTATATAAATATATATCAAGTACGTTCGTCAATAAATTGATTGAACTGGACTCATGGAGCGACTGGTCAATATTTGTTCTTTGAATGGACTGGTCGATATTGGGACTCTTGGAGCGACTGGTCGATATTTGTTCTTTGAATGGACTGGTCGATATTGGGACTCTTGGAGCGACTGGTCGATATTTGTTCAAAGATCAATCCGGCATTGGATAAGTAACAAAAAGTTCATTTAAAGCTCGATTTTATGTAAAACAAGTGTTTACAAAAGGGTAAAAAATACATGGGTTTATGTATTTGTAGTTGAAGTATTTTTGGGTGAAAACATGCACACAGGTCGTGTAGGATAAGGCACAAGTGACACTGGTCGTGTAGGAGGGTTTTGGAGGGTTTTCTTGATGAATGATGCTAACACGGGGCGTGTTGATTTGGCCTTGCTGAACACGGGGCGTGTTGAGGTTCAGAAGTATGAAGAAGGCAATCAGAGGGCAACACGGGGTGTGTTGATTTTGCCTTGGTTTTTAACACGGTGCGTGTTCGTGTCAGAGTCAATTTCGGGATTTTTGTGATTTGAAGGTAAATTTTGTTTGTGATGTTTTGGCTAGGGTAATGGTGTTATGGTGTTTTGAGGATGTTTTCAAGGTTGTTTAGAGGTTGGAAGGAGGTTGATATAAGGTGGTAAAGGTGGTGAAATTTCTTATGAAGATGATGATGAATAGTGATGGGTTTTGTGGTTGATCTTGATGCAGAAGGTTTTGGGTTGTTTCATGGTTGTGTTTTGGTGTTTTGATGTAAGGAAAGTGTTTGGTGGTGTATGATGTGATGATCAAAGGTGGTGAATATGAAAAACCTTTAGTTTCAATAAAGAAGATGAAGATGGTTGATGGTGTTCTTCATTTAGCTTCTTGTTTGATCTTGGTGTTCTTCACTTGGTTTCTTGTTTGATCTTGGTGTTCTTCATTTAGCTCCAGGGATTTGTCTTTGTTCTTGAGGAAGATGAAGATTTGTGATGTTCTTGGGAGTGTTTGTAGTTTGTAGAAGTGTTACAATATTACAAAATGAACACACACACACACACACTCTACATACTCACGTATACATATATGAGTGAAACAAATATCTTCTTCACTTGAGTGTATTTTGAAAGTAATTGGCAGGTGTATGCAAGTTGTTTGTAGAGCTAGGAAGTGTAAGTTGTGTGTCTTGACTTTTCCTTGTTGACTTTTCAACTTGTAGACTATTCAACCCATATACATATCTATATATATAATACATATATATATAACACATACATATATATAATACATATATATATATACATACGTGTATATATATATATATATATATATATATATATATATTGGTGAAACTTTTTAGTCACACATATGTGTTTTCGTCATTCGCGTGTTTTCGTATTTTCCGTTTTATCACGCATTCATGCAACCTGAAATAACTGATAATATTTGTTAGATTGTATAAAAACAGTTCATCTTATTTCAGTTATGGTCACATACAAGGTTACATAAGAACATTTTTCAACAATTTCCCCCTATGTGATCATTGCTGAAATAAGGACAGGTATGATATAATCATATTGACAGTTTAACTTTTGAAGATTTGAGATAAAAGATTTGTCAATAGATAAGATATATATATATAAAACCATAGCAATTGATTTGAAAGTTTGTGACTTGGTTTCACATATCTTATGTAAAAGATTTTCAGAAATTTGTTTCCGAATCAAAGTCTCGGGTTCGGTTATCAAAGGGTAGCCATATATGTATCTAAAAAAATTTCTTAAGATTTTATAGCATTATTAATGACGACAAGTGGTTTAACAGGTCGATTCAGATGAACGCTCATAGGTATAGCTCACACTTAACTTGGGTGTTTGGTTGTTCTGGCAGCAGAACAAGTTAATGATCACTAAAAACGAGTGATATCTCTCTCTGACGACTCACACTCATATTGGAGGTGTTCAACTATGCTTTTCCCGAAAGGTTACTTAGTCTTATTATTAGATAATCAATCACATAAGACTGGTTTCGGCATTACTCAGTGGGTTTCTTCATTCATACCATTTAAGTTCACTCTCTCTCCGTCGGGAAATACATGTAGAGGGGTTTAGCAATTTTCATAGTGCAGTTTGCAACTAAGAATCTTCAGTGATGAAGGCTACAGTATCCCGGGAAATCCATTGTTGTTGCAGCTTTTTCTTTGATGGAATCCTTTTTTGTTGATCAATATCTATTTGTTGTAAAAGGATATTTTGTTTTAGCATCGAGAATTTGCTACATTTGAGAAAATTGGGATTTTTGAGAGTATCTATCTTGCGGGATTAAGATATCCCTTTTTGTGAAAATGATTAAAAACAGATCACGAGATCTTTTGATGTTTGCTTTCAAATAACCATTTGGTTGAACTTTGTTTGAAAATACCAAATGTAGAGTTTTTTTTTTGTTTTGTTTGGTATTTCTTCGGTGAATAATTTAGCTTTCTTGTTGATTCTTCTTTATCTTGTTTCGTCTTTTCTTGTTGATGGATCACGGGATCTCAAGACATCATTTTTGGTTGGCTTATATCTAGGTAGGGATTAGTGGCATAAAAGACAGTTTGTCTAGTATGTAAGAAATGAATGTATCGTCCCTGGTCATTTTGATATCTAAGCAAAGATGAGACCGTGACAAGGTATAATCGGATATACCTTATAAGCAATAGTGACACACCTAAGCTCACAAGAAATGAATTCCATAATGATTCAGATTGATGAGGCACAAATTCTCACATGGGTTTTTGTTTTCATCTGAACCTCCTAACCTTATGTCCCTTTTTAAAATCATCAATAATGAAATAAAATTGAAGGAAATAAAGTTATGTACATTATGAAAAGTAGGAGATTTGAACCTTCACTCCAATTGAGAATCAATATGACTTAAAATCTTCATCAAGCATAAGCATCTGAAAATTAAGTCAAAAGACGATTAATCACAAGGTTCTATAAAAGCTTATTACGGCAAGTCTTTTATTATATTTTTGAAGATTTGTTTTTCTGAATGTTTTTGGAAATATTGGTTATTTCAATGTTTTTGGTTTTTTTTGAAAAGAAAGCAGTTTTCAAATGTTTTTGAATTTTCTTTTTGAGTGAAAGTAAACACACTTTTGTACAAACAAAAAGTAAAAGTTTAAGGATGGATGTTATTTGGATTTAACATTCCTAGACGGCCTAGGAAGTATTGAAACTTCGTTTCATCGAGAGCCTTAGTGAAGACATCGGCAATTTGATCTTCGGAGTTGATGAAGTGTAGTTCGATATGACCCTTTTGAATGTTGTCTTTGATAAAGTGATATCGAATATCGATGTGCTTTGTCCTGGAATGGTGAACGGGATTGTGAGAAATGGCAATTGCACTAGTTGAGTCACAAAATATGGGAATTTGTGAGATTTTGAAGCCATAATCACGCAGTTGAGTTTGCATCCATATGACTTGTGAACAACAGCTGGCGGCAGCGACATATTCAGCTTCTGCTGTTGATGTGGATACACAAGTCTGTTTCTTTGAAGTCCAACTCACTAGTCTACCTCCTAGGAATTGACAGCTACCAGATGTACTCTTCCTATCTAGCTTGCATCCTCCGTAGTCTGAGTCGGTGAAAGCGTTCAACTGAAAATCGGATTTAGCTGGATACCAAAGGCCAAGTTTGGGAGTGCCTTTAAGGTATTTGAAGATGCGTTTCACAGCAACTACATGGGATTCCATAGGATTTGCCTGGTATCTAGCACAAACACATGTAGAAAACATGATGTCAGGTCTGCGGGCAATGAGGTATAAGAGTGATCCGATCATTCCACGATATCTTTTCTGGTCAACGGATTTGCCATTTAAGTCTGCATCAATTTTGTATCCAAAAGCCATTGGGGTTTTTGCGGTATTGGATTTTTCCATTGAAAAACGAGTGAGTAGGTTTTTGACATAATTCTCTTGGTTGATGAAAATTCCATCAGTTGACTGTTTAATTTGAAGTCCGAGAAAAGTAGTCATCTCCCCAATCATGCTCATTTCAAATTTGCTCTTCATTAGATCTGCAAACTTAACACTTAAAGATTCATCAGTAGAACCGAAAATAATGTTATCAACATATATTTGTACGATTAACAGATGTTTATTAAAGATTTTACGAAAGAGGGTTTGATCAATTGAACCTCTTTTAAAACTTGATTCTTCGAGAAAGGTTGACAACGTGGCATACCAAGCTCGAGGTGCTTGTTTCAAGCCGTAGACAGCTTTCTGCAATTTAAAGCTGTGATCTGGAAATTTGGGATCTTCGAAACCTCGTGGTTGTTGGATGTATACTTCGCGATCTATCTCTCCATGTAGGAATGCACATTTAACATCCATTTGGAATACTTTGAAATTTTTATGTGCAGCATATGCAAGAAAGATGCGAATTGCTTCAATTCGGGCAACTGGAGCATATGTTTCATCGTAGTCGATTCCCTCTTGTTGTGAATATCCTTTGACTACAAGACGTGGCTTGTTTCGACAAATGATTCCTTGATCGTCAGTCTTGTTTCTGTATACCCATCTTGAACCTATAACAGTAACATCGGGTGGAGTAGGAACAAGATTCCATACGTCGTTTCTTTCAAATTCTGCTAGCTCTTCTTGCATAGCTTTTACCCAATCTGGATCTTTTATAGCAGAATGTATAGTTTTGGGTTCAGTCGTGGATAAGAAGGCTCCAATAAACATTCATTTGTGGATGCGCCTCTAGTCTGAATGCCTAAGTTGGGATCTCCAATGATTTGGTCTGTTGGATGATTTCTGGTCCACTTTATTAAGCGATTCTCTTCCGCTATAATAATTGGAGTTTCAGTATCCCATTGTTCTTCTCCGGGCGTTTCATCTTGGAATAGGTTTGAAGGTTCCCTCATAAATGATGCATCGGGATTGTTTTGGCTATTTAGGGATGGGGTGTTTAAAGGAGGATTTGGTGTTTGTTCCAAAGAGGAAGTATGTGTTAGTGGTTCCCCCTCGAATTGATTTGCATCATTTTGGTTTGTTTGTGGAATTACTTCACTGGGTGTTCCTGTAGGGTCAATTAAAGTAGTTAGAAGTTCAGAATTGTAAGCGGTTTTTGGTTGTTCAAAAAGCAAATCAAGATCGATTTCAATGTCTATGTCAGGAGAAGGTGTTTGTTGAATTGGATTTTGAAAAATATTTTCAATCATTTTTGAACCAAAATGTTCACGATCCAATTTCCTAACATAAAATTCATCGAAATGAACATCGGTACTTTCTTCAATTACTCTAGTACGTTTATTCAGTAATCGATAAGCAGCTGAAGAAAAAGAGTAACCAAGGAAAATTCCTTCGTCCGACCTTGATTCAAATTTTGAAAGATGATCTTTATTATTCTTTACGAAGCATCGACAACCGAAAATATGGAAAAATTTGATGTTTGGTTTTCGGTTGTTAATGACTTCATATGGTGTTTTATGAAGATGTTTATGGATTAAGGAACAATTCTGAGTATAGCAAGCTGTGGCTATTGCTTCTGCCCAAAAGTATTGTGGCAGATCAGGGAAGATAAGCATTGATCTTGCAGCTTCACATAGAGTTCGGTTCCTTCTTTAGACAACACTGTTCTGTTGTGGAGTGTATGGGGCTGAGAAGTTGTGTCCAATTCCTTTGTCTTTGAGAAATGAATCTAGAGTATTGTTTTTGAACTCTAAACCATTATCACTTCGGATTCTTCGAACAGGTCGTTTCAGCTTCAGCTCGATTTGTTTGATGAAGTTGATCATCTCTTCAGGTGCTTCTGATTTTAGTATTAAGAAAAAGACCCAAGTAAAGCGCGAGAAACTATCAACGACAACAAGAATGTACTTCTTCCCTTGTATGGTTTGGGTTTTGGCAGGGCCACAAAGGTCTATGTGCAACAACTCTAGTGGTTCGGATACACTAGATTCTGAGATGCTTTTGTGAGTGGATTTGGAAAGTTTTCCTTTTTCACATGCAGCACAAAGAGTTTTGTTATCAAGCTTCAGAAGTGGTAGCCCTCGAACAAGATCATCGTCGATTAATTTGTTGATGTACCCAAAGTTTAGATGGGAAAGGCGGCGGTGCCATAACCAACTAATATCTGTTGGGGCTTTAGATAACAAACAGATATCGGGTTTACCATAGATAAGATCCATGTCAAGTGGATACATATTTCCGGCACGGTCAGAATCAACTATAACATCTTTGGTTTTGGCGTCCATGATCAAGCTTCGTTGTTTGGTGAAAAGAACTTCAAGATTGTTATCACACAGTTGAGAAACACTGATGAGGTTGTGTTTCAGGTCATCGACGAAGGCAACTTTCTTTATGGTAAAATTACCATTTGTTATGTTTCCATAACCTTTGATTTTTGCTTTCATGTTGTTGCCGAAGGTAACATCTTGATTGGTTTGTATAGGTTTGAAGTCACGTAAGTAGTTCCGGTTTCCTGTCATATGCTTGGAGCAGCCACTATCAATATACCATGTATCATCATTAGGTTCTCCAGCATTAAGTACCTGCAATTAGACAAAAAGTTTAGGTACCCAAATCTGAATGGGTCCTGGTTTGTCAGTTGTTATTTTGGGTTCCTTTCTTAATGAAATTCTTTTATCATTTGACTTCACATTATTGTAATGGTTTGGTTTATGATGATGGAATGGTTGAGGTTTGATTTGATCTATCAATTTTACCCAAAATGTGATTTGTTTTTGAAAACCTGTGGGTTGATAAGATCTGTGATTTGGTGAAAGATATCCTAGATGTGAAGGTTTGTTTGAAAAGTTTTCTTCATATCTGGGATGTGATGGGCGATTTTGAAAAGCTTTTTGATGATGATGGTTTGAAACTTTCTAATGTGATGGTTTTTGAAAGTTCCTTGAATGATTAAAAGTAATATCTTGAAAGCGGTTTTCAAAAGGTTTTTGAAAAGATTTTGGTTTTTGTTTGGAAACCAGTTTATGAGGTATGACGTAGGGTTTAACTGGTTTCTTTGGTTGTTTTTCAAAAATGTTTGGTTTGATTAGTGGGGTTTTGGTGACTTGAATGGATTTTTTGCTTGTTTGTTGTTTCTTGGAGTATTTTTGTCCCAGACTAGTTTTTCCAACAATTGATGAAGTCATTATAGGAAAAGCAGTTGGTATAGAAGTACTACCATCCTCATAAGAGGAATTTTCTCCATTCAAAAAGTTTTTGAGTTTAGTGGTTCCATCAGTATTTTTGATTTGGTGAGTTAAAGAACTTGCAGAGTCTGTTTCAGAATTTACAACTCTTTTGAAAGACTTTTTGCAAACACTGAAAGCAGTATCATCTAGACTACAGTTGATAATTATTTCGTCATCTGAATCTTCCTCATTAACAGATGTGAAAAGATTAGGTAGAGTAGATTCAGAGTTTTCACAATTCGTCATGTTTTCCTATTTTGCTTGTTCAATTTCAAAGGATTCTCTTCCAATTCCTGGTTTATAATTCGTATCAATTTTGCCAGTTCCTAAGGTGTTTGCCTTGGTGAAAATATCATCACTTAGTTTTCTGGCAACTTTGATAGAATCCATATTCCATATCAGTCTTTTATTCTCGGTTTCAAGAGAATTGATTTGTTTTAGAGAATCAATCAATTTTTCATTTAAAACACTGTATTTGTCAGTTGATTCTTGAAAGTCTTGTTTCAACTGAAGGATTTCCATTTCTAAAACATCTTTTATTTCAGAAGAAATGACTGACTAATTTTTTAGTTCCAAATCCCTTTTCTGAATTAGGGTCTGATTTAATTGTTCCAATACGTGATTATAATCTTCTGATTTTCTTTCAACGTCTCTTTCCAATTTGCTTTTCGTTCTTGTTGATTCTCCAAATTTGAGTTGCAAGGTTTGTAACTCAGATTTGCAAATATCATAATTGACCATTGTGTCATGATATGTTTTGAGATCAGCTTCCAGACTAGTCTCAATTTTGGTTATGTGGGACTCAAAATTGTTTTGGAAAAACCAAGTTCAGAGATCATAGACCATACCTGTTCTACGACGTTTGGAGCTCTTGAAGTTATTTCAACACCAGCTACGAAGCAGAAGTTTGATTGTGTTGGTTCATGTTCAGCTTCGTCATCAGAAGTTGGCCAGTATTCCACACTTGGTTCATGGATTGCCATCAATGCTCTTTGCTTTTCTTGGTTTTCCAGTTTCTTCAATTAATCGGCTCTTTGAGCATAGTATGCTGAGTCTTTGATTTTGGTTTTGTTTTTGGCTCGACATTCTCTGTCATAGTGATTTGTTCCTTTGTAGTTGTGACAAATGATCACTTCTTCATCACTATCATCCTTTTGACTTTTAATCGGAAGTCTTTCAGGTGTTTGACTTTGGGTTTGTTGGGAAGGTTGAGAATGGTTTTGTTGGAATCCAAAATTTTGGTTGTTTTGAAAACCATTGTTTTGATTGTTGTAACCTTGATTTTGGAAACCTCTGTTTTGATTTTGAAAACTGTTGTTTGGATTGTGATTATGACCTGAGTTGGGATCGTTTTGAAATCCCTGGTTTTGAAAACCTTGATTTGAGTTATTTTGGAAAGAAGGTCTTTGAGAATTTTGTCCAAAGTAAGGTCTAGGTTGAAAACCTGAGTTGTTTTGACCAAAAGATGGTCTTGGTTGAAAACTTGAGTTATTTTGTGCAAAAGATGGTCTTGGTTGAAAATTTGGTCTAAAATTTGATTGACCATGATTTGGGATAAATCTCTGGAGATTTGTGTTTGCAACCAACGCACACAGTTGTTGATAATCTGCTTCATCATTTGAATCAGACTGGAAGGCTTGGTTTTGAAAAGATGTAGTCTGTTTAAAATGATTAAATTTTTGATCATTGAAAGGTGTTTGGTTTTGAGAAGTTGTGGACACAAGTGCAAGTGGTCCTCCAAAAGCTGCAGTGGTTGGTCGGTCAATCGAGGATTCATACGATTGAAGTTCTCCATACAAGTTGTACAAAGTTTCAGTATGAATAGCTGGATTTCCCTGAATAATGAGTTTAACCATTTTCCAGCTTTCGAAAAGATTGTTTAAAAACTTGAGATTTATCTCATGTTGTGTCTTTTTGATACCCAAATTGTTCATTTTAACCATAATCAAATTAAACCTATCATGAGCATCATGGATGGTTTCTGATGAAAGCATTTTGAAATTATCGAATTCATTCAAAACAGATGTTATTTTTTTTCCGATAATTCTTTTATTTCCACAAAAACGATTTTTCAAATTCTCCCAAATTTGATTTGCGGTTAACAGTATAATGTCATCCATTTGACTTAGAATACTGTGAGGTATTCCAGAAACAAGTTCCTTTTTGTCTTGGAGTTCCAACTTTTTTGTAATTTCAGCTTGAGTGGCTTGATTTGTAGCAAGAGTAGCCATATTTTCTGAAGTAATAAATGTTCCTTCTACACACTTCCAGACATCTTCATTTATAGCATTAAGATGAAGATTCATACGGCCAACCCACGAATTATACTCTTCAGGAATAAGTATGGGTGCCCGTGAACCAGATCCTAAGCTATTTGCAATGGAGACAGAGTTCATAGTAATTTGCCAAAGACATTTTTTTTTTGAAAGGATTTTGAACAAGTGATATTAAAATGAAGTTTTTAAAGAAAAGCTTATGGAAGGTTTATAAACGCTATAACCAAAAGTTTTTCGACAAAAATTTCAAGGTAAATCACACAAGCTCTGATACCAATTGTTGGATATTATTCCTTTTATATATCAGCTCAGATACCGATTTGTTGGAAATATAACAATCTGATCACCACAACAAAAGGTTCGGTTACCAGTTACTGTGTGACAGATATATCAGTTTAAGATATAAGAGAGATATATATCTATAAAGAATAATAATTGCGGAATGAGTATAAATATGAAAGCTATAAATGACTGAAAGCTATAATAATATAAATGACTGTATTTAAATGACGTAAAGCTATAAATAATATAAATGATTGTATTTAAATGATGTAAAGCTATAAATAATATAAATGACTGTATTTAAATGACGTAAAGCTATAAATAATATAAATGACTGTATTTAAATGACATAAAGCTATAATAAAGTATATAAATATATAAATATATATCAAGTACGTTCGTCAATAAATTGACTGAACTGGACTCATGGAGCGACTGGTCGATATTTGTTCTTTGAATGGACTGGTCGATATTGGGACTCTTGGAGCGACTGGTCGATATTTGTTCTTTGAATGGACTGGTCGATATTGGGACTCTTGGAGCGACTGGTCGATATTTGTTCAAAGATCAATCCGGCATTGGATAAGTAACAAAAAGTTCATTTAAAGCTCGATTTTATGTAAAACAAGTGTTTACAAAAGGGTACAAAATACATGGGTTTATGTATTTGTAGTTGAAGTATTTTTGGGTAAAAACATGCACACGGGTCGTGTAGGATAAGGCACAAGTGACACGGGTCGTGTAGGAGGGTTTTGGAGGGTTTTCTTGATGAATGATGCTGACACGGGGCGTCTTGATTTGGCCTTGCTGAACACGGGGCGTGTTGAGGTTCAAAAGTATGAAGAAGGCAATCAGAGGGCAACACAGGGCGTGTTGATTTTGCCTTGGTTTTTAACACGGGGCGTGTTCGTGTCAGAGTCAATTTCGGGATTTTTGTGATTTGAAGGTAAGTTTTGTTTGTGATGTTTTGGCTAGGGTAATGGTGTTATGGTGTTTTGAGGATGTTTTCAAGGTTGTTTAGAGGTTGGAAGGAGGTTGATATAAGGTGGTAAAGGTGGTGAAATTTCTTATGAAGATGATGATGAATAGTGATGGGTTTTGTGGTTGATCTTGATGCAGAAGGTTTTGGGTTGTTTCATGGTTGTGTTTTGGTGTTTTGATGTAAGGAAAGTGTTTGGTGGTGTATGATGTGATGATCAAAGGTGGTGAAGATGAAAAACCTTTAGTTTCAATGAAGAAGATGAAGATGGTTGATGGTGTTCTTCATTTAGCTTCTTGTTTGATCTTGGTGTTCTTCACTTGGCTTCTTGTTTGATCTTGGTGTTCTTCATTTAGCTCCAGGGATTTGTCTTTGTTCTTGAGGAAGATGAAGATTTGTGATGTTCTTGGGAGTGTTTGTAGTTTGTAGAAGTGTTACAATATTACAAAATGAACACACACACACACACACTACATACTCACGTATACATATATGAGAGAAACAAATATCTTCTTCACTTGAGTGTATTTTGAAAGTAATTGGCTGGTGTATGCAAGTTGTTTGTAGAGCTAGGAAGTGTAAGTTGTGTGTCTTGACTTTTCCTTGTTGACTTTTCAACTTGTAGACTATTCAACACATATACATATCTATATATATAATACATATATATAACACATACATATATATAATACATATATATACATACGTATATATATATATATATATATATATATATATATATATATATATATTGGTGAAACTTTTTAGTCACACATATGTGTTTTCGTCATTCGCGTGTTTTCGTATTTTCCGTTTTATCACGCATTCATGCAACCTGAAATAACTGATAATATTTGTTAGATTGTATAAAAACAGTTCATCTTATTTCAGTTATGGTCACATACAAGGTTACATAAGAACATTTTTCAACAATAATTATTATGTTTAAACATCAACAATCAACCCAACTACCCTTCCCCATTATCTTTCTTACTCTTAAGGATCTACCCTAAGAATCATCTATCCTCCATTCATTCTTTTCGAAGCCCATTGCTTCCAGGAATTATATGATAGGCACTGAGTCCATAACTGTTAATGCTTGTTCGTAAAGCACTAATTCCATAGCTGCTAGAGTTCATTCATTGGGTACTAAATCCATAGCTATTAGTGTTCATCTAATAGTTACTAAGTCCATAGCTGCCAACGTTTATCTAACATGTATTAAGTCCATAGCTACCAATGTTTATCTAACAGGTACTAAGTCCATAGCTACCACCATTTATTGAATTGGTACTAAGTCCGTAGTTCTCGATGTTTTTATATTAGGCACTAAGTCTATAGCTGCCTATGTTCACTCATATCATCCTTCATCGCTCATCGTTGATCTACCCATGTTTTACCCAACATATTCATAGATATAAAATAGATATACAGTTAAAATCATTTAAAACGTGTATAAAATCATTCATCCGGCATAGATAACAAGTATACAGACAATATGCACGCATAACACGTGTCACATCCCCATTTCCACGGCCAGAAAAGACAGATTTGTTTATGTTTTATTTTATAAAATCAGAGTAATCCTTTGATTAAAAGAGTTGCGGAATTTGTTCCCAAAACAAAATATGATAAGAATTTATTAAAACATTTCTTTAAGAAATCTATTTTCATTAAATAACAAAATCTCGGGATGTCATGTTCCGATACAGATCAAAAGCATAAATAGTACTAAATAGACCTTACAACAGTTATTTAAAACTACTACTATATATCCAAAATATCTTGATAAGTTATCCAACTTATGCACTGGTGCCACTACCTGTAATACAAAGAAAACTGAGTGGGTCGGGCTTGGGAGCCTGGTGAGCATATAGGGTTTTTAACCCACAATAATATAATTATTATATTCAATCATCAAACAATCAAATCAATTACCCATCCCCATTATTTCATTTAATTCTTAAGAATTTACCCTAAGAATCAATTATCCTTCACTCGTTCATTCCTAAGGAATTGGCACAAAGTTCATTGCTAATTGAGGTTCTTACAACAAGCACTAAATCCATAGCTGCCATGGTACTAAGTCCATAGCTACCAATGTTCATCTACACAGTACTAAATCCATAGCTACCATTGTACTTATATAAGGCACTAAGTCAATAGCTTCCAGGGTTTTTTTCGTTTATTGACAGTATCGTTTCCGAGACTCCTCTCGTAATACATGTCAATGGGTTTTTAGAGTACACCAATGAACATCTCGTTCATAACACCAACAAGTTGCAAGCTTCTGGTGTTCCACTGGACTGTCTAGAATAGTCTGTGGTTGTCATCCCTACTCTGCTGAATGATGGAGCCATCGTTTGGGTAAAGGTTTCACTCATTTTTCACCTGTCACCCTCATCTCATGATCTATATCACCTTTCGTCTCATCCTCAAACTTATCTTTCATCACACACCAACTATTTCATCTACCCATGTTCTACCCAATATATTCGTAGATATAAATTACATATACTATTTAAATCATTTACAAACATGTATAAAACATTCATCCAACATCCATCTCAAATAAACAACCAATATATATATATATATATATATATATATATATATATATATATACACTCTTCAAGTACTATTCTTTTGATGTAACCGGGATATCTTCCAAAATCCGGGCTTTTCACAGGTAGAGTTACAGCTCGAAACACTTTTCGTCTCGGGATCTTTGGGGCTTTGGGATTTGCTTCGGGTGTCGGGCTGATACCGGGGTTTCGGGTGTACTTCAAGAGGGCTAGTGAGGGTGTATAGAGTGAGATAATGAAGGAATTAGCAACCATGGCCAGCTGCCCTTCGGTTTCTATTTATAGGGCCATTTTTCTGGATTCACGTCATGAATCTCATATATTCACGTCGTGAGTTCAGTCGTCATCAGGTGCGTTATCGCAACTTGGGTCTGACAAACTCCAAGAGACGTCATCACTGAGTTCACGTCGTGAACCCTATGTTCACGTCATGAACTCTGACATAGTGTCAGGGTGTGTGCCCCGAACTTCATAAATTCATATCTTTCGCATCCGAGCTCCGTTTTCAACGTTCTTTATATCCACGCGTACGTGAGATTATGCTCTACAACTCTTGTTTAGACTCCGTTGGCTAATTTTGAATTTATTTTTATTATATTATTTTTAGTAGGTCGTGACAAGAAACTCCGTTAGAATTTCATAACTTCTTCATCAGTCGTCCCTTTTTGTCCTTTTTTTTCTTGTTGCATTACTATCGACGAGATCTTCGATTCTCGTTTAGATTGTTTCGGCTAGAAACCACTCGATCTCATATTCGAATTTTGGGTTGCATACTACTAAGTTGGAACTTCGAAAAATCATAACTTCCTCATACGAAGTGAGATTTAAACGTTCTTTTTATGCACGCTCTCGGTTTAACATATTCTACGAGTTTCGTTCACTAAGACTAAATATTGCTCTATCGTAAATTCGCTATTTACGTTTTACAACATCGTGCCGAATCTGTCGCGAAACTTCGACAAGTCATAACTTCTTCGTTATAACTCGGATTTCAGCGTTCTTTATATGTACAGAAACCTTTTGACATATACTACAACTTGGTTAAGATTATTTATTCTAAACACTCTTCTATCAAAAAGTCATTTTTGATGCTTATCGTCTCTAAATTGACTAGCCCGGATCTACGAGCATTACAATTATCTCCCCCTTAGGATGATTACGTCCTGGAATCATCAACGAAAATAGGGTTTGTATAATGATTCCATACATTATCTTTCCATCCTAAGTAATAACCGTAATATATATGTTTCTTCGAACAAGTATCTAACTCTTGGGCTTCTTGACCGCAGACGATGCTCAATCTTGCACCTGCTCCTCATATTATGTTGGACGCTCAATAGTAACCTTCGAGTTACAAAATAAATCCTTATTGAGAACTCCTTCTTCTTCTTAGGATAAGTACATTCCTTTATCTATTGTAATAGATCGATGTGCTCTAATGATCTCTCATCGTATGATGCAACGCTTAGACTCAAGTCTCTTAGAGTCAAATTCCAGAATGGAATATACCTTCCTTCATATTCTAATGTGATATAATCACATTTTAGCATGTAGCATTTCTAGCTACCAATTTCTCTAACAACGAGTGCGATACTATTGATCGCATTGATTTAAATCTTCTGACTTAGGTCAGATGTTACATCGAAGTTGGTTCTATGAAACTCATAACAAATTCATCGTAGTTGGACTCAATTTGATATGAGCACTAGGATCAGAATATCGATCATTTTCTTAGTCATTACCGAAACAATGGTAACGACATACTTGAATAAAAATGGAATCAATCACTAGCTTCTTAGTAACCTTGTGACTTTCCCTGATCCAATCGTGAGTCATGTGCTTCCACTAGTATAGATCTCTACTACTATTCACACCTACTCATACTCATCCCAAGTATTGTCTCGCAGTCCCCAAGTCCTAAAATCACAAAACAATTTAACACATACGAATGTGTCCAATTAATCATACAAATTTTCCTAGACTCTACTAGGACTTCTTCCATGCGCATCTTCACTCATCAATTCTACTTCAACTTGGTTGGTGATGGAAATTCCAGACGATAGGACAACTTCAAGAATTACACCAATCGTTCCATCATCCCGCCAATCAAAGGTGTACTTTAGACGTACCGTACTCCTCTAAACGTTCCTTTTAGTTTATCAAACATATTCTAAAGGAAAGATACCACTCTTACGATATCTTCCGTTAGGTGTCATTCACTATCATAAGCCTTTCATTTCCTCCATTTACTCAATTCTCTACGAGTCTTCACCAAAACGTTTTGTACACCCAAGCAGACGTTCAGTGTACTTAGGTGAGAACTTTAAGATAGGAAAGCTTTATTTACGATATACGTATAAATCTCCTTATCACTCAGAAACATTTACATGCTAGTTCTAATATCATAGTCGTACTCTTAGAATCCCAAACACGTAAGGTTTCAAAATCCGGTCGGCAACAGACCAAAGATCCAAACAAATAATAGCATATGTGCTAAACATATAGCATTTAGCACATAAAAGCATTTTAGGAATCTTTCCTAAAATAAACTAGTGGTCATGTCTAAAATATGGTAGACACTCATTTCACAATCATCACTTAGCATTTCAAGTTTAAGTCTAGAAATCCTACAAATTCCTAATTCGCTTAAACTAATGCTCTGATACCAACTGTGACATCCCCATTTTCACGGCTAGAAAAGACCGATTTGTTTATGCTTTGTTTTATAGAATCAGAGTAATCATTTGATTAAAAGAGTTGCGGAATTTGTTCCCAAAACAAAATACGATAAGAATTTATCAAAACGTTTCTTAAACAAATGTATTTTCATTAAATAACAAAATATCGGGATATCATGCTCCGATACAGACCAAAAGCATAAACAGTACTAAATCGACCTTATAACAGTTATTTACAATAACTGGTCTATATCCAAAATATCTTGATAAGTCATCCAACTTATGCACTGGTGCCACTACCTGTAATACAAAGAAAACTGAGTGGGTCGTGCTTGGGAGCCTGGTGAGCATATAGGGTTTTCAACCCACAATAATATAATTATTATATTCAATCATCAAACAATCAAATCAATTACCCATCCCCATTATTTCATTTAATTCTTAAGAATTTACCCTAAGAATCAATTATCCTTCACTCGTTCATTCCTAAGGATTGACCTAAGGAATTGGCACAAAGTTCATTGCTAATTGAGGTTCTTACAACAAGCACTAAATCCATAGCTGCCAAGGTACTAAGTCCATAGCTACCAATATTCATCTACACAGTACTAAATCCATAGCTACCATTGTACTTATATAAGGCACTAAGTCAATAGCTTCCAGGGTTTTTCTCGTTTATTGACAGTATCATTTCCGAGACTCCTCTCGTAATACATGTCAATGGGTTTTTAGAGTACACCAATGAACATCTCGTTCATAACACCGACAAGTTGCAAGCTTCTAGTGTTCCACTGGACTGTCTAGAATAGTCTGTGGTTGTCATCCCTACTCTGCTGAATGACGGAGCCATCGTTTGGGTAAAGGTTTCACTCATTTTTCACCTGTCACCCTCATCTCATGATCTATATCACCTTTCGTCTCATCCTCAAACTTATCTTTTATCACACACCAACTATTTCATCTACCCATGTTCTACCCAACATATTCGTAGATATAAATTACATATACTGTTTAAATCATTTACAAACCTGTATAAAACATTCATCCAAGATCCATCTCAAATAAACAACCAATATATATATATATATATATATATATATATATATATATATATATACACACACACACACATAGCACGTATTCTATAGCAAATACTTCATATCTATGCGTTAGACGAAAATGACTACACACTCACTTGATTAGATGATGCTCGGACAACACTACGGCTCTTCAAGTACTATTCTTTTGATGTAACCGGGATATCTCCCAAAAATCGGGCTTCTCGCGGGTAGATTTCAGCTGGAAACTCTTTTCTTCTCGGGATCTTCAGGGCTTCCGGACTTGCTTCGGGTGTCGGGGTGATACCGGGATTCGGGGGTACATCAAGAGGGCTAGAGAGGGTGTAGAGAGTGAGAGAATGAAGGAATTAGCAACCATGGCCGGCTGCCCTTCGGTTTCTATTTATAGGGCCGTTTTTCGAGATTCGCATCGTGAATCTCAAATATTCACGTCGTGAGTTCAGTCGTCATCAGGTACGTCATCGCAACTTGGGTCTGACAGGCTCTAAGAGACGTCATCACGGAGTTCATGTCGTGAACCCTATGTTCACGTCGTGAACACTATGTTCACATCCAAGCTCCGTTTTCGACGTTCTTTATATCCACGCATAGGTGAGATTATGTTCTACAACTCTCATTTAGACTCTAATTTTGACTTTATTTTTATTACATTATTTTTAGTAGGTCGGGACAAGAAAACTCCGTTATTTCATAACTTCTTCATCTGACGTCCATTTTCGTCTGTCTTTTTACCGTTGCATTACTATCGACGAGATCTTCAATTCTCATTTAGATTGTTTCGGCTAGAAACCACTCGATCTCATATTCGAACTTTGGGCTGCATACTGCTAAGTTGGAACTTCGAAAAATCATAACTTCCTCATACGAAGTATGATTTAGACGTTCTTTTTATGTACGCTCTCGGTTTAACATATTCTATGACTTTTATTTAGATCATTAAGACTAAATATCGCCCTATCGTAAATTCACTGTTTACGTCATACATCATCGTGCTGAATCGGTCGCGAAACTTCATCAAGTCATAACTTCTTCGTTATAACTCGAATTTCGGCGTTCTTTATATGTATGGAAACCTTGTGACATATACTACAACTTGGTTAAAATTAATTATTCAAAATACTCTTTTATCAAAAAGTTGTTTTTGACGCTTATCATCTCTAAATTGACTAGCCCGGATCTACGGGCGTTACAACATGTAATTAATATAAAATACTTCATATCTATGTGTAAGATGAAAGTAACTATGCACTCACTTGAAAAGGTGGTGACTCGGTACTCGGACAGCACTTCGTTATCTCAAAACAATTTCCATCGGACAAAACCTAGTATTATTACCACTAGAGTTTAGTCTAATATTCACCGAGACTAATTAATAGTCTAGCTATTATTACTATTATATAAGCGTTAAACAATACTCTTCACCCACTATGTACAGACAGGGCCAGATATGAAACACCAGAGGGCAGGATCATTTTGGCATATAGCACTTTTGAATCCAGCAACCCAAGCGACCCTCCAAACCAGATTCCTCATACCACGAGTGGTTAAAAAGATATTATAACGAGACCTATATAACTCATAATAATAGCTTAAATAATTATTATAAGGTCCTAATAATGTTACTATAATTAAATAAAAGTTATTTTAAAAATAGTGTAGGTGTAGCTCACTTACAGTAGGTTTTCTCGAAAACCAGGCTTCGTTTGGAGCAGCGTTCTTGAGCCGAAAGGCTCTTTTCTCGGGGCTTCAGGAGCCTCAGGGCTTCCTTTGGGTGCTAGGGGGCTCCCTAGGGTTTAGGGCGGTTAGAATGGGTTAAAGAGAGAAAGTAGTGAGAGAGAGTAGTGAGAAAGGTGTGAAAAACTAGAAACTCACACCCTTTTTATAGCCTGCGAGGCCTCGCACTACGCTGGGCGTAATCCGAGGTACATTGGGCGTAATGATCGCATCGTACAACATGTGGCGAGGTTTCGGTGGGGCAACGTGGCTCAAGGTGGACCGAGGAAGCGAAGATCGTTGGGCGTAACCGAGCTCGGAAGCGGCGCGTACACATCATGCTAGGCGTAACCTCGGATTATGCAGGGCGTAGCAAGGCTAGCTGTGACCCATCTGAAGCGAGGCGTGGGCAACAAGGAACGGTTGAGATTCGGCCACGTCTTCGAAAATCTGAGTCTCGACTTTAAAATTTTGTAAATTTCACATACGAGCTCCGTTTTTGACGTTCTTTATATCCACGCGTAGGCGGGACCGTACTCTACAACTTTCGTTTAGACTCCGTCGGCTAATTTTGACTTTATTTTTAAGTTATACTTTTAACAGGTCAGGATACGATTGGTCCGTTAAAAAAATCATAACTTCTTCATCCGACGTATATTTTCATCGGTCTTTTTATCATTACGTTACTATTAATGAGATCTTCAGTTCTCATTTTGGTTGTGTCAGCTAAAAACCGCTCGATCTAATACTCGAACTTCGGGTTGTACACTACTAAGCCGGAACTTCGAAAAATCATAACTTCATCATAAGAAGTCAGATTTGAGCGTTCTTTTTATGGACGCTCTCAGTTTAACGTATTCTACGACTTTCGTTTATATTGCTAAGACTAAAAATCTCTCTATCGTAAATTCACTATTTACGTCGCGCAGTGTCGAGCCGGTTCTGTCGCGAAACTTCGATGAGCCATAACTTCTACTTTATAACTCGGATTTCGACGTTCTTTATATGTACGGAACCCTTATTAAATATACTCGGACTTGGTTAAGATTAATCCTTCTAAATAATCTTCCATCAAAAACTCATTTTTGATGATCATTGTCTCTAAATTGACTAGCCCGAATCTGCAGGCGTTACAGAGGATACAACATTTTCATGGTGGAACAGCCATGTCAAAACCATAGTAATTAGCATAGCTAATGCCATCTTTTGGGATGAACTGAAGCATCTAATGATGGATGAGTATTTTCCCAGAGAAGAGATGAAAAAGCTAGAGCAAGAGCTATGGAACCATGCTATGCAAGACTAGGACATTGCAGCTTATACCAACCGCTTTAATGATCCTGCTATTTTCTGCCCCAACCTTGTCACCCCGAAGCACAAAAAGGTAGAAACGTACATATGGGGATTAGTTCAACCTATTCAAGGGTTGGTCAATTCAAACCGACTACAAACGATAGTGCCAAGAGGTTGGCCTTTAACTTCACAAGTCAGGAAATCTGCCAGGGCACTATGGTCCAGAAAGCTGACCTTCCAATGTCTGGAAATAGCAAAAGGAGATCTGATGATGACTCAGAGAAACCACTAAGGAGAAAAAAAGACTCAGGGAAAGTTTACCTAGCAACCATCCCATCACCCAATCCCCTAAGACAATATGTTGGAGATCTTACGATATGTAGGGAGTGCACCTATCACCATGAGGCTGCATGTAGAGAGATAATATGTAACAGCTGTAGTAGTAAGGGCCACACTACTAAGTCCTGTAGGAGCCCAACCCACGCCATAAACCCAAGAACTAGAAATCACAAGTGCTATGAATGAGGATAAATTGGCCACTTTAAAATAGACTGTCCTAGATTGGCAAATCAAGATTGGAAAATCACAAGTGCTATGAATGAGGTGAAGAGCATTTTTCATTAGAACAAATAACGTTACCCAGAATCCACTCCTAGAAATCGGTACGCCTTCGCTAAATAACTTGCGTACAAACTAAAGTAATAATATAGTTTTGTGAACACTAGATTTAAACACTCGTTAAAACACAAAACTAATAAAAGCTAAAGAAACACATGTTATTAATTATTAGGAGGATACGTAGGTTACATGATTCTAGAATTAAATAGTTTTAGAAAATGTGATTTAGCTTATTGTGCAGCTCTCATCTGAGTCCAACCGTAATAGGGAGAAATCATAGAGTCGAAAAACTATTAAGTTTTAGCAGCCTGTAATAGTATTCCCCAAATTATTAGGTAACATTAAGTATAACTCATAGTAACAATGAATCCCTCGGAAATTCTAGAATGACTTGTTTGAAAACCCTTCGAAAAATCATAGGGATTTGATATCTTTTGACTCTATGTTCCAGTAAGTACTTGACTGATGTCACTACCACTCTATGTTCCAGTAAGTACTTGACTGATGTCACTGCCACTCTATGTTCCAGAAAGTACTTGTCTAAGGGCCACATCGCTACCACTATGTATCTAAAAGTATTTGTCTAATCACACTCTCACTATCTCTCGCAAAAAAAATCAAATCGGTTCAAAAATTGTACTTCGAAGGTGAACCCTAGGGAGTCAATTAATCTCTATAAAACTAAATTATAAGGATAAGCATAGTACTTAGTTGTTACTATGAACAAACACTATGTAATTCTATATATAAGTATGATTATAATTATAATTACAACAATAAGAGATATAAATATTGATTCACTCAAATTCACCCAATAGTGCATCCGCATTTGGTACTACAAGTGGAATTTCAAGGACGAAATTTCCTTCAACAGGGGGAGGATGTGACAACCCAAAAAATACGCCTCCAACCACTATCGATAATCAAACAACAAAACACGATCAAACAATCTTGTAAAACGCCAAAAGTTTTAACCATCACTCTTATTAACATCGAAACCATAGGTTCAAAAATAAGTGCGCAAAAATTCGTGTCACTTTGCGAGCAGGTTAACATATTTATCTTCTACACGCTACCGTCATTCCAAAAATATAAATTTCACAAAAATCTGACATAGTATGAGTGAGATACGATATTTATAGGAAATAAATGTCTATCATACTTGAAAAGACGAAAATACTCTTACATATTCAGTCCGTAACGACTTTTTACTAACGGTGTTAGTAAAACGGGCCAACTTTGCACGTTTTCCAAACCACAAGGACCATTTGTATCAAAAAAAATTAACAGGAACTGACTTTGTGATTTTTGGCAAACCACAGGAACCATTTTTGTAATTTTGTCAATATATTATGATGTCAGTACGCTCAACTCAAACAGATAATAGTAGTATATTATGTCATCACTACGCTCAATTTAAACGGATAATAATAATATATTATGTCGTTACACTCAACTCAAACGGAAAATAGTTGTACATTATGTGGTCGCTACACTCAACTCAAACGTATAATAATAGTATATTATGTCGTAACCACGCTAAAATCAAAACGAATAATAATAATATAATATATCGTCACTACGCTAACGAATAATAATATATTACGTCGTCACTACGCTCAACTCAAACGGATAATAGTAGTATATTGTGTCATCATTACACTCGACACAAACGAATAATAGTAATATATTATGTTGTCACTACACTCAACTCAAACGGATGACAGTAGTATATTATGTCGTCACTACAATCGATTTAGACGGATAATAGTGGTATATTATGTCGTCGCTACGCTCAACTCAAACGGGTAATAGTAATATATTATGTCGTCATTACCTTCGATTCAAACAGATAATAGTTGTATATTATGTCATCACTACACCCGGTTTCAAACAGATAATTGTAGTACGTTATGATGTCACTCAACTCGAGTAATGTTCATATTACTACTATGTAGTTGGCTTCGATAAGAATATCTATTTAAATATAATTATATATTATAACTACATAATAGAGTATTGATAATTCATGTCATAAGTGTATAGTTATATAAGAAATGGTTGAACTGTATCCAACTAACCTACATTCAGGTCATTCTCGGTTATTCTGCTCTTAAAAGCACTCATTTCCTTAAGGATACCCCTAAGATATGGATACACTAGTAGTATATAAGATGAATAGGAATCACGGAAACCCTAGTACCTAGGAATAGTATAATGCTATTTTCAAATAATAATATACAAAACCTTTTAATTCTCCAAACCACATGTATTCCTAGGATAAGAATCAATATGATAGGGACCCCACAAATCACAATGTATCAATTGAAATGATTTACTAGACATATTGTTGTGACAAACAAATGCAAATTTCTTTTGTTTAGCTAATGGACATATCATACAAACATGTTTATCTATTCCTTTATTTAAAGCTAACTCATTGCTCACTAACTTGAGTTTCTTTTTTGAGGGATGCCCAAATCTCTGGTGCCATTGTTGTAAAGAGACATTGTTGATGGAAGCTTTGACTAAATCATGCTCTAGCAAGTATAATCCTTTTATGACTTTACCCCTGCCAATCATCTGGTTGTTGCTCATCTACTGAATGATTGCATAATCATGATAAAGACTAACCATTGTAGTTTTATCTTTAGTCAATGAAGTTATACGGTTTAGTTCAAACTATGGCACAAATAGAACATCATGAAGTACCAAACTATGACTAAGTTGGTAACATGGATAGAAACAGAATTCGCTCTATTCTTATTGTTGTTTGTGAACTTGAAACCCGGTGGAAAACCATGCAAACTGTAACACTTCTCCTATGTATGTCTAGTCTTCTTACAACGTGTACAAATGATCTGATCCTTTCTATAGCCTCTTTGATTTTGACTGTTGTTATAGGTTCTTGTTTTGTTGTTATCAGAGTATGAATCTATGACATTAAAAGCCATTGTTGATTTAGGACTTTGATTAGAACTTATGCTCCTCTTCCTTTCATCTTGGATGATTAACGAAAAGATTCAATTAACTTTTGGAATCAGATTCTTTAAAAGAATTTGACCAAGGATTTGAGTGAAATCATCATTCAAACCCATCAGAATAGGCATAGTCTACTCAACTTCTTTTGCTCCACCATAGGTACATCAACTCCATGTGTAATGAACATCATAATTTGCTAATTCTTCTCATAAGACTTTGTAAGTTTGGTAAAGTATACACTTACATAATCATCACAATTTCATACATCAACCATTGAAATTTAAAGAGTTAAAGTATATCTACAACCAAGCAGTTAACTATTTACAATAGGATTAATCAACACATTATACATGTTAATTTACCTTGTAGTATTAGTAATATTAACCCCTTCTCTAAATATAATATTCGCCATATTAGTAGGAAGCCATTTCGCATTACCACTCTCCCCACGCTGTTGTTCACTTTGAGACTTTTCATTTTTCTTCACACTCATTTTACCTCCAACACAAACCCCCAATTTAACCACAGTAAAAACCGCTAAACTAACCAAAAAAGGCCTAACACCCCAATGAAAATCCTCAACATGCCAATACTTTTTCACCATATTATTACCACTCATCCCAAAACTCACCAACTCCACCTCACCCGGATCCGCCATAAAAACAACATTTTCACCGCCGAAATTTAACCTCCTGGGAAATTTAACCACAAGACAACCATTCGGTAATACCAAAAATACCCTCCCAGTCCCCCACTCCCCTCCTCTTTTTCTAACCCATTCAAATCTCGGACTAAAAACATTACTTTTCACCCTCACAAACTCTCCAACACAGTAATTTTCTGCCATTTGTACATCCGAATAAACACATTTCCATAACGTTTCAACCCCAATTACACCAACGGTCAAACTTCCATCCCGGTCAACCGTATGAACAACACCGACGTTCGATTTTCGTTTCGTGTTTTCTTTCTTGAAACGGATCCAGTCGCCGGGTGATAACCCGTATGTGACCCGCTCCAGTGTTGATCCGTGGACCCTCACCGGGTCGTGGATACCGTGTACCCGGACTAGAACGTATCCGTTTTGGGTTTGGTTTTGGTTTTGATTGTCTGTGTCTACACCCACGATTGTTCCCTCGGGGACTACCATGTTTTGTTGTTTGCTTGAATTTAGGGGTTTTCTTGATCGAACTGTGTCGCCTACTTCTAGATTGGATTTTGATAAGAACCATTTTGTGTACCCGTTTAAATTTGATTTTTCTAAAATGGATGTGGGCCCAGGCCCACTGATATTTTTCCACTTTCCATCATCAAAAGTCGCGTTCTTTGAACTGCAAAAGCAACAAGTCATACTCAAAGCAATTATATTTAAAAGAATAATAAATTATATGTACCTTTGAAAGACCATTAATATATCTGACATTAAAGGTCGACTTCTGAAGTCATACTCAAAGCAACCAAGAATTATATTCTCAACAGCAGGAGGAAGAAGGCAATCTGGAATGTGAGGTTTTTCTTGTCTTTTCACAACTGAGTTATATATTTCATCGATTGACTTACCACACCAAGGTTGTACACCTGTCAACATTTCAACAATGGTGCAACCAAAACCCCATGAATCAGTCTCAAAAGATAAGGGGCCTCTTATGTCAGGTTGCCATTGTTCAGGGGCCATGTAGTTTGGTGAGCCAATTCTTCGAGTTGTATCAGAATTAGGCAATGGAATGCCTAGTAGAACATAAGGGATTCCCAAATCACCTAAAATTGCTTTTTGTTCTTCGTTTAGGAGGATATTATTAGGTTTAAGATTAAGGATTAGTATCTCTTTTGAATGCAGTTCCATAATTCCATGAGCTAGATCAATCCCATACCTCAAGACATCACCTAAACAACACTTTCCCCCTTTTAGAGTAGCCATTTTGTCACCAATTGATCCCTCATAGAATTTCATAATAATGCATATCTGGAATATATGAATATATGATATGAAAGTTGAAACCATTTAACTAAATAATCAAACAATCATGAGACTATAAATTGTTACCTTCCCAGTTATGACTGAAACACCATGAAGATGAAGGCAGGATGCACCTTGTAATCCTTGAGCTTTGGAAAGTAAAACACTGAGTTTATCTAATACGACTTTGATGTTATCTTCTTTGATGTGATGTAGCATCTTAACAGCTACTTCATGATACTCTTCATTATCTTCCGTAACTTGATGACGAGTTGCTAACCAGACATCACCAAATGGGCCTCTTCCAAGTCTATGTCTGAGTTTTATAGATGCAGGATTTATCCATGGATTGTTGTTAGATGTGTCATTGGTTGTAAGCTGATCGTAATCATTGTCAACGATCTCAAAGTCAAAGGAAGTTGAAGCTCGATTTGCAAGAAGCTTTCCAGCCATTAATTCCTGTTGAAAGTTAAAACTGAGCACGTGTAAGCAACAAAAATCAATAAGAACATGATAAAGTATGAGAACAACACCGATATGGCTCAAATTTCAATTCTCCATTGCAGAAATGCAATTCAATTTAATTTTGTTTTAGCAATTTTGTGCCCTAACTTACTAAATTAAGTAAAAAGGGGAAGTTATTCAAGAACTAGAAGCATCAATTCAATTCAGAACAAAAGAATATTGCATCGAAAAAGTACTTACCCCTTGAGCAGATTGGCGATTGAAAACGCGAGTTTTGACGATTTAATGTGATAATCAACTAGAGACTGATCCTGATCATATTCCGATCATGAAATTTGTTATTAATACAACGACAAGCAAGAGATTACACTAGTTTGAATCGTCTGCCGAAAGATACATAGCAAGAGACAAGAGAACAACTACGGAAAGCAAACGATGGCTTCAGTGTGGAGTGCATCATCAACTTCACTAGAAATAGAAGTTGTGGAGTGCATCATCATCTATCGAACTAGAATTTTAAATTGAATATAAAAAAATATATATTTTAATAAAAAAATTCAATGCTCACGTAAAGTATATTCCTCTAAATCTCTAATGACAAATCATATAACAAACTTAGAATTAAAATCTTATTATATTTTAAAAGAATAGGGTTGTAAAAACCAACTAATTAAATGAAATCTTATTTTAGTCTTTTCATAAATTCAATGATAAAAATTATAGGAATTTGATCATAAAGTGTCTAAAAATATTTTGTTTTTTACAAAAAATTATATTATCTAAAAAAACATTATTATGCGTAATATTCATACATATGATTTTTTTTTTAAATATGTTTTGTTCAAATATGAATAAACATGTTTTGTTCAAATATCAATAATGATTGAGTTGATTACAAATAAAAAAACACACTCCAATTTTCAAAAGAACAAAAAACATCAAGATTGCTAGCAAAAAATATGATCAATAATCTCTTTTTGACGTTGTTTTAAGGGTTTGTTTGAAATGACTTCTACTTTTGATGGTGTCTCATCTTTTAGTAATAAGTGATGGATAAGAATATCTCAACTCCAACAACTCCAACAAGAAAAAAAAAATGTTATCATATTTTGCTCAATATCTTCTAGCTCGTTAACCGGGGACACAAGTTTAATTCCTTAATTCCGAAAGGAATAATATTATTAAATCCTTTTATTTTTAACGTGTAATTAAAAAAGTTCTAATATTTTTTTTATTGCTATGGTTATAACTTTCTCGTGAATTATTGTTCTAGCTCACTTATGATTAACTTAGTTAATTTTTTTGTAAAATCAGTTTTAAAAAGTTCAAATTTGATCCCTAAGGTTTGGAAAAAATCTACACCGCATGGTTTTTTAATATTATTTTTCGATTTTTGTATATTTGTACATTTTCGGGTTTTTTTATAAATATATATATATATATATATTTTATATTTTCTTTTTTATATATATTTTTTTAATTTTATTTTTCAAAAATTTGATTTTTTGTTTTCTATTTTTTTAGTGTATATATAGAGTATATTAGAGTTTTTTTTTCTTTTTTATAGTTTTTTTCATTTCGCTTTTCATATTATATTTTTAACCTTTTTATATTTTTATTTTTTTCTTATTTGTATTTCAATTATTTGTTTTTATTTTTTTGTATTTTTAACTTTTTATTGACTTTTTTCAAAAAAAAATGTAAAATGTATTAATATATTAGAGTATATTATAATTTTAATAATTTATAGTTTTTGTAATTTTTTTATTTTTATTCAAGTAAATAAAATAGTTATGTTTATATTTGTAATTTCAATCCAACTTATTTTCTTTTTATTCTTTTTTTCTTTAATGCTATTATATTTATGTTATGAAAAAATAAAAATTAAAAAAAATAATAATAATAATAGATTGTTTATTGAGAATTAGTGTTGCAATGTGTTATCAATAGTTTAAATTCAAGAGAATATTTTTCAATTTGATAATAAACTAAAAGTAAAAACAAAAAATATAATAATAGTCGGTCTCTCTAAAAAAATAAATAAATAAATAAAATAAAATAAAATAAAATAAAAATTGTTATAGTAATTTAAATTGAATTCAACTTCTTGAATCTAAATATATAAAAACATTAGAAAAAACATAAATAACTAATATATATATATATATATATATATATATATATATATATATATATATATACACACACACACACTAGCCGTCTACCCGCGCAAAGCGGCGGGCGGCAAATAATTTGATCTCTTTAGAGTTAAAACCATTTTGCGTTCACTTCGATAAATGAATATTAAATGACATCTATTTTTCAAGAGCATTACCATACCATATTAAGGGGGTGTTTGGCTAAGCTTTTTTTAAAACAACTTATTAGGTTCCACAACACTATAAGTTAAAAAAGTGTTTGGATTAAAATAACTTATTCTGGTGGGGAACCTCTAATACGTCATTTTTTCATAAGTTACTCTACACTTACTTATTAACTTATAAGCTAATAACTTAATAAGCAATAAGCTTTTTTGTCAAACACCCCATAAATGGTTATTACTTCCATTTATACATACCCAAACCACTTGTACTGTTTATCGTCCTCTTTTTTTTTCGTTTTCTTTAATTCCTTTATTAATTTAATGTCCTACTAAGTAAAATGCTAAAATATATAAATAATAGTTTATAAAAATAATCCTTTAGAAAATTAGGTGTTGTGATTCAAAAGTCTATAAATAGGCCTTTGAGAAGGCCAAAATACTCAGGTGTCAACTTGTTCATTGTGATTTTAAACCAAGTTTGGTCACACATTAAAACATTTTCAACGATAGTATGTAATTCAAGGATTCATATTGATTTAGGTTCTCGAAACCTTAAAATATTGAACAAAATCTATATAGAACCTTATAATAAGGACAATAATCACCGTAATCAGGAACTCCATATGATGAAACTTGATATTATAAGGACCAATGATGAAAAATGTTTCATTTTTAGACTAAACAATATGAAAAATATACAAACTACCTTAATCATGTCAAATCTTGTGTTTAACCGTTCGTTATTGCAAAAGTAAGATATCAAAATATACAAACTAATGATAATACAATGCTCTAACTGGCCCTCTTTGGTTGAGTTCTTTGAACCTGCAAAGCCAACACATTAAAGAAACATAGTAAAAATCTTTTTAGGAACAAATCTGATATAATAAAGCCTTCACCCAATATATTTATAAGATAAAAATACAAAAAGTTAAAAATGTTGAAATCAATTATAAGTAAGGATTAAAATAAAAACCTGTTAAGAAAGAGCCATCTGCAGGAGGGATATTTGAATCAACATGTATTTTCTGATGGTTTCAAATTTTGAATTATTTGAAATTCAGGGAAGGAGATAGAATTTGTTGAGAAATATAAGGATTCAAAACACAGGTTAAAATTTAATATTATTTTATTGATGACTACTTGTACTATTAGCTTAATAATTTGAACGTCTTAAAAAAATATTATTATTATATTCAATCTATTTTTATAAATAGTGGGATTTCTTTTATAAGATTGTGTGTGTGTGTGTATATATATATATATATATATATATATATATATATATATATATATATATATATATATATATATATATATATATATATATATATATGCTATCAGAAAGATTGAAGTGAGTTAACAATAACACTCAAACATTCCTACTTTATCACTCCCAAGTTTTTTTTGATCCCCAACTCATATGTCTGTATGTTAACTTATAAGCATATCAGCACATATCAGAAAATAAATCAGTGATGCATATCATTATAACAACAATGGAATATGAAGCACATGGAGTATTAGACATAAAATAACACAGAAAAACCTGTGACATATTACCAAAGAGTTACGTGATTACAAATTACTTAAGCATAACAATACATATCAACAATAGATATGATAGACTTCAAAATGAAAATAAATCAGAACATGGAATTCTTGACATAGTAAGTTCATGGAGTACATATCGGCAATGTCTGTCATACCTGATAATCTTTTTATAATATAAAAGTAATTAAATTTGATAGGAAAAATCTTAGGGGATAAATTTTCCCTTTTACAAATGTTTAATTTGTGTGTGTGTGTGTTTTTTTTTTTTTTTTTGAAAAAAAAGGCGCATGCACATGTCAACTTCCTAATTAACCGAAAGAAATCGTCAAAATTTGCTCCAGTAAAAGTCGCAGAGAAAAACTGAAAAACAGATAAGTGGATAACACAGAGAGAGACATGCTTCCTGTTCATACTCCTTCCCCCCGAATCCAAATTCAAACCCTAAAAATAACTCTCTTTCAAACAATCCTCTTCACATGGATTAATTTCATAACGATCATCACTTTCTCCCACTATTGAACGAATCTTATCTCTATCACATAATCTCTCACCTCTTCTCATAATTTACTCCTAATTTAGCCATGCGAACTCCATCCAAGGATCACAGGGTCGATTTTTCTGATTTTGGATATAATCGTAAGACTCCCTTTGAGATAAATCGACCATCATCGCCATTTTCGATTTCCACAACCTCAAGCTCTTTTCCTCCATTGTTGCCTGCTAAACGCAGCTCCTGGAGGTCACTTTCATTTGGAAAATTCTCCTCCAAGCCAATCAGACTTTCCATCCTCAAATTAGATGGATCTTCCTTTGGTAATCGAAAACGATATAAATTCTATTTTTTTTTTTTTCTATAGATCATCAACTGATTTTTCAAAACATCCACACTTGACGATGTTCTACTTTAGGAAATCGAAAATGAATGTCCTGTGATTTGTGTGATACAGATATTGTTGTTACGAATAGAGCAACTGTAGCAAAAGTGAAGAAGGCGATTGAGGCTGCTTTCTGCGATATACCTACACAAGGAGACGCCGAGATTTCATGGTATATATGTTCAGTTATTCTCTCTAAATTCTCCCTTTCTTCTTCTTCTATACATGTTGGAACCATTGAATATGATTGTGTTTATTATAGGTCGCACGTATGGGGGCATTTCTGTTTATGCTTTGAGAGCATGAAGCTCTTTCGTGATCGTGATTCCATTACACGTTTTGGGATCAAGAATGGCGATCAGGTATTTTTCTTCTAAAATAATCATCTTTGGGCTACTTATAAGTTGAATATACAATCAATTTGACCTAAAAACTGATTCAACGAATCATTTTCCAGCTTCAATTTGTTCGACATACACCAATGTATGAAGTTGCAGGTGAAAGATTAGAGAAGATCACCATCGATTCAAATCAAACCAATGGGTAAGCTTTCTACTAATAATACAACAATGTCACATTCTAATATCAGCTAGACAGAATCTAACATAAGCTAGACACAGTCCAACCCACAACTGGATCAAGATTGGGAATTTGAATAGGTCATCAAGCAAACGGAGTTTGAATGGGAACATGAAAAAGTATTGTGGGAACAATAGATCAAATTCAAACCATAATCATGTCACAAAAGAGGTCAATCGATCCAATTGGGCATGCAGAATGCGAGGGTTGTTTTTACACCGAAAAACAAACAGTCCAAAAATCGGAACTGCAAGACTTGGACGATGGTTTCCAAGTAGTGATGATGAAGAAGAAGATGATGATGATGATGATGATGCGAATGTTTCTTGCAGATCGAGTGCTAGTTCGACTTCTTATTCACCAAATCCATTTAGTGAGTTTGCCGGAGGTTTTGGTTATCCAACGGGTTATTGCATTAAATGATTTTGCTTGTTGTGAATGTATATGGGCCTCCAAATGATTATATTGGTTTTTTCCATGTAAAGTTTTGTATAGTAGAGCGACTTAATGAATAATGATGTATGTCGTGTGTGTATACATCGAGTAAGTTTTTTGGAAAAACTTGTTTGAATGAGATTAAATGAAAATTTTATCATTATATTTAATCAAATTAAAATATTCATTACCTTTAACACTATTTTCATCCATCCTAACATGAGATGAATTGAGAAGAAAAGGAAGCAATGATAGGTAAGGGTTAGGTTGTGTTTGAGAGATTCGTTGAAAGTTTTTGCCTGATAAACTAGTTCATAAAGTTATAAAGTAATAATATTCGGTAAAAACTAGTTGATAAATAGACAATACATATAAAATAACATAAAAGAACGTTAAGATATATAGTTGAAAACTAGTAGACGTTATTAAAATAAATAAATAAATAAATCATCATATTAAACTAATTAGTAACAAAGAGTTTTTCAATCGGTTTTCAGGTTTAAAACATATTCATTGCATTCTATATCATATTGATGATATTACTATGAATTTCTTGCATCTCATGCGTCTCAAACACAACCTAAATAACAACTTTAAGTTTTTCTATAACTTTCTTATTTTGATAATATAAATCTCGCATCTCTAAATTCTAGTTCATGCTCTTTACTTTTCTAAATTCTAGTATACTTTATAATTTATATAAATCCTTTTTACTCACAATATAAATCGTAATAGGGAAAGCAACTATTAGGGTTAAGTCATAAATTTTGAATTAAATTTAGCAAATTATTAAAAAAAAAAAAAAAAAAAAAAAAAAAAAAAAAAAAAAAAAAAAAGAGCAATTTTGAAGTCAAAGACAGATATTCATGCATAAGGTATATATATGGAAAACTAGTAAGAAAATCATATCAAACTTATTCAATAAATATATCATCACACACTATATAACAATAAGCTCAAAAAATAAGTTTGTTTAGACCATCCACAACCAAAAAAACAAATTCACAAAAGATTTTTAATATCACATCATAATCACATCAACCGATCCAACATGCTTAGTAATGCCCACAATAATACAATATGAGAGTTTTTCTAATAGTTTTTCCATAGGTACTAGAATGTCAACTAACAAGCTAAAAAAGGATAAATCAGCAAAATAGTATGATATGTGAAAAAGTTATGATAGAGTGTGTTACTTAAGAAGCTCATTGGAAAAACTTTGTTTTGAAAAAATTTCTCCAATATCCTTTTCAGATATTTTAAGCTTTTTGTTTGAAAAAAATTCTAGCATGGATGATCTTATAATCAACCTTATAGTCTTAATATATTTAAGTCATTTTTTTACTTAACTCAAACTTAATGTACAAATTAAATCAAAATATAAACAATCATCTATATATTTTCTATATTAAATGTTTAACTATTTAGGTGTGGCAAGAAATCTTTAAGGTGTACATTTATGCAAAATTTGAAAACATACACTACTATTTTAGTGGATTAAATTTTGAATAAATGTGAAATTGTGTGGTGAAAAAGTAAAGCTTGCAACTTTTGTGACAATTTTGGACATGGAGAGCTAATTTTGATTTTTTTTGTTGGCAATTGGGAACCTCATATCATTTTGTGTGGCATAGAACGAGATAAGCTTTTTTCCCTCAAATCGATCAATCTTCCTCTCATCATCATCAATTCACCACCACCTTCTTCCAATCTCTCTAGACTCGCACCACAACCAGATCTGTCAACCATTTCACCATTCTTCACCGCCATTGTTATCCTCTAATCGACGATGGCCAACGTGATCATGGCCTCCTCCAAAACCCTAATCACATCTCCCCCAACCCCTAAATCCACACACCAACCACTACCACAACCTCCCGTCTCCCTCCCCCTCATCTCCACCACCACCAAACCCCGAATTTCCCTCTCCCTCACTCCCAAATCCCTAGCCGCCGCAGCCCTCGTAGCCGCCTCCGTCGCCGCGACTCCCTTCCCCTCCTTAGCAGTCGAGATCGAAAAGGCCCAACTTTTCGACTTCGATCTCACGCTTCCGATCATCGCCGCGGAGTTTCTCTTCCTCACGTTCGCTCTCGACAAAGTATACTACTCCCCCTTGGGGAATTTTATGGACAGCAGAGATAAGGAAATTAAAGAGAAGCTGAGCAGTGTGAAGGATACTTCGACTGAAGTGAAGCAATTGGAGGAGCAGGCGGCGGCGATTATGAGAGCAGCGAGGGCGGAGATATCGGCGGCGTTGAACAAGATGAAGAAGGAGACGGCGTTGGAGGTGGATGCGAAGCTGGCGGAGGGGAGGAAGAAGGTGGAGGCGGAGTTGCAGGAGGCGTTGGCGAGTTTGGAGAAGCAAAAGGAAGATACGATCAAGTCGCTTGATTCTCAGATTGCGGCTCTTAGTCAGGAAATTGTCAACAAGGTCCTTCCAGTTCAATAATTTACATATCAGTCCTTTAAATTTGAAAAAGAAAAGGTCACTAGAATCACGTAAAATAACAGAAACTTGTTTATATTTTGGATGATTCGGACTCGGATTATTACATGTGTGATGAAGTTATTGTTAATTTGTGAAATAATATTTTTATGATTTTTGCTTCAATAGTTCAATCTATTGCATGTTACGCATTTTAGAAGCAATATTTCGAAAGAGTCATTCAATCAATGTGTCTTTTTTATTATTATAATATTTGTATCTTTATGAAATCATAAATTTTCTTTGCTGTTATAATAATACTACAAATGAAATGACCATTATGCGCCCCTTTGAGCTATGGTTCTCACATTTGCAGACTGAACTTAAAATCTAAAACTATTGCAAAAGGTAAGCACTTCATAAAAATATTGCAAGGATAAGCACTTCCTAGAAATATCAACAAACGGGTGAGAAGATGAAATATAGAACTCCTAACATCATATGACCAAAAGCAACTTTTTCTTTACCCAAGTGTAAATATGTTTCCACATGTTTGGTTTTTTGTATTGTACAATATGGAGGCTAAATAGATGGCACATACATTATCATGAAAGACTACTATGGCTTGAGACCGGAGACACTCAAGTTTAACTTTCAAGAAGAAGATTGTGAAGCTATGCACAGATGACATTGGCATCACCTTGATATTTGGCTTTGATACTGGGAGAATGAGAGATAACATGTTGTCTTTTGGCCGATGAGGAGACAAGATTGTCATCAAGAAAGATACAATAATCGAAAGTAGATTGATGTGTTTTAGGATGCCCTCTCCTTGATCCACCTCGTTATAAGAGAACAAACAATCCATCGAGTAAGAATGAAGCTAGTTTAGGGTGAGTGAAAATGAGATACTAAAGAGCACAAACCCTTGCAAGACACTATTAGACACAATATCCCGATTACCTTCTAATGCTAAACCATCTCCGATCCATAAGTGAAGCTTTTATCGTAAAAACTAATCTTTTTAATTTCTTTTTGAGGCTTGGTGTTTAAAACGATGGAAACAATTAATTTCAATGATGTATGGGATTTAAGATGTTTTGTTTATTATGGGATAATCTCAATCAATGAAAACCGTTAAAATTGGTGACTAAAGTGTTCAAGAAGGTTGGGTGCACAAAATGGGATACAAACTTTGAGTTCTCTCAAGTTTGATATATCAAACCAAGTGGTACAACATGCATGACTAGAACCTTGGGGAAAAAATGTCACATGTACGACCTTCTAAATACCCTCACATCTTATCACATGAATTTAACATAATAAATAAGATATTATTTGTAATAATGTTAAGTCCACCGGAAGCAAGATCCAACATATATGCATACAATATAATTTTGATTCTGAGAAATTAAATATCTTTAAAGCTCGTTCTGACCCGAAAAAAAATAGGCATTTATTGTTATTATAAGTTTTTATTTTTAAATAAAAATATATAATAAAAAAAATAGGGCTCTGTGTGTAACAACCCAAAAATCAATGGTAAAATTTTCATTTTTATTATAGTCAAAACATAGATGTCGTTTAATCCAAACATTTCAAAAACATTGATAATTAAAAACATTTATCAGAGTTCATCTCAAAATCATATATGGCGAAAAATATGGGTGTGTGTGTTGCAATCAAGTCAGGTCCTTCCTTTCCAAACTGATGATACCTAAAATCATAAACAAAACTGTAAGCACAAAACTTAGTGAGTTTCTCCAAAATACCACATAGCATAAAATCACAGAATATCATCCACAGTATATCATGTAACATATATATAGTTGCCATGGGCTCCCCCCCCCCCCCCCCTGGTCTTTCATGCAAATATCACAGAGACAACTAGCATTTCACATAAGAAGTAATAGGTCGACATTGGTGTTTTCGACCCATAGATATTGTGAGAAGACTCACCCCACACAAATGAACCCTGGTTGCTGGCTGATAGCTCTTCGAACTATCAATAATAAAACAACACCCAACTAACAATTGGTTTCCATTACATAACCATAATTCCATACTTGTGGTAAAAAGACCATTTTACCCCTAACCTAGCTTGGTCTAAGACCAAGACCCAAACTCACACTATGAAGGCCTAAAAGCCAAATATTCAACTAAGGCCCAATTTTCTAAATTAGGCCCAAACCCCTTACATGGACCTTACCACCAAACTTACATGGACCTTACCCTAAAGCACATCCAAATATCCTAATCCATACACTTCTTCTCAGATGGCCCAACAAGAAACCAAACATCTAAGCCCAAAAGAAAGGCCCAACTCAAAGCCCAAACACAATTAGGGTTTTCACATAAAATGACAATTAGGGTTAAGTAAGAACACTTAACCCTTTAAGGACTTAATCCATTAAGCCCATCACTCTACTAGGTCAATCATTCAACGTGGTCGGGCGTCACTCATAATTCCAAACTAATACTCTAAATGTGAGTCCCTGGCAAGTCCCAACAAAAGTCTCCAAGATTAGGGTTTTCTAAACCCTAATTAGGGCTTCCAAACCAAACACATGCCAATTAGAACAATGGTTAAGTTTTAGGCTAATTAGGGTTTCATTAGGCCGGGCACCACCCACCGCCACTGCAGGCAGTGGTGGTCGACGGTGGTTCACGGCACCTCCTCACAGCGGTGGTGGTTTTCGAGTTATAATTCGACCACAAGCTTCCAATATAACAAGAAATGCTGAAAAATATTCATACGCCTACACCTTCACGCGCACAGCCACTCAACACGATGGCTGATGGCGACAAAAGGTGGCAACAAGGTGACAACCACCATGGTTGGCTGCTATGGTGGTTTCCCACGTTTTCCGACTAAAGAACCCAAACAACACACTTCCCAAACAAGAAATAACATTACATAAACACATCCACAGCTACCATTGTGGTGGCAGGCGGTGATCGGAAATAACAACCACCATCTCATGGTAGTGGGTTTTCCTTTTGATGGCCGACCAAGCAATTACACACACATGCACAACATGAACGGCTAGAACAGAACACACACATGCTTACACATGCGAATTATAAACACAATCACCCACCAGGTAGCATGCAGCGGTCGGTCAAGAGCAAGCTGCTGCAAAACGGACACGACACGAAACCCGACACGAAATAAACGGGTTTGGGTAAGATATTTCAACCCGTTTAAATAAATGGGTTGACACGACACGACATGAAAATTAAATGGGTAAGGTTAGGGTTAAGAATTTCAACTCGAATATGACTCGAAAATGACCCGTTTATTTATATGCAAGTATTTTTGAATTATTTAAACAAACTAGAGAGATACAAAATCAAAATCATAAGTAAAGAAAGCCTTCGAATTAAATTGTTTTGTAATGTTGAAATAACTTAGCCATCTAGATCAAGACTTCATTTCAATTTTTCATTCTCTCCCAAACTACCCAGTCTCTTTCACCACTCTCGCATCCTCATGACCTTTGTCATCCGCCTCCCCAACTCCCACTCTTTTAATTTTTTCATCTGAACTTGCTATGACTTCAACTATTTTGCCTCTAAAGTATTAGCTTTTATTTTCTACCTACCTAACTCCTACTCTTTCAACATGCTCAATCTTTTAACCTCACATGACACGACATATTTCCAGCTATAGCCCTAACCCGAAACCCGACACGAACTCGACAAGAAAATAAACAGGTTAACACGACACGACACGTTAGTTAAATGGGTCGGGTTAGGATCAAGCACTTTCAACCCGTTTAGTGTTTCGACACGACACGACACGATTGTCACCTCTAAAAATGGGTAGGGAAGAGGACCGGGTTCAAGTCTCTCGTCTGATTTGAATCACAGTCCCATAATTACACTTTTAGTCCCTCCCCCTCAAATCATTTTCAAATTAAGCCCATTAATTACCAAACAGCCCCCAGGTTCCAAAATTCATTACAATTCTATCTGGAAATTACACTTTAACCCCCAAAATCCAAATTATGACATTTAACTCCCCGAAACCAACACCTTGTAAAATATTATGGATTTAGGTAATAATAATAATGATATACTTTACATCTCAAGGTTTTAGGGTTTATTAATTATTTAATTTCAAACAAAATGTTTCACTGTGCAGCTGTCCACTTTGCCCCCCCCCCCCCCCCAGCATGTTTTCCAATATGGGTTTACAAAACATCAATAAGTTGTATAGAAGCATCAAAACAGACAACATGTCAAGGTTCAACAGTAACATCTAAGATGGTTCTATCCTTGTTTACCTACAAAGTCTCATTGTGTAGCTATGAAAAAAGTTACGTCTTGGAAACTAAGTCAACTATTACTTCAATCATAAACTTCTAATACACATCAAATAAAATAAAATATGTAAGACAATAATTTATCGTTAGCTATATGGTTTTAGACATAAAATAGTTTTCAAAATATTTAAACATTAGAACATTTGTAAAGCATCACATGCGTTTATTTGTAATAATGCAATGCATGTCAAAGCACTCATACTTTGTGAAATGGTCTTACCAAATCACATTGTTCCTTTGTACCACATCATGAAGAGCACATCAACTCATTATGTACATTCCAATACTGCTTACTATATTACCTAAAAAGTTATGTAATTCAAGGGGAATGTCTAATGGTAATTTCCAACTCGATTGTGTGTTAGATATAATATGTAATAGACAAGAAATTTATGTACTGCTAATTATATGTGAGACTTGTGCCAGTGAATTGTTTCATTAATTGTATTTAAGTGTAATAGATTGACATGTTGATCAAAATCAATCTTAATGAATATTAAACAAGTAAGGAAGGTGCAAATTGCACACATGTTTAAGTTTATTCAAGATTCAAAGTAGATTGTCATTTATGGGTGAAACCCCTAAAAGAACGAGGTTCGGGGGTAGCATCCCTATGAGCGGGATACAATGGGCGGCGGCCCCTAGCTGGGGTCGAATTTGTGACAGTTTCGGATTGTTGGAAGTTGTTTGTGACAGTTTTCAAACATAAAACTATTTAGTGACAGTTTTTAGACATAAAACTATCTTGTGCCAATTTTTTGATAAGAGTAGTACTTAACCAATTTTGGTCAAAAAAAATCTGGCACTTACGAAAATCATAACAATCTTCTTCTTTTTTTCTAGTTTCTTATAAGTCTTATCCAATTGAAGATTCGAGAGTACCACCCAAATATTTCAATTTGAAAGTGATAATCACGATTCGTAGAATTCCAAGTGCCATTACACCCAAAATTTCTAACATTATAGAGGTCACTCTAAGAGTTAGCAAAAGATCTAGAAATAAATAATGTATTTAGTAGATAAATTATTATTTATCAACCAAAATAATTAAGTACACAAATTAAATAAAGACAAAACAACTAATTAGATATGTTGGGTTTACTTAACTAGTTGGCTTAAAACCTTAAACATGTTTTGAAAATCCTAACCCAACATTATAAGTATTTAAGGGGAATATTGGCATTATAGAAATAAGCAACATAACTTAAAACTCTAATCCTTCCTCTATCCATCCCAACACCAACGTCCTTATTAACCTCATATTTGAGGTTAATTGCTCCAACTTCAAGCAAGGGAGCAACTGTATTGATTAGTTGAAAGTCTAGCAACTATCTAGATCTCCTAAGATGGAAATCCATCATGATTGTCATCTCCAACATCAATGGATCACTATGCATCAAAGGCATCATGCAAGGGTATAATATGGATTCAAAGTTGATTATTCTTGTCTAACTGAATCTGTTTTTGGATATAGAACGTTTTAATATGTATTTTCTTTTGTTGCATATTAATTTTTTAAACTGTTTTTGGAATTGATCAAACCCCAATGGTGATATTAAAGTTACTTATAGACAAAATAATTACTAAAATTTATCTTGATTATGAATAATTTAATTTATTTTAAACGTGTTAATAGTTTGATGCAATTTTATTTTAGTTAAATATTATTGCTCATAAACTTACATGCATAATTTTATTAAAAAAAAAAAAGAACCTATTAAATTCTTTCATTATAAATGAATGTCTTCTTCTACCCTTATAGGATTGTTCATGAAAATTATTATATTTTGGTAGGCCAATTTTGACAAAGTTTTTGTAATTGATTAGGGTTTGTAGTTTTTTATGTTTCTTTATTTGTATTTATTGTACATTTAAATCAAGGAATAAAAACATAGATGGAACCCTAGAAAAAACATATGAGATCTAAATTGGACTTTTTTTAACGAAAAATATACTAAATTACTCCTAAATTATTCTGCATATGTCAACTGTAGGACTTGAACCCTCAAGCTCAAGGGGGGAGGGAAACACCGGATACTGTTGGACTAGAAGCCCTTTGGTTCTAAAGTAGACTAACAACCCAAAGGGAACCAAATCTACAACAACCATGACCTAATAATAGAAAATGGAGGATCACCCTTGTTTTCTTCCCAAACATTGACAAGGGGCAACAAGAAACATGTCTTCCTGGCAGCAACAACCTACAAGCACCACCAACCACGACCTGACCTTGATGGTGAGTTGTGGAAGTGGTTGGCAGAACATGACAATGCAATATGATATCCTGATAGTGGCACAAAGGTTCAATACGGTGGTCCAACAACGTGAGAATAATGTTTAAGTTTGTTTTGGTTTTTGGCTGCCAGAATATCTTATTAAATGGAGCATTTAACAATCATGAGTAGCATGCGATATGATTGCTCCCACTTTTCATAAGCTTATTTATATTCTACATAACTTGTAGTAGTGAGCGCAATGAGAGGATCATGTTGAAAACGCATGATTTAAATCCATTATTCCAAGGTTTAGCTTTACATTATCTATCTATGTCAAGACAATTATGCTAATCAAAGGTTCAATTACATTGTTTGAAGTTAAAGTGGATGTTAAAGTTATAAAAAAAAAAATTAGATACATGCATAGAAGTGACAAAAAGGGGCGGACCTAGGGGGTCCATGGTAGCACCGGCAAACCCTAACTTTTCTGACTGCAGTGGAGAAATTTTCGAAATTTTTATTTTTTCTACTACCGTGCAACCCCTGACTTTCCCATGCAACCCCTACTGTGAAATCTTGCGTCCGTCCCTGATCACAAAATCTTTTAAGGGATAAATTATAGCAACGAGTGTAATAATAGTTAAAGATTGCATATTATCAACACCAAAATAATATTTTATGGCGGGTCTTGTTTGATTGTGAGTTTTACGTTATCTATGAGCAATAACCAAGCATAATAAAACAACTACCATTTAAACTATGTTATGCAAATGCCACATATCGCCTTTCGGGGAGGAAATATATTTTTATGGATTACGCTTACGCCTTGTTCCCGAGTTCTACTTAAGGAGAGTAATGGGAGGATAAGGAGGGAAAGTGAGGGGTGTCGAAGGAAAATTGTGTTCCCGAATTTCATTAAAGGAAGGAAAGTGAAGGGAGGGAAAGGATTTTGGAGCCATATTTTCCTTCCAAATTGGGCAGATTTGGGAGGAAAGTGATGGGAATGAAAATTTTAAGTTTTATTTTCTTTTTCCTCCTAACTCGGAACACAAAAGCTTAAAATTTTCCTTTCATTTCCTTCGAACTCTGGAACACGGAATAATGAATATTTTCCTTCACCTTCCTTTCTTTCTGTCAAATTTTTCCTTCCCTTTCCTTTAATGAATTTACAAAAAAAAATAAAAATAAAAAAAATAATCGGGACCAAGGCGTTAATGGATAATCCCATGCGTTCTCCCAACTAGTCGTTGAATTCATCAAACGACAACACACATACACGTACAACATTTTAAGTTATAGTTGATAAATAAGAGAAAAATTAAGAGTTGTCATGGTTCAACTCAAAATCAACTTTGGTCATAAAACAACCTATCAACGTTAACTTAAATATCTTATGTTTCGGTTTATATTATGGTTAACAATTAATCAGTAATACTATGATTTATTTAAGTCGAAAGGAAGCTAAAAACACCCACTAGGAAATTTTATAACCTAAAGGCATACTGCTTGAGCAGACTATTGAGGCTAGTGGTTGGATCACTATAGTAAGGGGAAGACGCCAAAGATACGGTGGTCGGAGCCTTATGTCAATCTGATAGAACCATATGTATAGATTGTTTGTTTGTTCATTCGGTCAACGAACTGTCACGAAAAATGATTTATTCTTGTTCATTCGAATTCCACTTATGGAATTGGCATTTTTGGGTGTTTGGATCACCTTATTTGGTTTCCAATTATGATTTTAATTAAGGATGCATCAAAACTAATCCACTATTGTGATTCTCCAAACTTTTCTTTAAACGATTTTGTTCATTCCCACCAATTAAGTTTTGGGGGAAAATCAACATGAATGGGGATGAAGAACTCATGTGGTGGATGTTATAAATTTGTTATGATACCACATACCGCATTACAGTTCCATAACTCATGGATCACACATCACGCAAGCACTATTGAATCATAATCAGATAGATGATGAAGCAATCATATTTCTTGATTCACTTTTATTGTAATCCCTTAAGACACAAATCGATTATCCCTTGATCTTGTGTTCTTATGGTATTGGCTAGGGGGAGAGGGAAGAAGAAAAAACATTGATTATTAACTGGTTGTTATCTATCGAGTGACATCTTATTTATAGTGGTGAATGGTATTAGACTATAGGATATACACCCACTGCACCATGTAGTGGGATGAGGTGGCTAGTGCAGGGTACGGGGAACACCACACCCAATGGTGTGTGGTGAACCCCCTCCTTGCAGGAGGTGATTCCACCATACGTTTCTCTTTGTTTTTGACCATTGGAAGCAATAAATTTTGATTTTTTTCTTCTTATCCACTATAAATAAACAACACTCCTTCCATTTTATACTACAAAACAAGCACCCAAAATCTATGTATTGTTTATATATCAAATTTATAATGTCATCATCATCTTCTACTTTGTCAGATAAGTTAGATTGCGACAACCCGAAATTCTGCATTGTAAAGTCAATCAATTCAATCCAAAGTCCAATTTGTTTCGGCTACCTTTTAGCCATATTAAACGACCGTTCGAGAGCTTCTAACCTTAGTGTAATGTATGAATGGGTGTTAGAATGTGTTTACTTGAGGCCGGAGGAATTGACTGGGTCCGGAAAACCACTCACAAAGTGTGTATGGCCGTACACTGGGTTCACGGACATACACCACCTTCTATATATATGGGAACAACCTTTTTTCTCCACATTTCTTCTCTTCCTAGCTGAAAACACTCTCATTCTCTCTCAACTATCATCGGTCGTGAACACCCCAAGGCTCCAAAAACGTAAGTATGTCAACCTTAAGCTTGTTATACTTGAAATACCACTAGATCCAAGCCTTGATTCTTCATATTTCAGCATCACCTTCATGATCTTGAAGGGTGTACGACCATGAACCCTTCATAGGTTCATTGGTCGTACACACCCTAAAAGGGGTCCAAATCGAGTGTTTTATCCATCTTCTTGTTGTACATTAGACACAATAGTTTTCCCCGTTGATCAAATACTTCTTTTGCACGTTTCTTCCATGAGTGTACGGCCATACACACTCATTGGCCGTGAACCCTTGGGTCGTACACACCTTTCACACAATCACATGTGATTGTAACACTTAGTTTCAAGTGTTCCTTAGTCCCTTAGGTTGTTTCCCTTAATGATTAGTTGTTATATACTCTAATTATATACATATATGTGTCATTATATGCTTAATAAGATCCGTTTGTGCTGGAGGATTCACTTGACACTTAGCATCCTATACCGATATTACACTCGAATCACTCACTACAGGTGAGTTCATACCCCTGCAATCAATCTTTTAACTGTTTTAAATGCTTTTAGGGGGGGATACAAGTTGAGCACAATTGATATTGTGTTAGTGTAAACATTTATATACTTGCTAAACATGTTGTTTCAAACCGTTTTCAAACACATTTTCAAGATGCTTTTAAACATTGTTAGACTTCATTATAAAACCCTTTTTAAACTGCTTTTAAACTCTTTTCAAACTCTTTTACTTTCAAAACTATATTCATTTATGTATTAGTGTATAAGTATGCTTTAATGGACTTAGGACTACTGTTGATAACCTTGACTCTTGTTCCTTTTTTGGTTGTGGGCTTAGGGTAGGATACACTAGTCCGATTGTCGATTAACTCATAAATATACATGCCAAATACGTGAAGGAATATTAACTTTTTTCGTTAAAGCGGTACTTAACTCAATTGTTCAAGCTGAACAATTGAGTCTTTTCTTCAAATCAGGTGCAAACAAACATATTAAGTAAACTATAATAGGTATAGTTTAGAGAGCATATACATTTACAAGAACAAAAGAGAACATATACATATACATTTACAAGGACATAAGAGAACATATACATATACATATACATATACATATACATATACATATACAAGGATAGAAAAGAACATATACATATACATATACATTTACAAGTACAGAAGGAACATACATACTATAACATGTACTTTATAATTAGAATGTGAGATACTACCTTATGGTAAAACAATACATTGTTGTATCACTTTTGTAATCAGATTCTCCTGGAGGGAGAGCGGGCATTGTGTGTATAGATCTATATGGTACAGACCATCCCACACGCCGACTATTAGCTACACTCCCAGTCGGCAAGGCCAAGGGGTGACAAAATGTCACATCGTTACGACGCAAGAAGGTCGTCGTGTTTACATCCGTCAATCAGTATGGTTACAACCACATCACATTTTAATCCTCAATTAACCATTTTGGTTTTAAAGGTAATAAGACTCTCTAAATCGTATGGTGCATTTTATACGACTATGAGTCTTCACTTTTCCATTTCATTATACAGTGATAGTATCACTGGGTCAAAACTTACTATTTTTTCTAGTAAAGGATAGTGTTAATATTGAAAACTTACTTTTATACAAGTTAAGATACAAACTTTACATTCTTACGCTGTTATATACGAAACACACAAACAGTCGGGCCTCGGGTATGAGACTGCATTTCATTTTAAAAGGGGAAAATATAGGATTTTCTTAGATAGATACAAACCATTTTAAATCTAAGTATAAGCAAAAGACACTAAATACTTATGAACTGACCAGCATTTATGTTGATACTCTCTTTCAAAATATCTTGTATTCTCAGGGAACTAGTAGACAGGTACACTCATGCAATTTTTGAAGGACGGAGTGGATTCAAGACTCGTCATTATTTTGGTTATACATTTTTGGTGTCATTTAAACTTTACTAAAGAACACACATGTATTTAACTATTCTATTAATGCAATGGATGTTGTTGCTTATTTTACTATTATGCATTATTATGATATTGTACATGACGTCTTCCAACCCCGAATGTTTCTGCCAATTCGGTTTGGGGGTGTGACATAGATTTGCAAGAATCGATACTTTATCGGGAACATTATGCAAAAAAACACACTTATTTACAAGAAAACAAAGCCATCGTTCATGTTCAAAAACTAGAAAAAGTCATTAACTCATTATAGAGAAATCGTGTAGCTGGACACAATAATCTTGTACAATACTACTTTGCTGATGATGTCATGTACGTTGAAAATTTTAGACGTTGGTTCCGGATAACGAAAGAATTATTCCTACAAAAATTTGATGACATAAAGAATCGATTTTCATATTTTCAATTGAAATGGGATGCAAGAAGCAGGCAAGGTTTCTCTTAAATTCAAAATATACATTGATAATTCATCAATTAGCATTAGACATGGGTGTGGACTCATAGGATGAGTATTTGAGGATGTCAGATTGAACCACTACTAGAAAAATAGCCTTTTATGATGCTCATTGCGCGTCGTAAAACGCTGAGACGACGCGCAAATGCGTGTCAAGGAAGGCCATGTCATAGAGAGACAACGGGCTTTTGCGCGTCATCTGAAGACAACGCGCATTTACGACGCTCATTTACAACGCGCATTTACGACGCGCGTTTATGACACGCAATGCGTATCAAGGAAGGCCCTGTCATAAAGGAAGACAACACGCATTTGTGTGTCGTAACATTACGACGCACGTGTTTATGACACACAATGTGTATCAAGGAAGCCCCTGTCATAAATGAAGATGACACGCATTTACGTGTCATAAACTTTAGTAACCATTTTTTATATGCATTTACGACGCGTCTTTATGATACTCATTTCCACATAATACAAAAATATGTAAACAAATATATACAAAAACAATCAATTTCATCCAATAACATCATGTCAAAAAATTGTAATACATTGATATTATTGGGATCTAATTGTATATTGTTATTAAGAGGTTTTTTCTAACTATCTAACCTGATACTCCTACATTGCTAATACTCCATATCATTGGTTTGCCACCTGGTGTACTGGGCTGCTGTCCACCGGGCATGGATGACATGTAATGACTTGAGCATTAGCTAAAACAAAAATAACTTTTATTAATCATACAATCAAATTTAGCTACATGATAGAGTTGTTATATAAATATTTTGTTAATCACACAATCAAGTTTAGCTACCTGATATAACAAGTTGACACTATCTCCTCCTCCAAACCTCTTACAAGTACACCTCCCTTTCCATCATCCATGAGTGTTGGAGAGGAAGTGTCTTTGTTGGAGCTTCCCATCAAGCAAGTTATATAAAGCACTCATAAATCTGTAAATATTTTGTTTAATTAAGATTTTAATTTAAGTGAAAATAAAGAATTCGAAAAAAATGACCTTGACTTGAGAGGAAGTGTCTTTGTTGGAGCTTCTCCACTTTGTTTTAGCCTATGTTGAATTGAATTTTGCTGATGAAAGCCTTTCATATAAAACCTGGAAAAAAAATAAAATTAATATATATATATATATATATATATATATATATATATATATATATATATATATATTGAGTATTGAATATTCTTACTTGTTGAAGCCTAAAGAGGTCATAAAAGTTATCATTCCCATAAAAGGCATGGAAATATTTTATTTCACAATTATCACATAAAGGAGCTGCAACACGTTTTGCCAATCGCTTGGCAGTTGACAAAAACTGCTCAGACAGGGGCAAAATCATCAAATCACCACCACCATGAAAATATTAAATATTGGATTGGGATTGGGATTTAACTATTTGATTACAAAAAAGGCATTGGAATTTGAAACTAAACATACTTGTAGACATCAAGCATGTCCAAAAAGATGACCCATTAAGTCATTTTGTTCACATTAAGTCAAAAAGGAACAACCATGCCATGTATAGTTTGTTCAGATTAACTGATTAATTCATTAAGACCACTAAGTCAAAAAGAATCAACCCCTAAGTCATTATTATAGGTTGTTTTTGTAGCTGTACTTTGTGTTCAAACTAAACCGAGTTACAGGCCATATACAAACATATGTGTCAGGTAAGAGTGTTATTTGTGCATAAACTTCATTTGTTTCTGGTTCAGCCTGAAAAAATGAATCCAGAACTAAATTACTTAAATACCCAAATGGATTATGAGTATTAGTCTCTGAAAAAGACTAAACTACCCTTACTAACTTACTCAAAGGAATCAAAGTAGTAGACCAATTTTTCATCCAATCCAGCAAGGATAGAAACAAAGATCAAGTAAAATCATAATGAGAAAAAAATCACTTTGTATAATTGTTACATGTATATGCCTGAATATACCATATTACACTTGCCTTCCAAATTATATATTAAAATAAATAAATAGAATTTTTTTTTCTAAAGTCCAAAGTTGAACTTTGCCATCAGAAAAACTATGGTGTCATAGTCCATATTACACTTGCCTTCCAAATTATAAAAACTTCATCAACAAACTAACTTGAACTTTGCCATCAGAAAAACTATGGTGTCATAGTCTATTTATTCTTTTAAAATAAAAACTCATAAAACACAACAAATTAAACTGAGTTTTACACACACAATATATATTAGAAAACACCCAATTTTTTATCCATTGCTCACACAAAACGACATGTAACAGATATCACAATTGGTAGCATTTTCGGTTATAGCTCTTTAATTTATTTTTTCATTATTGATGAAATACAAAATCAAAAAGTAAAAGAAAAGTCATAGTCTAATCATCTTTTTCATTGTTTAAGAAGAAAAATTCAAAAAAAAAAAAAGGAAATAGAAAAGCAATTGCCATTACGACACTTAGAGGTTAAGAACAGGTCTCCAAGATGAATTTCCTATGATTTAGAAGATAGGTGTAATATAGTCCATTTATTTTTTATATTTTCATTTTTATGCAACAATTCTAACTCATCATATGCATATTCAGGTGTAAGGGTTTAGAGATCCTCAAGTAAAAAAAAAAAAGAAGCAATCAATACAATACACTTGCCCCATGTGTAGACAAGACAGACTCCAAACAGATTGATAACCTTTTTCACTTTTCAACATCATATCTCTAAGCTCAAATGTGTGTTCAACCATCTTTTTTATAAATAAAAGCCAAATATTTTTGAAGTAAAATTAAAATGTGCAAGTAGTAAAAGCTTACCAATTTCATGAAGTGCATCATTAACATCAACAACAATTTTAGCTGATGTCTCCATGAAAAAAAGACCATTCTCTGTGGGGTAAATTCTGTTGAGCGTACACACAAAAATAAGTAAAGAAATAAACTTTTCTTTTTCCAAATATTAATAATTCTTGGGGTAAATTCTGCAATAAAAAAAAAGGAAAAGGGTAAATACTTATGTTGTAACTATGCTCTTGTCTTTCAGGTCGACATTATTTCCAGCAAATGACAGTACCATGCTTGGATTACCTGTACGAACCACAGAATGAAATATGACTTCATTTAAGTTTCTCAAAAGAATAGATAAGAAATATAGAGGCGAACGCAGTCAATTGGCAGAAAATCAAGAAAATGGTGATCATTAATTAGACATCATTAACATCAAAAGGCCTGGAAAGGATTATAGGACAACTATGTCTTCATTAGCAACAACCAGTTCATTTCAATAGCACAAATTATAAAAGCAATCTGCATGAAATTATAAAGGTCAACAAAAGCATACAGGTCTAGATGGAAAATACAATGAAGAAAGAAAAATTGTTACACTATTTCATTTGAATTATTTTCCATATTTTCCAATTAATAAGTAAAACAAGCCCCTCATGAAAAAAAAAAAAAAAAACCCTTGATAAACTGACACTACATGTAGGTTAAAATTTTAATTGTGCAGATGTAATGCTGACCTGGAGGTTCATCTTTCGGACATTGATTAGTTCCTTTTCTTTCCTTCTAAGACATTTTATAAGCATCTTTCTTTTTCTTTCTTGAATAAGTCTTAAGCAGGGGAAGCAGTAATGTCATCATTGAATTGATTATCTCATGTCCAACTGAATTTGAATCACTCTTGTAAGAATTATCACTCCCAATACCAGTACCAATAACCATCTCATCTTTTGCCTGTGACTCTGTTACACATTTTTCAGAAACTAAAACTTACACAGCATTTAACTTTTTATTTATTGAATAGTTGGTTTCTTCAGGGATCACCTTTGCATAGAAAATTGTTGTCATCTTCTATACAAACAACCAAAAATCTGGTGATAAAATTGTCAATGTATGTAAATACCTAAGACTGAATCCAAAGTATCAGGTGCATGGAGGTCCAAATCATCTAACATATGTGAATCTTTTTTAGCTGATGGGTCACCCTTTTCATCTGTTGTTTTCATACTATTGTTATTTACTAGACAAGGCTTAAGAATGAGCATTCGATTAAAACACTAACAACCAAAAATAAGGTAACAAAATTAGCAAAGAATATCAATACCTAAGGCTGGATCTGATTGTTATATATATATATATATATATATATATATATATATATATATATATATATATATATATATATATTCGATACCAAACAATTCTCTCTTAACAACTCTTAGTTGAACATATTGACCCATCCGGTTAAACTCTAAAAGAGTTTCTGACTGATTAAATGAAAGAGCAGGAAACAGGGAAATATACGATGACCCATAATTTCACATAATGGTGTTCTGTAAAAACCCATACAACAAACATTACTTTTCCTAATTCCCAGTATAACCATCTGAACTCGGTCTCTATAAGTCTCATGATATAGTGAATTCAATTATTTTTAAAATACATCAGATTTACAAACGATTTCCTTAGTTTTCAAGTCTCGACAGGAAACATTGTGGAGGATTTATAAGCATGAACGTTTTCCTCTATGTGAGCCTACATCCTTACAGATTTTTTACCAATCAAGAATTGAAAGAAAACTCAAACCACAACTTCGTAAGTTCCATATATGATCAATTCAAACAAAAAGCATACATTGCGGCTTTTGCACGACTTATTCAACTTGATAGCAACCACAACTAAAGTTGAAAAAGACAAGTGCACAATTAAAAGCACATATATCGTACATATAGGGAAAGAAACTCACGATCACGAGTAATTTGTTTGAAGTTTTATTATTCGCTGCCTCCTTGAGACGACATATCGGAATCCAACATCGAAATATTTCGTTCAAGAACCTAATTACTAAAAAAAATCAGTGCGTGAATCGATTGAAGAAAAACCTCAAAGTTCAACAAGAAACACAGATCACAGCAATCAGTTCTCTGGTGGTTTGAAGATGGGTGGGGGTAGAGAGAGAGAGAGAGAGAGAGAGAGAGAGAGACCTGAAATGTAAATTAAAGAGGTGTAAGAGTGAATATGGTTTGACTTGGTGGTAACCCTCCAGAGCTCTCTTGCATCACAGACAGTATTCTACGACTAATTTCAGCTTCGTATCTAGTCGTTCCTTTCATATGGACGGCGAGGCTTCTTGAAAGTTTTTCCATATGAAAGTGGTGGTGATGGAAGAGATGGTAGGGAGGCGGTGGATAGTAGGAATGGTGGTGACGGTCGATTGCGTAGAGGTGAGTGTGAGGTGAAGTGGAATAAGATTTTATGAAAAAAGCCCTAGATTTGGACGCCTTTTGTAATTGAGGATAATGGATGCGCATTTGGTAAGAGAATTATAGAACGACGCATTTGCAATCGAGAAGGTGGAGGATAGAGATGAGAGAAAACCTGGTGGAGAAGGAGAGACGAGAAGGTGGAGGTGTCGATTAGGGGTTGTTCAACTGGTAGCTTCGATTGAGACGAGGGAGAAGAAGGCGGGGGTTGAAAAAATTTGGGGATTTCATTTTCCCTCTAAGGAGCGTGTTTCTTAAAAAAATATAAAACAACAGTCACAGAGGACGTACAAGTGCCCTCCGTGTTTTTAATTTTTTTACATGAGACAGTAATTTAAGGGCACGCAATAGTGTGCGACCTATATCCTTAAATTTTTTAAAGAGATGACACTTTTTTAATGTCACTCTTGTTTGCGTAACATAAATTAATGAGTGTCGTGGTTTACGCATCATAAAAGGGTCTTTTTCTTGTAGTGAACGATATGAGAATGTCTTTACTTGGTTCCCTAGAATGCTAAAGTTGTGATTATCCTCTACCATGATTGGTATTGCTCAAACCTACAATTAATGACTTCCACTAATTGTATACGACACATGAAAACAAGCATAGGTTCCCTAGAATGCTAGGTAGTATTGATTGTATTCATTAAGGGTAGGCAATGTGCCCTAGTTCGTTGCGTTGTGAATTGATGTGAGGTGATAAAAAACAACTGAATATAATTTTGGTAGCAGGAGCGTCACATGATCTTCGGATATGACATGCATTTTTTGGTGCTTCTGTGCTAACAACGATATCAATGTTCTACACCAATCGTCGATATTCAATGATATCTATCATGAGAAATCGTATGATGTGTCGTTTCAAGTGAATGAAACATCATACAAGTGTGGGTACTACTTTACTGATGAGATATATCTATAGTTAGTTGCATTTGTGAAGTTATTCTCATGTCCAAACAACAAAAAACGATTAATGTTTAAGGCGGCCCAAGAATCAGCTAAGAAGGATGTCAAACGAGTCTTTGGTGCTCTTAAGGGAAGTTGACAGATACTCAAAGTTCCAGCACGGTCATATAAACATACAAGAATACATATTGTGGTGTATTCATGCATCATATTGCGTATATGATTTTTGAAGATGAAAGAAAGCGATTTGTCATTACAATGAAAATAACAATCTAGTAATATTTTAAAGAGTAGGTATTGATACGCCAAAATACATGGCAAGCAGAAAGGAAATATATTACCATGTTGGATCACAACCTTCAATACCCATCTAAATCTCGTTGGCGACAATCCGTACAACAATTTACGTGATGATACAGATGAGGACGTGTTTGAAGATTATTCAAGACATCATATGATGGACGATGAGGCGTGACATACTATTTAATATGTTTTAGTTTCATTTGAATTTTATGTACTGGTTATGTATTTTTTTAATCAATGAAATAGTTTTTTTTATTAATTTTATATAATTATTAAATTATATTTATACTCTATTTAAAAAAAAAAATGAGTGATAAATTGATATTTTCTGGAAAGGTGAAAGAAACATGACATGCTCAGCAAGAAAAAGATAAATGAGTAAAGGTAGTAATTTATACCCCCATGATCTTATGACACACCCAATGTTATTTCTATTAAATAACATTATATATAACTTAGATTAGAGGATTCATTGAGTCATTAATTTATATATTAGATTATTAGTTATACAATAGTTATTTGGAATACGCTTGCTTGAGAAGGGCATGGTCTCTGGCCACCTCACCATCAGCCACACCATTGCCGGAGAAGGGCGGGTCTCAACACACCACGTCGGAAAAGGAGAGAGAGAGAGAGAGAGAGAGAGAGAGAGAGAGAGAGAAAACAGAGTGGAGTGAACAAGCATAAATTCATCCATGCTCAATGCTGACTACGCCCCATCCAAGATGATGTTTACGCCAACCGCACAGGATATCTCGGCATAACACGCACAACATTACTGGTACAGTGGTACTCTGTGTAGCCTAACAAGGTTCACAATAATAAATGGTAACAAGACCACCTATAAATATAAATATTTCAACATTAGTTACACTTATGAATAAAATAATGACTCTAACTGGGGTCAAAATCTCATGAAACAATCAAAATTTTGGTAGATATGAAATGAGGTCCACACGAGAATTATGTATTTGATGTCCCTTTTAGTATTATATTTTCCCCTTTTTCCCCCTTTACATTTCTATAAACATAGTTTTGTTTCATGACTTTCTTCTTCGCTTCTACCAATCAAATTCTTTATCCCCCAAAGAGAATTTCCTGTAACTTTTGTAGCTTTTGATAGCACCCAATCATCTGAATCTTTTGGTCCACTAACATGATTTCCATGTCATCAAGTTTTTGTTCACTTATAATCAAAACTTACAAAATCACCCATTTCCTAATTTCTGTTCTTAAATTCTCAAAAGACAATTTTGACCACGACCCTTTACTAATCTAATCATGTATTATACTCTCTCCATAGGCCGGCAATCCGTATAATCTAGACTCAATTTAAAATTTCAAGATTAAAGTCAAGATTCAAACAAAAGGTTCACATCCTTAATTCTTTTCATATATTTCCCACTTGATGTTAACTAATATCATTCCCATCAAGAAACATGACTGAATTATTAAAGAAAGAAAGAAAAAGAAAGGATGATGATGATGATGATGTACACTTGACCTAGTAGTGTTTGTAGCCATGGACTTTTATGGTCACACAGTTGTACCTTATGCATTAAACATTATACTTCTCTTTACAATATATAAACATCAAGTAAAGCTTTTTCATTGCCTAATTATGGGGATTCTAAGCTTATGTTGTTTCTTGGTTTTCTCCATACATAAACTTGTTGATGCTCAAATAACGACTGAATCCAATGAAGGTTTGTATGTGTTTCATAATCATAAATTCATGATTCATAATCATAACACAGGTTTTGATCTTTTTTTCTTTATTGTTCTTTTTGCAGTGATTGCTATAAAGAAAGTGATAGATTATTGGGGTTTGAGTTCAAGGGTAAACTTGTCAATTGACCCCTGCACTCGTGATGCATCTTGGGCTACAGAAAATGCAAACCCACGAATTGTTTGTGATTGCTCTAACAATATTTGCCATATAACTCACTTGTCGGTTCTTCATTCTTTTTTTTTTTTTTTTTTAATATTTATGTTTTAAAATTAAATACAAAATTAATGCTGCAAGTTGTAAAGAAAATGAAAGTTTACATTAAATTCAATTATTTTTGCAGGAAATTATATGCTTTAGATATATCTGGTGAACTCCCACTAGAACTTTTTCAACTTACTGAGCTTATGGACTTGTAAGAAAACAATAAACTTATTTATAAAGAAATATTAAAAAAAATTGAATTTTAAAATTTTTGCTGAAATGTATTTCTTTTTAACTTAAAATTGATATAATTTATGCTACAGGAACCTCGGACAGAATGTATTGAGTGGCTCTATCCCTAAAGAAATTGGAATATTATTCAAAATGCAATATTTGTTAGTATCTTTTGAAATTCTCTCAAACTTATTATAATTGTGAATTCAATAATAATAAAATGTCATTTTATTAATTATTTAATATTTATTATCAGGAGCCTTGGTATCAATAATTTTAGCGGTGTCGTGCCTATGGAGCTTGGGAATCTCACGGATTTGAAATCTTTGTTAGTATAAAAATCTTTAATTTATATTTTAATGATATAAAATATTAATTAATCACCCTTATTATTTATAATAATATATTTTTTTTTCTCTCATTCAGAAGCTTCAGTTCAAACAATTTCAATGGACCTTTGCCTATTGATTTAGGAAAGTTGACCTCCTTAGAGCAACTGTAAGTCATTCTATCAAGATTAACTCAAAAACTAATAACAATGTATAACTATCCGGATTAGTGTTTTACCCATTAGAAAACATACCCTAACTTTGTAAGCTATATATATATATATATATATATATATATATATATATATATATATATATATATATATATATATATATATATATATATATATAATTTTGCTTACAAGTTTCTTTGTTTGATTTATGTTATTGTTGAATTAGGTACATAGACAGCAGTGGAGTGAGTGGACCATTTCCTCAAGAACTTTCAAACTTGAAATCACTTCATACGCTGTAATTAATTAATTCTAGAAACATTTGTTAACTTTTTATTATAAAAAAATTTTCATATCTTGAAAGGTTTTTTTTTTGTGTGTGACAGGTGGGCTTCTGACAATGGCTTTACTGGAAAGCTTCCCGAGTTTTTGGGAACCTTTACAAATCTAAAAACATTGTAAACAAGATTACTTCTAGAAATCATATATCTTTTGGTTATTAAAATTTAGTTCATGTAAATAAATTCTCATTTGTGTTTTAGGAGACTTGAAGGGACATCTCTTGAAGGCCCAATTCCTAGTAGTTATGCAGCTTTGACAAAACTAGAAGATCTGTAAGATCATTAGCAATTTTATAAAATTTTCGAAATAATTAGAGAATAAATATTGATTATATGATATAATTAGTTTAATCTATTTGTTCATTTCTTTTGTTTTTTTTTTAGGAGAATCGGTGATCTAGGTGGTGAAGATTCTACACTTGATTTCTTAGTTAACTTCACAAGCCTTTCCATTCTGTACGACTTCACTAATCACTACCTTCTCATTTACTTTTGTTTAGATTATTAGTTCTTACGTCTCTAAGTTAAATGACTAAACTACCCTTTATTAGTTATAAAGTTTTGGAAATATTTAATGTAACTCAACCTTTGTGTATAGCTCCTTGAGAAGCTCAAGAGTTGGTGGTGAAATTCCTTCACAAATTGGCACTTTCGCCAACTTACAAATCCTGTAAGATCCTGTTTCTTTTTTACTTAATGGACTTAATAGATATAGATATATAACTTGTTTCTTTTTGACTTAATATGTTAAAAGGGACTTAAGCTTCAACAAATTAACAGGCGCCATCCCGGACTCTTTACAAGATTCACAATCTTTGCATTTCTTGTAAGTATTTGGATTTTTTATTTTATTTTATTTTTTAAATTTAAAAGATTACAAATCTTCAATTAAAACACAATTTTATAAAAAATTTAGGTATCTTGGAAGCAATGACTTAAATGGGGTGATTCCACTGAATATCATAACTCCACAGCTCCGGGCGTTGTAAGTTTTCATGTAAATTGACTATTTTGCCCTTCGATATTCATGTGTTTATTTTTTTTTATAATCTTACAACAGAGATGTCTCCTTCAATTCCATCACTGGGAATTTGCCTGCTAATTTCACCAAAATTGGAAGATCAATGTGAGTTTCAACTTTCAACAACGTTTTAAAAAGTAAGAATCATTCAAACACTGCATAAAATGTAACAGTTCTTCTACAGGAATGCTGTAGGAACTTTGGTAAATGGAGATGGCTTACTAGAAGGGTAAAATTTCATGGTGTTCTTCATCATCTTCATCTAATCCAATTTTCTTGAGATATTTTCTGTCAAGAACTGATTATGAGTCAGTGCAGGAAAACCTCTGAGATCTCACGTTGCCTGGTAACTGATAACCAGTGCACAGAAAAGGTTCCAGTCAGTAAGTTCCATGAACATCAAAAAGTCTCACAGAATTTGAAGAATTCATATCAATTCATATCGATCAGTATGTTTGACTTTACTTGAATGGCTGTAGATTCGTTTGCTGTAAAATGTGGTGGATCTTCAATGGTATCTACATATGGTGTTGCATTCGATGATGATTCAGAAACCCTAGGAGCTTCATCAATCTACACAGGTTCGAACAACAGATGGGTAGTAAGCAACACAGGGAGTTTCATATCGAACCCTAATGGACCTCAATACACGACACAGACAGCTTCTCAAATCACAGCTACTTTAGATTCCGAGTTGTATAAAACAGCAAGAATCTCACCAAATTCGTTGAGGTATTACGGATTGGGATTGAGAAACGCGAAATACAATGTCGAACTCCATTTTTCTGAAATACAAATGGATGATGATTCAAGATCATCATGGAAAGGCCTCGGAAGACGCTTGTTCGATGTTTACATCCAGGTACATCGATTGATTACAGATTCGGATCAGATTCAGATAGTGTAATTGTGGTTCATGTTTAACCTAATTTTGATGTAACAAAATTGAAAAGGGAGAAAGGGTTCTTCAAGATTTCAACATAAGAAACGAAGCACAGGGATCAAATAAAGCGTTGGTGAGATCATTTGAAGCGAACGTGACGAACACGATCATTGATGTTCATCTGGTGTGGGCTGGAAAGGGTACTTGTTGCATTCCGGTTCAAAGCACATTTGGCCCCTTGATCTCGGCTATACATGTTTCACAAGGTTAGTTTCCGGTCACCGGCGAACATTAGGGTTTTAAACATCGACATTTAGGGTTCATAGTTTCAAATGCCAATTTCTTCATTTCTTGTGGTATAATCTTAGTTTCGTTTTACTAGTATCTTCCCGTGGTGGTTCTTCCAATGATAAGAAGCAGGTCGGAAGGATCGTCGGAATAACACTCGGAGGTGTCGCCGGAATTTTCATAGCATGCTCTGTTTTTTACTTATGGTGGAAGAAGAAGACCCCAGAACATGTTCGTATCCTTACAGATTCGCCCAAGAAGAGCTTAACTTCCGTCTAAGTGAACAAATCCTCCTTCTTGTGGCGTATGATCTGCATTCTGCATGTTGAATCTGTGTATGCATTGTAGTAATATTAAAAAATGGTGTGCGTCATATAATGATATAGCTAGATGTCAAGGGACTAAATATGAAAAAGAGTAAAAGTCTTGGGTCAACGTTGACTTTCACTAGTGCCTTGCTATTTCACTTTTCATTCTAGTTTTCTTTTGCCATTGTTGTAATCTCATTTCTCTCTTTGTATAGGTAAGAAATAATGATGCATAAGATTTGTGGTCATCTTGTTGGTTTCTCCTATTAAAATTTTATTCTTGATTTATTGTTTGATTACACAAGTACACAACAAAATGTTATAAAAGCCATATGGGGGAAGAGGATTTAGATTGAACAATGCAGTTTTGGACATACTATATGTTTGTGATTATGAACTGCAAACCGCACTATGAAAATGTAAACGTTGTTAAGCGGAATGGCTTTGTGTGGTGTGGGCAATTTGGTGAATACTTCTAGTCTTTGAAGTGAAATTGAGTCTAGTGGTCGATTGGAGGGGTGAAGAATGTTTGGTGATGACTAAATCAAGAATTTGCATATGGGTTTTCGATTAAGAAATTGTTTTGTTCCAGCCTCCAAATCAAAGCCACCACTTAATTTGACAAAAGAGAACCTATGATGGCATTTTCTTACTCCTTTATGATGAACACAATTAATAATGGTTGTACAAATGGTGGCTGGTTAGGCTATAAAAATAGGTTCCAACCCTAGTTGTAAAGCGTCCAAAACAGAGAGAGTTAGATATCATAACTCTTAAACGGGGTGTTAGAAAGATGGTTGGTTTTTTGCAAGGTTCTAAAAAGCTTGTCATGACTTCAAGGTTTATATTTGACGTCAAGCTTTAACAAAATGTCTCATTTAGCCATATATGTATATATTTATGAATAATAATAGAAAATACATATCAAATATTCATGATGTACAAAATAATCACTTTAATCATGCCTTACAAACCACATGGCTCATAAAAATTTAAGATTTGACATTATCACCAAGTCACAACTAACATTATTTAGAACCTTTTTTTTTATTGTAATATTTAGTATCAAGGTTAGTCCTCTTATTGTAATATTTAGGACATAGATGAAATAAATTATCCGGTCTTTATTGTTTTCAATGCTTCCCGTTATATTTGTTTCTCAATCTTTTGTTCCATTTCTTCAGATTAATAGATAAAGGTAAATTTTTTTGGTTAATCCGTTGACTATTTATTGATTATAGGTGTGTTTCTTTTTAATTAATCTTGTTATCCAATTTTAGGTTACTTTAAGTTCGTTTATATTTGAACAATCGTTTTTAGGGATTTCCAAATCCCCAAAGTGAGATGGTTTTTTTTATTTTATTTCGTTTGTTGAGAAACTTCATAGATACCTTCTCCCAGACCTCTCTTCATTGTTACTTTCTCCCTCTTTCAACCTTTCTTCCATGTAAATATTTTTTGTTAATCCGTTGACTATTCACCCAATCCTCATGGACTATTCTGGCCATTTTTTTCCTTTACATCTTTCTTCTACTCATGATTGGTAGTTCTATTTCCTCTTTGTTATTTCCTAATAACGGGTATTTGAATAATGGTCTGATGAATTGTTAAATTTTGTATTATCAATGTAGTGTTTTAGATACTAAACTCTTTGTCTTTTGTATTCTTGAAGACTTGCATCTCCTTTACACGTAGTTTATTTGTGAAGTTCTTATATTTGTTTGACTTTGGTTTTACATTATCTCATAGTTCATAAAATTTCTTCTACTTTAGCTCACAGAGGTTTTTATGCCTTATTAGTTCTGTTGTCCTTTGTGATTTAGAAAGTATTTAAACAAATAGGATTTATTTTTCAATTTTTTATGGAATATTGCTTTACATTTTGGGATAAAAAAATTGATTGAGGGAATGGAATGTGACTTTCTAACAGATACCAATTTTTACATGTTCATATTTCTGAGGTAATTTGAAGAAAAAATTCTAAGTATTATTGTTCCAGTTGTTTCTATGAACAAATCAGAAAACAAAAATGACTTTAATTTATAAATTGTGTTACCACGTTTCAAACATTTTAAATGATCCAACTAAAGTTTTTAAAATGCATTTTACCAAATTAATTGTAAATATTGAATATTAATTCTATCGTAATTCACTTAAACACATAATTTTATTAGGCCCGGTCTACACGGTGGGCAACTTGGACAGTCGTAGGATCATGTCTCTAAGGGGCCAAAATTCCTAGAATATATGGTATATATATAGAAAGAAAAAAACAAACTTATCTAAAAATGCTAGGAAAAAATTTTTTCTTTAAATTTATTGTTTTTGTAATGTTGTGGCAATATTTATTCTTTTTAATATTAATAATGAATTTTATAACGGTTTGTTTAATTTTTTTAATTTTAGGGGTTCATTTTTTCTTTTTGCCCTGGCATTATATCTTTGGAGAGGCTCTAATTTTATATACCCAAAATTCAAGTTAAAAAAACATTAATCGGCAATCATTCACTCATTTGTATCCTAATAGACAATATTTACATTACATATATATAATATCATTAAACACACAAGCTTATACCCAAAATTCAAGTTCAGAAAAACATTAAGCATGAATCAAATACCAACCAAACGAATATCACATACAAACCAATAACCATTTACAAAAAAAATACAAACCAATAACCATTTTAAATAAAATAAAAAAAAAAAAAAAAAAAAAACAAAAACAAAAAACAAAAACACTAATACTATCTAACTATCCAATAACTTTTATAGTATTTCCATTTCGGTTGTTTACCGTGTCTTCCAACCCTCATATATACCGGAAAAAATTTAATGTGAAAGTGAATATATAACCACCACTTTATTATTAAATAATAAAATAAACTTATTGCCTTTAGCGATGTCATCATCTTTAAAAATGTCTTCGATGTTGTCCACATCCGCAACCGCTTCTTTGTTTTTCTTACTCAATCTTCTATGCAAACCAAGGTCTCTACTATAGGTGCAACAAAGTTTATTCGGTAAGAATCAAGTATGCAACCTCTTGTGCTAAAAGGTGACTTGGATGATACATTAGAGATTTGAATGCTCAAAACATCTAATATAAACATATAAAAATTTATTTTCTCAGGACCAATTTTTTTATTATACATTTTTATTTAAAAATAAAAATTTATAATAAATATAAGAGCCATTTTTTTGACTCACCGGCTTTTGAAAATATTTAATTCCTCAATACTCTCCAACTATATATGTTCAAATACTCTCCAACTATATATGTTCACTTTCTTACTCGTAATACCAATTAATTATTGTAGACAAAAACATGTCTACATTGAAAGATGGGATTAGGCAAAGATGATATACTTTTTAAAGGTTTTCATTCCCAAGGTTTAATACAGAGGAATGCATGTTATGTATAGACAGTTGAACAATGTGCCACATTAATTTAATATCCCATTTTATCACATAAGATATGCTGAGGATATATCCATCAACCTATATATATATACCTTTTAGCTATACATCAAATTAGCTAAAGCATCACCAAATCTGTAATAAAGCAAAAAGCATGCCAGTTCAACAAGAGGAAGTTATCCGACCCACCGTTGATTTTCCACCGAGCATTTGGGGAGATGTGTTTCTGGACTATAAAGAGGTATGCAAAGTATTACAAGTTATCATAAACACAACATTTGTGTGTATTAGAAATAAATGTTATCAAGCTAGCGTAACATGATGCATCTCTATATTATCTATATATTCATGCTTCTATATAAGATAAGATAATTTATGTAGACGTTTTATGAAGAATTAATGTTCCTTCGTGTGGAATTTCAATTAATTTAATCGTGTCTCATATGTAAATGAAGCATGAAGACAATGACGAGATAGAAAAAGTGGTTGATGAGTTGAAAGAAGAAGTGAGGAAAGAAATATTGGCAAGTTTGAATGATCCCATCGAGCATTTAAATTTGTTAAAACTGATCGATGCTATCCAACGCCTTGGCATTGCATATTATTTTGAAAAGGAGATTAATCAAGCTTTGCAACAAATCTATGATGCATATGGGGATAATTGGAATGGTATGGGTACTTCCCTATGGTTTCGACTCATGCGACAACAAGGCTTTTTCATCTCAAGTGGTAATTACTATACTCTCTTTGTGTGTGTGTTTCTCGTTTATTTTTGACATAACTAATGATGCCTTATATGAAATGAAATAGATAATCTGAACACATACAAGGATAAAGAGGGGTGTTTTAGTCACGAGCCCTTAAAAAACGACCTTCAAGGCTTACTTGATTTGTATGAGGCTTCGTATATGAGTATACCCGGCGAGGTCATACTGGATGATGCTCTTGATTTTTCAAGAAAGTGTCTTGATGACATGGCAAAAAGCAACAATCTAAACCTAGTTTCTACTGAAATACATGAAGCACTAAAGCAACCTTTAAATAAAAGGTTGCCGAGACTCGAGGCAATACGTTACATACCTTTCTATGAACGACAAACTTGTCATAATGTTTCGTTGCTAAAACTTGCAAAGTTAGGGTTTAACCTGCTTCAATCTCTCCATAAAAAGGAGATGTGCCAAATATCCAAGTATGTATATATATACATATATATATATATATATATATATATATATATATATATATATATATATATATATATTTAAGCTCTTTCCTTCTCCTTAGGTATTGTTATGGATCCAAAATATCTCTCAAATATATAGACTAACTAACTATAAATGTGTATATTTTTAAAAACTATAGGTGGTGGAAAAGCTTCGATGTCCCAAATAATCTACCTTATGCAAGAGATAGATTGGTTGAATGCTACTTATGGGCATTAGCAGTGTACTCTGATCCTCAATATTCTATAGGTAGAATGTTTGTGGCTAGAGGTTTAGCAATAGGAACACTTATAGATGACACCTATGATGCTTATGGTACATATGAAGAACTTGTGATTTTTACAGAAGCAATCCAAAGGTAAAATAAATTTGAAAAAAAAAAAGAAGTTATAGTTTAAAAAGACATATTGAGTTACATTTTGTTTTTAATTATCTACAGGTGGTCGATTAAATGTCCAGACAACCTTCCAGAAAACATGAAACTTCTATACCAAATGCTCATGAATCTTTTTGAAGAAATGGAGGAAACTTTGGCTAAACAAGGAAAAGTCAATCATCTTAATTATGTCAAAGAGTCGGTAAGATTCAACATGATTTCCTCTTTGTATTAGTATCTTTCATAAAAGTAATATGAATATGCATAGTTCTTCAACTTAAGCTTATCATGGACTATCCAATTTATTATATAGGGGTTTTCTTTAATGTAGAAAATATAGAATTCTTTTGTTTTATATAGGGTTTTAGAACATTAAGGCTATTTTATTGGAGTTTTTAAAATTTATTGAATCATGTTGATTTGGTTGTATGTGATTGAGTAGATGAAAGAATACATGAGAAGCTACATGAGAGAAGCACAATGGACACATGATAAGTATATTCCAACCATTGAGGAACACGGAGAAGTTGCATATATCTCTACCGGATTTATATTTGCTCTTGCATCAAGTTTTGCTGCCATGGATGATGAAATAACAGGGGAGACATTCCAATGGCTTTTCACCTATCCTCCTATTGTCAAAGCTTGTTGTGGGCTTTGTAGGTTGATGGATGATATTGTCACCCACAAGGTACAACTAACTATGAATTTTGTTATGCTACAAAGTAATGTATATGTAATTGCATAACAACCAACATTAACCTCTCCCTTATATCATTAAAAGCTTATGTGTTATTCATTAATCTTGGATGTATACTTTGTTAATTAAGTATAACATATGCTATTTCAAATCATTTGATAAAAAATGCAGGGCGAGCAAGAAAGAAATCATGTTGCCTCTGTCATCGAATGCTACATGAAGCAATTTGATGTGGCTGAGCAACATGTATATGGTGTATTCAATGAGAAAGTTGAAGATGCTTGGAAAGAAATGAATAAAGAGTCCAACATGTGTAAAGATGTTAAAATGCCTATAATTAGGCGGGTTATCAATTTAGGACGAGGAATGGATGTTATGTACAAGAATAAAGACCATTTCACACACGTTGGCGAAGAACTTATAAATCATATCAACTCTCTCCTTGTCGATGCTATCATCATATGAGTCCCAATACCTCATTAGTTATTGTCTTCCATATGTTTTGAAGTGGGAGATTTTTCTTTACGATGGTTGATTATGGGAATAATAAGATGTCAAGTTTTTTTGTGTATGATGTCTTAATTTTTTTATTTCTTTTTGGAACAACGACATAAAATTAGTAACTAGAAAAAGCTAGAAAATTACCAGGAATGAATTACCTAGAAAGGATTTGCAACCACCCTACCCAATGAAACTAAAATTTAGATTTTCTAACATTAATCAGAAAATACAATTGAGAAACTATGAAGTCTAACAACACAACCTTCCTAGGTTTCATAGAAGAGAACATAACTTTGGGTTGAAGGTCATCTTAGTTTAGCAAGAATTTCAGACAATTTTAACGACATTTTCAACCTTGGGTTAGAAGTAATGCTTTTGTGTTGTGAAAACCTACACAGAAATTATGCCACTTACCACCCATGCAGTTCTTGGCTAAATCACATATCCATTATTTGGTGATAAAAAAATAAAGCTTATATTTTCATTGATAATAAAAACCATACCATTAAAACATTAAAAACATAAATTACAAAATATTACTAAATAAAACACTACCTAATAGTATACGAAATAAAACATAAGCTTTTAAAACACACAATACTACTTGTCATCTTCATTACAATCGCCCGTAGATAAATCATATGATTTTTTTCTACATGTTAATCCATGTTTGTTTCTCATTCATCTCCTTTGCCTCGTCTATTGCCAAATGATCTTTCTGTCACAACTAGAAATTTCGGTGCCTTGTAACTACAACACTTATAACAACTATGGATCAATAACATGATAGCATGCATGATGCTTATTCTATAACAACAAAACTTCATCAAAAACTTCATTCTAGCACTACAAATGGTCAACAAAGAATTGGAAAACCCTTGAAATTCCGAATTGAGTCCACATTGGACTAGAAATTCCTTATTGGGCCTAATGGACTAATAAGTTTCCAATTTGTCTATCTTGAACCTAGAACTCTCAAATGGGCCCTAGTTGGATCCATATACATGAAACTTAATATTTTTGGGCCTTATGAGCCCAAAATATACTAGGTTAACTTAAATGGGCCGTAATGGGTCACAACCAATTTATTTTAGCCCTAATGAATCATAAAAATTATACTTTGATTTAATTGGTTCAAGCATCATCTAACTTAACTATAATATGGGCTTAAGCATGCAAGGCCCAATCATCTTCTATTTTCCCTCTCCATTCTCGGCCCAAGCCCACAAAGAAGGAAGAGTTGACTCTTAGTGTGCCACCTCATTTTTACTTAATGGTTTTCCATGCAATTCCCATACATCCAAGTAAACATCTCATCAATCTTCTCTCTTCCCATCTCTCTCTTTTCTTCGGCTGAGAGCAAGAGAACACAACACACACACCTCACAAAACTCTCTCTAAATCACTCAAGATTCATCCCTTCTTCTTCATCCAAAATCTCGAAATTTGCTTGTGTTCAAGAGGCTTTCATCAAGTAATTCATCATCTAAGGTAAGTTGATGATAATCCATGATCTAGCTACTTTATTTCATCAAAATCTCTTCTAAATCTAATCAAACTTGTGATCTTGCACCTTAGAAGCATCTAAGTTCGAGATCCTCCAAGAAAGCTTACTAGGATCGACATTTCCTCATCTTCTCTCTTCAAAAACGTAAAACACAACTCAAGGTGAGCTTCATACCCCTATCTTTTTGGTTTTCATATGTTTTATGGGGGAGAATACAAAAAAATGTGTAGATCTATGCGTATATGTATGCTATGTGTGATTTTATGCATGTATGTGTGTGATTTAATGTGTTTTTGTGATAAAAACATAACCAAAAGAGATGTTAACTCGAGATCTATGACATGAGAAAGGAAACAAGCATAATCTAAGTTATTTTACACTAATCAAGTCAAGAAAATTAGCTTATAAGGTTATGAGAAACATATTCTAGCATAAAACCCATTTTAGGGCTTAAATTGTCAAAAATACAAAAACTTGGGTTAAAAACTGTCAAGTCACAGTTTCTTGAGGGTCAAAAGGGTCAAAACAGTTTCTATAATAATTTTTCTGAAGATTAGAATTTTCAAAGGACTTGAAATGCAAATTTTTAGCTTGATGGGCTAAATTTGGGCTTTTCGGCCCAATAAGCCCATAATTGCGAAATTTGAAGTTTAAAAGGGCTGAAATGTAACATTCTGCAAATTAGGAGATAAGAAGTGTAATAAAACTATTTCAAAGGTCAAAAATGCTTTTCAATTCCAAAAAAGACCAAAAATGTAAACTTTTTAGATTTTGGGCCAAAACTGTAAAAGTTAAGAAAAATGGGGTTCTAACCGAGAAATACCATTCTAGAAGGATTAAAGCTGTTAACAAAACAAATTTTGGGTTAAAACTATCTTTTCAACAAGTTTATGATACAAAAGTGTCAAGAAAATGTTTTAAGGACTAAAATGAAATTCTTTTATATAAAGGACTAAAAGTGTTATTTTTATATAAAAAAAGGTAGTAAAGGTCAAATTCTACTTTTAAACAAATTAATCCATTAAGATAAAATACAATGTCCACGACTACTGAAAAAACGGAAAACAAATACACATTCAACACCAAATATTGTTATAAACGAATTGATTCGGTCTCGAATCAATATAAAACAACAATCGTTAAATCAAAACTCTTCAATAGATACGTGATGACTACAATGAGTTAATATACAAACTTTGGGCTTATGAATTTCAAATCATACTTGTTGGGCCTTGCAAGCCCACCAACATGATCTGTGGGCCCAAAGGGATAACACTTATATATTATTGGGCCTTCAATGACCTAATATTTTATAAAATGACTTTCAATACCTTTTATGTGCTAGTGGGCCAAAGTGTCCCGTTAGAAAAGCTAGTAAGGTCACAATAATCAAATACGAGTTGGACCATCGTGTCTTTCGCATCCACGACAGCCTAAGGTACTTACAATAGTAGTGGGACATAATGCTCCCCTTCTCTTCGTTCGTTAAGGCTTACGAGAAATAAAAGTAGACAAAATTAGGACGATATACAATGTGGATTAATCAATATTCATTCGTTAAGACAATACAAAAATCAGTAATCACGAATACATTTCAACATCGGAAAACATCGGGTTTTCTGGGGAATTAATTCAATACAACTCGTTCAAAATTTAATAACTATAATACAAAATACCATTTATATATATGTTTTAGAAATCACTCATGCATCAACTTATGGATCTTCACACTTTGATAAACAATAGTATTTTCAGAAAATATCGGATTTTCTGGGTTTTACAAACTACACAAATCATTTTATCACAACATTGCTTATGAACTCACCAACATTTCATATGTTGACGTTTTTCCAAAATAACTTGTATTCTCAGGTAATAGGTAAGCGGAAGAGTAATAAGAAGTAATGTTAGATGTTATGTTGTTAAATGTACTCAAACAATTTATGCTATGAATGTGTAATGTTAAAACAATGTATTTGATGTGAACAATTCCAGTTGTAATATATTGATGCATGGTGACATTTATGTTATGATTCATGTATATTCATTGTGATGATATTCAATTAAAGTCACGTGAGCCCTCGGACGTTTCCGCCGTCTGGTTCAGGGGTGTGACACTTTCCATATAAGAGATCATTTGGCCTCTATCTATTGTTTAGCTTTCTTGATTTCCTGTTGTGTGTATTAATTTATCCATTTATCTTTTCTTTTGATTTAATATTCCAAAGCAGCCATCCCATCCCTTCTTACATGAATATCATATAGGTTATAGACAATTTCTTTTTCTTTAACAGTTATCAATTCCTTGATGTCATCAGATATCCCCTAAGCTCTAAAATGCCTAGTTGAGGTGGAAAGACGATTGAATTTATGTGAGATTTTTGACCAGCCCCTAGGTGGAGAATTAGATAAAGACATTTTTGACAAGTAATTGAATTTTATGTTCTTAAAGTAAGAAGATTTGATAAGAATTTGTTATATGTTTACACTTTTTATATAGAGTGTTGAAGTGGCGGTTGCTAGGGTAGATTATCCATTGTATTGCAAAGTCCGACCATAATACTACGAAGCCAGACCATAATACATCAAAGTAGTACCATGAGAAGTCAAACTATAGTAATGTGAAGTCTAAAAACATTATTATGAAGTCTGACCAAAGTACTACGTCTGAGCATACTATTGAGAAGTCTAACAACTGATATAAATACATGACAACAAATTCATATTCTTATACATTGACACACAAAGAAATAAAAAAATAAAGAGAAACTCAAAGTATTTTATTACTAAAAAAATCAAGATGCCTCTACAGGCTTACAATAACCCTTTATAAAGGGTGAAGCTAAATTTGGCAGGTACGGCCAAATTTAAAAAACTGAAATTGACAATAAATTCTAACAAATAATATTCTAAATAGGAAATGGAATTTCAGAAAGTAAGGAAAACGAATATTTTGTCATTAAAACAGAATAAAATAAAAACGGAAATTGTTCAAAAATTATGGAAAACTGAGTTTGGGGGCCTAAATAGTGGAATTTGAGGGATGGCCATTTTTTCAACTATGAGGATCTTCGGCTTGTAGATGCATATCCGTTGATATATTGCAACCCTCAAAATTCCTTACAGATCAAAAGTTATGCTCATTTTAAGTTGGGCCTCTTTTGGTCCTGTTTGTCTTTCTATCCCTTATCCATAAAGGTTTCAGTCAGATCATCTACCATACATAAATATCATAAATACATAGAAATAAACCAAATTATGTTAATTTCGCAAGGATTCCTACCAAAATGTGACAGTTTGCATGAAATCATGTGAAAATGTCATATTTTGGCTTGTTCCTGCGAAATTGTCACATTTTCTTAGGTATTCATGCTAAAACATGTCACACCCCAAAACCTAAACGGCAAAATCGTTCGGGGGTGGAGGACGTCATGTATAGTATCACAACAATGCAAAGTAGTAAACAAGCAACAACATCATCCATTGCATTAATAATATAATTTCATACAAGTGTGTTCTGTCAAGTTATATAGACACAAAAAATGTACATCAAAATAAAAGAGGAGTCTTGAACAAGCTCCATCTTCTCAAAAACCTGGCACCGGTACCTATCTACTGGTGACCTGAGAATACAAGTTATTTTGAAATCGAGTATCAGCTTTAAAGTTGATGAGATCATAAATATATTAGTGTTTGTATTTGTATGAAAGCATTTGTAAGATGTAATGTATAAGTTTTGTAAAGTTTGTATTTGTTTGAACACTCCTAGAAAACCCTATGTTTCCTACTAAAAGTAGTCTTTTACCAAGGCATCTAGTATCTGTGTGTGTGTCTCTTGTAAGAGTGTGTATTTTCCCAAATCCGACTATCATTAACCAAAAATATAGTTTTTACATTACCGTGCATCGTGTGAATGTTCACGAAGTGAATGTAATGGGAAATATATTATAGTACTGTAGTGTTGTATTAAGTAACTACTACTGTACTAACTACCTTAAAACAATTGTTATTTAAAGTACCATGTAATCGGCTTGTACCCTGCTACCAACTCAATAGTAAAACGACGATGTAAGACACCGTAAGAAATGATATTTGGCACCCGTAGACTTGCAAGTCCCACTGTAGCGAGCAGCAAGGTGTAGGATAGTCAATCCAGTATAGATCTATACGCAAACTCATACGCTCCCCAATTAAGGAGATTATAGATACAAAAACGGTCATGGCAGGTAGTGACATGCCCCGTTTAGTGGCTCACAAAACTGCATGAATGTATATGTAATGTATGTGCTAACTGTATTGTGTGTTCTTTCTCTGTCTAGCCTGTATATATTGTTATGTTCTGCGTGTACTAGTTGTATTGTATGTTCTCTCACTATCTAGCAAGTATTGATATGTACTGTGTGTACTAGATGTATTGATAATAGTAAGAAAACCACTTGTTTGGTAGTTATTATTATTTTAAACATTTGTGATTTGATTGAAAAAAATAAAATATTAATATGATTCAACTGCAAAACTACCCAAAATATAATTGTTTTTTTAAAATTGTCTATAAAATTAAAACTCATTAAAACCCAAATACGATCATAATATATATATTCTTGTTATTTTTACAATTGTATCATCTAAAAATAACAAGAATATATATTATGATCATATTTGGGTTTTAATGAGCTTTAATTTTATAGACAATTTAAAAAAACAATTATATTTTGGGTAGTTTTGCAGTTTAATCATATTAATATTTTATTTTTTTCAATCAAACCAGAGCTCTGATACCAACTTTTAACATCCAAAAAACCAGAGTAAAATTTTTATTTTTGCAAAAACAATCCAACGACCATAAATGTTTACAAAACATTGTTTCCAAGAATAATAGTCACAATCAGAATATCACAAAATCCAAAATCATAAAACCAAGAGGATATGCATGTTCACGCCTTTGCTTTCCTACGATCGTCTGGAGTACCTGAAATAATAAAATGAAATTGTAAGCCAACACTTAGTGAGTACCCCCAAAGTACCACACACAACATATAACATATATAATCATGCATGCTATGTCTAATGAGTTATCGGACTCGAATACCTTCGGGTCCACAGTCGTCGTGCTGGATTACCCCTTACAATCATCAGACTGGAATACCTTCAAGTCCACAACTATCAGGCTGGATTATCCCCAACCAAATAAGTCATCGGACTAGAATGCCACTATAAAACAGGTCAAATTAGTCATCGGACTGGTATACCCTCGGGTCCACAGCCATCGGGCTGGATTACCCCTGGTCTATTGCCTAACGCACATAGTTGTAAAGCCTCAACCAAAAACAATACTATGTCAACATATGCAACAAATCTACTATAATAAATGAAGTTTTTTTTTGCCACATGTCATCTTCTCATTCATTTGGACACATGGCATTTTCTAGCATTTTTAAATTTTCTATTTTCTACTTGTCATTTTATTGTATTTTTTCATTTTATTAAATTAAACTTCCACATTTAATGTGTAAGATACTATATATGTAAAATATTTATTAGAAAAAGTTTATATATGTAATGTATTCAATATATTAAAGTCTCATTAATTTTAATAATTCAAATTTTTCTTATTTTTCTTATAAATTCAAACTTTTCAAATTATTAAAATTTTATATTTATTTTTTTTAATTAAACCCATGTAATACATGGGTTTCACACCTAGTAAACATATAAACAATCAACATGCAACATGCAAATCTACATATCACTACTGCATAGCAACATTCCATATACCACGATACAAATCTAACAGATGGCTACAACATAACAACATCCTATATACCAGTATATAGATCTAATAGATCTCTACAACATACCAACATCCTATATATCAGGATACATAACCTAGTGGGCCGACATTGGTGCCTTCAACCCACAAGTATAGTAAGGAAAAACTCACGTCTCAGTCTGAAAAGATATATGGATATAACATCGTTATGTATACCAACTCTACAAGTCACCTCCAAGTGAAGCTTGGTGGAATAGTACTTCTAGATCCAAAGTGCTTTACTCTTCTAAGATGGTATCTTTTCTTTCTCCTTCCTTTAAAGACACCACAAAAACGCTTTTAAGCTTAAAATGCACATACAATGAAATAGGGTTTCCTTAGGACAAAAAATGAGGATGGGGGCTGATGAATGAAGGGGTCTCAAAGAGTTAAGGATGTTTAAATATGGTCCAAACCCTAAAAATTTGGGTTTGAGTCTTTGCCACGTACCCCCAACGTACGTGATCAAATCCAAATTTTCATTTAAATGACATTCATGACCAATTTGCAAAAAAAATCTCATACCAACGATCAAAATGTAAATAGCTAGAATTCGATACTGATGAAAACAGGATCTACTGAAGCGGTGTATTGATAACATACCATAAATGATTTCTTAAACACAATTTCAAAAGATGACCGAATAAATCGTTGATGTGTAAAAAAAACTTGTGTTACTAGCAATATTCGACCATGATGATATACATAATTTTAAATTCAATTCAATAATAAATTGGATAAAAAAAATGATTAAATTGCAAAATGGTCCTTGTGTATAGCTTAAAGTTGCTACTTTTGTCCAAAAAGTTTTTGACTAGCACCATCAATCCAAAACTTTTATTTTGTTAGGTGTTTAGTCAAAAGTGTTTTCAAAACATTTAAAATGATGAATATGCCCCTGATATTTACTTTTTCTATTTTTATATTACAATAATTAAAAAACAAATACAAAACTCTTTAACTGTTTATCCCCCCCCCCCCCCCCCCCCGATTCTCTACCATTATTTGAACCTGCAAACCATATGTCTATCATCATCGGAGCTCCGAATCCGAGAAATCAACGACTCTCAAGAAAAAGAGAGAGACGAAGTGAGGACCACCACTAGTCATTGTGACAAGATTAAGAATAACCAACATATTCAACACAAAACACACACATATTAAATACAAACAACCGTAAAACCCAAAAACTGATTCAAAGAAATATCAAATTACACACAAATCCCAAGTTTTCCACATTTAATCTTTTGTACATCTCAGAACTAACATATGAAATTCATAAATCAAAGGAAACAAAAGCCATAAATATAAAATGGTAAATTAAAAAAAACTTGTTTTTTCTTAAACAAATGAAGATTAGGCCTACCACACAAAACTCAAATGTAAAAAGGTATCCGAAATCAACCTCTCCACTATCAGAGTATTACAGAGGCAAAGTCGTTGCAAACTCAAGTCACAGACGGAGTTCGAAGTTCTACAGTTACATCGACATTCGTTATTGCTTCACTCCTTCTCCGGCAAGCCACATGTGTTTGTAGAAACCCTAGCATTGCCATCTTCATCAATGGTGGTCTAGCAATTTCCGATGGCAGTGGTCTGACAATCTCGAATGTATTTTGTTAAAGAGGGATATGGATGGGCGGGTTATTAGTGTAGGTTTTTAATTTGTTTTAGTTCGATAAATAGTAAAATAAATAGAAAAAGATGAAAGGTATAATTGTTATTTTAATTATTTAAAGAAAATTTGGATCAAAATTGCGATAAAATTTCTATTTTTGATCAATAGTGTTAATTCAAAACTTGTTGGACCGAATTCAATAATTTTCGAAAAATCACATATATTTTTACAATCTTATAAAAAAGACAAAATTGCAAAAATGGTTCTTGTGTTATGCATTTTTTGGGGTTTTGGTCCAAACTTGACTTTTTTGGATTTTGTAGTCCTTTTGGCCATGTTTGTACGTAGATTTGGTCCATCGTAAAATTAAAATGACTAAATTGCACTTATTATATTTATTTTCCATTTTCTTCTTTATATATTAAATAAAGATTCTCTGTCTCTTTCTCACTCACACTCACTCTCTCTCTCTTATCAGGTTTAATACCTAGAACTCAAAATCGACCACCTTCCTCTTCTTCAATCATAGACCTCAATCTATCTTCTCTTCCACCTCATTATTATGTCACCACCTCGTTCATGATTATCACTCATAAAACCCACCAACCTACATTCCTGAATCATCCCTCAGCTCTATAAAGAAGGTCGATTGCCCATATAAAGTATGTACAAAGAAGTCGGATCTCTGTATGTTATTCCCAAATCAAAAGTGAAACAAATAGGTTGTGTTTCTTAGAATTGGGTTTTATCACACAGGTTTCAGTATGGCTTTCATCTAGTCATCAATTGCAAGCATCCAATTCTCCTTTTTACTTGCCTTTTCGAAGCTTATTAGGTTATAATCAGAGAAAAGAGCAAAATCTGCACATTCATCAAAATTAATCGGTTGTTAAAGATTTTCTATGCTCTACTGGTTCGTTCGATTTGATTCCAGGATTATGCAAGATTCAAATAGAAGATATCTCTCAGGTGTCCTTCGTAGAAATTAGTTTTGACTTGTGCTGATTGTTCGTATCTTTCCCCTGCTTTTTCGTATTCTTTTTAGGAGAATTCGAATCCGATTTGCACTTGTTCTGATACTGATTCTTTGCTAGTGTTATCATCTTCTGTAATAACAATCGATTTTCTTGCTTTGTTCATGTGGACGTTACCTAGGTTGAACAAAGCTAAAGCGGACATTTCTTGGAATTTTGATCCAACCATGTTGAAAAGGTTCTGGGAGCTTTTTGTTGTGGTTGTATCTTCCATTGCTTCTGAGTAAATCTCCATTCCAAGTTCATGAAGATCTAAATATGGATCTGTATCGAATCCCACATGGCTCTTGAAGAGTCTTGAGAACTGGACAATCCATTCCTCTTTGGAATTCATGATTCCTTCTGATTTTCCCTCAAAAACAATGGGAAGTTGTTCATTTTGGAAGAGCTCGTATGTTGGTTCTTTATCTGGAGTAACTTCCACTAGGTAGAGTTTGAACGTACCTTGAGGATTACTTAAAGTTTCTCCAGATCTCACCTCAGGCGTTGATGGTGATTAGATCTCCTTCTCGATCTTTGTACTTGATGAGAGAGACCCCAAATTAGATAATTATTTTATTTTTCCATTTTTACAATTTTGTCTAAAAAAATTAATGGGCAAAAAAAAAAAAAAAAAAAAAGTTGATTACGGTCGTTAACCCGTAAACAAATAAATCACGATCAACGTAGAAGAAACGCGTCCTCACAATAATTAACATATATCGTCAACCCACACAAACACATTTAAGACACCGCCCGAATTTCTCTGTCACACACAAACACACACACTAAACCCCCTGTCTCTCTCTGGATCTCACCGATTCAACCAACCCCAACTCTCCCACCTGTTTCTCCCATCTACCTTTTTTTCTCAGCAGAAAATCCAGCTAAAAAGTGGCAGGGAAATCCGGCGAAGCAACGACAAGATACTCATCGATATGTGGCTGCGTCAACTTCAGATCTGATCGTTTTTCCACCGAAGTCTACAGATCCATTCCTCCACTTTTCCGATCACCTGTACCGGTTTCCTGTTGCAGATCATAAACGGTAAGGCCACCGAATCTGATTTAGTCTCAACCGATCTCAGTTGGCATTTTGATAGGTTTGAACTTTTAGTAAACTTTTGTAAAGTTAGTGAACCAACTGCATTTGTGATTTATTATTTGAATTTCATTTCGCTATTAATAACAATTAATGATCGTGCTTAATATTTTTGCCGATGATTAATGAAGTGTGTTCATTTTTCATTGTTTAATTTTATGAGAAGCTAATCAATTATAGTCATGTTTGCTTTAACTCCAATTTTTTGAAAATTTTAAAATTTAGTTGTGATTTTTTTTTTTTTTTTAAAGCCATGAATCTAGAACTCATAACACTTTTAGCGTCTAATTTGTGTACTGTTGATTTTTCAACTAATGAGATCTGATTCCGTGTGGATGATTTAATGCAATTTGTTTATGTTTCTATAGATCCGATTTTGCTTTCTAGGGTTTTTGCTGAAGAAGGATTGCAGCAATGGCGCCGACAACCTTGCGGAAAGCTATTGGAGCGGTGAAGGATCAAACAAGCATTGGAATCGCAAAAGTAGCTAGCAACATGGCACCGGAGCTAGAAGTCGCTATAGTAAAAGCCACCAGTCACGACGACGATCCCGCCGGCGAGAAATACATACGAGAAATCCTCCAGCTCACATCATACTCACGAGGCTACGTCAGCGCTTGCGTCCACGCTGTTTCCAAAAGATTAAGCAAGACTCGTGATTGGATCGTCGCCCTAAAATGCTTAGTTCTCATCCACCGACTCTTGAACGACGGCGACTCAGTTTTCCAGCAGGAAATCATGTACGCTACTAGAAGAGGAACCAGATTGCTAAACATGTCAGACTTCCGCGATGAAGCACACTCCAATTCATGGGATCACTCCACTTTCGTTAGAACTTACGGTTTTTACCTTGATCAGAGACTCGATTTGATTGCATATGAAAGAAAGCAAACCGGTGGCAGCAATGGAGATTCCGTGAGGTCCAGGGAAGATCAATGGAGATCTCCACCAAATCGCGGATACGATTATGACGATGAACCAGGGTATGGAAATATAAGGAAATCAAGATCTTCAGGAGATGTTAGAGAAGGATCTGGATCATCTCACGACAAGAAAGATACAAATACAACCCCTTTGAGAGATATGAAACCTGAAAGAATCTTTGGGAAAATGGGACATTTACAAAGGCTATTAGACAGGGTATTATCCTGTCGACCTACTGGTCTAGCAAGAAACAGTAGAATGGTTTTAGTTGCTTTATACCCAATTGTTCAAGAAAGCTTCAAACTTTATTCTGATATATGTGAAGTTTTAGCCATTTTACTCGATCGATTCTTTGATATGGAACATCATGATTGTGTGAAAGCATTCGATGCTTACGCAACTGCTGCAAAACAGATTGATGAACTTGTAGGGTTTTATAATTGGTGCAAAGATATGGGAATTGCAAGATCATCAGAGTATCCAGAAGTTCAAAAAATCACAGGAAAATTACTAGAAACTTTAGAAGAGTTTGTTAGAGACAGAGCAAAAGCTACAAAAAGCCCTGAAAAAAAACCCGAAGTTAAAGAAGAACCCGTTCCCGACATGAACGAAATAAAAGCTTTACCAGCACCGGAGATTCATACTCCACCACCGCCACCGCCACCACCAGTGGCGGCTCCGCCACCCAAACCGCAACACACTGGTGACTTAGTCGACTTACGTGAGGAATCGGTGACAGCCGACGACCAGGGAAATAGATTCGCATTGGCTTTGTTCGCCGGTCCGGCGAAAGGTGGCGCCAACGGAAACTGGGAGGCTTTTGGCGGTGGTGAGGCGGAGGTGACGTCGGCATGGCAGAATCCGGCGGCGGAGGCCGGAAAAGCCGATTGGGAGCTTGCGTTGGTGGAAACCACTAGTAATTTGGAGAAACAAAAGGCGGCAATGGGTGGTGGGCTTGACCCGTTGTTGTTGAACGGAATGTATGACCAGGGAATAGTGAGGCAACATGTGAGCACCACCAGTTTGAGTGGCGGCAGTGCGAGTAGCGTGGCTTTACCAGGGAAGTCATCCACAACACCGGTGTTGGCCCTCCCGGCTCCTGACGGGTCGGTTCAACCCGTGGGTGGTGACCCGTTTGCTGCTTCGTTAAGTGTCCCACCACCTGCTTATGTCCAGATGGCGGACATTGAAAAGAAACAACATTTGCTTGTTCAAGAACAGATGGTTTGGAATCAGTATGCGAGAGATGGAATGCAAGGTCAAGTTAGTTTGGCTAAAATCAATAATGGTGGATATGTTGCACCGGGTCAACCACCCATGATGCCTTATGGAGCTCCACCTGTAAACGGATCCGGGTACTACTATCCTACTTACTAAATATCTAAATACATTTTTTTTTTATAATTCTTATTATGTGTTACATATATTGTGATGTTTTTTTTTTTATGTTTCCACTCTGAGGTTTTTTTTTTTTGTTGGCATTTTTGTTGTTATACTATGTTTTTGTTAGAACACATGAGTAACTAATTCGATTATGTAATTATTTGCTACTACTAAGTACTAGATTATTCATCTGTTATTTTGTTATACTATCTTTTTTTATAAGTGATGAATTGATGCCATTTGGAAGTAACTTTATTCTGTTAGAGGGTCTATTGATATTGGTATTGCTTTATGCTTTTAGTTGGATAGAGAAAAGCATAAATGCTTGTTTCCTTAATGCCTAAGTATTCCTTCCCTTTTGGCACACAATTGATCTAATTTGTGTTACCACTTAGATTAATAAATTATGTTATTAGCCAAAATTTAGGTTAATTGAAGTAATGGTTAATTATTAGAAGCTAATTATACGGATTGAAAATGTTGATAAAATTATATATTCAAAGAAAAGAAAATGGCAGTCAAACTTTGACCACACGGTTCAAGCAAAGAATGAAATCTGAGTTTCTAGAATAAATTAAGCAAATGGTTCATGTGGTCCCTAAAATCATGCATATGTGGAATGGCTTGATGGCTAATGCATCTACGCTGTTAGAAAGAGAGTTGATGAATATCGAAGAATTTTGGGATATTCTAAAATTTTGTAATTTTGACCCTATGAGTAGGTGTTAAGATAAATAAGTGGTTGGGCTCTGTTTAAAATCCACCAGGAGACAAACACGAAAACTTGCTTTGTTCTATGTTCTATGAGACGAGGAATTTGTAGAAATGCATGCGTGAAAAAGCGATCTTATGGAAAACCAAAAACATCAACCGATATTATCATTTGAAGTTGCATAACCATAACACATAGTAAACCATAAAATGACCATAGAGAACAATGTCTTTGGAAGTATCACATACTTCAGGAACCTCTAATTCTTCAATAACACACTTAGACACATATATTCGCACATGTTCCGTGTAGAATTACATTTCCTTGTGTTAATCAAAAAACTTACACAAAAAAAAGCTATTTTTGTTGTGTCCTACTGCTAAAAGACCAAAGCCCAAATTGCCATGAGGAATCAAGAAATTACTAACTAACCTAGTTCTAGAGAAGAAAAGAAAGTGAGGAGAGAAATAAAAAGAATTGAAAGAAAAAGAAATGTATCTTTTGTGTATCCGAATAGGAGAGAAATGGAAGGAAAATAAAATATTTTGTTCTTTTTTTTTCTTTTCAAATCATTCCAAATCGGAATGCAAGTTAAGAGAGGAAGTGATCTTTCAATTATCTTCCATTAATGAAACTCGATAACGTTAACACCCTGTTCCCGAGTTCAACTTAACGAAAGAAAGGAAAAGAAATGGGTGGAAATGAGAAGAAAATGAAAAAAAATTAATGTTCCTGAGTTTCATTGAAGGAAGGACGTGGAAGGAAGTGGTGAGAAATTGAATGATCACTTTCCCTTGTATCTTTCATTCCGATTTGGGAGGATTTGGAAGAAAAGAAGAAAATAATTAATTTTCCTTCCACTTCTCTCCAACTCGGGAACACAAAAGAAAATTTTGTTTTCCTTTCATTTCTCTTTTTTCTCTCGTGACCTTCTTTTCTCTTCTTTTCTTTTCTTTTGATAAACTCGGAAACGGGGTGTAATTTCTTTTAATTTTTTTTATCACATTCATTTCTTTTCTTTTCTCTTGTTAAATTGAACCGAGGAACCAGGGTTAGACAATTTTCTACAAAAGTCTCATTATTTAGAGAAATTAACGATTAAGTCTCAATTTTTTTTACTAGAAAAGTCTAAGAAACTGGTAAATTTCTTCACTTTAGTCCCTTTTGACATATTCAGCAGCAAGTCATGGATCAAATTATTATTTTTTTTTCCAAAATAACGAGATATTTTTACCGATTTTCTCAAAAATTATATTCAAGGTATAAACATATTTTTATATATATTTTACATATTTATGTATTTTTTTTAACAAAAATTTAATAATTTTTATATAATTTTTTAAAATATTTTTTATATATTTTAAATGTATAAACGTATTTTTTACATTTTTATATGAATTTTTATGTATTTTTATTTATTTTGGTATATTTTTCATGTATTTATGTATTTTAAAATTTTTTTATATAGTTTTTCTACACATTTTTATGTATTTTAAATGTGTAAACATATATTTTTTTTAAATATGTAGTTTTTTTTTAAGTAACTTTATGTATTTTGGTATATTGTTTTTATGTTTTTATATATTTTAAATGTATAAACGTATTTTTTACATTTTTATATGAATTTTTATGTATTTTTATTTATTTTGGTATATTTTTCATGTATTTATGTATTTTAAAAAAAAATTATATAGTTTTTCTACACATTTTTATGTATTTTAAATGTGTAAACATATTTTTTTTACATATGTATATGTAGTTTTTTTAAGTAACTTTATGTATTTTGGTATATTGTTTTTATGTTTTTATATATTTTTTTTAGTTCAAGTTTCATTGTAAGCTAACTATTAGACTTTGTACATTAAGAAAAAAAAAACAGTAGAGTATTTCAAAACAAACATTTTTCAAAGACCCGCACTTGGCAATCAACACCATTTTTTATGGTAAAATCTTTTATTCTTTTCTTAAATTCAAATTTGTAGATGACTAAAGTTTACAAATATCATTATTGCTAAAGATCATCTTTGATTTTTTTTTAAGTACAATGTTTTTTTTTTAATTATAATGTTTAATAGTTAGTTTAAAATGAAGGTTGAAAAAAAAAAGAATAAATAAATACGTAAACAAATATACCAAAATGCGTAAAAATACATAGAAAAAATAGTTTCAAAATACATTTAAACACGTAAAAGTACATTTATATATTTAGAATACATAAAAAATATGTAAAAAAAAACTATATGAAAAACATTAAAAAAATACATAAATACTGAAAATATACCCAAATACATAAAAATATATAAAAATAAAACGTAAAAAAATATATTTATATATTTAAAATACGTAAAAAAAACAATATAAAAAAATAAAAACTTAAAAATACATAAATATATTAAAAATAAAAAATAAATAAAATTATTTAAAAACATGTTTATATATTATATACAAATATTGTGGAAATATATAGAAAAAATCTTATTATTTTGGAAAAATTAACGATTTGGTTCTATAACATGCTAAATAGGTCAAAATAGGGCTAGAGTAAAGAAATTTACTGATTTCTTGAGTTTTTTTATTCAGAAAAATAAATTTAGGACTTAATTGTTATTTTTTTTAAAATAATAATTTTTTTCTGAAAATTTAACAAATTACAAATAATACTAATAAGGGTAATTTCAGGTCAAATGATCCAAAAAAAGTTAGGTTGCAACAAATTGTCATATTTATTTTATTGGGCCCAACCCACTACCCTCCAAAGTAACAGCCCGTTGTCTCTTATTTTATATGTTTTTGATTGCCAAAACTTAGTATTATATTTGTTTCATATTTATTGTACATTTTTTATTTTAAAATTTTTATTCTTGCATTTTGTGTTTAAATATTTTTTTATATATAATACTTGATGCAAAATATATGAATGAAGTCTATTTTAAATGTCTTTTCATTGTTACAAGATTCCTTAAGTAATATATAAACACAAATAAAAATATATATTGTCAAAGTTGGAGAATGAAGACTTCAAAAATCAAAAGTAGACAATAAATATAAGACGAAGAGGGTATTTTTCATATCCTTGTTTTCCCTCTCAACATTATTTTAATATTGAACACTTTTTTATATGTTTGTTTAACAACATTTGTGGTCAAGAGTCTTTTTAAGATAATAATTAGTTTTGTGGATATCTTGTATGGTGTATATCCGATAGTTAGTTTTGAAGGTAGATAATTATCCTGTATTGTATACCCTATATATGTACTTGTTGGTTATGTGAATAACAGAAAAAGAAAAACCCTTCATACGTATTCTAAGTCTGTATGGTATCAGAGCATACCGTTTGAAACCCACATCAAAAACAAATCGAAGCACGAATAACCTCGAATCGCAATGACTGATAAGGATACCACCGCTCCTCAAGAACCTCGTCTCATCGTCCAAGATGCTCCTTTTCCGACGGGGATCATTCTGGACGAAACCAATTATCAGTTGTGGTCCCAACTGATGGAGATGAGGATTGGCGCTCGAAACAAACTTGGGTTCTTGACGGGAACCTCCAAGAAACCTGAATCCGGCGCGAAACAGATCGAAACCTGGCTAATGGATAATAATCGAGTCAAGAGTTGGCTCATCGATTCCATGAGTCCAACCTTGATCTCGACGTTTATCCGGTTGAACACGGCAAAAGAAATCTGGGACGCCGTGGCGAAAACCTTCTACGATGGAACGGATGAAACGCAGTTGTTCGAGTTAAATCGGAGATCGTTCAGCACGAAGCAAAATGGACGGCCACTCGCAGCATACTATAACGAATTGGTTGGAATTTTTCAGGAGATTGATACCCGACTAATGGGTCATGAAGATGAAGTTGATAAGATCGTATCCTTGAAAAAAATCTTGGGACGACTCCGAGTGCACATCTTCCTCGCGGGATTGGACGTTGAATTCAATCAAGCGAGGGGAGAGATCTTGCGTAAGGACCCTCCAATGGACCTAGAAGCTTGCTATGCTTTCGTTCGCAAAGATCAGCAACAACGATCTACAATGGAGGACGTGAAACGCGAGACCGACAGTGTCGTGAACTTGGCTACTCGGAGTCGCACCGTGAAGGAGAAAGAAAAGGAGAAGAGTTCCAACAATAAGAAGAATAATTTTGTGTGTACCCACTGTGGTGAAGAGGGACACTCAAAACAAAGGTGCTATGAACTAGTTGGGTACCCCGAATGGTGGGACTTCTCAAAGAGGCCACGAAGGAAGGTGGGACAGACATCCATGGCTACAACAAAAGGTGATGATGGGACTCCGGTTGCGGCACATACCGAGTCATTTAGTGATCACGGTAAGCCTACTATATCCCGATTTTTTAGTCATGAATGGGTCATTGATTCTGGCGCTACGGATCACATGACAAACGATCCTTCTATATTGGAAATTAAAACCCAACCAACACAAAGTTTAATTAAAACGGCAAACGGAGGATCGGCTGACGTAATTTCCGAAGGTTCAGCAAAAATTTCGGAATCAATGAATCTTGAATCAATCCTTGTTGTCCCATCCTTATCTTCAAGTTTGTTATCTGTTAGCCAAGTTATTGACCAACTCAATTGTTATGTCTCGTTTTGGCCAAATAAATGTTTCTTTCAGGATATCGCGACGGATCAGATTCTTAGCTATGGTACTAGGAGGGGCAGGTTGTACTATCTCGAAGAAGAAAGATTAGCGGAGGCGTATAACGTAGAAGGAAGAAACGAGTTAGCGTGGTTATGGCACCGTAGATTAGGACATTTGTCGTTTGGGTATTTAAAAAGATTAAAACCTGAATTATTTTTGAATAATAAAACATTTGATTCTAGTTGTGATATTTGTGAATTGGCTAAGCATCATAGAGTCTCATATCTTCCCAGTGAAAACAAAACAACAATTCCATTCATGAAGATCCACTCGGATGTTTGGGGTCCGGCTAAAATTGCAACCCCAAGTGGGTATCGTTATTTTGTAACTTTTATCGATGAATTCTCACGTATGATTTGGGTGTCGTTATTGAAAAACAAGAGTGAAGTACCGCATGTGTTCAAGGAACTATATCAGATAATTAAATCTCAATTTAAATGTGAGATCAAAGTGCTCCAATCCGATAATGGAGGTGAGTATGTTAATCAGGAAATGGAGGCATTTTGTAAGGCAAACTCCATTCGACATCAAACATCATGCGCCAATACTCCTCAACAAAATGGGCTCGCGGAAAGACGGAATAAACAAATACTCGAGATTGTAAGAGCATCTCTTTTCGACATGAAGGTACCCCGTCAATATTGGGGAGAAGCTGTGCGGAGTGCGGCATACCTAATGAATCGGACTCCTTCAAGAGTCCTCAATTTCAAAACACCTTTACAAGTAGTACACGAAAAACTGGAATTAATCATCGGACCCAATCTCGAACCAAGAGTATTCGGGTGTTCGGCCTATGTGCATAGTAATGATGGAAAATTGGAACCACGGGCCAAAAAATGCATGTTCATTGGATATGCTGATTACAAGAAGGGGTACAGATGTGTTGATCCGAAAAGTGGGAAGGTTTATGTTACTCGTGATGTTAGCTTCCATGAAAAAATTCCATATTTTACACCTGAATATTTCCCTCAGGGGGAGAAATCTAATGAGGGAAATATACAGCCCAATGAGTTGGGTCCATCCGGAAATGCGATTTATGAAGATGGACTAAGCGAGAATGGGCCGAACGACATAGGTAATGGCGGATCCGATTCAGGGGGAGATGGGCAAAACGGTAGTGAAGCCCAAACAGATAGTACACCAACAGATAGTACAACGAGCCCGATACCAAGCGAGTCTGATCCAAGCGAGCCTGTTAACGAGCCTCATCCAAGCGAGTCTGATCCAAACACGTCGCAAGGTATGTTTTTTAATGAGAACTCTAACGTGTATGGTGAAGTTGTGGGTGAACAGGAACATGAGACACCTGCGTCTAGGTATCCAGTTAGACGTAATAGAGGGGTACCACGTAAACAATATCAACCGGATCTAACATCGAAGTCTCGATATCCGATCAATAACTTTGTCTCGACGGCCAAGCTAGCCGACACTCAACGTTGCATAGTGGAAGAGTTATCATCCGTGGTGATTCCGAAAAACATACAAGACGCAATGAAACACCCTGAATGGAGAAAAGCGGTGTCTGAAGAGGTTGACGCTCTCAAAAGAAATCAAACGTGGGAAGAGGTGTTACTCCCAACTGAAAAGAAAACCGTAGGGTGTAGATGGGTGTTCACTGTGAAGCTCGATTCAAATGGAAAGGTGGCTCGGTACAAAGCAAGGTTAGTTGCAAAGGGTTACACGCAAAAGTTCGGTATTGATTATGAAGATACCTTTGCACCAGTGGCTAAAATTAATACTATTAGAGTCCTTGTGTCAATTGCGGCAAATCAAGACTGGCCACTTAAGCAGTTCGACGTGAAAAATGCTTTCCTCAATGGTTATCTAGAAGAGGAAGTGTTTATGGATCCTCCTCCTGGAATGAATTATGGCGGCAAGGTGTGTAAATTGAACAAAGCACTATATGGGCTGAAGCAATCCCCTAGGGCGTGGTTCGGAAGATTTTCAAAGTTCATGAGAAAGATCGGGTATAAACAATCAGACGCAGATCACACTTTGTTTGTGAAGAGTTACGGTGATAAGGTCACAGCCCTAATCGTGTATGTGGATGATATGGTTGTTACGGGCAACGATCCAGACGAGATTAACACACTACAAGGTTTGTTGAGTCGCGAGTTTGAATTGAAGGATCTCGGGGACTTACGGTATTTCTTGGGAATTGAAGTTGCTAGATCTAAGCATGGGATAGTAATGTGTCAACGAAAGTATGTTTTAGACCTTCTTGCAGAAACGGGAATGTTGGAGTGTCAACCGATTGATACTCCTATAGAAGTGAATCATAAGCTTACAGAATCGACAGGTCAAGTTCCAACCAATAGAGAGAGGTATCAAAAATTGGTCGGAAAATTAATCTATCTTGCACATACACGACCGGATATTGCATATGCGGTTAGCATTGTAAGCCGTTTTATGCATGCTCCTAGTGAGAGTCACATGAAGGCTGTTTTCCGGATTCTACGTTATTTGAAGTCGTCGCCGGGTAAGGGTTTGTTCTTTGGCAGAAATGGAAGCGTAGAAGTTAAAGGGTATACGGATTCTGATTGGGCAGGAGACAAGTCTGACGGTAAGTCCACGTCAGGTTATTTCGTATTTGTTGGTGGTAATCTTGTAACGTGGCGTAGTAAGAAACAGAAGTTTGTGTCGCGCTCGAGTGCGGAGGCAGAGTTTCGAGGTATGGTTCACGGTGTATGCGAGTTACTTTGGGTCAAACGGGTGTTAAAGGATCTGGGCATAAATGTGAAGGGTACTATGGAGTTATTTTGTGATAATCAAGCGGCTGTGAAGATAGCGAGTAATCCAGTTCAACACGATCGGACTAAACATGTTGAATTGGACCGGCATTTCATTAAAGATCATCTTGAGAAAAAGACGATTAGTCTACCGTATGTGAATTCGAATGAGCAGTTAGCTGACATGTTAACCAAGGTTGTGTGTGTGCGAATATTCAACGACTCTTTGGACAAGCTTCGAATGATCGATATACATTCATCAGCTTGAGGGGGAGTGTGGTCAAGAGTCTTTTTAAGATAATAATTAGTTTTGTGGATATCTTGTATGGTGTATATCCGATAGTTAGTTTTGAAGGTAGATAATTATCCTGTATTGTATACCCTATATATGTACTTGTTGGTTATGTGAATAACAGAAAAAGAAAAACCCTTCATACGTATTCTGAGTCTGTAACATTCTTACGGTTAATACGAATTTCTTCAATTTCAAACATGTTTTAACCAACCTTGTTAGAAACAATTATTATGTATTATTGATAAACACATTAGATTGCCTAACTCATAAGGGCAAAGAAACTAACTCAAAACTATATATAAATATTGCTTCACTTTGCATGCTATAGTCTCATCCTTCGAACTTACTTAAACAAAAGTAAACATTGTTGTAAGACCCAAGGGTGTGACACGACATACAGTTAGGCAAGAGCCAATGGAGCTTGATGCACATCGCCCCTTTGAGCTTGGCATGCCAAGTTTGAGGCCCTAACTCAACAACTTCTTGCCGCAAAATATTTTAAGGCGTTGAAACGTTTGGTTGTGAAAAGTTTTTCAATTCTCCATGAAATTTAATGAATGAAAATGAAAATTTTGAAAACACATTTGGTTGATTCAATTTTCAAAAAAAAAAAACCAAAAAAAAAAATCCAAGCAAATATAAATTTTATATTTTCTGAATTGTATGTAAATTAGACAACGTAATTTTTTAAATTTTCCAAAGTTTTCTAAATTTCTAAAATGAAAAATGAAATCTCCATCGATTTCAACCAAACATATTTCTTAAAATTTTTATTGAAAACTGAAAATGAAAACTCAATTATATTTTTTGAAAACGTTTTTTATATAAATAAAAACAATACTACCAAACTCAACCTAGATCATTTGAATTCCTTATGTGACTACGACATAACTATACCCTAATGATGTTTCAATCTAAATTTATAGTAGTTTTTTCTCCTAACATTGATCATATCATAAACCATAGATAAAATAAATATAAAATTTTAACTTATTGTTTCATTAACTTTTGGTACAACTTGAATAAATTTATAATATGTGCAACTCGATATGAAAAAATGTTGTCTAATGCAACAATGATGTTATCAATTGATGCATTATCAAGAAAAAATGAAAAAAAGAAAAAGTTTAATTTTTAATACAAATATAGAATTTACGCCATGTAAAATATTATATAAATTTAATTGGTATGTGAATACACAAACAATTCAAACAACATTGTTTGTTTTATCATTGACCAACTCTACATGTTGAACCGACGAATTGTAATGTCTAGATATGAAATCATTCCACGAGAAGCTAAAGAAATATATTATAAGTACTCTTCCAAAAAAAAATTTATAAGTTTAATTGTCAAAACCTAAAATATTTATATTTTATGTGCTTTGTTCCAAAGTTTTATTCCATTTCATCTAAAAATGGTATGAGTTACCAAAATTATAATGTGGTTTTCTCATGAATTTCATAAATTGTGAGTTGTCAAATGAAATTGCTTCTTGCATCACTTAATTCGTGAATAGTTATCGTTGATCTTGCAAGAGGTCTCCAATTTTTAAAGGGCCTCCGAATTTATAAGCAAATATATAGTAATGGTTTTGGTATTTTTCACATTAAGGAAAGTATATGTATCCGAAAAACATATGTTTCTTATATAAGGTCAACCAAACATTATAGATTTCTATAACACTCATAAAAAAATAAACCATAACAAATCTAATATCAGTGTCAATAGATTGTCAAGTAGATTTTAGGGTGTAGGGGACAATAGGCTTCTCAAAGAAATGTTGGAATATCATCGTAATGAAGAATCAATTGTGGATGAACATAGAGAAGAAGTTGAACGTGCCAAAAAACATAGATGAAATTCATTAAGCTGTGGAAAAACCTAGAGAATAAGTTCATGGTGTTGTGGAAGAACCTAGAGAATAAATTGAACTATAAATGTGAGAAGATATGCCTTTAATAAATGAAAAAATAGCCACATTGAATAGTAAGAGTGATGACAAAGAAGATATTATAATAAATATCTATGATCATAGAAACTAAAACATGTAATGAGTTGAAACTTGCTGCTGTGGTAGTGAACTTACGAGATGTTATTTAGCAACTTTCGGTTTTGCATTTATAGGTAGTAAATTGATTTAATAATATTTTATAAGAATTTTTTTATAAGGTTTTACTTTTTTTTTTCGCACAAAGCCTCCGAAATATCAAAATCGGGACTCGTTGTCATATACTACTAACTAATGCCCTACCCTAGTCGATAGTTTCTTTGTGTTCGGTCGAAAGCTTGCTTAAGTTCTTTGCAAGTCATCCTTATGATTATTATAATCTGCAGATCATTGTTTTATGCACCTCTAATTATTATAATCAACAAATCATTGTTTTATATATATATATATATATATATATATATATATATATATATATATATATACCCTTAAGGTTATATAAGCTTACGTACCCAAACTCACTATACTATATCGTTTTGTATCATATAATACATTCTAATTGTCCAATGTTTTTATAATTTAACTTCTAACGTAATTACTTCCATGATTTGTATAAATTACACATTTATCTTCCTCTTACATGGATTTCATTTTCAACTACAATATATATAGCCTAGTAGGTGTTCGGCAAAAACATGTGATGTAAGAGAAAGATAATAATAAAATTTCGAAAATTTTGAAATTAAATCAAGCTAAGAGTTGAAGTTTAAGAACATTATAATGAATATATCAAACAAAATGACATATTATGGTGTGTTTGGGTACGTAAGTTTATATACCCTTAAGGATATATTCACTTTTCCCATATATATATATATATATATATATATATATATATATATATATATATATATATATATATATATATATATATATATATATATATATATATATATTACAACACGATCTAACTAGTACTCTTATTTTAGAATTACCATTTTAGTAAAATGAATTATTTTGATAACACTTGATTCTCAATTAAAAATACATAAACTAATGTTCCTTTTGAAAAACTGCCTTGCATTGGCACCTAATCTAAAATTTCCATGCAAGTTGTTGGATTATATATACTTTAGGAAAACTTTTAATTAGTCAACATTTAGCAAGAATTTAGCTTTTACCTTTTCATCCATCATACCAACTTTTTTTTTTAATGAAATTGTAACATTTACTCCGCATTAAAAAATACATTATATTTCTCTAGTTAATATTAACTCTATAAAATATTACATTTGTTCCGATTATAAATAATTATTAACAATCATCTTAAATATCTGTTTTCTAATTAAAGTCTTCGAACTTTTTTTGAATGGCAGAGATAATATTAACGAGCTAGCAAGGCGTTAGAAACCATTACAAAGTACAAACAATATTAGGAAAAATGCACCAGTTAAACCTAGGGGTACAAATGAGCCAAGCTACTCGGGATAGGATCATTAAAAACTTGACTCGAAACCTTTAGACGAGCTCGAGCTTACTATTAAGTTCGTTTATTAAACGAGCTCGAGCTCAAGCCTATGTCATTAAGCTCGATTAGGCTCGCGAGCTTAAACGAGACTTTATATAATATAATTTATTATTATTATTATTATTATTATTATTATTATTATTATTATTATTATTATATATATATATATATATATATTAAAATAAGACATATTAGGGGAATTATGGATTTAGGGTATTTGTAAACGAGTTTCTTAACGAGCTCGGACTTCATATAAATTAAACGAGCCCAAGTCGAGTCTGGCCAGGCTCGGGCTCGGCTTGACTCGTTTGCACCCCTAGTCAAACCAACTTAACAAATTAAAACTATCTCCATGCTTTAACCAACCAAAAGACAAAATTTGCACCTAATCCGCCGTTCTAAAGAATCGCCTCTCTTCTTGAAAATAAGATAATTTTTAGCTTTCCATAAGCATCATAGAACCAAATAAGACAGACAAAAACAACTTACGTCTCCTTTTATCCTCATCTAGGTATTAGCCATCGAAATCAATTATGAAAAGCAATTTGGAGCAACAAAATTCAGACCATACCAGGAGCACAACCATTGCCATACCCTAACTGCAAAATCATACTTAAAAAAAACATGGTCAACATCATCAACATCCTTCAAGCATTAATGGAATAAAACAAAATTGATGTGCACTCTCTTATGAAAGAGATTAGTTGCCAAAGGGATTCTGTTACACATAAGGCTCCACACAAAACAGTTTACTTTTAACCGAACCAAACTAATCTGATCAAAAGTGTAACATCCAGAAATAAATGGTATGTCCTTGAACCTTTAAATTGGAATTATTGCATAAATAGTCTCTTAAGTACGTTGGGCGTACTTAAGTGTACGCTTAGCGTACTAAGTCCCTTCTTGGTCGCGGATGTTTGGAGGTACGCTGGGCGTACCGTGAGCACGCGTGTACACGCCAGGGATCAAAAACCCGAATTCTTGGACTTGAGGCCTATATAAACGACTTTAAGCTCCTTGGACTGAACCCTAGAGAGCCTTCATTGCCCTAGAACGTCATTACACTTCTGGAAGCTTTGAGAGATCATCTTTGAGCCTTCAAAGTGTGCATTTGTGGTCTTTAGTGTCCATTTAAAAAAAAGATTTGGTCAAGCAAGCTTGGATCGAGTGGGTGCTTCAAGATCTTGCATCATAATCATCTTACAGAGCTCCTAGAGGTAAAAAGCTTGCATCTTTCCTCTTTATTCTTTAGATCTAGCTAGGGTCTATGTAGTTGGTCCCTTTGATGAACTTTGGACCTCATTTGTTGGCTAGATCGTGCCCATTCGACAATAAAGTCATATCTAAGGTCCTTAAGCCATTTAGGAGCATAAAAATAGGATCTTGGTGGAGGTCTTGACCTTGTGCATGAGTTAAAGACTTTGGAAAGGTCTTAATGATGATTTTGGAGGTATAAGGGACATGCAAAGACATAAAGTTAGCAACTTTATGCCTTGGGACGTGTTAATGAACTCAGATCTAGATTTTGGACGTAAAAAAATGGAATATTAAGCACTTAATGAAAATGCTTAACTCAGACTTACACCGGGCGTCCTTTGTGTACGCTGCGCGTAGCCCTTGAAAAGCCGGTACGCTGAGCGTACGCAGGGCAGTTTGGGTTGTTCCTGTTTTGGGATGACGAACTTTTGGGCCTCATTGGGTTGTTGGGCCTAATTGGATTCTGTGAGTTAGAGACCTTTTCCTTTGTTTGGGCCATGGACTTATCAGTTGGGCCTTATTGGGCTAAAGGGCCCATTAAGGATATTGGACTTAGACTTTTGGGCCCATTTGCAAAGAATGGGTGATTGGGCCTTTGGGGTAGGGTTTAAAGGTTGGGCCCTTCCTTGGGGTAAATTAAGGACCAATCATTGATTATATTATTATTGTTATTATTCAGTTTGGGAGGTTGCGGATCATTAGGAGGACAATATTCATATTATTTGGACAGATGTGAGTCTTCTCACCATACCCATGGGTCTACGGCACCAAGACCGGCCCATTATGTGTTTATGGTATTTGTGTAGTCTGTGATTTGATATGATATGCGATTCTATGTTTTGCATGAAGACCCAGAGGGGAGCCCGTAGCATTGGATGTAAGACCATGTGGGGTAGTCCATGACAGTCCTAGGTAAAGACCATGTGGGGTAGCCCATGGCATTGGATATAAGACCATGTGGGGTAGCCCATGGCAGTCCTAGGTAAAAACCATGTGGGGTAGCCAATGGCATTCTTGTTGATTTATGTATGCATGGCTTATGCGATATGTTTGTAGCTTGATTTGCTACTAGGATATGTGTATGTGTAGTTTGGGGTATGCTCTGGGGAACTCACTAAGCGTTTCGCTTACAGGTTGTTGATTTGTTTCTGGTACATGGAGCCAAAGGGCAAGGGCAAGGCGTGATGGCGCGGCGTACACTCTATTTCTCTTTCTCCAATTTGTTTGGGGACACTGTGATGATTTATATAATGTAATGGATAATGTATTTAAACTAAATGTGGGATCTCATGGTTTTACGTAAATGTGTTTATTAAATTAAATGAAAAATTTTTCTTGTAAATTTGGGTCGTTACAAAAAGTACTCGACTCCTCCCAAAGATAACCTCCATCATGCACATCCTCAATAAGTCAGTCGAGAAATCACCATTAGTAGTATACACCAAACTCCAAGAATTGATGGCAGAGGATAAGGAAATATTTCCAATTTTGCCCTATAGCCCTTAATAAAGAAACGACTCATTCCCCCTTCTATGATATTGACTCCACCCACAAACTAACTCCACTATCTCATCATACCCGCCTCTAGACAACCTATCCATAACTCTATAGTTCTTGTTGGATATAATTCGATACAACTCTGGAAATACATCCTTAAGAACAAAACCCTTTAGCCACTTACCTTTACAAAAAAAAAAGTATCATTCCCCAACCCTACCTTTCTCCTCACAGGTAAATCCAGGCTAACATTCCACTCCTCCAAATCAGATTTGATGTTATCAATAGAATATCACACACCAAGAAGCAAAGCCTTAGCAATAGGCTTCCTGCAATGTCATCTATCTTGTGTCATGCTTCAAAGTATAGTGACCAAAGACTATTTCTAATTGTTTTTAGCTTCCCTATCCACTTGGCAAGCTTTGAAACCTTGATCAACGAGATAATGTTTGAGCTTAGTAAACGAGGCTCATGAAACCTATTTTAACTCATAAAGAGCTTTATGTAGACGACAAACGTAAGTGGGATGAGTTGGGTCTTCAAAGAAACGTGTATGTTTCATGTAAACAACCTTGTTTAGATCATCATTAAGAAAAGCGTTGTTAACATCTAGCTATCTAATAGACTACCTATGAGAGATGGTGATGGAGAGAACAAGGTGAATGGTTGTTGGTTTGATGACAGGGGTGAATGTTTCAAAGTAGCTACATTCGTTTCTTGAGTGAATCCTTGAGCTACTATACGTGCTTTATGTTGTTCAAAGGTACCATCCGATCGTCTTTTAATCTTGAAAATCCACTTACAACTGATGACATTTACGTTAGTAAGACAAGAAACAATAGATCATGTGTTATTCCTCATAAGAGCATCATATTCAGATTGCATAGCATGTTGCCAACATGGATGTTTAATATCTTGAGAGAAAAGGTGTGGTTCAAAGGTTGATGTGTCGGATAGAGATGTATGGAAAATTCAATGTTTGAGAGAGTTGGTTTGTGGTATGGGTTAACCATGCTATGAGTGTTACATGGATTGAGTCGATAATGAGAGGTGGATGGTTGAGTGTGTTTGGCACGAGAACTGATGGTAAGATTTTGATAAGGCGGAGTACGATTGGTAGGGTTTGTAGAGGGTGGTGGAAATGGTTGGGTAATGGAAGGTGTGGAGGGAGAAGTGGAGGAAGAGTAAGTGAAGGGTGGTGTAGGGTCTAATGGTGGTGATGGGTATAAAAGTGAGGCAACGTGAGTTAGTAAGTTAGAGTTAATATCAGATGGAGGGGAAGAGTTGATGAGGGCGGTGCAAAGACTGGGGGTAAATAGGGAAAGACAATTTCATTAAAAATAACGGGGAGGTTATGATTGGTGGAAACAAATGTATCATTTGTGTGTTGTACTATAGTCGAGAAAGATACAGTGGAGGGATCAAAAATCTATTTTGTGAGAATTATATGGGCGTAAGAAAGGATAACACAAGCAACCAAAGGTTTTGAGGAAGGTATAGTATGGTGTTTTGTTGAATCAAAGTTGAGAAGAGGAATGATTATGTGATTGTGAAGATATGTTGCGGTTTTGAAGGCATGCTCCCAAAAGAGTTGTGGAATGGACGATTGTGAATTGTATTGTATATGCTTCATAAAGAGTACATCAAGTAAGGATGTATCTATACGACACTAATTTAACATTATACATAAGATCTGGTTCTCTTTTTGATAAAGAATTTCGTTTGTGCCCATTAACCCCATTCCCTCCCAAGCTTCGCTTTTTCTCTTCGCCCTTCAATTTCCCCTGTTGGCGCTGCCATTTAGTCGGTTTCTTCGTCGGCTTCCTACGCACTTGCATGTCTTCTTCCTAAGGACTAAGGTCTTTCTCTGAAATTGATTTACTATCTAGTTATGAACTTAAAATAAAAAATCTTTTTCTTTTCCTTATCTAAAATCGATTCTGGATTTTGGTATGAAGTTGAAAGCTTTTTCTTTTCTGTTTGCATGCATATTCTCAGATTCTGGAACATTTGTTCTCAGTGTGAACTATACTTTCACCTACTCTTAAATTAATCTTTGATCATGGGTCCATGCACTCATCTTTACTGCCATATAAGATACTTGTTTATGTACTTAAATTTTGCGTGCAAATTGTTTGTTGAAATGCTTTACTGAAATTCGATATATGTATTATGGTTGATGTTATTTTATTATCTTTTTAGGCAACTTACATTTCAAATATGAGTAGGTATTATTCAGCTTATAATATGTTTGATGTGAAAATGATACACTTTTTAGGGAATTACATGTATATAAACAAATCTTTAAAATTCCGTTCATTGCACTCTAAAAAACGCTTTGGCTTCTTGGAATTGGATATTTGTGTTTTTATATAACGTGACAATAAAAGATTACTGGTGAAACAGCATAATATTGAGGCATTTACTTATAAGATGTTTTTTATGTTATTGTTTGCTTGATATATTTATATACTGCTATCACATAATAATTTGATATATGTATTGCGGTTGATGTACTTTTATTACCTTAATGATTATCAATAAGATCTAAGAACGTTTCGTAGATTAATTTTCTGTAAAACCATTATTTACAAATTAATGTAGCATAATATTTTCGTTGTCTTTTGTGATCTAATTGTTCAAGTATCTTAGATTACAATAACCATAAAGTAAAAACATATCCATCACAAATGATTGTGTATAATGAAACTTTGTAAACGTTTTAATGTCCCCTCAGAAATGACATAACAATATATCATCAAAATCAGAATTAGCATGGTCAATTTCATGCATCATTGGGAACATAAAATAGATAAACCAACGAAAAGTTTGTAACTTTTTATTGCAAAAAAATTAAACTTTGAAAAAACAGAGTTAAAATAGCTCAAAGCTCAGATAAAACACTAAACGTTGTAATTCCCTGACCTTAAACAAATTAAAGTCTCATAGAGCTGGGATTAGATAATGTCATCATCATTGCAATAGCAATAAACAACAAAAATTAAGAAGAAATAATCAAAACAAAAAGCTCAGATAAACATGAACTAATTTTAATCCACAACCTTAAACATATTAAGGTCTCAGAGTGAGCTGGGATGCAAGTTCGATCTTCATCGCAAACAGCAATCAATAAATGAAACTTATATTCGATCATGTAAAGAAGATACAAAAAGGATCAGACTAGCTTTCTAGGCTGCATTATGCATCAAATCAAGCAATTAATCAATTGCTCTCAGAGCCCAGTGCAAACTTCATCATCTCCGAACAATTTCTTATTTTTACGAAAATAATGAATCATTAGAAATTAGTTGGAAGTATAAAGAACTTCTTTTGAAAGGATCCTCAGCGTAAATGCTTATAGCTGTCATCAAGATGTTAAAATCAGGTCTCAAAGATATCATGCCATCATTGGATCACCAAAATATGCTTCGAAAATACGAAAAACAACATCAATTCGTAATGACAAATCGAAAAACACACAAAAAACGTAGATAAATTGATGAATTTAGCGGGAGTTTATTAGCTGCGCAATAAATTTATGCCTCTAGTCTTGAGGACGTATATCCAAAGAAAAATCACATCAATTAATACGATTTGTAAAGGATTTCTCACAAAGAGGAGAGAAAACTTTCAGATATCTGCTATAGCAAAAAGGAGAAAAGAAAAAAATCAACAAAAAGGGGCAAATTTAGAGATACCAGTGTAGAAACAGATGAATGACTTCGTATCGTTGGAATATTGTGGATCTGTGGAATAAACCCTTACAGCTTCAGTTTATATAGTAGTTTCATGAATTTGGCGATTAGGGTTTTGATTTTTTGGGCAGTTTTTGATATTTTATGGATTTGGAGCACGTAACTGTGGCCCAAAATAGAGAATTAAATTAGGTTAATTAAAGTATCGGTCAAACTCCTATAATTATTATTCGAATTTCACTCTACGGATTGTAAGTTTGTAATTGTTTGCTCAAAATAATATATTGGAAATCTCCGATAAATTTCTAACATTTTAAGTCAGTTTATTTACGGTTTAATGTTAATATTTATCTTTTTAATAGAAAAGTCTGGATTTTCTAATTTTATATGATAATTTGTTATTTTTTGTTAAAAAAAATAAGAATTGTTTTGTTAACTTGGACAAAATATAAAGTAATCGAGACTTTTCAGTTCAAAAAATATAAATCAAGATTAAAGTATAAATTAGCTTAAAATATTAAGATTTTATCAGAGATTTCTCTTTACAGAAGAAGAAGAAAAAGAACGAAAGAAGACAATATGGTTTTTTTTAAAGAAACTAGAATGATGAAATGGCAGTCAAACTTTGACCACAACCTTATAGGATAAACTTTAAACACACGATTAAAAACCAAATCCAAGAGACAAACACATATAAAATTTGTTTTGTTCTATGTTCTATGAGAGAAGTAATTTGTGGAAGAATATAAGTGAAAAAGTGATCTTTTGCAATACCAAAAACATCAACCGACATTCTCATTTGAAGTTGCATGACCATAACACATAGTAAACCATAAACTATTGTCAACTTAACTTGTATACCAAAGACATTACCAAAGTACAATATCAAACGAAAGCAATCTTCACACTTCCTCAACTTTTCTTGATTGCATCTTCCTACTCTAAAAAGGCCATAGAGAACGATAACATTGCAAGTATCACATACTTCAGGAACCTCTAATTCTTCAATAACACACTTAGACAAATATGTTAGCCCATGTTCTGTGTACACTTTGATTTCCTTGTGTTAATACTTAATACACAAACTTGGACAAAAAAATGACACCTTCATCATTTCTTAGGCTAAAAGACCAAAGCCCAAAAGTCCAAATTGCCACAAGGAATCAAGAGATTACTAATGCTAGTATTGGGGTTAATTAATTTCACCACAGCTGGATCAAATGACCCACAAAAAGTCAGGCTTCAAATTGTACAAAATATTAATAAACTATCATATCTGTATTATTGGTAATGTAAAGGCCCGTTGTCTCTTCTTTTTTACCCTTTCAACACTATTTTAGCTCTGAACGAATGCCATTTTTTGTGAATAGAACTTGAATAAAGAACTATGCACTCAAGAATACGATATTGTGAATAAGTCAAGATAGGAGAATAGAGAACGTTTTTTACGATGTATTGGAATTACAATCAATACCTACTTATACTAACTCCAGAGGCCATTGAAACAATTTACGTTTGTTAAAAACTAATCGAAAAGTTTGTTTTTCAATGTTTAATGTCACCTCAAGAATCTTTCAGAATGAAGGTGATTCTTTCACTTAAATTGTTTCATTCACATAATAAAAATAAGTTTCGCTAACTTATACAATAGTTGAAGGGTGTTTTAAATTATATGGAAAATCAACTTCTAAGGTAAAAACCTGATATATGTTTTTTGTAAGATCCACCACCTATCCGACAAATTAGAAGAATTCGACCCGAATAAGAGGTAACCGGTAATATAATATTGGGTGAGGATGTTTTCTTAGATTAAAAAATAAATAAATAAAAAAAATCTGATTGGTTTATGCACCTCTGGTTATTATAATCAACAAATCTTTGTGTTATAAGTTATCAAAATAAAGGTATGTTTTGTTAGTACAAAATATTTTTGAATATTTATAAATGTATGTATTAAAACACGATCGTACTTGTGCTTTTATTTAAGAATTACCATTTTAATAAAATAAAATTCTTTGATCACAAATAATTGATTCTCAATTAAAAATATATAAACTAATGTTCCTTTTTGAAAAACTGCCTTGCATTGGTACCTAATCTAAAATTTCCATGCAAGTTGTTGGATTATACCCAATTTTAATAAAACTTTTAATTAGTCAACGTTTAGCAAGAATTTAGCTTTTACCTTTTCATCAAACACATTTTTTTATGAAAATGTAACATCTACTCCACGTTAAAAAATACAAATATATTTCAATTTTAAATAACTATTAATTAAAAGTCATTACAAAATATTTATAACGAACAAAAAAAAAAGTCAATTTATTGGTGTTAAGGCAAGTGGCGAAACCAGAACAAAATATTAAGGGTAGCACATATAAATTTAGTGGTTGCTCACCGGAAAAATTACATTACAACGAAAATTTTCCACTACACCTAAAAATTTGAAGGTAACACGGGTTATCCTGAACTCCTTAGTAGATACACTCATAAGACTATGTTTGATGTACCAACTGAAAAACTAGATGACAATTAAAAAATTAATTGATAGTTGAAATATTAGTTTGTACAAAATTACATTTTTTAAAAACTAATCGATAAGCCATCAGTGAGATATAAAACTACATAAATGAGGATTTAGAAAAATATGATTTATTTAATTAACTAAGGGTATATTTGAAAAAACAAAATTTAAACTTCTGAAAAAATAACATAGTTTAAAAAAAAAATTATAAATTATCTTTTAAGTTACTTTTTGGCTTGCCAAATTAATAACTTAAAAGAAAATCTCGAAAATTAAGCTAATTTATCAGCTGGTTTGTGGCGCGTAAAACAATATAAGTATTAACAATCATCCTAAATATTTGATTTCTTAATAAAGTCGTCTAACTTTATATAAATTATAATGCTTTTTTCGGAATAAATTTTTTTTTTCATATATAATATGTTCTAGTTCCAAAAAAGAATTTATAACATTTTTTTCTTGGATAATACATAAGCAAGAGTGCAACCATATATGGCCCATCCACCCATGTAGTATAAGGAGTATAAATAATAGGGTTTATGTCATTTTTTGTCACTTAATTTTTTGTTTTTTCTTCATTTGGTCACTTAATTATTTTTAAGTTTTAAAAGGTCATCAAATTTTTGATTTTGTGCTCATTTAATCACCCAACTTTTAGATTTGTACTCATTTAGTCACCTAACTTTTAAAATTGTGCTAATTTAGTCATTAAACTTTTAAAAAAATTTAAAAGTTTAGTGACTAAATGAGCATAATTTTAAAAGTTTGGTGACTAAATGTGACCAAAACAAAAGTTAAATGACTAAATGAGCACAAAGCTAAAAGTTTGATGACCTTTTAAAACTTAAAAAGAGTTAAGTGACCAAATAAACACAAAACCAAAAGTTAAGTGACCAAAAATGACCTAAATCCTAAATAATATTATACATATGAACCCATTTTTGTTTGTTGCACTTTTTCTTTATAATCAACCGACCGAGTATGTACAAAAGAAATGTGATTTATGAAAGTTGTTCAAACTAATCCTACTTTTGTGAGTTTGTCGATAGACATTCTATTAAAAACTTTTATTTTGATCACTAATTTCTTACTTGACAAGTGTTTAGAAATATAGTAATAATCAAACAATTTTGTTAAGTTATATGTGTTATGCAGATAGATATTTTTAAGAGGAAAATTGTCACTGTAGCACAATAAATCATCATCATTTACCCGATTTTGCATTAAACCATCTTTTTTTGCACAATGGGTCATTAAACTCACTAGTTACCCGTTAATCAAGTCACTTCCATTAAAATTTAACGGATACCCGATTACCGAGCCTATGTGGAAGTGTGACGTATCGAGGATGTTTAATAAGCTATTACGTAAAAAAATTTAGTAACATAATCGAGTAAATGAAAATAATTGATTGTGTTACAATGATATTTTTTTCATTTTGTAACGTCCTAAAATTCATAAGTAAAATTTTCATTTTTAAGTTAATCAAAAATCATCAAATATCCATATCAATCAAACAAGAGTATGTTAATGTGTAAATATTTATTAGAGTGCAATCTCAAAGATCATAAAAATGCTAAACTTGGGTGGATGTGTTGCCTGGATAGTCGAGAGGTGCTTGACCTGCCGTCGGGTCAAGGCAGAGCATCAGCGTCCTCATGGTCTATTGCAACCTCTAAAGATTCCCCAGTGGAAGTTGGAACAAATCTCTATGGATTTTATTACCAAGTTACCGAGCACTGCGCGTGGAGTTGACGCGATTTGGGTGATTGTGGACCGATTGACGAAGAGTGCTCACTTCCTTGCTATTAGTGAGAGCTCTTCTGCAGAGAAATTGGCCGAGATTTATGTGAGAGAGGTGGTATCTCGGCATGGAGTACCGATCTCGATTGTGTCAGAATGAGACGTGCACTTTACTTCCAGGTTTTGGAAAAAATTTCACGAGTAGTTGGGCATGCGCTTACATTTCAGCACTGCGTACCACCCGCAGACAGATGAACAGAGCGAGCGGACAATTCAGACACCTAAGGACATGTTGCGTGCATGTGTCATGGACTTCGGAGGAAGTTGGGACACCTACATAGCACTGACTGAGTTCTCTTATAACAACAACCATCATTCAAGTATTGGTATGCCTCCTTTCGAGCTCCTGTATGGGAGGAGGTGTCAGACTCCCATTTGTTGGGGAGAAGTGGGGCAGAGGGTGATGGGCGGCACAGAGATAGTGCTGAGGATGACGAGCAGATTCAACATGTCAGACAGAGGTTACTGGCAGCCCAAAGTTGCTAGAAGAGTTATGCGGATAGGCGACAGTCCAAGATAGAATTTCAGGTCGAGGACTTTGTGCTTCTGAAGGTATCCCCATGGAAAGGGGTGATCCGCTTTCGTAAATGGGGTAAGATAGATCCCATCCCCTAAGGTAATGGCAAGCCAAATGACCAAAATGCCCAAAACTGGGCAGTTGCGCGGGTACTCACGCGACGGAAATTCCACCCGCACAAGTGCTGCTGGAATGCTATTGGCTCATTTTTCCTCCACTAACCATCCCATTACCAAAGATTCTCTTGGTCCCCTCCATATCCTACATGATTTAAACTAGTCAATCATCTTTTAGCTTCAAAAATAAATGCTCCAAGCCCAAATTAATTATCCATGATCCATCTTTACAAGCCCACTTCATCTAAGCCTTTATCTTTTTAAGCCCAAATCACCTTTGGTGGATCCACCAAGCCCAATAATACATCGAAAAGCCCACTAAGCCTAACTTCAGTTAAACCGCGATCGCAATGAGCTCCAAAACCCTGCAAAATTCCTCATGTAAAATAAAAAGTCCCCGATACGGACCATGATAAAGAAAATAAAGAATATACAATACAATATTAATAAGAATAGCTAAAAATCTAAAAATAAACTAATAAAAATAAAGAAATAAAATAAGCTATCATTGCTAACAATATTAATTATGGAACATCCAAGTAAAAAAAAAAACATAAACCGTAATGGCCATAAATTTAAAAAAAAATAAAAATAAAAAAAATAACGGCTCAATTCAAAAATAAGAAAAATTAAAGAAAAAACGGTTTCGACATAGTTTATTGTTTGAATCAAAATAAGTAAAAATATTAGAAAAAAACCATAATAACTTAAATTATAAAATAAAAATAGAAAGTAAAATATCAAAAATATTTAAAAAAGTTATCAAATTGTTGAATATATATATATATATATATATATATATATATATATATATATATATATATATATATATATATATATATATAATTTATACATATACAAAATTTTAAATTTACAAAATTACACAAATGTTTATTCAGATTTGTAGTATATTAAAATTTGGTACACAGATAAAATAGTTTTTTTTATTAAAATCTAACAGTTGAACTGAATTGTTAGATTTAAGGTAGGAAGATATTTGATGTAATTTTGTAAACCAGACTAATGGGTGATATTTTCTTTGAAAATCCCAAAATAAAATATTTTATAGACCAACTTAGCCAATTATGAAATTTTGTCATAAGAAAATAATCAACCAAAAATACTATAAATACACCTAGAACCCTTTCTGATGAATTGTCCGTCCGTCGCCATCTTCACCGTTTCGGCATCATCAAACGGTCATCTTTACTTCATCAAGTTCGTCATCTTTTACGCATGAACATCAAAGTTTATAGAATGTTCCATTATAAAAGCTATACCCATGATAACAACTACGTGAATAGCCAAAAAGTAAGGTTGATCACTATTTTCCATTTCATTATATAATAGTGTCCTTCCCTTTTTAATACTAAATGATACTTATAGTCTTCAAAAATCCCTCATTGGATTAAAATATGTATACTATTTTTATTTTATACTTACTGTTTCCAATAAGAGATAGTGGAACATACACGTGTAGGTATTTTGGTTTGAAAGGATTTGCATTTTTCTTATTGCTTTTAAATAACATTCAATTGTAAATGTATAATAACTCGTCATATTTATATATATGTTGGAGAATTAGGGATACCACCTTGTATGATGTAGCAGGAATAAACGATTATAACAATATAATTAGTTTCAAAATCGAAAAACATATATGGCATTAGGTTTGATGGAAAATAACATAATATTAGTATTTTTTTTTTTTTTTAATTTTTTTATTTGAACGTCTATAGATTTTATTTTATTTTATTTTATTTTATTTTATTATTATTTTTTTTTTTTTTTGTATTTCAACAATATTATGTAAGGAAAAAAGTATTGTATAATGATATAAACAAGAAAACATAGTTTATAACGATATAAAGTAAGACATATTTTATAGCTTAATATATCTTATCTAATATATTTTGATTTAAAAATAAAATCATATCGATACGTAGATAAAAATAAAATGATGTAGATGATATATTTGGATTTATGAAGACCATTAAGTAATATGAGTAGCAAATTTTATAATGATACAATAAAATAAAACGTATTTTATATGAAGAAAAATGAATTTTCTATAGATAAATATAAGATGGTTTCAATTAGGGGTGAACATTTGGACCGGACCAGCTCTTGGATCGGACCGGTTAGGGAGAAAATCGTGGACCATGGACCGGACCGGATGCATCGTGTCCGTGTCCGGGTCCGGGTTTTCCGGTTTTTGGACACGTTTGGACCGGTACCACTTTAGTTGCGTAAAGTATAAGTAATCTACATTGATGTAAAATATTATAACTTGCAAACTTAATTTTCCAAATAAAAACAACTAATATATATTTCAAGTTCACCAACAAAAGTTAACAATTTAAACACAAACATACAAAAATAATACCATAGCAACAAAAAACATAGTTTAAAGTTTAAACTTTAAAAGCAATCAAAACAACAAACTTCATAAACTCATAATCTAATCTTCCATTGGCTTCTTCCCCTTATCATTATCATCAATATGTAATATATTTAAAGCTTGTGCAATCTCTACATAAACACAAATGAAAATGTTGTTAGTATTTAATAAAAAGTAATATTGTATAAAAAAAGAACAAAGCTTGTAATTTTTTTTTACCCAAAGCTATATCATCATCGTTCAAGATGTCATCAACGTTGTCAATTATCGGATTTGTAGTTTTTCTCACCCAATCTTGGGTGCATAACAAAGCTTCAACTATCAACGTTGATAAACTAGTCCGATACTCACTTACAACTCTACCACATGTGCTAAACGCGAACTCGGACGCTACACTTGAGATTTGTATCGCCAATATATCTAACAACAAAGAATTAAATTGTAATAACATTAATTTATAAATAAATTATGAAAGTATAAAAAAAAGTAATCACCTTTCGCCATCCGAGCAATTGTTGGGAACCTAATTGCGTTTACTCTCCACCACCCGAGAATTGAGAAATCTTTTTTATAATTAACTATATTCTCTTTCAAATAAGTTCGTAACTCGTTATCCGTTGGATCCGAGTTGCTACCTCCCGTACAAAGAAAATCACCGAAAAAATCATTATCACCATCAACATCAATGGCTATTTGACTCGCTTCTTGTTGAGATGATCCACCGCTGTCAAATCGTTCCAAGTAGGTCATAAATAAATTTTCCATCCTATTCTCAACCTCTCGGACCATTTGACGTGCTTTTATGTCTATGCTCACGGGGGTCAATGATGGTTCCATGTACCCGATCATTTTTTTAAAAGCATGTAACAAAAAAGGTGATTTGGTGGTAGGATCAAGTAAAACCGCAAAGTACATAAAATCATTCATCTTGTTGTATGCACCCCAATACTTTTCGTATTTCGTCCTCATATCTTTTACCATATCGAGAAACATTGGTTTGGTTGACCACTTTCTTAGATGTATGTCCACATCTAAGACTTCCCTGATAAAAAGATTTACCAAAGGTTTTGATGTAGCCGAAACAAGCTCTGTTTTTGTTTTGAATTTTTCAAAGAATTTCACCATTTCGGTTACAACTTCAAAGTCATAATTTTCCGGTACTCTACCGATATCCCTTTCACATGATTTATCTATCAAAGATACATAAACAAACAAAATTATAGTCTAAACAAAATCTTAATAATTTTGCTGAAAAGATGATATATAACTTAAAAATAAATATTACCTCTTATGCCAAATTCCGTAAATGCCTCTCGTAACTCATATGCGGACTTCAATAACTCGAAAGTCGAGTTCCATCGGGTAGGAGTGTCACCACATAGAAACTTCTTCGTTTGTAAGCCACAATCTTTCATCGCCTTCTTGAACTTGTTTATTCTATGTGGTGACAATCTAATGTACCGTACCGCCTTTTGGATACACTCAACATGATAGTTTTGGTATTTTAGTCCATCCTTTACGATAAGGTTTAAAATGTGAGCCATACACCTAACTTGGAAATGCTTTCCACCCTCGTAAAGATTGGGCAACTTTTTGACCAAAAAGTCCATTGCCTTGTCGTTTGTAGCGGCGTTGTCCAAGGTAATGGTCATGACATTTTTCATTCCCCATCCACGAATACAATCGAGTAATTCTCGGCCCATATCCTCTCCCTTATGGCTATCTATCTCCCTAAAGTTTATAATTCTCTTGTGCATCATCCAATTCTCATCTATGAAGTGAGCCGTGACCACCATGTAAGTAGTCCTTTGACAAGAAGACGTCCAAGTGTCCGTTGTCAAATGTATAGCGGTCTTTGGGTTACTTAAAAATTGAAGCATTTTGGTTCTTTCTTGTATGTAAAATTTGGAAACATTTCGGGATATTGTATGTCTAGATGGCAACACAACCTTAGCATTAAGTGCATTGGTGTATTCCACAAAAACCTCGTTTTCAACGAACTTGAAAGGTAATTCGCCTACCACAAAAAGGTTAAGTAATGCTTTTTTGATCCTTGCATCATCGTGTTTCCATGTTTTAACACTAGTATCTCCATTTGACTCCTTTTTTAGATTCAATTTGGTTTGAGTTGGATCTTGTAGCTTATTCGGGTTTTTTTGACACCGATCTACGTGTTTGAGTAAACTAGAAGTCCCATTCCTTTCCACATCCGCCTTTAGTAGCCTTTCACACCATTGACATTTTCCATATCTTCTTTCCATACCATCATCTTCTTTTATCATAACTTTATCAAATGAGTCCCAACAAGAGGATGTTTCTTTGCCACTTGTTTGTTTGGTTTTTTTTTTTTTTTTTTTTTTGTGACTTGTTTTCGTTTTGCTATTTGTTCTTTTTCGTTTGTTAACATTTGATTGATCATCTTTTGCCGAATCATCAACTAAATTGATTTGTGGTGTATCCTCAATAAATTCCTCTTCATCAACATTCGTATCCTACATTACATATAGTCGCAACAAAAATGTTTTCACAATTAATCAACAAAATATAACGACATACTTTATAACTTTCAATAAATATTAACAAAATTCAACCAAAAAACATACCCTTACTTTACATACAATCACAATAAGTTTTTTTTTACCAACAAATAACCTAAATATAACAACATACTTTATGACATTCAATAAAAATTAACAAAAATCAACAAAAAAATCATAACCCTAGTTTACATGCAATCAAAACAAAAATGTTTTCACAATCAATCAACAAAATATAACGACATACTTTATAACTTTCAACAAATATTAACAAAATTCAACCAAAAAACATACCCTTACTTTACATACAATCACAATAAGTTTTTTTTTTACCAACAAATAACCTAAATATAACAACATACTTTATGACATTCAATAAAAATTAACAAAAATCAACAAAAAAATCATAACCCTAGTTTACATGCAATCAAAACAAAAATGTTTTCACAATTAATCAACAAAATATAACGACATACTTTATAACTTTCAACAAATATTAACAAAATTCAACCAAAAAACATACCCTTACTTTACATACAATAACAATAAGTTTTTTTTTACCAACAAATAACCTAAATATAACAACATACTTTATGACATTCAATAAAATTTAACAAAAATCAACAAAAAAAAATCATAACCCTAGTTTACATGCAATCAAAACACAAACTTTTTCACAATTAATCAACAAAATATAGCAACATACTTTATAACTTTCAACAAATATTAACAAAATTCAACCAAAAAACATACCCTTACTTTACATACAATCACAATAAGTTTTTTTACCAACAAATAACCTAAATATAACAACATACTTTATGACATTCAATAAAATTTAACAAAAATCAACAAAAAAAAAAATCATAACCCTAGTTTACATGCAATCAAAACACAAACTTTTTCACAATTAATCAACAAAATATAGCAACATACTTTATAACTTTCAACAAATATTAACAAAATTCAACCAAAAAACATACCCTTACTTTACATACAATCACAATAAGTTTTTTTACCAACAAATAACCTAAATATAACAACATACTTTATGACATTCAATAAAATTTAACAAAAATCAACAAAAAAATCATAACTCTAGTTTACATGCAATCAAAACACAAACTTTTTCACAATTAATCAACAAAATGTAGCAACATTCTTTATAATTTTCAACAAATATTAACAAAATTCAACCAAAAAACATAACCTTAGTTTACATATAATAACAATAATTTTGTTTTGACAAGTATTCAACTAAATATAACAATATTGTTTGTTATTTCAACAAAATTTAACAAAAAAATAACCAAAAATCGTAACCCTTACTTGAATTTCATCATCATCAAGTGCAATCCAATTAGCGATCCCGGTTTTTGATTCCATTAATTGTGAATCGAGACTTGAGTGAATCGAGACTTGAGAGAAACCACACTTGAGAGTTGAGACTTGAGAGAAACGAATTGACTACTTGCGATTTGAGGTTACAGATTTCAGATTTCCGATTTCGCTTGGCTGCTTGGCATCGACTAGAGTACTAGACGAGTAGAGGACTATTGCTTGGCTGCTTGGCATCGACTACTAGACGACTATTGCAGTATTGCTTGCTGATTGCGATGCCATTCAAATTTCAAAAAAGACCATGGCCGATTAAGGATTTGAGATGATCGACTTCGAACGAGGGTTTTTTTGGTTTGCAAATTATCGGTAATACTAATAGCCGTATCACGTGTTATGGGAAAGGGAACGATCGTTTTTGCTATGGTATAATAAGGCCGATATATATATATATATATATATATATATATATATATATATATATATATATATATATATATATATATATATTACCATGTCCAACCGGTCCCGGACCCGGTAAAAACCGGACTGAACCGGGAAAAAAACCGGACTGAACCGGGAAAAAAACCGGACCGAACCGGGTACAAAACTTAGAACCGAGAACCGGCCCGGAGATCCAAAAAAACGGTCCGGTCCGGTCCGATTCACCGGTCCGGTCCGGGTCACCGGTCCAAATGCTCACCCCTAGTTTCAATCATATATTTATGTATGCTATATATATTGAGTTGAAACAAATTTATATTATTGTTTAGTAAAAATAAAATGGTCTCACTAATAAATTCATATTTGGATCAACTGTTACGTAATCTTCTCTATTATAATAAATGAATAAGTTTATTCTTTTATTGACAAATATCATTATATTAGAACTCTTCATTAATACTATATATCCCTATCATGTCACTTGTTACCATATTAATTATCTATTTTAAATTTTAAATTTTAAATATCACACAATAATTACATTAAATTTTAAAAATTTTCACTTTAATTATATTAATTAATAACATTATATTAAAAAAATAAAATATAATTAATACACATTATAAAATGATATAACTTCACATATTTATTTAAATCAACGAATATAATTTTATATAACTAAAAAAAATATCTCTTAGGTAATAATTTATTTAAAATAATTGATTAATAATTTTGATTTTTTAATATGAAACTTTAATTAATTTTATAACCGTGATTCTCACGGGTTATAAACTAATAAGTTATAAAATTATGATAAAAAATCATATGGAACAACTAGAATTATTTATAAAAGGAAACAGTATACGAAGAAAAAAAATTGAACTTTATAACAATATAAAATAAGGGATTTAACGCTAGAAATACGCCATGTCTTGTTTTGGATCGGAAACTTTTATCTAACTACGTAAAAAAAAATGATATGGTCTTAACGGTATATCCGAATTCAGATCGAGTATTACATAATACATAAAACATTAAAACTTAATTTAAAATTATATAAATGAAAAATATATATTTTAACAATATAACGAAAAACAAATGCTCACAATGAAAATATATCATATCTACTACAGGTCGGATTGAAACACATTTATAATATTATGCAAATAAAAATGAAACGATATCTAGGGGCAAGAATCGGTAAACAAATTTATATTATTATGCAAATAAAAATGGAACGATATCTAGGGTAAGAATCGATTCAGTTCATGTTTTCTTTAGTTTGAATTTTTTTTGAGCTCTGACCAAAAACCAAATTTCAATCCAATTTGAAAACCAAGGAAACCAATTTTAAGGTTAAAAATTAAAGCTAAAGTTCACAATTTTCAAATATAAATATATCTAAAGTTTCAAACCTCAAATTCAAAAGTTCTAAACTACACGAAATATAAAAATAATGTCTTAAAGGAGGGAACTTCGACGATTTTGGATCGAGAAGTCGATGTGTCCGGAGATATAAAATATTGTAATATTTTAAAGGAGGAAACTTCGACTATTTAATTTTAACTATTTAAATTTGGTAATCCATTGATTCGAACTCCACTAGACTATAACTCAAACCATAAACGAATTCATAATTCGGTTTGGTCTGAAACCTAACCGAAAACTGAATTTTAAATTTGGTTTAATCTGAATTCGATTTCGATTTTGATTTCTTGAATTCCAAACCAAATAATGCCTACCCTTAATGTTCAGAATTTTATATTAAAATATTTACTAATTATTACATAATAAAAGTTATGATAAAAAATAAGACTAAACAACTAACTATAAATAATAAGAATCTATTAAAAATGGATAATGTTAGGATCATCAATCCAAAATTGTTAGTAATATACTTTTACAATTTAAGGGTACTAAAACCAAATCGTGTGAGATATTCCTTTAAGAAATAATTAAAGCCTAAATTGTTTGGGATCACAAAAGTTGTCGCGGGGAAAGGGGGGGGGGGGGGGGGGGGGGGTGATCCAGTTGAAGGTGTCTACATGGTAAAATGAGTTTTTTTTTAACGGACCCTCAATTGCAACTACAATTTAGTTTAGGTGAAAATGGGAAGTTCAATTGACTAAATTCGTATAAGGATTATTCGACAAAAGTTCGAAAACATAAGAGAGGCATATATATATATATATATATACGGAAAAAGTGAATATACCCTTAAGGGTATATAAGCTTAAGTATCGAAACTCATCATACTACGTCGTTTTGTATTTTATATATATATATATATATATATATATATATATATATATATATATATATATATATATACACACACATTGTAATTGTCCAATATTTTATAATTCAACTTCTAACTTGATTTATTTCCAAGATTTTTATAAATTTCACATTTATTTTCCTCTTACATAATTTTCATTTTCAACTATAATATATATAGTCTAATAGGTGTTCGACTAAAAAATGTGATGTAAGAGGAAGATAATAATGGAATTTTGAAAAATCTTGAAAGTAAATCAAGTTAGGAGTTGAAGTTTAAGAACATTATAATGAATATATCAAACAAAATGACGTATTATAGTAGGTTTGGGTACCTAAGCTTATATACCCTTAAGGGTATATTCACTTTTAATATATATATATATATATATATATATATATATATATATATATATATATATATAGTAGATATTTGTCTGCATAAAGTGGCGGAGATAAATAGTTTTTTTTGGTGAATTGGTTTTTTATGAGAAAATAATTATTATATTTTATTATTAGTTATTATGTAATAAAAAAAATTATCCCTTTTAAAGAAAATATGTATTTTTAGAACTGATATTTATATTGCATACTTATACATTTTATGTAAAGTAATTATTATCGACGATTAATTTAAAATTTAAAATTAATTTATATAGATTAATATAATATTTTAAAATTAAAATTTTGCTCAAAATTAAATTTATTAATGACCTTCTTTAATTTAAGTCTTCAAATTTTTAGCAAATATTAATGATTTATTTATACATAATTGATTTGTACAAAAAGTTTTGTACCTTATACATTTTATAATTCAATATATGACTAATATGTTTTATGATATATATATATATATATATATATATATATATATATATATAGACACACACACACACACACACACACACATATATATATATATATATATATATATATATATATATATATATAGACACACACACATACATATATACACACGTTCTATCCCAATGGATAAACACAAATGGCGATTTTGCACTGGTTAATAGAAGTTTTGGATGATGACGGTTAACGTTGGAGAAGTGCGTTCGATAGTAGCCATCTTAAGACCATGGTTTAAGGATTTCGATTTTAGCACCTCCGCATGCAATCGACCAAACCATTTATGTTTTTAGGTGTTGTCGTGAACCCCAAAAAGGGTAAGATTTCCACTAGTTGTGTGTAGGGTTTATCTAACTTATGCAAGCGTGCACTTAACACCTTTTGAATATCGGTTACATATATTGTATGACGATGCTAAATCACCATCATACATACCTTATTTTAATGTAATCATTTAATTTACAAAATATAGTTAACAAACAAATGAAAACACGTGCATAACAAAAAGTGGAAACAATTAAAAGTTTCATCTAAGTATATTACACATTCCAAAATGAGAATTGGTCATTCATAAAGACTGAATTTTTCAATTCAGTTAAATACTTGAATATAATATGCATATATGTTGTAACATTCGATTTAAGGTACTTTTTATTTTGAGCCTTGGTATGTAAATATTTTTTAGATTTGGTTCCTAGGAGACAGTTTTGCCAACTTCGGAAGAAGTTGGAGTACGCTGGGTGTACACATGCAGGGGAAAAATCCGAAATGGACCCTATTTAAACAACATTATGACCCTTTATTCTCTCATTTCTCAGCCAACATTTCCCTTAGAGTGCTATTTCAAAACCCCAGCCTTTCTTGAAGAGATTTGACCCTCTTGTGTGTGTTTTAGTGTGTGTTGGTGAAAGTTGAAGACGAGCTTGGAAGAAGGAGCTTTGATCAAAGGAGAACTTGTAGATCCATATTTCTCACATCATTTCCAGCTTCATTCAGGTATAAGGCTTAGAACTTGCTCCTTGTTTGCTTAGATTTAGTCTTTATGGAGTTTTGGTCCATTTTTCATCACATTATGAGATCTAGTGGATTCCTTCCACTCTAGAAGTTAGGAGTTGTTTCTCTTGATGTTTCCAAGGTCCTTAGTCCATAAAGTTAGCATCTTTATGGTTGTGGCTCAACCATGCATGTGTTTAGGTCATTATAGTGAAAGTAGAATGCTAAAACTAAGGTTTGGGTCCTTTTAAGCCATGCAAAGGCTCCAAGTTCATAACTTTTTGGATTAAGATGTTTAATAAGACGTGGACCTTAAATTTGGGCTTTTAGGTGTAAATATTAAGCACTTAATGGGCATGTACTATAACATCCCAAAATTTTCAAAAATTTAAACTTTTCAAAACAACCCATTTACTAATAAAAGTGTTTACAAAATCAGTATTTCTAAAGCATTAAATCAGAGACTCTCAATATCCATTCATTCGTAAAACCAAGGATGTTTACGGTCACGCCTTCGCCTTGCCATGGTCCTCTGAGGTACCTGAAACCATAAACCAAACTGTAAGCATGAAGCTTAGTGAGTTCCCCCAAAATACGACCACACAACAGATAACAACAACTAGCATACTCAAACACTCATGCCTGGCCCAATCAACCTTGGGCTGGAATACTAGGCATGTCTACGATTTACCCACTCATCCTTGGGTTGGAATACCCAACATGTCGGGTCTAATCAACCATCGGGTTGGAATACCCAGGCCTATTATTCGACGCACAAAGCAGTCCAGTCTTACCACATACCATACTATCATATCGGGTCTAATCAACCACCGGGTTGGAATACCAATATACAACGGGTCAAATCCTCTTTGGGATGGAATACCCTCGGACCCAATCAACCATCGGGTTGGAATGCCCACAGTTTGATGGATCACACACAAAGCAGTTAAAACCTCTACCACCAACGATATGTGCCCATATAAAACAGATAAACATATAACCCGTCTACCATCAGACATGCAGATCTACAAATCACTAAGAATAACATCATCTTGTATATCAAGATACCAATCTAACAGATCCCTACTACACGATAACATAATATTACATAACATGATATCTAATCCAATGAACGAGCTTTGGTGTCTTCGAAATTTATTAATTTATCATGATAATAATATAAAGGTTAAATCTATATACGATGGTAATTAATCATGGCAAAAATAGTTTTTTAAGAGTGTCATGATACATAATTTATTAATTTATCATTTATTTTGTAGATTTAAACATATGATTTCTAAGTGCGTGGTTTGCATTATGTTTACATAAAACAAAATTTTATGGTAAATTAAATTTGTGAACTTTAAGGCACTTTAAAATTTGTTAAGTGAAAATCATTATCCAAGTAATTCTATAATTGTAAAATAACATCACATACATAATACATTCAGTTCATCAATTTTAAAACATAAGACATTCACTTTGTATTACACCGAAATTCAAAAAGTGAATTTGTAAAAGATATTAGAGAATTATATGAAGTTGACTATGGACTGATTAATCATTCATAAAGCCATTAAAATTTGACGTCATATATATATATATATATATATATATATATATATATATATATATATATATATATATATATATATATATATAATTTTATTCTAACTATCTATTATGTGGATATATAATTGATTGTGGATCAATCATTTTAGTTCTTTTAAAACAATGATTAATAAATATTATTGAATTAAAAATAACTGAAAAATATCATCTAATTTCACTATAAAGGTATTTTAGTCAATTGAGATAAATTAAAAAAAAAAAGGAAAATTCTAGATTTTTGAGGATAATTAATCTCTGGATGTAAAAATTATGATTTTTTTTAATTAATTCAGTTTTAGTTATAACGTAATTTTTAATTATATTCAATTATATTTTATTAGAATGATATTTAGTTAGTATGATATTCTATAAGAATATCTGGATACATATTTATGATATAATACATATTTTTATTAAATGAATCTTTTTAAAGAAAGACAACATTTTTGAACCATTAGTTGAAAAATAACAAGATTATTGTATATTTATGGACATCTGAATGTAGATTCATATATATTTCTTTTACATAATAATAGGCTTACACATTTTAATACAATTATACACATTTTAACAAAATCTCATAAAATGAAATAAATTCTTAAAAAACATAGCATGCTTAAATATACAATTCTTGAACAAATGCATTTGCTTTTCTTCAATGGTTTAGAGTCGACTTGATTCCAACCATTCTTACGTGAATGACATTATGTGAGACTAACGTTAGACAAGAATTACATTTTGTGAGAATACCCACCCAGTGAGAACATATTTATCTTCATTATCTAATATATGCAATGCTTATGTCTCTGCCCAAAAATTTTGTGTGAGAACCCAATCTATTCAAAATTTTATAATGTAATAAAAAACTCAGCTAGTTTATTCTGAAAGAATTATACATTAGGGCCACAATCAATCATACATCTACAAAATAAATAGTTAGAATAAAACAACCCATATATATATATATATATATATATATATATATATATATATATATATATATATATATATATATATATATATATATATATATATATGAAAAGTGAATATATATGAATGTTATGTACCTAAGCATATGTATAGAACCTCTTAAACAACATAGTTTTAAACAAAACAAATTCAATTTCATTTTCTCTTCATTTTGTTTTAATATATTACAATTGAATTAAGTTAAATTATGGAATGGAAATGATCAATTATATATCTTTTTATTGCAAAAAAAAAAAAAAAAAAAAAAAAAAAAAAAAAAAAAAACATTGAGGTTTATAGGGAAAGTAAAAGAAAATATATTTTTAACGAATATAAGTCAAATGTGTTTTTTTTTCAATTGAAAAACGATATCCAGTGATTTGTGAAAACCTTGATTAAGTTATTGGGTGTTCTTCTTTTATCTTTTTATTGTATTTGTTTTTATTTAAAATTTAGTAAGGTTGAATAAATGGACTTGACTTTTAATGCTGTAAGATCTTAGACACAATGACGAAAAACAACATAAATTCGATCGGATTAACAAGTGGCATGATTAAAGAAGAATAGTAAGCGAGATATTATGATTAGTTTAGATATAATTGATCAAAACTATATAGTCTGGAGGGTTTTATATATATATATATATATATATATATATATATATATATATATATATATATATATATATATATATATAGGTTCCTGTTGAAAAAAAATACAAATCATAAAATGGAACATAGTACTATATTGGAGAGAAACAATTTTTGGGAAAAAAAATTTTGGATCATTAAAATTGAATCATTGATTATTAAAAAGTGAATCATGGATCATTAATATGATTCAGGATTCAATTCTAAAGATCTAAAAAAAATTTCCCAATTTGTTTTCTCTAATATAGTATTGTGCTCGATTTTTTGATTTGTATTTTTCTTAACTTTTTTTGAGGGATACTCATGAGTACCCATGAGCATATATATATATATATATATATATATATATATATATATATATATATATATATATATATATATATATATATATATATATATATATTATACTTAATAAACCTTTCCATTTTGACGTATAAGAACCCAAATATGATATGGGCAATTTCATACTTTATTGAGTGTATAGTGAGCCTTTAGGCTTCTCAGTGTGGTATGCGGTTTGGAATCGCGGTTGCGCCACGTGGGACAGGAACACCGCCCCCAGGGTGCGGTTTGTGGCGGTCTAGACCACACTGCGGCCTTTGAAGACCGTGTTTGCTGATTGACTATTCCTTTTTCTTTTGACCGTTCAAAGATTCGTGTATTTTTTTTTTTAACTTTTTACTCCATCTATATATACATATGTTATCACTTTTACATTTACACAACCTTTAAACACATATAAATACAATCATTTCATCCAATTTTCTTTGAAAAAATATCTTCTTCCAAAAGACCTAGCAAAGAGAAAATATCAGTCAGAAATACCAACACCCCAATACCTTAATTTGATCAACCGATTTTCTCACCTCCGTATTACCACTATGGCGGTATGTTTCCTTCTTTTCCACAACGACCAGGGTAACCACATCCACAAACACCACCACTATCACAACCCGACCCAGATTTTAATCCATTTGATTTTTTGTCCCAACCCGAGTTTGTTCAACAAACACAAACACAACCACAAACGGTTGTTTCTGGTTCTGAACCGGAATTCGTTACAGAAACTCAGCCGACTCGAGCAGCAACTAAAAGAAAAGAGAAGGCGGAGGCTAGATGTTGGGAACCTTTGGAAGCGTTAGTGTTGGCACAATCTTGGATCGATATTTCAGAAGATGCGATGGTTGGAAAAGACCAAAAGCATGACCGCTTTTGGATTCGCGTTTTACACAGGTTCCATAAAGGAATGAACCGTGGAGAATACCATTCAAAACATCAAGTGTACTCCAAATGGGGGAAGATGGACAAGGAAGTCATGTTGTTTAATGACTTGTGGAACAACATGAAATGTCAATGGAAAAGTGGAGAAAGCGATGAAGTCATTTTGAAGAAAGCGTTGAAAGTGTATCAAAAAGAAAATCTGAAGGCTTTCAAATTTCTTGAAGTTTGGAATTTTTTGAAAGATAATAGGAAATGGCTGAGTAGCAAAATATCTGACCAACATATCGACAGTGGGTCAAAACGCAGCAGAACATCTGAGTCCGACCACACTACATCAGATGCTCGTGTTCAGTTTGATTTGAACGAAGATGAACCTGTTCCAGTTTCACCACCTTCCCGACCATTGGGAAGAGATAAATCTAAAAGCAAAGGCAAAGGCAACGCGTCGGATACAGATGATTTGAAAGAAATGGGAACCGACATGAAGGATATAAAAGAGAGAATGGACAAGATTTTGAAAATTGCTTCTGAAAGAGAGCTTCGGAAACAAAGGGAGAGCGACATGCGAATACTAGCAATGGACACGTCGAATATGACCGGGGCCGAGCTTTAAGTGGTTTTGGCGATGAAGGAGGAAGTGAAAAACCGTTACATGAATCGTGGCTAATTTCTAGGTTTTTTTTTTTCAAGTTTTTAATGGTTTCTTGTGTGTTGTTTTTTAAGTTGTTGGTTTTTTGTTTGTACTTTGTTTTTCTAAATTTTTAGGTTTTTTTTTTTTAAATTAAGTAATGTATGGTATTTGTATTTTTAATTAATGAAATATTATGCCTTTAAAATTATGTTTTTTTTATTAAAAAAAAAAATTATTAAATTAAAATAGTTAACAAAAAAAAAAAACAAACAAAAAAAAAGGAAAAAAAAAAAAAAACAAACAAAAAAAAAGGAAAAAAAAAAAAAAAAAAAAAACTAAAACTGTGGCACCACACCCTTGGTGTGGCAAGAAACCACACTTAAGTGGTAAAAAGTGACGTGACGCTTACGTGACGAGGGAGGGAGTACGGTTTCGGTGGCACCACCACTCTCTCCAGCTTTACTTGTAAGTCAAGATTTTTTTTTTTTTTTTTTTTTTTTTTTTTTTTTTTTTGAGAAGTCGAATGGAACCACATTAGCTTGATACACGAAACCATATTTAAAGGTATTTTCAATATCTAATAATCCATTATCGTATTTCCAAATTTGTAAAAAAATAATTTAACCCTAAATGCATTATTCTTGTTTTATTGGTGACATGAGAATATATAAGTCACAAAGTATTGGACGAGAAGACTCCAAATTTATTCCTTGTACAAGAGGGCACATATACATCTCCTTGACTTTTGGTCAAGCATGCTATATAACTACACATCAATTAGATTCTTTCAATTAAAGTATCTTTATATTTTTAGGCTATTCTTCAACATCATTAAATATAATTAGTTATATATAAATGTTCGATGTAAGTTTTTGTAGCGATTCAAGACACCATGTTTATATTAGCAGATCACACAATTGAACCAAGTATGTTTTGGTTTATGAATTTTCAAATCATGTTATCTATTATTTGTTTTATATTTTATATGTTTGATAATGAACCAAATCTCACAACATGTCTTTAAATATTGTAATTTTATATTTTATCAAAAAGCTTCAATCATGGACTAAATCCAAGCAAAAATGGTAGGTGTGGTTACAAGATTTTTGTGGTTTGATTCGGTTTCATAAGATTTCAACTAAACTTCTAATAAATATTTTTTTCTCATGAATTAATTTCTTTTATATATATATATATATATATATATATATATATATATATATATATATATATATATATATATATATATATATATATATATATGCTATTTTACTAAATTCTACACGGTATTGAAATGTAATAAATATAGTAATAACAAAATATCAATTTCATTAATACAACTTCGCTTTTAATTTTTTCATAAATAAAACCAAATTATTTCTATTGTTTATGTATTTTAATTATTTGTTTAAATTTAAAAAAAACACTTCAATTTTAATAGTTCAATATTTTTCACTTTCCTTATGAATTGAAATTTCTAAATGTTTATACACTTATATTTATTTCTTTTTGAATAATTTTGTGTAGTACGCAAGTCTAACAACCAGTAATATATAGTTTAATGAAATAGTTAAATCAGATACAAATTGTTTTTGACATCAAGTTTTTGTTGACTTTTTACTTTTGATATTTTATATTTTATTTTAAACAGAAAAACATAATTGAAAACCTACTTGAAGTAGTTATTGGGAGATTTTACTATTTGTTTTTATCATATTTACACATTTAAAAGCTATGAGTTATTTTCTCCGAATAGTTATTCACAAATAAAAATTATAACATATAGTTAGTTTTTGCAAACATGCTAAAATGCACGATTGTTAGAAATTTTTAATAGACAAAACTTTAAAAATGATCCCTGTGGTTTTTAAAAATATCAAGTTTAATCCCTAAGTTCAAAAAACTTCACAGGTGGTCCCTGTGGTTTCAAAACTTTTAACAAATTGTCATTTTCGCTAACTTTGTTAGCTTTTGGCTGTTAAGTAAGGGGTATTTTTGTTATTTCACTATCCAGTGACTATTTTTGAAGATTTGCCTTATTTAAAAAAAAAGAAAAAAAAATATAATTATTTAATAATAGGGTCCCACCATCTCTCTCTTCCCCTCTCTCTCTCTCTCTCTCTCTCTCTCTCTCTAAAGCATTTTTTCTACAACAATAGCGGTGGATTTAGTTGGAATTCAGACCATTAAACGCCTCAATCGCATCTTCCAGCTGCTAAATCACGATTACGCTGCCTCTCCTAGTTTCAAACAAGCTGTCTCAGCCTTGAAGCGCAACGGGCACACTCGCTTCCGCCGCATACCTTCATCTTCTGATCCGCACACGCCTTTAATTTCTTCGTAATTTGAAGAAAAGTTCCCGATAGAGCCTCCGCCGCCGGAGTCGACGGCGTCTAAGAAGCTTGAATCCTCAGTGGCCGGAAAGCAATCGATATGCAATTCGAAGAAGGAAACATCGTCGAATGGCAGTGCCCTTGATAAAATCCGGCGAGATCCACACGATTCTCGACCCCGCCCTGACGTCGCCGTCGGATCCAGAAGCACTGAAAAGAATCGCGAATGTCGCGTGAAAATGTGTGCAAATGAGAGGGAAAGAACGCCCGTCGATGGATAAAGTGACAACTGCGTTAGAACGAGCATTAGCGATGTTGATGGGAAGTCCGAGCAACGACCAACCGATTTTACCTACAGAAATTGTTTTAGGAAGCAGTCAGATGCATAAGAAATCATCTCAACGATCGTCAAACCGATCTGAACTCGAAGGTGACGTGGCGGCGGAGACGGAGGATCAACAGATCGATATGTTTCCGATTGTGGCGTCGTCTCATCGGCGGAAGTCGTCGGTTTTAGAGGCGTAACGGGCACGCTCGCTTCCATCGTTCTCTCACCTTGGGCTAAAAAGCTTGAATCTTGACCCATTAATATGGTATGTTGATATCAATAGATTGGATGGAGTGAGCAGATGAATACCGACCCTTGTTCTCTCACCTGATTATGGCGATCACATGTGTTGGTGATGTCAATGATGGTGATGTTTGGTTGTGATGTTCCAGAGAACAAGATAAAGAAGAGTATAGTAGATCGGCATTTATAATGTTTCCATATTCGATGATACGTGTGTGTTCATCCTAACCTGTTTGTTCATGTTTGTTCATCTTCATCTGGTTTTCTTGAGCATGATATGTAACGATATTACACACATGTCCAAGTTCTTGAAATCTAGGGTTGTTTGATTGGTTTCTTAATCGATTTATGAAATGGTTTTTTGAATTTTGGTTTTGATTTTTGATTTTTGTCATGATGGATTTCTTAAAAATGAAGAACATAAACTCAGAGATGAACAATTGGATATTTGATTCCTGTGTTGCAAAACAAACATAAAAATTGTATCCTGAATAACACACATTTGATTTCTATTTTTTTTTGTTATTATTTCTAGAAATTTATATCTTTTTGAAATTGGGTTTCGGTTTTTGATTTTTGGAATAGTGGGTTTGCTAGAAATCACGAACATGAACTCAGACATGAATTGGAATGGTGGGTTTTTGATTTTTGGGAGAGAGAGAGAGAGAGAGAGAGAGAGATGGTGGGATCCCCTTTATATTTCATTTTTTTCTTTTTTTCAAAAAAATAAAAAATAAAAATCCTCATAAATGTTCCCTGAGTATTGAAATGACGAAAATGTCCCTCACTTAACGGTAGAAAGCTGACAGAGTTAGACGGAGGGACTAAATATTAAAAGTTTTGAAACCACAAGGACCATCTGTGAGGTTTTTTGAACTTAGGAACTAAACTTGATATTTTCGAAAACCATAGGGACCATTTTTGAAGTTTTGTCTTTTTAATATAAATTTCTTAACATATAAATTATTTTTTCATTAAAATATGTTTTATTGAACTTTTAAATAGTTTAATATACTTTACGAAAATATAGCAAAACTATATACAAAATTAAATGATGATGAGGATTTTCAAAAACTTAAAATACCAAGGCTATTTTCTATAGACTAGCTGAAGAACTAGTTGATACCATAATTGATAAACTGACTGATAAAAAATAACATAAGACCTACTGGTATACAAACCACGGTGGGTCTCGTGGTCTAGCCGGCCACGACCGTGGTCCGTCCACACTAGCCCGAACCATCGTGGTTCTCTGTGCTCGTGGTCTTCAGTGGTGGGTATCACGAATCAAAACAACCAATGAGGTTGGATTGCTCATTTGAAGAACTAAAACAAAGAAGATGAGGGCTCGAGCTGAGTATTTTTGTTGCGGAAGAAGACAAAGTTTGTAAGTCTGGGCAACTTTTACCCTGAGATATAGTCAATTTATAGAAAATACCTCTAACCAGAAATCATTTAACATAAATAGTTTCTAAAATGACAAAATAAACATTGGATTTATATTTCCTAATTATATAGAATATTATTCTTATTATTATTATTATCAAATAACTTATTTTTATAATTAGTATTTAAAAAAATTATATGTTTTTTAATGTATTTTTGAATTAAATTTAATTAAAAAAAATAAGATGGAGTGGTGTATTAGTGGTAAATATCTCATGTTAGTGGTAAGAGAATGCGGTACTGATGTACCACCCACCACATATATGGTATGTGGTGACTATAACGGATGGTCTAATAATAACTAACTCATAAGCTAACTGAAAAGTATAAATGAAATGTAGAAAATATGTTTATTATAATTAATAAATGATATAAGAAAAAAATACGAGTATTATATTCATGTTTTCCCTTTCATTTAGATCTATAATATCAACTTTAGTTACAAATCATTAAAAAAATCTGTTGTTTAGTGGCACAAGAGTAAGAAAATTTAATACTATTAAAATATTTAATGTTTATTTTGATCTTGAATGTGATTTCTTTTGTATTCATTTTCATAATTTATGTTACGTGTAGCAATTACTATGGTTAGCCCAAAATTGCAACTTTAGTCCAAAAAAGATTTGCATTAGCATCAGAGGTTCAAACTTTTCATTTTATTGCGAGTTTAGTCCAATTTACTTTAAACTTTTTTCAAATGATATATTTACCCATATTAATTTATTTTTCTATTTTTTCTTATTTATTTTTCTAACTTTTAGATTTAAATAAAAAAAACAAAAAAACACAAAAAAATACACCCATTACGGAATCAAATGTTTAGATTTACACCCACTCTCAAAATAAACCATCTCAATTCCCAAATTAAACTTTCATTAAACAGATGAAGCTGTGAACATCGTCACCCTACCAGAACCTTCACCAAAACCACCGTTCTTGCCGGATACCACCTCCAAAACCCCTTCCAATCCCTAAAAACCTGCAGACTACAACCCTCAAGATCCAAGAACACACCCGACAACAAAGTTTTCCAGTCAAAACCCTCTGATCTGGAAAACCCTTCTTGAATTTGAAATTCGTCGCCGCCTTAAGCTCGCCACTGCTACCGGAGAAGAAGAACCGACAGAGAAGAAGGGGGTGGAGTCGCTCTAGCACCGCCGTCAGCAAAGGAAACGATCTAGCACTCGAACACTCGATTAACAACTAGAGGGGGAGAGACCACCATTGCAGATCCGACTCCAATTAAGGTTATAGTCTTAAATCCCCATCGTATCCTCCACCACTAACCACCAGAACATCCAAACCACCGTCAACGATAAAGATGAAGATATGAATATCCAATGTCGGGTCTGCAACAACCAAACCACTGTTAATTCCTTGACGAAGCTAGTGTACAGATCTATATGTCACCGCCTCTCATTCTCTGACAATCCTAGTGTGGTCGCTCTTGTACCCCATCGTTTAAAGCCACCACCACCGTCTAGAAACCCGAAACTAGCATTATCGATCTTATACCCCATCATTTTTCGGGTGAAAACCTCAGATTTGAAAACAAACCTGGGAATATCTTGGATTTGAAAAGTTTTTCAAGTGAAAACAAACCCCTAGCTCGTTAGATTTGGATTCGACTTCAGAAGGTGGTGGTGTTGACCTGTGGCAACAATGGTTTTTATATTTTTCGACGGTGGTCTTTATATTTTTCCGGCGGTGGTAGCGTTTATATCATGAGTATTTGAGTGTGTTTAATGTACAGAGCGATAGGAGGGGGGGGGGGGGGTAAAATCACAAATTTTCTTTTTTCTCCTTTTTTTTTTAATTATTGAAATACAGAAAAATAGAAAAAGACATTAATATGGGCAAATATGTCATTTGAAAAAAGTTTAAAGCAAATTGGACCAAACTCGCAACAAAATGAAAAGTTTGGACCTCTGGCGCTAGTCCAAATCTTTTTGGACCAAGGTGGCAATTTTGAGCTAACCATAGGGACCATTTGTGCAGTTTAGTCTTTAGATATACACTAGATGTGAGACCCATATATTACATGAGTTTATTTTAAAAAAAATATGAACTTTTAACAATTTGAGAAGTTTGAATTTATAAGAAAAATAAGAAAAAATTTAAATTATTAAACTAATGAGACTTTAATACATTGTATACATTACATATATAAATCATTTCTAATAAATACCTTACATATATGTTACCTTATATATTAAATGTGAAATTTTAATTTAATAAAATGAAAATTACAATAAAATGATAAGTGGAAAATAGAAAGTTCAAAAAGTCTAAAAAATGACATGTATCCAAAAGAAGAAGAAGATGACATGTGGCAAAAAAATCTTTCGTTTAGGAGGATGTGAATTGATATTTCAAAAAAGTGCTTTACTGCGTTTTTAGAGTTTTAAATTGGATATAAAAGATATAACATAATTGTGAAATAGTGAAAGCGCACGTATTCAATTTATATAGTTGTTTAAATTACGTAGTACTTGTACTTATTAGTGTTAATAATCAAACCTAAAACTAATTAAAGTTGCCATAATTTAATGATCTGCCAAGTACGTTTCCAAAATAAAATTTTGAAAGAATCTTGAAGGCTCCTACTTCTGGTACTTAAAGTTCCAACAGAATTATCCATATTTGGTTTTCTTAAGAACTCTTCATTGATTTTGCCTTTGTTGATATTAGTTTTATACTCTTGTAGTGATTTTAATAAATTACTTATAGAATATATGTTGTTGTTGCTATTATTATTATTATTATTATTATTATTTATGATTTTTCTAACTAATACTTCAAAGCTGTAGATATCACATTGGTGATCAAGACTAGGTTATAATGTTTGAGTATATTTCAACATACAAATTAAATATATTTTTTCTTCGATATTTGTGTTTGGCTTTTATATATATATATATATATATATATATATATATATATATATATATATATATATATATATATATATATATATATATATATATATATATTTCAATAAATCATAGGGCTTACAACTAGTTTGTAAATATAATTCATTTAAAAATAAAGATTCAAATAAAATAAGTTTGAAAATTTCGGCTCTCTTGTCTTAACGCAGCAAAGAGATGTGAAGTCGCTTCATGTTGAAGTTGAGATGTTGAAGTACTAGTTGGTTAGACAAAATTTGACTTATTCTCTCCGACTTTATTTTTTAATAATAATATATGAAATTTGATCAACAAGTTTAAGAATATGATTTCAATGTTATATATATTTAAACAACCAATGAAATTGTAACATGTGTAACATTTAATCTTCATTTAATGATATTTTAGGATAATAATATGACATATATCATCATTTAAATGGATATAAGGATTAATAGGATAAAAAGGTAAGAGGATATTCAATTTTTCAGAACTTTACAGAACCATGTTTTGGATTTCAATAAAAAAACTGAATATGTGATCATTGTGTTTTTAAAATGGAAAACGGTTTTCCTATTTCTGTTTTATTAAATCGATGATTACATAAAATCAAATCATTTAAAGTAACAAGCTAGTAGTGCTTTTCCAAAATCATTTTACGTAAATTATATAAACGATTCCAAAACTACTAAATTTGGTGCATTAAAATAATAAAACAATGATTCTTTTTTTTTTTTGCATGAGGCTTAAAAAAGCATGTTTTATGTTATTTCTCTATATTTGAAAAAGCATATTATTTTAAATGGGTTGAAATTTGAAAGTTGACACTTGACACCCACCTGAGATGTTCATATTTCTTTGACCTCGGCACCCACAAATTCATCCATCATTTTTCTCAATCTCCGGTTTCAAATCTTGTCTTCTTGTGAAGTTTTTTTTTTCAGTAGTGAAGAGAGCTTCCATTGATGACGTTTCATATCTAATTCTCCATTCTCTGTTTCTGTGTGATTCTCCATTCTTTCTTGATGAAGAAATAGTCAAATAGATCAAAATCAGCTAAATTCAATCATGAGGAGTTGGGGATTATTTTGTTTCTTAGTTATCTTTTCCTTCTTTTCGTTTTCACCTCAAACATGCATATCAAGTGTTCGACAAAATGGCAAAGTGAACCCAGGGTTCGAAGCGACTCAAATGAAATACATAGACAACAACGGATTATTCATGATATCAAATTCATCGATTTTCGGATTCGGTTTCAATCCCAATAGTGACGTCACTTCATTCACTTTAGTCATCATTCATATGACCAGTTCAACGATCATCTGGTCTGCAAATCGAGGCTCCCCAGTCGGCAATTCCGATAAGTTTCTGTTCGACGATGACGGAAATGCTTATTTACAGAACAACGGGAGAGTCGTCTGGTCAACAAACACCGCCAAAAATGGTGTTTCCGCCATGGAACTGCGTGATTCCGGGAACTTGGTGTTGGTTAAGAACGACGGTGGTGTTGTTTGGGAAAGCTTCAGCCATCCGACAAACACACTTATGTCGAATCAAGATTTTGTGAAAGGGATGAAGCTCGTAAGCAATTTGAATAACAATTTGAGTTTTTCTTTGCAAATCGAGAATAAAGATCTGATTTTGTCAGCGGAGTTTAAGAACTCGCAACCGTATTGGTCGATGGGGAAAGATAAAAGGAGAATCATCAACAAAAGCGGTGGAGATGCAAATTCTGCCACCATTGAAGCTAATTCATGGAGGATATATGATGAAAATGGAATCTTTCTTTCGCAATTTGTTTTTGCAGATGATTCTGATGCTAATGACACGTGGATTGCAGTTTTAGAAGATGATGGATTCGTTAAATTCCATAATCTCCAATCACAAATCACTGCTAACCCTAAAATTCCAGGTGATTCATGCAGCAGACCATTAGCTTGTCCGCCATATCTCGTTTGTCATGATGGGAACACTTGTCAATGTCCTTCTGGACTCGCTCAAGTTAACTGCAAACCCGAAATCGAATCTTCATGTAACAAGTCGAGAATTTCATCTTCTCTTGTCAACGCAGGGGAGAATCTGAGCTATTTTGCGCTAGGGTTCGTTTCGCCGGATTCCAAAACCGATTTAGATGGCTGTAAATCGTCGTGTTTGAACAACTGCACTTGCGTGGCTTTGTTCTTCGATAACAACAATGGAAACTGTTACCTGTTTGATCAAATTGGAAGCTTTGAAGACGCTAAAAATGGCGCGAATATCGAATCATACGTTAAGGTTTCAGATACTCAATCTGACTCTTCTCAGGGTCAAAATAGTAAGAAACAGTCGACACAAATGGTGATAGTAGTGGTTGCTGTAGTCCTAGCAGCAACATTGGTTATTATCGGACTAGTAATCGTCGGAATTCGATACAACAGGAAGATGAATACTCCGATTGAAGATCCCGATGAAATCTCTGAAGAAGATAATTTCTTAGAGAACATATCTGGAATGCCTGTTCGTTTCACCTACAAAGATCTTCAAGAAGCAACGAGTAATTTCACTACAAAGCTAGGTCATGGCGGATTCGGTTCAGTCTACCAGGGTGCGCTAAAAGATGGAACTCAACTCGCGGTCAAGCGGCTAGAAGGGCTCGGGCAGGGGAAGAAGGAGTTCCGGGCAGAAGTGAGCATAATCGGAAGCATCCATCACCACCATTTGGTAAAACTCAAAGGATTCTGTGCAGAATCAAAACATCGACTTCTCGTTTACGAGTATATGGCAAACGGATCATTAGATCGATGGATTTTCGGCGAGTTTTTCCTCGATTTTGAAACGAGATACAGTATCGCAATCGGAACAGCGAAAGGATTAGCGTATCTCCACGAAGATTGCGACGTGAAGATCATTCATTGCGATATAAAACCAGAAAACGTCTTATTAGACGAGAATTTCCAATCAAAAGTTTCAGATTTCGGTTTAGCGAAGCTTATGACACGAGAACAAAGCCATGTGTTTACGACATTGAGGGGAACTCGAGGTTACCTTGCTCCCGAATGGATCACGAACTACGCGATTTCAGAAAAGAGCGATGTCTACAGCTACGGAATGGTGTTGCTTGAGATTATCAGTGGCCGGAAAAACTATATCTCGCCGGAGACGTCGCATTTTCCGGCGTACGCTTCGAGGATGATGGAAGAAGGTAAAGTTGAGATCCTGTTGGATGAGAAGATGAAAGTGGATGAGAAGGATGAGCGGGTGGTGGTGGCGATACGGGTGGCGTTGTGGTGTATACAGGATGATATGAATTTAAGGCCGTCGATGACGAAGGTGGTGCGGATGCTTGAAGGGCTGAGTCCGGTTCCGGCGCCGCCGGTTGTTGGTCAGACCGGGTTCTTTTCGAGTTTGTCTAAACCGTTTAGTGAATTTGGTACTTCATCTGGGCCTTCAGATGGGAATAGTGATGCATATTTATCGGATCTTCGGGTTTCTGGGCCTAGGTAGATGAATGTGTATATGAATTTATAATTTTATAATTTTATATAATAATATGGCTGTAAATTTTGAATTATTTTATAGATGTTGTAGTGATTTGTGTTGAAGGTAGTTCAATTACGTTTTTACCCGTTTGTTTTATATAAATTGGATGTTTAAGTTGATTTTGGGATATATTACATTCACAACCAAAACAAATCCAATTATCCTTAAAATTTTTTTTTTTTCCATATACATAACTTAACTAAATCTAATTTTTTACGCCTATTAACAACCCAACCCAAACCAAACATTTATACTATTATTTATAATTAAGTTATTATTTATAAAAACTACCTTTTTTTTATTTTTTTTATAACTCAATTTTTTACTATTTTTTTATACAGACAATATACAAAAATTCTTAAAATATATCAATATTGGTCTCTATTTGTAGACAAAATTATTTTATGTATTTTAGTGTATTTTGTTAATTTTTTGAATAAAAATAAAATGAAATTAATTACAAAATGATATTTATGTAAAACGAGTTATAAACAAAAAAAAAAGGGCCAAATAGAAGTTCGATAGAGCAAACCTGTCGTGGGTTTTCAAGGAATTCTTCATTTCTTTTAATTCAAGTGTGACAACCGACTAAAGATATACGTGTGCTAATGGGTCAGTCTAATCAGAAGTTGGGACTAAACCAACCCGAACTGGATCGGTCGAAGCAAATCCGTGAAGTACTAGCTACAACTTGATATCGGGACTCATCTTGAAGAGAGAAATTAGTCAGAGAAGCTTCCAAATTAAAAGACTTAGGTAGTGTTTTGTTTTTGTGGAAATATTTAATTTTTATCTTTTTTATGTCCGATGAAAATACATCGAAGAAAAAAAATGTTTGTTTTTCAGTAGGCAAAAAACATAAAAATATTTTTTTGACATCTTTTTCCGGGAAACAAAAAAGTAGCTTTTAATTTTGGAAGACGTTTCTAAGTTCAAGAGTGTAATTGAAAATGACAAAAATACCCTTACGTGACACACAAGTTGTTCTAAGTTTAAATGTCTAAATAAGAGAATGTCAAGCTAGAGACAAAACCAAACGTGTAACATATTGAAAATTTAGAGACACCTAAAATTAAAAAATATTAGAGATAAAACGTGCAACCTACCATAAGCCACAAAGATCATTCCTGTAAATTTTATGAATATATTTGTAGTTAAATGCTTTTTTATTGTAAAAATTTGAGAAAATATGTCTAAAAGTGTACTATATACGATCTTATATGATGTATCCGAGATATATGTAAACAGGGTGAGGAGTAAACCGCAAACGACTTCTCAACCGTCCATTAAAGATGTCCATGACCGGCTTCGACCTGTCGTTCCGGCATCTCCGCTCTCCATACATTACCTTCAGATTCGAATTTCCCACTCAAATTCGCCGGAAAATCACCTGCACCGCTATTAGGCCCACAATTTGCTCAACATCAGCTCCTTCGACCGCCGTTTCCGATTCAAGTATATCAAATCCCTCTTTTTGGAAATTTTAGCTACAGCTTAATTCATCTAATGAACTGATTCTACATCCGATCTGTTTGAATAAAGTATAGAACTTTTGCATTGTATGATGACATTATATCTATCCTGTTAGTCCTTTGTGTTCAAATCGTTTAAAGAAGCTCTTATAGTCCGAAATTTGATGAATTTCATGCCAATTTTTTGTTGTTTTCCTCCCAAATTTATAAGAAATTGTGGTTTTAATCCGTTACATCAAAGTTTGTGGTTACAACTGTTGGATGTCGTATAGCAATTAGATAAACCCTAAAACCCTAAAAACACTATAGATGAACAGAAATATCAAGTTCTTGGGTTTACTTTTTCTTTCTAAATTCCAAAATTTTGTATGAAATACAGATGAGAATCACGCTCGCACTTCATATGGCAGGAGAATGTCGATTTCTATGATCGCATTTCTTTTGCCTCTTCATCAATCAATGCAACATTCTTCTGCTAACGCTAATGCTGCAGAGTAAGTCGATAAAAATATTTGATTCTTGATTTAAACATTGAAAAAAACAAAAAAGAAATTGATGTTTTTTATCAGTGATCTACTCTTATTACAGGAAGAAATAAGAAAAGTATTGACAAAGGGAAAGGCTGCTGGTGTTCTTCGTTTAGTTTTTCACGATGCAGGAACATATGAAACGAATGAAAATTCAGGTATTATTATAATTAATAAAATTATATTTTTTAAATAATGATTTAATTAATTAATCGTGACTAATATATATATTTCAGGTGGTATGAATGGCTCTATATTATATGAACTTGATAGACCTGAAAACAAAGGTCTTAAAAAATCTTTAAAGGTTAATTTCATTTTCTCACAACTTTCTTTATTACAAACACATTTATAATTTTTTTTTTTTCAAATTTTATTTTCTTAGATTATTCTGGAAGCAAAAAAGATGGTGGAAGAGACACAACCAGTGTCAATGTCAGTGTCAGTGTCTGATGTGATTGCTGTAGCCGGTGCTGAAGCTGTTTCTTTATGTGGAGGTCCAAAGATTCCTGTTCGATTAGGCCGATTAGACTCAATGTAAGTGACATTAACCCTAAAATAATAAACTAATTTAAAACTTTAAACAATTATTATTATTATTATTTTAATAAAATTTGAATGCTTTTTAGGGTACCTGATCCCGAGGGAAAGCTTCCGGAAGAAACGTTGGATGCTTTTGGACTTAAACAAAGTTTCAAACGAAAAGGTTTTTCGTAAGTCAACATGACAAATTTTCACTTTATTTTGTATAATCTTTATATGTTTTTTTTATTAAATTTTTAAATTTTTGTAGGACACAAGAACTTGTAGCATTATCTGGTGCACATACTCTTGGAAGCAAGGGATTTGGGAATCCGATTATTTTTGATAATTCATACTACAAAGTATTGTTGGAGAAACCATGGTTATCTCCAGGTTTATTTTTTATGAAGTGTTATACAAGTGATCAATTTTATCGAGTAAATTACATTTTTGGTCCCTGGGTAAATTGTTGATTTTTGTAATTTTGGGTTCTCTTGCAGTTTTGGTCATTGATTGAGGTTTTTGTAATGTTTTTGGCCCCTTATTTCAAGAAAATGACTAATTTTGGGACCAAAATTGTAAAATCAGATATACTCAGGACCAAAAATAGTCATATGACTTGGAACAGGGACCAAAAATGTTATAATAACCTCAAATAAGAACTAAAATTGCAAGAGAACTTTTTTGGGATAAAATTTGCCAACAAACAACCATTCTCAATTTCTCATGGACCAAAAATGTAATTTAATCTTACATTTTTTGGTTTCTAATTATATCTGATTTTTGTAATTTTGGTTTTAAAAAGTTTTCTCTTGTAATTTTAGTCATTGTTTGAGGTTCTTGTAATGTTTTTGGTCCTTGTTCCAATTATATGATTATTTTTTGTCCTTGTGTATAATTGATTTTGCAATTTTAGTCCTAAAAGAAGAGTTATTTTCTTGGAACAGGGACCAAAAATGTTACAAAAATCTCAAATAAGGACCAAAAATGGAAGAGAAGTTTTTTGGACCAAAATTATAAAAAAAACTACAAAAACCTCAAATGCGGACCAAAATTGCAATAGAAATCTTCTTGGGCCAAAATTACAAAAATAAGAGTAAATTACACGAATGGTCCCTATGGTTTAGGGTAATTTGCATGTTTGGTCCCTAACTTATTTTTTTAACTCGGAAGGTCCCTACTGTTTGTTTTTGTTACGCGCTTGGTCCCTGTCTTACTTAAAAAATCTATTTTTCCCTTTATTTTTTAATTTATTTAAATAAACACACCCCTAATCTCACCCTTCTCACCTTACCTTACGTACTGCATTATTTTTTCCTATTTAAATAATAGTCTTTTTAGGTATGACAGGGACCAAGCGCGTAACAAAAACAAACAATAGGGACCAGACACGTAATAAAAACAATCAGTAGGGACCTTCCGAGTTAAAAAAATAAGTTAGGGACCAAACGCGCAAATTACTCAAACCATAGGGACCATTCATGTAATTTACTCCAAAAATAATCTTTATTCGAGGACCAAAAATGTAATTTACTATTTTTTGTTTTCAGGAGGGATGACAAGTATGGTCGGTCTTCCTTCAGATCGTGGTCTCATTGAGGATGATGAATGCTTAAGGTACGTACACTCTACGAAAGTAATAATAATTAGAGTGAATTACTGAAATCGTCCCTATGGTTTGATCAAAATTGCACGTTTGATCCCTAACTTTTTTTTTGCACTCAGATCGTCCTTGTGGTTTGCTTTTGTTGCGTTTTTCGTTCCTATGGTTTGGTAAAAGTTGCATGTTTGGTCCCTAACTTTATGTATGTAAGGGACGAAAAATGCAACAAAATCAAACTGTAGGGACGAAAAACGCAACAAAATCAAACCACAGGGACGATCCAAGTGCAAAAAAAAGTTAGGGACCAAACGTGCAATTTTGACCAAACCACAGGGACGATTTCAGTAATTTACTCTAATAATTATAAAATTTAATTTATGTTTTAGTTGTAAAAATTTGTATTTATTCTTCACAGATGGATCTCAAAATATGCTGATGATCAAGATTTGTTCTTTAAAGATTTCAAGAACGCTTATATAAAACTTGTCAATTCTGGTGCAAAATGGAGGAGACCAAACTCATAGTTCCCACTTTCAACTTGCTTTAAGCAATAAATAGATCCCAAAATTTACATTGTTTTTATAAATTATCATACACATGTCCATGGAAAATTGGAAATTACAACAATTTTCATCTTATATCTTAAAATTTGCAAAATCTTACTTTTGTGACAACAATTTACAACGTGTGAACAATAATTTTATTTTTGTTTAAATTTTTTACTTTTAAAATTAATTCAAGCTAGTTATTTTGATTTCTATAACTTTTATTACGTAATGCTCGGTAAAAATCTAATATGTCATTGAGATTTTCTCATTTTTATCTAAATAATTATATATATAAATTTGTCTCAATCCGATATATATTAAAATTACATATTTTCGGTCTCAATATTCATTTTTCTTTATATCATAATGTTGAAATATGAAATGACATAGATGTTCGAATCCATATGTAACCGCCATAACACCACAAAATATCATCAAAATACAAAATTAGGTTAATTTCTTACTTACCTATCTATATAAATGCTAAAAGACTATATAAACTAATAAAATAATCTCATATACATATTTTCGGTCTCAATATTCATTTTTCTTTATATCATAATGTTGAAATATGAAATTCCATAGATGTTCAAATCCATATGTAACCGCCATAATACCACAAAATATCTTCATTCATCAAAATACAAAATTCTGATAATTTCTTACTTATCTATCTATATAAATGTTAAACGACTTTATATAAACTAACATACTCACAATTCTACCTACAATTTATAAACAGATTAATAATAGGTTCCTTACGGAACAGTTCTTTAATCTCATTGGTGAGTTTTTTTTTTTTTTTTTTTTCTTTATTGTGTTTACATTTATGTCTTTCTTTTATTTATATATATATATATATATATATATATATATATATATATATATATATATATATATATATATATATATATATATATATATATATGTTATCTTCTCAAACAATAACCGGTTCCACGTGTTCTTCTCTTCCTCCACCTATTTCATGCTCCTAACACAGTGTCATCCACCGTTTTTATTCCCCAATAATATTAGTCCACCATATCTGTTGGATATTTTGGGACCACTAATAAATGTATATAAATAATGTTATCATTAATTATATATTATTATGGAAATTATATAAAATTGTTGATGGACCGATTTTATTAATAAATAAAGATATACACTTACCATGTTTATCTTGTGGGTTGAGTTCCCGGTTTGACTCAAGATCTCCTCAATCCCTAATATCTCTCACATTCGGTTATATCTCCATCTATATAAATACGTGATGAGAAGCAGATTTACAATATACGAAAATACATACAAGAAATTGTTTTAGGGTTTGCTGTGGGATTTAGAGAGAGTTCTTGAGATCAATTGGAAAACCAAACCCTAGTTCTTCAGATCCGAATATCATAATGAAATCAGGTATGTAATCATTCTTTCACGTTTCAAGTTTTCTTTTGACAGATTCGAGATTAAAGATCTATAGTTATGCTTCCGCGTTTTATGTTTTGGTTATGAAAATTACCAACAATTGGTATCAGAGCCAACTCGAATATGTTATTAGAAATTTATAAAATTGCTTTTTGAATTAAAGATACCCGTTTCTTCCATTGGCATCGATCTTCCCTTTTATGTGCATTTTTGTCCATGACGCCAAAGAAAAGAAAAAAAAAAAATTAGATAGAAGGTTTTTTGTTGATCACTTGGAAGAAGGACATGTATATTTTTCTAAAAACACGTATTGTTGTTGTTGTTGTTGTTTTTTTTTTTTTTTTTTTTTTTTTTTTCTCTTTACTAATGTCTGTGATGCGAATTGTATACATTTTGTTTTATATGACTTTTGTCCTCTGTGAATGATTCCATTAGGTTTAATTTAAAACACATGTATATCAATTCTATTTTATTTTGGGGACATATCCACTAATGTCTGTGATGCGAATTGTATACATTTTGTTTTATATGACTTTTGTCCTTTGTGAATGACTCCATTAGGTTTAATTTAAAACACATGTATATCAATTCTATTTTATTTTGGGGACCTATGGATATGCATGTATTATTATTGTATTGCATTATTATAAGTTTAAGTTTTACATGTGTTATCTATAATTTGTGTGAAATATGGCACAACTCATTTTTAAGGACTTTTAATTTTAAGCGCCAATAACTTTCTTTAGACCCTATGAGGTTAATGTTTGGATGTCGGCATTTTTTTTTTCGGACTATACAATCACTCACATGAATATGTTATATCACATATGACTTCAATTTAAAACAAGAGATTATATCAAATTTTGGGTTCTAGAAAACTAATCAAATAGCATAATGGGTGTTTTAGTATCACACCCGCTTCATATTCTTGATTAGATTAATTTTCTTATAAGTTTGTGCATTTTACAATGCTTTTAAGATTTTGTACGTGATTAAGTAATGCTAATTTTTCTGCTCCATGTTTCAAGCAATATGTTATTGCTTTGCCGTTTCGTTAATAGCATAATTATGGTTACAAATTAAGTTTTTAGACTTTTATTATAGTAAAGTATTCTTGGAGTAGAATTATCCTTATGCATTATATGCTTTGGTTATGGGCTACCTAATATATTAACAATCACGGTAATTTTACCAAAATAATCTCTATTATTTTAATCAATTTGGTTGTAATTACATTAATGATTTTATGATATTGTTTATCTGAACTGTGTTCGACCTAAAGGTAGACACATTCAATATATTTCAGGTTAATTTTCAATAAACTACAATTATGACATGTTTATTTATTTTCAAAGTAAATTAATTGACACAATATATCGCCAAAGTGGTCTCTTTTGTGAAAATTAATTACAGAGAACTTAAATTTTATGGTTTGTGTTTATTAATGCGGATATTAATCGACCCAAAGGTAGGTTAATATTTGGTCGGATAAACACATGTTTGATATTAAATATGTGACAATTTTTAGGTTACATGTCATTAACAAATCAATCCAAAGAGGTGCTTATTAATTGATATGATATATTGTCAATTCTTATTATCAAAATTTTATAGTTAATGTGTTTATTAATGCGCGTATTAGTCGACCCAAAGGTAGACTAATATTTGGTCGAATAAACGGTCGAATAAACACATATGTAGGGATAAACATGTGACGATTTTTTTGGTTTCATGTGATTATTAAGTCAATCCAAAGAGGGGCTTGTTAATTGATATGATTTATTGTCAATGTTTATCTCTAAAATAAGGATATCTCTTGCAAGTTAGTATTACTGTCCAAAGACTTGATATTAATGTTGTGTTGATACCTTGTAAAGATGTCATAAATTGAAATTATTGATTACGGTTTATGGATTAATGAGCATAAAAGTAGATTTGCCTATATTCTCAAAACAAGAATTTGAATTATGGTATTATACCTGTTAACATTGATCACATTTATGATTGTTACTCAATGAGATTAACTTTAAGGAATGCAATGAGGACATTATGTTAGTTCTTAATTGCATGGATATTGACCATTCATTTTGGATAGAGCAACATTCTTTAAGGATGTTGAGTTTGGGGGAGAAACAAGGTTAAAACATTGGCCTTAAGGATGAATCAATCTTGATTCCTATTAATGCTTTCGGTAGTATGCAGATTATGAATTAGTGATCAACAATGTTATTCAATCTCCTATTCATAATACACAAACTCAACAACCTCATCTTTGGATATCCTATACGTGGTACCATATTTTTTCTTATCTCTTTTGGTTTTGAGGTAAATACAATAGATGATTTTGTGTATCACAAATTAAGTGGGAGTAAATTTATCTTTCTGGTCTTGGGCAGATATCTACGCAACTCAGGTTTGGATCATAAGGAAGCAACCAAATGGATTTTGATATATCTATATATAACAAAAGTCCATATGCTCAACTATAGGAAATTCAGATGTTTTGGAGATCATTTTTATTAAGACTATGATTTATTAGATGCCAAAATGGTTACTGATCCACATCATGATACTTTTACATTTTAGCATGATGAGCAATTTCATGGAATAGACTTAGGTAGCTTCTTCCATAATGGCAACATAATTTGTAGCATGGAATATGGTTGCGGAAATTTGGCATGAGGCTACACATTATTGGTATTGAAAGACCACTAAAGTTGTGATAATAAGTCAGGTTATATTCCAATAACAGAAGTTCTATTAAGTCAAAGCATATTGACATCAAGTTTCCTTCTGTTAATACAATAGTGCAAAATGGAAATATATATAGCACATATGAACAAACTCCATAAAAGCGGATCCGCTCATAAAAGGGATTACCTCCCTAGGTCTTTCGTGAGCATACTACACACATTGGTGTGATATTTGGTTTTAGTGGGAGTTTTATGGTGCTTTATGTTTTGTTTAACAACAGTTATGTTTTTCTGTACAGAATTAAGAATTCAGTTAACACCATTATTAGTTGCACTTATTTGAAGTTTGATCTCACTTCAATCTAAAGAGGAACTCGTTGGAATTCTATTAAGATTTTAAAACCACACATCATGTTTAATCTATGTCGTTAGTTATATATGTATATGTGAACATTGATAGATTTAGTTACGTAAATTGTAACGAAGTCCGCTTTGATCCTATACATGTATAATTAGTTGACGAGATTGGTTAAGGGTACAAATACTATGATAACATTCATTAAAGCGCTTATACAGTTATATATACATTTATGCATTCGTGGTCCGGTGGGAGATTGTTGGATATTTTGGGACCACTAATAAATGTATATAAATAATGTTATCATTAATTATATATTATTATGGAAATTATATAAAATTGTTGATGGACCGATTTTATTAATAAATAAAGATATACACTTACCATGTTTATCTTGTGGGTTGAGTTCCCGGTTTGACTCAAGATCTCCTCAATCCCTAATATCTCTCACATTCGGTTATATCTCCAATTATATAAATACGTGATGAGAAGCAGATTTACAATATACGAAAATACATACAAGAAATTGTTTTAGGGTTTGCTGTGGGATTTAGAGAGAGTTCTTGAGATCAACTGGAAAACCAAACCCTAGTTCTTCAGATCCGAATATCATAATGAAATCAGGTATGTAATCATTCTTTCACGTTTAAAGTTTTCTTTTGACAGATTCGAGATTAAAGATCTATAGTTATGCTTCCGTGTTTTATGTTTTGGTTATGAAAATTACCAACAATATCTTCTCTAAATTGATTCATCTCCCCTCTAAATCAATTCGTTTCCTACATCAACTCACGACGATCCTGTTCAATGTCTTCACAAACCCTTCGTCTCCACGTACGCTCATAATTCCATCTAGAAGCTATCGATAAAGAACCAAATCTTAGGGGCTGATTGTATCCATCAGGCACAGAGCCGGAATGAAATCGAGAAGGAGATACTGAGAGGAGAAGAAGGGAAGAAGGGAAACATGATGAAGGCAACAGGAAATCGAACCGTACCCACGACGATGCTCACGCGCTCCATTATAAACAGCGACTGAGCAATTCTTCGATTCCTTTCTTCCTGGCTTCAATCGATCGCATGTTCCCAGGGCTCTCTAACACACTGTTTCCTTTGACATGTTCTGGTTTATCTTTTCTGTTTTTGTGTTCTCTATTGTTGTACCTAATTACAAGGTCAAAACCTATTAGGCTAGCATTTTACTTTTTAGATTTATAAATATATATATAGTTTGATTTCGTTGGTTAAACAAACAATCACCTGCTTCGTGTGCGTTTTCTTTTGTGCTTTGTTTTGTTATTTTTAATGTTTAAAGTCATTGATTTTGATTTCTTTTTTTAAAATTCGTCAGGAAATTGGCAGATAAATCAATTGATCTGAAAAATAGATCAACTGATGTTGCAATTGGACGTCTTGCAAATTGTTGTTGAGGAATTCAAACAATGTAGCTATTTAAGAATGTATTTTTAATTTTAATTGTGTAAATATATGAAATAAACCTAATGTGAGGTTCTTTTTGCATATTATAGAAGGGCCTTTAATCCTTTTTCACCTCCGTCACATGTCGCCTACACCACCAAAGCTACATCTGTTTTTTTTATGCGGTGACGTCTCCGATGCCGGTGATAGTGGCGTCTGGAAATCCAAATTTTTTTTCTTGATGGATTTTTATTGAAGACTCAATTTCCCATTTCTTTATTTTCTCCGTATGCTGAGTATCTACTTTATTCAGGTATCATGTTTATTGTGGGAATAATGAGCTTGGTCGACGACTAAAGGTGCTCATTTTGACTTTTCAACTTCAAAATTGTTTGATTTCTTTATCAATTTTAATACATAACCTATTGGTTGCCGATATCTTTTAACAAAAACCAAAGAACAAACATATTCCAAAACCTGTAGCCACAACAAGAGTAGCCCAAAGAAAAGAAGTGGTAATTTCAAATCCTCTTTTGTTACAAAAATTAAAGGTAATTTTGAATTTAAGTTCAAGTATTGAATGAAAAATATGATATTAATGAATGAATTTTGGTTTAAAAAAAGAATGCTTGGAAAATGTTTATAACCTTTAAAGAATTAAGTGAAAGGCCAAGTTACTTCATTTTGATAGCTTTGAATTTCTATCAAAGTCAAACATAGAATGCAAAATCAGAATTATTTTGAATGTTCTCAAAGCATGTTGGAATTGAGTTCCTGATTCATAAAGTACTATTGTTAATAAATTAGAAAAATAAAATAATCAAACAATTTGCGCTTTTGAGCTTAGCATCAACGATAATAAGTTGATAAAAGGATACAAATTTGGCTTTTGTAAAAGCCATGCTTAATACAAGAAATTAGAAGTTTCATGTTTATGATTAAAAAAGTAATCGAACTAGGAACAAATCTATGTATTACATCATAAATGCTAAGTTTAAGTCACATGTATGTTGGTTAAAACAAATTGAAATTAAATTGATGATTTGAGGAATCTCATGCATTAACATTATTAATTATGTTCTACCCAAGCAAATAAAAAAAAAAATTGATTTTGATTATGTTCAGAATAAAGAAAAGTAGAAACTTATCTAATTTTTAATATGTAGTATATTAATAATTAAAAAAATATTGTTTATAATATATGCGGAGCGACACGGTTTTTTTGTGGTTTTTGAAAATTACTAACCACACCACACCACAAATTTGCGGTTTTTGAAGAACAAAAAACCTTACCATCGGTTTTTATTGCGGTTGCGGTTTATCGGTTGTGGTGCGGTTTTTATTCACTCCTAGTTTTCAAAGATGCTTTGAATAATTATGTCGAAATTTGACCTTTAAGGAAAATTGCAACTTTTTTGGAAATTTTTTAGGATATAAGTATCTACATTGCTGATTGACATTGTTGCAACTTAATGATGTAATTGATTATGGTTGAACAGTGGCGAGTCTAGAACGTAAAATTACATGTGAAACTGATAGAAAATGTAAAAAAAATCAAACAGTACTAGTTGTGGTTTCGGGTCGAGTCGTATAAGCCAAAAAGATTTAAAGTTCTTACAACTGCATCTAACGAGGTCTTATATTTTGATATATTTTTAAAATTGTATCATTACTAATGACAGAGGGGCGAGCGGCGACTGCCGATGGTGGCACCGACACACCAGAGAGTGATGTCGATTCGCAATTGAGATGGTCGATCGGCTGATGAGTGATGCCTGATGGTGATCGCTCGACAATTGTCAGGCTTGGATAGAAAAATGTCATTTTGCCTTCGTACGATTATTATTTTAATTTTCTTTTTAAATTTAAGTTGTATTGGGCTATTTATATTGGATTGGGTTGTTAAAATATAAAGTATGAGCTATAAAAATACATGTATTTTAGTTGTCTAAAATACTAAGGTAGCTCATTAAAATTATTTAAAGCGGGTCAATAATTTTAATTGTATATACATTGTTATAAAATTAAAAAAAAGGTGGGGAGTGACCCACCAAACTTCAACATAGCATCGCCACTGTGGTTGAATATTTATAGTTTTGTTGATGTTGAAACATTTTGTTAAAAATTGAAGTCAAGACCAGAGACGACAATGAGGTCGGGGAATACCGAGACCCCAATCCCCATCTCCATCCCCATCTCCGAATCATCATTCCAATATTCATCCTCATCCCCATTCGAGAATATAAATGAATCCTCGTACACACCCCCAACGGGGGTCGGGGATCTCTAGCGGGAAATCAGTGATTTATTTTTCTATTTTAACATGAAAACCTTTAAGTAAAAAAAAACTTTAAATTTCAATTTTACTAACATAAGTTTAAAGATTTACAAAGCATAAAAATATTATTAGATCACATAAAAACTATAAATAAATTTTCTATCAAATTTAAATGCATACACAAAAAATCAAGTAGAAAAAAAAATATCAGAGTGATATTTGAGGTAACAAATAAATTAATCAAAGAGAAAAAAAAATTATACACGAAGCTAATTAGATAAACAAATAAGGAAAAATATAATTTCAACCAAGTAATAAGTAATGAGTCGGACTATTTTGATTAAATTTTAGGTATTGTAAGTTTTACTATAAATATATTCTTTGTATTAAGTTACATATTAATATTTATCATCATGGCCGGTCCTAATGTTTTTTGTGCCTTGGGTGAAATGACATAATAATGCCCTATTTTTATATTGTCGAACTAAAAAAAATATATGTATTTTATAATTTAATAAACCAACAAGTAAATATACTTCTTAGATATAACTTCACTAGAAGTGAGATCATTAGCATCATCTTCAACGTCTTTTTCACATATTCATTAAAATTGTTCTTGCTAAAAAACCATGTTATAAGGGGCAATAATGGATATTTGGAATAGAAAAATTAGCAAATGCAAGGGGTACTTTTGGTATTTACTTCTTTGCTTCTGATTTGGGAGGTTGCTATTTGGCAGTGGGAGGAATAAGGTTAGTTATCAATTTGTTAGTGTGGAAATTCCTTAAAGGTTCTAGCATCTCTAATAACTACAATGTGAAGTCCCTTTCAAGTTTAATTAAAGATTAAACATTCCATTCTCTGATAATCTGAAACAAAACTGTAACATTCAAGTTTCTGATAAACATAATTTGAGTATTTGTCGGTTTGAATATCTGATAATCTGATTTCTGTTTAACACTAAACATAATATGATAATCCGATAATCTGATAAATGATAATTTGATTTCTAATTCAAAATTGATTCAAGTTTCTGATTTCTGATAAATGATAATCTGATTTTTGATAAATGATAAATGATAAATGATAATCTGATTTTTTATTCAACATTGATTCAATTTCAACATTACTGATTGTGTGATAATCTAAGTCGGAAATCAGAATTCCATATTTCTGATAAACATATTAACATATATAAACATATTTTAAAATTCTAGTAAGTAATAAACATAATTTGATAAGTAGAATTTCAAATTTCTCGGACAAAAATGGAAAAACCCAATTTTGATTCAGGGCTTGGAATTAAAAGAAAAGTAATAAAATAGAAATCAATCTTTTACTAGAAAATTGCGCTCAACACATTGTTGATTCTGATTGTGAATCGCTGAACGTAAATCATAGAGGTGGTCGTTGAATTTTCTTGGTGTGTCTCGTGCATGGTGGACGAGTATTCACACCTTCAACATTAGTCTATTTCTAATTTCTTGTTGGGGTAGCCTATGTAAGTGTATATTATAAAAAAGTAAAAAATTGGGAGAATTTCATATATATCCTTGCAAACTTTAAATATTACGTTAATATCCTTATAAAATTTAATATTACATATACGTCCCCTTAAAACTATAGAATTCACGTCTATATCCAAATTCATTTATTAAATAGGATTAAACCTATTTAATATTTAAAAACTTATCTAAAACTCAATATCTCATATAATATTACTAAAATATCCCTCCAAATTAAATATTAGAATGAAAACCAATTTATTAACGATTAAACGAATTAAATTAGGATTATTTTCCGTATCATTTCTTCTTCTTTTAGGTTCCTAAATTTAAAGTATAATAATACAAGACAAGCTTGTATGGACACATATAGAACATATGGGTTCGAATGATTGTGAAAATATGAAGTATATTACTATATTATGTAGCAGTTTTACCTTTAACGCATCCATTTCCATTCTAGTTTTTGGAAAACTCATTTTGGAATTTGAGCCAATTGTTGAAGAAGAACACATAATTATCGATTTGAAGCACAAGACTTTAGATGTATGTAAAAAATTAAAGAATCCATACAGCAAAATTAATCGATCCATACAATCTTTTTGGAAAACTCATTTCTAATCAAGTGATCTATCATATTCTCTATTGTTTCCTATTCTATTTATCTCAACCAAAGCTTTTTATTTATTATCATATTTAGAATTCCAAAACCTAAACCTAAAAGGAGAAAAGCAATGCATGAGATTCTAAATAAATTGGTTCAACGTTAAATTTTATTTAGGAAGGACAGTTTAGTATTATCATATAATATTTTCTATTTTAGATCAATTTTTAAGTATTAAATTTGTTTAATCCTAATTAAAATATAAATTTGGATATAAACGTGAATTCTATAGTTTTAGAGGACATATATGTAATATCAAATTTTATAAGGATACTTACGTAATATTTAAAGTTTGTAAGGATATATATGAAATTCTCCCTAAAAAATTTGGGCCTCTAAAAATGTTGAGCCCTATCCTATGTAACTGCCCAGGTTGATCCTGCTCAAAACCAACCCTATCTATATGGGTTGGTTCTAGGGTAAGGATCTGTGGGTATCATGTAACGTCCGTGTTTTTGGACTAAACATTAGTAGATAATGTAATTGTCTAGGTCAACTTTTGTTACCCTATTTTGAAGTAATAGAGATGAATTATTTGAGTATTATGTGAATTATGTGCTTATTTATTTGTTTATAAAGATATAATAAAAATAAGCATCAAAATTAAAGTTTGGAAAAAACCTGATATCGATACATGAAGTGGTAGTGGTCGTGACAAGTATTCCAGATATATAAAGAACATCACAATTGAATGGTGTGGCTGAGAGACGTAATCTGACCTTGTTGGACATGGTTCGTTCTATGATGAGTCGGGCTTCGTTACCGATAGCTTTCCAGGGGTACGCCTTAGAGATGGCCACCCATATCCTAAATTTAGTTCCCACCAAGAAGGTCGCAAAAACACCTCACGAGATGTGGACAGGGAAAGCTCCCTCGTTGGCACATATTAAGGTATGGGGTTGCGAGGCTTTCGTACGATGAGAGAATCATGACAAGCTTGAACCTCGTAGTGAGAAGTGTTATTTCATCGGCTATCCACAGAAGTCCTTTGGCTATCTCTTCTGCAGACCGAGTGACAATGTTGTCTTCGTTGCGAGAAGAGGGGTTTTCCGAGAAAGAGAACTCATAAGTCAAGAGGACAGTGGAAGGAAAATTGATCTTGAAGAGATTCAAGAGCAAAGCGATGAAGGAACTTCTAACACTGGAACTCAAACCGAGGAAGAAAATCCTGTTGAACCTGTTGACGAGTCCTTACCTCTTAGATGTTCCAGTAGGACTAGTGTTCCACCCCAATTGTATGGATTCCATATTACTACTGAAGGAGATACATTTATTAGTGATAGTACACTAGTGAATTTGGACGAACCAAGCAGCTACAAGGAAGCCATGGCAGGCCCGGAGTCTACTAAGTGGAAAGAGGCAATGGACAGCGAGATTCAATCCATGTACGACAACCATGCTTGGAATTTGGTTGATAATGTGCCAGGTCGTAAGACAGTCGAGTGCAAGTGGATCTTCAAGAAGAAGATACACATGGATGAGAATGTGCACACTTATAAAGCGCGATTGGTTGCGAAGGGCTTTACTCAAACTCCTGAGTTGACTATGATGAGACCTTCTCGCCAGTTGCCAAGATAAAGTATATTAGGGTGATGCTCGCAATAGCTGCGTTTCATGATTATGAAATATGGCAGATGGACGTCAAAACCACTTTTCTTAATGGAAAGTTGGTTGAGGATGTTTACATGAATCAACCAGAGGGTTTTGTCGATGCGAAGCATCCAAATAGAGTGTGTAAGCTTGAGAAATCCATTTATGGATTGAAGCAAGCATCTCGCAGATGGAATCTTTGTTTTGACGAGAATGTCAAAGAGTTTGGTTTTCTGCGAAGCTAAGATGAATCTTGTGTGTATGTCAAGGCCAGTGGGAGTATAGTGAGCTTCCTCGTATTGTATGTCGATGACATACTGCTCATAGGAAACGAAGTCCCAACCTTGCAGGAGGTTAAGTCCTGGCTTGGAAAGTGTTTCGCTATGAAGGACCTCGGAGAGGCGGCGTATGGAATCAGAAGTATTGGAAGAGGAGGCCATGAGGCTGTAAACGAGAGACAGAAAGAGAAGGCAAGAGGGTGGGGAGACGAGAACATAGCGATCAGAAGGGGAAAGATCGTATTAGGCGAATGATACCATGAGAGAATAACTCTTGATGCCCAAAAAGAGGCAGAGAGGAAACTTTAAATACATGAAATATTTACAAATACAACCCACACGAAATTGAGTAAATACATGGGTAAAACTGGAAACTATAGACTCTCCATATGACCAACAGTGATGAAATGAAAATGATAATGAAATTATCACTTCGTCAATGAACCTTTGAATTTGATACCCTACTATATACAACTTACATTTATTAACATGAATTCTAGTGACATGTGCACATTAAGTACTTTTTAGTATCTATGTATTTGTGACATGCATATATTTGTTATTCGATAAATATATATATATATATATATATATATATATATATATATATATATATATATATCAATATTTTATTACGGTCTTATCCCGACCCAAAATTTTAAAATCATCGCTTCGCCCACGCTTACGAGGTGGTGGTTTGAGGCTTGCCATGCGTAGTTGGTGGTAGAGGTGACGTAGGAGGTGGTCGTGGAGAGGTGGAGACTTTCCAGGTGCATCTGGTGTTGGATCCTGGAGGTGGTGGTGGAGACTTTGGAGTCTTTGGAACCTTTGGAACGTTTGGTGCCTTTGGAGCCTTTGGAGCTGGAGGTGGAGAGTTCCAATGTACGTAAGGTGGCGGTGGTGATGGCTTAGGGGGAGGAGGTGGCGGTGGAGACTTGCCATTTATAGTTGGTGGCAACGATGACTTAGGAGGTGTTGGTAGAGACTTTCCAGGCGTCTTAGGTGGTGGTGACTTTGGAGGAGGAGGTGTAGACTTTCCATGGATGTAAGGTGGTTGTGGCGATAATTTAGGAGGTGGTGGTGGTGGTGGAGATTTGTCATGGATGTGATGATTAAGAACCATATATGATGTTTTATGTGCATAGTCTGTTGTAATTGATACATGGATGCCTAGAGAAAGTAAAGCTATTAGAAGAGGCACAATCATTGTGGTCATTGTTAGCCGCTTCCCTTTCGTTAATCCCATTTTCAGGACTTATGCTTCCATACATGCTTCTTCTCTCTCTATAGTTGTATTTTAAATCAAATATTACGTTTGTACCCTTTATATAATTATAAATATATACAAAATGCAATCCTTGGTATGTGAGATATAGCTAAAAGTATCCATTTAAATGCATAATGTACAAGTGCAAACTGCAGGAAGTTTAACTTTAATCTTCAACTTTTTTATAATTTATCGTTTGCAGCCTCTACTTGGTATAATATGTCGATTGCAACCCTCTATTTTGTAGAATGATATTTTCTATCCCTTTACTTCTTAACATATAACTTTCACCCCCTCCATCTTCAACTTTGTAAATATCATTTACACCCCCTCCACTTTAAACTTTTTAAAATGTCACTTTCACCTCTTTATTTTCAAATATTTTATGTTTATTTTCCATCAATTAGTAATGAAGAAAGTATAGGCATATCAACGCATAAAGTACAACTTTAATCCCTTAACTTTGTATAATCCGTTATTTACAACTCTTTTATTTTGTAAAATGATTTTTTATTCCTTACTTTTAAAATATCACTTTCAACTACTTTAGTTTTAACTTTGTAAAATATTATTATCATCACTTCGTCAATATACATAATACAACTTTTTTTTATTTTGTGAGACATTCATATTATAGCTAAAAGTACAAATGCATCCCCTCTACCTTCAAGTTTGTATAAAAAATATCATTTTGACTCATTCATTTTTTAAACTTTCGTGTTCGATTTTTCCTTCTATACTTTGTAAAATGCATTTTTTCACCCTCACTTTTTTAGATACACTCCTAATACGCAACAACACATAAAAACCAGCCGCAAAGCGTGGACCCAAATACTAGTATCACTAAATATGAACAAAAGAAGCAATGTAAAGTAAATAAATGTCAATAGTAAAATTTACAATGTCAAATATCATGCGTAATGTAGTAATAGCTAGTAATCAATACTTAATTTTTATGTTAATATGACAAAAATGATAAATCAATGAAGTTATTTCAATATCATATCTCTTAAAAATAATAATTATTGAAAAATGTTTCAAATATTTAGTTGATAACATACCGATGTGTAATGACACATGCTAGTCAGTCGAATGAGTAACACCCTTTCACATATCTTGAAAAAAAAAATCTTTTTGTGATTTAAATTATAAAAATATAAAGTGTAAAATTAAAAATGATACTTTAATGTATGCTTAAGTATTTTTAGACTACAATAACATGAATCTTAAATGAAACTTTTTAATCAGGTGTTTTAAGTCTCCACACCTCTTAATTATCCTGAAGACGCAAATCCAGGAAACAATACGCTTTGAGTTGAAATTGACAAGCTTCCTTATAAATCGAGTGGAAGTTACAGATTCACATGATTGTGGTATGTGTTTTTCATCATCATGAGTAAACGTAGTATTACAGTTTTTGAGTAAATTACATGAATCATTCTTCGTGTATGTGCCAAAACGTATGTTTAGTTATTATTTTTGAAAATTAACTCAGAGTGTCACTCAGTTGTTTAAAATTTGCATGCTTCATCCCCGCTAACAAGAAATGAATATATTGTCCTTACTAACAAAAAATCTGTTATTATTGTCAGTGCTCCATTTTTCAAGTGCAGATTTTCGGTGGTGCTATTCATTTTTTTGGTGGTGGTAGTTGTTTTTGTCAAAAAGTGATAGATTAATTTTGTAACCTAATTAGTAAGTGTGTTTTTATGTTTAAAATAAAAGGAATAAAACTAAAGTGCTCGAAATCTTGAGATATGTTGAAGAGTTTGGTTGTGCTCAAGATCATGGGAAGAAAACTAATATTATCAGAAAACTATTTTATAAAACTGATATGTTCTAAAGTGGAAATAAGTGTATTTGAAGTATTTTGGACAAAAATAGTGTTAAAGTTATCAAACAAGTGAATTTCTTTAATAAATCTCAAGATAATAAATAAGGTACCACTATTCCACATAATATCTTTGTAGTTTTGACAATAAAATTGGATAAACAATCAAAGATATAGTAGAAAATATTGTTATCGATAAAACAGTAAATAAGAAAAAGAAAATGTAAGAACACAATGACGTATGAGGAAAGCCCATAATCTATTTGGATATCCAACATAAAACCTTGGGAGGTGATGAAATCACCTGCCTTAGAAATTATATTAATTGAAATAAAATTGGGAAAATGACTTATATGGGTAAGTATGTTTCAAAATCGTTCAAAAAATATCATTCAAATTTGGTCTGTCCAAAAAACACCATCCAAGTAAAGCATTTGTACAAAAAACACCAACGAAGTACATTCTTTGTTCAAAATTGATATTTGGTAACCGGCAATTACCGGTAAAAAGTAAGTAAAGGAAAAAAACAATAGGAAAATGACTCAAAGAGGTAACTATGTTTCAAAATCGTTCAAAAAACATCATCCAAGTTTGGTATGTTCAGAAAACACCATCCAAGTAAACTTTTTGTACAAAAAACACCAACAAACTATATGTTTTGTTCAAATATTATCCACCGGTAATTGGTTTTTACATGTTAAATGATAACTTGGCTTAACTATTATGACACATCATAATAATGATTGACAAAACAATAAATGATATATTCCTCCTTTTAAAAACCGATTTAGGGTTTCTTCATGAACGAATGACTTATTCTTCTCATATGATTCCTCGTCTTCTTCTAAAGTGATGATCTCGAACTCAAGTCCAAAACCCTAACTCTTAACTTAAGGCAAAAAGGGTTCCTTTACCCCTGCCTCAATGGGCCTCCCTCCCCTAAGGCCTAAATCCATAAAAAGTCCAAAAAGACATCCAAGCCCAACTTTAAGGCATCTAAGGCCTAATATGGCCCAAGAACCCCCAACATGGCCTTAAGCCCAAAAAATGATCTGCTACAATCAGGTGGGCCCGGCGCCTAACTTAAACAAGTCCATTCATACGCCCAACATATGCTAAGCCTCTGCGATCTGGATTTTATGCTAGTACCCCCGACCTACTCCTACGTACACCCATCGTACTCGGCTAGGCTCAAGAACAGCCAATCTTCCGAAGGCCATAACTTCTTCATTCTAAGTCTAATTCCGTTCTTTATATCCACGCGAAGGAAACGATAAGCTCTACAATACTATCAACTCTCCCTTTCCATAAAACTTTTCTAACATAAACCCAAACTTCATAAAGGCTCGAACTGATACTTACTGATATGCCCTTGGGCTCAAACACAAACCGAACACTCGGTCCCTACCCTCGGTTGGACCTTGGAATGACGAAATCTAATTTAGCATTAAGGTAATAATAAGAATTGCAATCTGAAGGCCATAACCATCGGTATGGCTATCTGATGCCTAAATTAGCTCTCGTAGATATAAATAATGACGAAACCACACTTAGAATGAAGAAATTATGGCCTTCAGAAGATTGACAGTTCTTGACCGTAGCCGAATACATTGGGGGCGTACTGGCTCGACATCCAGATCGTAGATGCTTTAACATATGATGGGACTATGCACAGACTTGTTTAAGTTAGGCCTCGGCCCCACCTGATTATAGCAGGTCATTTTTTGGGCTTAAGGCCATGTTAGGGGTTCTTGGGCCATATTAGGCCTTAGATGCCTTGTAGTTGGGCTTGGATGCCTTTTTGGGCTTTTTATGGATTTGGGCCTTAGGGGAGGGAGGTCTATTGAGGCAGGGGTAAAGGAGCCCTTTTTGCCTTAAGTTAAGAATTAGGAATTTGGACTTGAATTCGAGATCATCACTTTCGAAGAAGACGAACAATCATAGGAGAAGAATAAGTCATTCGTTGATGAAGAAACCCTAAATCGGTTTTTAAAATGAGGAATATATCATTTATTGTTTTGTCAATCATTATTATGCCATGTTATAATAGTTAAACCAAGTTATCATTTAATATGTAAAAACCAATTACCGGTGAGTAATATTTGAACAAAACATATAGTTTGTTGGTGTTTTTTCTACAAAAAGTTTACTTTGATGATGTTTTTTTAACATACCAAACTTGAATGGTGTTTTTTGAACGATTTTGAAACATAGTTACCTCTTTGAGTTATTTTCCTATTGTTTTTTCCTTTACTTATTTTTTACCGGTAATTACCGGTTACCAAAGGTCAATTTTGAACAAAGAATGTATTTCGTTGGTGTTTTTTGTACAAATACTTTACTTGAATGGTGTTTTTTGGACACACCAAATTTGATTGGTATTTTTTAAACGATTTTGAAACATAATTACCCATATAAGTCATTTTCCCAAATAGAATTACAAGAGCTAGCTGATCATGTAGTAAGTGTAAAAGTGCTCAAGTGTCGAGAAAATGAGAGCGAGAATAGAAGCGCAAGTGTGTTTGTGAATTTTGATTAGGTAGACTTTTATACATATCCATAATAAAAACTAATGTGAAATTCTAGAGATCTTCCTTGATCCAGGATTGATCGAGTATCTCGTTGGCCTTCAACGTTCATATGGCTTTGAACACGTGCTATTGACATAGTCTTATTAATTTCTACTCAATACCATGATACATGAATGATATATTACAAGAAAACGAAGGCAATACCTTAATATTGACTAAATCTAAAATGTTGGGCTAACCCGGGATGTTAGCATAAATTAAGATGTTAAAATTTAGAAGTAATTTTTGTACCCATAACAACGGTGACTTAGGTGGTTGAAACCTTGGAGGTGACGATAAGACTTTCCACGGATTTAAGGTGGTGGCGGCTATCACTTTGGAGGTGATGGTGGTGGCGGACACTTTCCATGCGTACTTTAGAAAGACGCATGATCTTTTATTGATTATTTATTTTAAACGCTCTCTTCTTATTTCACCTTACATTTGACACCTTCAATATCTCAATAATAATACATTTCTTGTGATGCATAGGATTTTTTCGCAGCCGTCAATATAGCTAAACACTTTTGTTTTATTTAGTTAAACTTCCTTTATGACTTTTTGAATATATTACATTTTTCTAATCTATATTAACCATAGGTTACATTACTTGTTTCATATACATATAATAACATATGATTAGATATTTTAATTAATAAGCCATTAAAACAATTAATATTATGAAAAAAAGATATATCTTTCTTTCTCTTATTGAATTTCATGTTATTTACCTTCTATATATATATATATATATATATATATATATATATATATATATATATATATATATATATATATATATATATATATATTTATTGTGTTCATTTCAGTGTGTTTGGTTTAGGCAATGCAACACAAATGAAGGTGATGAAATGAAAATAATAACGAAATTATCACTTCGTCAATGAAACGTTGAATTTGAAACCCATAATATATAAAGCTTACATTTATTAACATGAATTCTAGTAACATGTGGACATTAAGGACGTTTTAGTACATATGTGTTTATGAAATGCATATTTTGTTATTGGGATATAAATATATTTTAATATCTTACCACAATCTTAGTCTCCTTATTCTAAAATCATCACTTCGCCCCGCTTACTAGGTGGTCGTTTGAGGCCTTCCATGCATAGTTGGTGGTGGCGGTGACGTAGGAGGTGGTGGTGGAGACATGCCAGGCGCATCTGGTGGTGGAGGTGGCGGTGGAGACTTTGGAGACTTTGGAGCCTTTGGTGCTTTTGGAGCCTTTGGAGCCTTTGGTGCTTTTGGAGCCTTTGGGGCCTTTGGAGCCTTGGGAGCTTTGGGAGCCTTCGGAGGTGAGTCTCCATGTATGTAAGGTGGCGGTGGCGATGATTTAGGAGGTGGTGGTGATGGAGATTTTCCATGGATGGGATGATTAAGAGCTATATATGATGCTTTATCTGCATAGTCCGCTGTAATTGATAAAGGAATGCTTAGAGAAAGTAAAGCTATTAGAGCAGGCGTCACAATTAAAGTGGCCATTGTTAGCCGCTTCCCTTTTGTTAATCCCATTTTCATGACTTATGCTTCCATGCATTCTTCTTCACTCTTTATAGCCATAGTTTGAACCGCAAATTACGTTTATACCCTTCATATATTATCATTAAATACGAACAAAAGAAGCAATTTAAAGTAAATAAATGTCAATAGTCAAGTTTACAACGTCAAATATGAAGCGTAATTTACTATAACTAGTAATCAATACTTAATTTTTATGTTAACATGATAAAAAAATGATAATTCGTTGAATTTATATCAATATCAAATATATGAAAATAATCAATGTTGGAAAAAATTTCAAATATTTAGTCGATAACATACCTTGTGTAATAATACATGTTAGTCGATCGAGTAACACTCTTGCACATATCTTGAAAAACTTTTTTTTTTTTTTTTTTAGTTTTATTTTTTATTTTTTAGTGATTTAAAGTATAAAAACAAAAATAATACTTGTATGCATCCTTAAGTATTTTTAGACTACAATAACATGAATCTTAAACGAAACGTTTTTAATAAGGTGTCTTAAGCCTACACACCTCTTAATTATCCCGAAGAAGCAAAATGCAAGAAACAATACGATATGAGTTTAAACTAACAAACTTCCGTATAAATCGAATGGAAGTTACTGATTCACATGATTATGGTATTTGTCCATCATCACGTGTAAACATTGTGTTGTAATTTGGAGTATATTACACGAATCAACCTCGTGTATGTGCCGAAACACACATTTAGTCTTTATTTTCAAAAATTAACTAGGATCATCCCTCATTTGTTTAAAATTTGCATGTTTTATCCCTGCTAACATGAAATCACTATATTGCCCTCACTAATTTCTTTTTTCATTTTTTTTATTTGTTATAATTTATTTACTATTATTTATTAATTATAACCTTGGAAAACAAAATGGCCCTCTCTCTCTCTCATATATTGGTAATCATTAGAAGATGGAGTGAATCAATTGCTTGGAAAGGCTACGAATCTTAAAGGTATCTGATGGCAGTAATAGGAAAACCCATTAAAGTTTCAAGCCTAAATTTGAGCGAGATGCTGGATTCGAGTCTAAGTAGGAGCCATGCTCCTCTTGAGTGGAGGTACGAAGATGTTTCGGTCCTCATAAGTAACCAATTTGTTCGTGTAATCACTACGATTAAAGTCAAGGAATGTGATTTAAACTCGTTAGAGCTACAATAACTCACTATGCCACAAAAATGCTTTCGACGATGATCAAAGAAGATATTAGTGGTAGTTTAGGTGCATAAGGAAGGAGCAGTGGTAAGTGGTGGCATGGTGGTTTCCGAAAACTGGAAAGGCGGACTGCACATGATCACCAACACCACCACCACCATCTCGAATCTACATTTTGATTTGAAACTTGAACCCATAGGTTGCCAAAGTAAGGGTGTTACTAGAGAGAAAGATATCATAGAGGAAGAAGATTCAGATCGGAGAAGAAGCAGAATCAGTGTCAAATTTTAGCCATCTTTTCGCCTACAACTATAGTTTGATTCAGAAAAAATCGATGGTAGTCGTATAAATTTGATAGTGGGGAAGATCCATGTGGAAGGGATAAAAGGAGAGAAACTGTAATGCCCGCACTTTTCGTTAAATATTTTACAGATTACATTATCAAATAAATGTAAATTGTATTATAAAAAAAATGAGAGAATTTTCTTACATGTTATGTGTTTACCAAGTGTTTTTTAATATATAATACTGTATTTATGTTATACGGATAAATATTATAACGATATAATATTTGTATAAAAATATGGTTAAAAATGAGATGAGAGGCTAAAAATATTAATTAATATAAATGCATAATAAGGATAAATGATCAAAACAATATTCGAAGTACTTCTTGATAGCAACGTGTCGATATAAAGAATGCCAAAATCTGACATTGTATGAGAAAGTTATGATTTTTCAAAGTTTCAAGTGTGACACAATACAACAATGTGAGACACAAAAATCAAAAAAAAAAAAAATGGTTCATTTTTAGCCATAAAAATCTGAATGGAAGTTGTACTACTCTTCAATATGCAATCAACGGTATAAAGAACATCGAAAACGGAGTTTGAATGAAGAAGTTATGAATTTCGACGCATCATTTATAGTGTAAGCCCTCTCGAATCGTAAAATGAAAAATAAACTGAAAATTATCTGACAAAGTCTAAATGAAAGTTCTAGTACTTCTCGATAGCTACATGTGGATATAAAATCCATCAAAAACGGAGTGTGTATACGGAAGTTATGATTTTTTTTTTAAATATATTAAATCTGGGCCATTACAGGGCCGACCGCCCCACCAGAGGGCGACACATGTCGCAATCCTACTTTACCCGTGGCTCCCTGCTTTTGATATAAATAGGTGTGTTTGGTGCTTCGTTTGGTGCCAATTCTCTTCCAAACTCTCTCGAACCCTTGAGGCCCAGTTCTTGTACTTCGTAGGTGTTAGGAGTTAAGTCATGGAGTGCTAGAGAGACCGGAGAAAAAGTGTTTTCGGTTTCGAAGTTTTGCCCATGCAATTTCCGGTTTTTTCCTTAAGCAAAATGGAAGTTGAGTTATGTTTACTGTGATTTGATTATAATTATATTTGTGTTTACAAACGTTATTATGAATTTATAAATAAGAATTATTAATAATATCCATCGTTATACTAATCGATCTACTTATGAAAATGATGTGTATGCCAGATCAGTGAGGTGTTTAAAGTGGATTTCCAAATAATATATCTTTATATGCCAAATGGATCCTACCTCTGATACCATCTTACCCGGTTATTTCTTATCAGTTATAATTCAGCTATAAGATTTACCTGGTTGTTTCTAAGAATGTAACACCGTAAATTTTCAAACAAATTTTTCGTTATAAAAATCACATGGTTCTCATAAACATAGTTCACAAGTCACCAAAATGACAATTTATCAAAACACATGTTCATAAATTATTCAAACACAATCCAGGATCCTTAAAAATAGCACCGCCTCGTGTGTACAATCAAGTCGGTGCCTTCCCGTGATCCTGAGAAGTACCTAAAACATATAACACATAACTCAGTAAGCACGAAGCTTAGTGAGTTCCCCAAAATACCACACATAACTCATTAGCTTTTTGTGGCTATATCTCAAATAAGACCCTCTGGTCAATGTGTCTCAGTGGAACCCTCCAGTCCCACAACTCGGGTGGACCCTCCGGTCCTAACTCAGTAAAGCTCACAATAATACATAGCATAAATCACAAAGACATAATGCAGGATATCAAAATACTCGATAATAGCATACAAGACCCACCGGTCACACAAATTGCCACTCAAGGTAAGTATAGTGAGAAAATACACCTCGTAAGCAAACAAATAAACCTCGTACACGAATCACCGATCTAGCATCCGCTTAACATATATGATAAATGAAACATCCCAAAAATACGACCCAAAATTTTCTTTTGAATATTATTATAACAACCATAATCATTCATGATCAATAAGAAGCCAAGTGTCATGTGTCTCAAAATATCATATAAAATATTGTATCAAAACAAATAGTAAAATATCAGAGTATCAAAATCCCAGGTTGAATACTATGGTGTGTGTCATGCGATCACCCAAGCTCTTCCCTTTGCTACCGGAAGTACCTGAAACCAAAATGAAAACTGTAAGCACGAAGCTTAGTGAGCTCCCCAAAACTACCACATACCATACAAATACACATATGCACATATTGGGCCTTGCACACTACATCGGACCAAAGTTCGGCATATGTTGGGGCCCTGCCCACTGCATCGGGCCCCGCCCAGCATCGGACCAAAGTTCGGAATAACTTGGACCCCGCCCACTGCATCGGGTCCCGCCCGGCATCGGACCAAAGTCTAGAATATATAACACAAAATATAACATGCATGAATCACAAAGACATCAAGCATACATAACCACTTCTCGGGACTACCCCGACATGTTGTAACTACATAAACGGGCTGGCATTGGTGCCTTAGACCCGTTCCTACTGGAGGAAAACTCACCTCGTATGACTGACTTCTGAAAATCTGGGTGAGGAAATCCCTGTCTGCTGCTCCGGTGACTCTCCGGCTATATAAATTCCATAAGGACACTTAGTCAAAAACTACTAATTATTCTTAGGGTGAAAGGACCATTTTACCCGTGTTCAAAGTTAACATTCCAGGTCGACCAAACTCGCTGAGTCAGCCTTGTGACTCGCCGAGTTCTAGAACTCAGAACCTTGGAATCGCGACTCGACTCGCCGAGCCACCCCATGACTCGTCGAGTTCCTAAACTACTTGACATCGCGATTTGACGAACCAATTCATCGAGTCTTCCTCAGACTCGCCGAGTCTTATGAACATTATTAGGGTTTTCTTCATCAAACTCGTCGAGTCCCTTGCAGATCTAATCGAGTTAATTGGTTTCACACTTCTGCAACTCCAAAATACAGATATGGGTCGTTTCCAAGGTCCACTTCTATAAAGTTGAAGACTTGATGCCTTTGTACACCTTAAATAGACCCAAACTCAAGTTATAGCAATCTACTTTCATGAATATGACCAAGGCTTGGTTGGAAACGGATCCAAGACTCCTTTTATGACTCTAGAGGTTAAATACTATAGGAAAAAGGGATTGCTTTGCATACAACCCATGGAAACCAACTTATCCTTCTCAAAAGGGGTAAAAAGACCCATAAATCAACATACAAAGAGATCTAAGCTATAGGTGATCAAGTAAGGGGCTTTTTACCTCAAAAGGATTCCAAAGATGGATTAGCTTCTGGATCTTGTTCCTCTTCCATAACTTGCTAGGTCCACGCTTTTCCAACTATCTTTAATAACCCCAAAAACAAACTCAAAAATCAAGGGAGAAGCTCTCAATCGGATTAGGGTTTCTGAAGGACAAGGAGGCTGGTAAGGGAGGCCTAAAGGGGGTTAAGTGGTTTAAATAGGGTGAAAAAACCCCCAAAAATAGGGTTTTCTCCTAGCAAACCTACTCTTCGAGTCCGTTCTTGGACTCGCCGAGTAGACTCTTTAGAATCTGCGTCCTTTCTGGAATCTACTCGACGAGTTAGGGCTACCAACTCGTCGAGTAGCTCAAAATAAGTACTTGAACAATTAAATAACTGTGTATCAGGAACGGGGCGTTACAGTAAATATCTCTAATTAACATTCTAATCACAAGTCAAAATAAACCAAAGGCTATTCTCTCTTTCTAACTCTTGGAATGGGTAAAAGATCATTCTACCCCTCCATGGTCTCCATAATCCGTGTCTTGACCAAACCCTAAAAGTCAATAGAAGTCAACACCTGAGTCAACAGTCCATGTTGACCCAAACTCATCGAGTACGTCTATGTGACTCGACGAGTTCCCTCATTTCTTCAGAATTTCGCGGAAATGCAACTTAACTCATTGAGTTATCTCATCAACTAGCCGAGTTAACTATGTCCAGACTCACCGGGGAAAAACCCTAGCCAACTCGTCGAGTCAGCACATCGACTCGACGAGTCCCTTCAGTCTATGTTCTCATTCAGATGTTTTAAGGTAGATTTATAACCCCAAACTCTAGATCTATCCTCCCAAGTCTGAGATACCACGTAAAGGTACAATCTTTACGTCCATGCATGGCACTTAGGGCTTGAAATGCCAAAACAAGCTCCATTTAGGTTCTTAAGCATAAAAGTTCCTCTATAGTTGGATAAAGCTGGGACCTTTGGACTCTAGGGACCTCACAAGGTCCAGATCTGAAGTCTCAATCTCTTGGTAAGCTCAACACACTCAAAGTCTCAAGGAAAGCTGGAAAAATCCCTAAAACTCGATGAAAACAAGATCTAATCACAATAATGACAAGGTGAAGACTTTTTACCTTCCACAAAAGCTATAGATGAAATAACACCATATGCAAGGGATTTTAGAAAATAGTTTAGTTACTTTATATCATTATACTTATTAATGAGATTATGTCCTATCAAACCCGTTAGGCTAATGACCCTCCACCAATCAAGGAAGAGGTGGGTGAGAGTGGACAACCATTCAGCTACCATTTTATAGGCTGTTTGCTTATACCCCCTTATGGATTGGCTTGTGAATGAGGTGTACTAGCAGTTCAACTGACTATTCTTATACATATAATATATATTAAACTTTTAGTTATATATGCATAGTATAATGTGTATTTTAAAACATTTTAAAATACTAGGTTTAAATATTAAATTTCGAAAAATAGTTTTAATTTTAAAATTAAACCAAATGATTTAATAATTATCTATTAATTAAACATTAATTAATTATATTAAATCATATAATGATCATCCAATTAAATTAAACAATTAATTTAATCTTAATCCATACCCCTAATTTTCAAAAATATGGGCATGGATTTATTTTATAATTTTCCTATTTAAATAGATAAACTGGTAATTACCAAAAATAAGAAAACCCTATCAACACTTACCAATTTTCAAAAACTAATGAATTGGGGAGGAAGGTATGGATTTCAATATTTACATTATTTTCAAAATATTACGGGGTAAGGAAACCCTGTCCAAATCGAAAACTTGGGGAGTAAGGAAAGGGTTTCAAATCCCTTCCTTAATTTTGAAACTTAAAGATGAAGAAACCCTCCACCAATTTCTAAATTCAAGACTCTCAGGGTTTAATTGCCATAAACCCTAATTTGATCAATTTAACAATTAAAATCATTCACTAGAAAACAGATCTGATGCTCTAATACCACTGATAGGTTTCATGAAAAACAAATAAACTTAAACACTTAAGTGTGCATGCAACCTTAAGGCGGATCTATGTTTCTTTATTGAATCTATAACTATGAACATCAAAAGGAAACCCTAAGAACACTTGGTTATTTTCAAAAATACCAAAATAGGGTTAAGGGTTACATACCTTGATTGTTATTGCTGTAAATAACAAAGAAACCTTCTTGTTGATCCTTTGGAAGCAAGCACTACAAGTGTCGTGCCTCTAATGCAATCATACCCAGACTATCAAGAGGAAAACTAGAGAAAGGAGAAGAGATACAAGATTTCATACAAGGCTCTTAGAGGGAAGGAATGGAAGAAATATGGGGCTAGGGTAGCCTTTATATTGATATGTTAGCTTGCTGCCAAAGATAGGGTTTAAGGAGGAAACTCTAATCCCTTTGGTTGGTGACCAAGCAACCCATTCCCTTCCTTATACAAGGGCTTGGATGAAATTCCTTGGTCTTACCCAAGTGATTTTCTTCCACCTCATCCAATGTGGTCCATGGGCTCCTTTCCTCAACTTTCAATAAATAACCAAACAGACTCGTCACTTTTAATTAAGCCAATTAATCCCAAAATAATTCAAATTAACATCTGATTAATTATTAATTAAATAATACTATTTCCATATAATATATTATTCTCATAATACATTACCAAACTATTTATTTTGATTTCCAATTAATTTTTTAATCATATAATATATTAACAAATTAGTTTCTCTCTCGAAAAGCTCTTATATTCAATTGCTAGGTTTGAGGGGAACCCAAAAGGACCGTGCTACTATCAATTCAAGTATATACTAATTATAGTTATGATCTTAGACACCAAATGCAACATCTATATTCTAATTATTTATGTTCATTAAAGAGTTAGATATAGGATTAATCACATCTTATTTTAAGTAATTAAAGCTAGTATCTTTAACTGTGTTGTTGAGCATAATTAGTCTTAATTGGTGCTGATCACAGAGAGTTGCAAATATCATTCATAGTCTAATTTTTCTATTATTAATTTGGTGTTAAACTTATGCATGATCATTACTTTTCCATTCATAAATTGGTAAGCCTAGATATTTGATCATAATAACTAGATAATAGGTAATCATTATAATCTATCCATTAGAAATCAACTGTAGGAGAAAGTGAAATCAGATCAAGGAAAAAGTATTCTTTTAATTCTTGAAGTTACTTTGTTTTTGTTGGTTGCTTACTTGTTAGGTAATATTAAGTTATTCTGATCTTGCAAAAAATAGTAAATACCCCAAAATCATAGTTTGTTTCATAGTTTAATTAAAAGTAGTTAATTTATTTAATTGAGTTTTGTTCCATGTGATCAACACCCGACTAACCTAAGCTATACTATAATCTGAATGGGTACACTATCTATAGTTGCATGTTAGTAATATTTTGTTAGGTTATAAATTTAAGAGTAGTATGTAATTTTGTGCACATCAAGTTTTTGGCATCGTTATCTGGGAATGACTTATTTGTTTTTTAGTTTAATTGCTTTTAGTTATTTGATCCTTTTTGTGGTGTAAAAACTGCAAAAAGTTATTTATCTACAATTAGTTAATTTTGTCTTTTTGCTCTGAGACGCAACCACATCGTGGTTATCTACACCACGTGGTGGTCTCGCTTCAGTTAATTTATTAGTTAATTGAGTTTTGTTCCTTTTACACATTTTTTCGTTTTGTTTTTGTTTTTGTTTCAGTGGTTTATGACCCGAGGATCTAAAACTCCAATTTCTCCTCGACTAGAAGACCCAAAATCCACTTTTCACAAAAAGAATTAAAAGAAAGGTGCATCGAGCAATACTTTCAAATCCAAAAAATTCCAACTTTTTTTAGAAGACTCCAAGTAAGAAGGAAGTAGGATATGAATGAAAATCATCTGCCAAAGATAGTTCAAACGAGGAAGAGATAAAAAGCGAGGTTGAAGAGATGGAGGATATCAAGATAATGAAAATGGGAGAATACAAGAAAAGGATGCGTGAAGAACATGGACTAGATCTTGTTCCATCCGAGATACCGGCCGAGAGAAGTTTCAAGCTAAAAGGGCACATTCTATCCATGCTCAAGGAAATACCTTTCGCCGAGAAAGAGTATGAAGATGCTTTCAAGCACATTGATGAGTTCAAAGACATTGCAAACTACCTCCATGTTCCCAATGTTCCAAACGAATCTATGTTATTAAGGATGCTTTCGGTGACTTTTACCGGTGAAGCCAAGGTTTGGTTATAGTCTCTAGCACCCGGATCCATTACTACATGGGCAACTTTTCTTGATGCTTTGATTGAGAAATTTAGTCCACCTTCCACGATTTCAAAGTGCAAGAAAAAGATTGCTAATTTTTAACAAGAGGTTGGAGAAGCATTGTTTGAAGCATGGGAGAGGTACAAGGGCTTGCTTAGAAGTTTCCCTCAACATGATATTAATGTCCTACAAGAAGTTTCCATCTTCTATTATGAAGTGAATGTCACGACTAGACAATTTCTTGACTCGCAAGGGAGAATGAAGAAGAAGGAGCCAACAAGTATCAAAGAGTTGATTGAAGAATTTGTAAAGCACTCACATGAGTACCACAACCCATGAGACGATGTTAATAGAGGAAAAGGAGGTGGAGGGAATGAGAGTTTGCGGAAATCATAGCTAGACTCGATACTATGGATAGGTGAATGACAAAATTAGATCAATACCTTCATGCGATAAGAGTTGGTTGTGATAATTATAGTGGTCCATATTTAACTAAGGATTGTGGCTTGTATGAAAATAGGAATAAGAAGGCACAAGTATTCTAATCAAGTGGTGACAAGTATGATGAAGATTAGAGGAAGCCTAAGAAGGAGTGGTTTAGACAAACTGATAGAGGCCACTTTAGAAAAGAGCAACCACCACCCGAAAAGAAGATGGATTTCGAGTTAGTACTTCATAGATTTATGGAAGCATCGAAAAAGAGACATGATACTACTGATGGTAATGTGAGAAATCATCCAACTTCCATCAATAATATAGAGACTCAACTCAAGCAACTTACTACACTTGTCAATGAAAGATTGCCACTTAAAACTCAAGACTTAAAGTCAAAACTTCATGTAATGGCGATGTACACCAAAAAAGAGGTTCATTTTGAGCCAATAATGACCTATGAAGTAGCTACAGTATAGCTAAAGTCATGTTTGGAACAGGAGAATCACAATGCCAAAGTTCAAAAAGTGAAGTGCACTCTGATGCTTCACCACTCATGGTGATATCAGCATGTCGTGGTCTCGAGTGGATGAATTTTTTTCTTCTTTATTCATTTAAGCCTCCTTTTCCATTCCCATCTCAAGCAATCAAACATTCTCTGGATCCCGAAGATAGGAAAATTATGGAATAAGTGCTCCCACTCTCGATTAATGCCCCATTCCTCAAATCAATGGCTAAACTTCTAAACTTTGCAAAGATGTTATGACTAATAGAAAGGAGTTGGAAAAGGCCACAACATAGTTCTTTATAAGTTGTGTTTAGTCGCGATTATCAAAGGATTACTGATCAAGATGGGAGATCCAGGTCAACTCACATTGCCTTGATAATTTGGTAACTCCACTTATATTAATGCTTTAGCCGATTCGGAGGCAAGAATTAACCTCATGCCATACTCTTTCTACCAAAATCATGGATTACAAAAGCTTCAACACACAAGGATGACCATTCGATAAGCAGATCACTAGGCCACATATCCTCGAGGAATCATTAAAGACTTACTAGTGAAAGTGGGAAAAATTGTTTTTCCAATCAACTTTGTGGTTCTCGAGATGAAGGAAAATGAAGGCCTTTCAGTTATTTTAGGAAGACCATTTTTAAGTACTGAAAGAGCATTAGTTGGTATCCACGACTAAAAGACATACTTTGTGTGGAAGATGAAGCAAATACCTTTAAGATGAGTCCAAAAGTGAATCATGAAAAACCAAAAGATGAAGTGTCAATGGCAGATGATATGGAAGAATATCTTGGTAAGCTTGTTGAAATAGAGAAGATGATGGAAGAAGAATTGAAGGTTTGGGAGGAGCCTCATGATAAACAAGTCAAATGTTTGAAACCAATAGCATTAATTCCCATGACATTTGAAGTGATCGCTTTTACTACACCTAAGGTTCTAGAAGAAGAGAATATCGATAAAGTAGAAGAAGATTTGTATGAGGAAGTCGAGATAATTGGTGAAGGAATGGGTGAGGACTTAGACGATCCAACTATGGTCAGGATGGAGGTAAACAAGGATGGTCCTAAGGAAGATGGTAAGAAGATGAACAGGGCAATGAAGCAAGGAAAAGGGGTAAAACCCTAACATAAGGAAAGTGCCAATAAAAAGAAGGAGAAATCAAAAAAGGAATACAATACAAGGGTTCAAGCTTACAAGCGAAAATATTAGGAGAAAAGGGACAAAAGGGAGATACCACTCCCAACCGCAAAAACGTAGAATGAGAAGGAGTCCGACTCATGACTCCTAAAAAAGAAGTGTTTTTCGAGAGGCAACCAATTTTTAGATTTTGCATTTTCTTTTCCTTTGATTTCTTTTCGATTTTAGATTGGTTTTAGTTTTTAGTTTTAGCTTACATAATTGATTATGTGTTTCTATAGTTTTCTAATTTTATTTCGTAGTGAAAATTAAAGATACTTGAAGCAGTGAAGGAGCTTAATGGATAAAAACTTGTGTTATTTTTGAATATCATCATTGGAGATCATGTTTTTGAAGAAGTGTGGGGTTCCCACATAATGAGGAGAAAAGAATTGTGATGAATATTTACTAGGAGAGAAGATTGGGAATGGTCCTATGCATTTCGAAGAGTAGATGCATTACATTGGTTCTTAAAAGATTCTCTAAGAAGACACCACAAAGTGACCATCATCACCAATTTGTGGCAATTTATTTTATCGCGACAAGATCTGACTGAACCACAATATGGCATACTTAGACCACGTCGTGGCAATTTTAAAATCCGCGACTCATATGACTCTGAGCACTATACCACGTTGTGGCGTTGCTTTCGCACGACGTGGCAACGGTTCAACATATTTTTCAAGATTGGTTCTTTGATTTATTTCAACCTAGCACATTTGTATTCACATGAGATGAGTCTTAAATTACTATTTAAATCCATTATACGATAAGTCCAAGCTTTCCACACACTTTCAGAATTCAATCTCGCCACTACTACCCAAACGAAGTCAGTTCCAATTCTTCATTTTTACTTATATATTCTTTAATTGTTTAAGTATGCAATGGGGACATTGCATCATTTAAGTGTGGGGTAGGGGATTGAATCTAGGAAAGCAAGCATTCTAATAAAATAAAATTGAAGAATGACTAGGATTCTAAAAAAATTATAAGCAAGATTTGAAACAATAATCTAAAATTGAATCTAGTTAAAAAAAATGTTATGTTAAGATTTAGGCTGCTAGCGTTGTGTGGCATGATCCAATGCGTGTTTCAACGTTTATTTGAGCCAACATATGTTATAGTTATTTAAGGCTTCCCTACCCTAGTGAAATCATGGAAAAAAATACGACCTTGCTTAGTTTAAGGGCCACAATATATTTGGCATTGTGTACCGGAAATGTATCTAAGAGAGCTTATGTATCATTATACATAAGACTAATACATCTAACCAATAAGGGTTGAAGTTATGTTCCCTTGCTCAAGCATATAGATTTCTAGGATGTTTAGTTTTTGAGTAAAAAAACTCAGAAAAGAAAAAAAATTAAAAAAATTGTGAAAAAGAAAAAGAAAAGAAAAAAAGAGAAAAAGTTGAAAAGATAAAACAAGTTGCAAAAGTTTGGCAAATAAGAGTCTACAAGGCTATGAAGATCAATAAATATCATGAAGAAAATTTCAAAATTATCGAAGACTCAAAAATAAGGCGAAATTTGCCAAGTTATTTATTGTATTTTTATTTTATAGGTTATTTTTTCATATGTATGCTTGGGCGATTAACCAAACATACCTTGAGGTTAAGAAAGTTTTCTAGGGATGAATTTGGAGGGATGCATAAAATGAGTATTGTTCAAAAGAAGTGGAAAATTGTTTATGAAGATTGTGAGTATTTAGAATTGAGAATTTATTAGGAAAAATATAGACAAAAATACATGCATTGCTGTCTTGGAGTAATGGAAAAGGCCTAAAATGGATTGTCTAGTGCGGTGTTGGTAGCTAAAATCAGGATATGATGTTTATAAAATCAATTTTGTTTGAGGGGAAAACAAAAGCCAAGTGTGGAGTATTTTGATATGTTCATAATTAACTACATACTTAGTGCATATTTCTAATACTTTTAGCTACAATTATGCTTATTAAGGAAAAAAATACTTATTATGTTTACAAATATGTGTTGTAGCGGCAGAGACTTGTTCGGGACAAAAAGGAAGCATATGAGGAGCTAAAAGAAGGAAACAAGAGCAAAAAATAAAAGAAGTACGTTCTAAAGAACATGACACAGAAAATGGAAAAATCGTGACCATCAGGTTGACTAGGCAAACACGGGTTTTACTCAAGGACCACATCGTTGTGGTGGTCATATTTTTACAATTATAAAAACTTGGACATCATGTCGAAATTAAAGGAGATACATTTGGTTTTCTAAGGTTAATTGCGACTAATAACTCTTAGAAACCCAAAAGAATATCGAAATTCAAGAGAAGCTCAAGTATTGAAGAAGATTTAGAAAAATTCAACATTGATCTAGTTCGTTTGCTTATTATAATTACGTATAGCTTATGTTACATAAGATATAATGTGCTTTTCTGCTACAATGAGTGGCTAAACACCTATAACTTATGATTGGTGAAGATGAACGTGATCCACATGTTTTGATTTCGATGTTGGATGATTATATTTTATATTAATTTTGTTTGATATTTATAAACCCTAGCATGTTTAGTTTTAGCTTGTATTGCTTATAAATCAGATTTTGTGAGTTAATTGATCATATTAACCGGATGAATCTATCTCCTAATTATTTATGATCATTAAATAGTTAAATCTAGTATTAATCATATATTAGTTTAAGTAGTTAAATCTAGTAACTTTAACTATGTTGGAGATCGTAATTAGTCTTGCATGGTGCATGGTTGCTTGAATTGAGCACATGAGAGTAACTAATATCATTCATAGTCCAATTTTGCTATTATCAATTTGGTTTTTAACTTATGCATGATCATTGCTTTGTCATTCATATATTGGTAGGCGTAGATATTTGATCATAATAACTAGATAATTGGTAATCGTTATAATCTATCCATTAGAAATCAACCACATGAGAAAGTTAAATCGGATCTAGGTAGAAGTATTCTGTTAATTCTTAAGGTTGCGTTGTTTTTGTTGCTTGCTTACTTGTTATGTAATATTAAGTTATTCTTATCTTGAAAAATTAGAAAAAAACCCCCCAAATCAATTAAAAATAGTTACTTTATTTAATTGAATTATGTTCCATATGATCAACACCCGACTTACCTGAGCTATACTATAATTTGAATAGATACACTGCCTATAGGTGCATAGTTAGTAAGAGTTTGTTAGGTTATAAATTTAAGACTAGTAGGTACTTTTGTGAACATCAATAGCTATGAATTGATATAAAGCACATCGAAAATGGAGCTCGTATGAAGAAGATACGGATTTTTAAAAATATATAAAAATTTGTATGAAGACACGTCTCACCATCGACACGCCTCCATGTCATCATCCCTGACTATGTGCATCGCGCACACCATACCATGTGTGCGGAGCGTATCCCGAATCAGTCGACAAATACCTCTCAAACTCACACCATATCATTACATTCAACCCTTTCTTCTCTCTAAATTCCTCTAAATTTTGGAGCTTGTTTTTCTCTAGTTATTAGGGTATATTAGTAAGACTTTGTGGTATCTAATGGCTCGATAAATGGAAACTTTCAGGTCGAAGTTCTGCCAGCACTAATCCTGGTTTTCGCTAGGATCCATGTAAGTTAAGTTATGCTTTTAGTGTAACTTATATTTATATTCATAGTCTTTTTTATTGATAAATAAATAAGATTTATTAGTAATTCTAGGTATACTGCTGATTGATCTACTTACGGGAGAAGTGTCTAGAATGGTCAAGTTGAATTGGTTGTTGTATTTTAGAAAGGCTATACACCAAAATGATCATGCCTCCCAACTATCCTACATGGCTAATACTTATTTAATATAACTCTCTGTATTAATTGGGATTTGTGATGGATTTAGCTTTCATCATTAGATTATCGTACGAAATGATAAGCTATAGTATTCTAGGTTAATATATGTTAGACGCATTACCCGTTACACTAGATGGATATATGTCAATTGTAGGAGTAATTGTCTAGGTGAGTTATCGCACTATACTATATGCTATAATATATATATATATATATATATATATATATATATATATATATATATATATATATATATATATATTGTCACACCCCCAAACCAAGGATGGCGGAAACGTCTGGGGGTGGAGGACTTCATGTACGGTATCACAACAACGTGTATAATAGTGCTCAAAGTAAAAACAACCACCATATATATAATTGCAAAAGTTACACCTAAGTATATGTTTACATGTTTCAAAAGCAATTACATTATGATGACAAATTAAGTTGTTGACGGTTTAACGTCCCATCCTCAAAGCGATGAAGTTTTCCTGTTTCACTGATTTCCTGAGAATACAAGTAGTTTTAAAAAGTGTCAACACAAAGGTTGGTGAGTTCATAAGAGTTTTGTTTGATGAAGAAACCGTTTTTCCTTGTAAGATCGATATAGTTTGATTTCCAGAAAATCCAATATTTTCTTATTTAAGTGTGAATAGAAATATTCCTATATGATGCATTAATGAATCCTAGAATGACCCGTAGAGTTCCTCTATAATCGTCCAGCGTATATAAGTTATATAAGGTTTAAATTAGATAAAACGTTGAATATAGTGGGTCTGCCCTAGGTCCACAACCCAACGAGGAACAGGAGATGAGGCGGGCACCACCAATTCTAGGTCAATCAAGACTAAATTCTTATATGACTCAAACATATACGCTCAGCGACTATAGTTGAAGTCTAACAATTTTAGAGGAAGTACAGTTTTAATATCATAATAACTTTGTATAGAGACCCGACACTTTATATTTGTACCCATAGAGATAAAAAGGTGATTTTAAACCGACGTAAAACTCATTTAGGTTTTAAAAATAAAATCCCGTAAACTTATGGATTGTTATATCCCTATGTGAGTCGTTATAATCATACTATGACTATGTGAACCTGCCACGACGTTCTCAGTGTCGCGAAAAATGAAATGACATTTGTCACCCGTAGACCTGCAGGTCCAACTGTAGCTAGCAGCAAGGTGTGGGGTGTCAATCCCAATATAGATCTATATACAAGTATCACGTTCTCCCTCAAGGAGATTCTGATTATAACTACCAGGAATTATATCCCGCACTCGGACGTACGGGAGAGAGAGAGAGAGAGAGTCTCACAATATAGGGTAACAAGTTTACGTGAAATGTGTGTGAATATAAATATTTCTTGTATGAATGTACCCTTCTTGTACGAGTGCATAGAGTGATGTATCATAAACTATACCTATTATAGTTTATCTAAAATGTATGTAATATGTATGAACTCTTTTATGGAAATGTATTAGTGTTGTGAATTTATCAAACAATAAATTAACAAATTTACGTGAAATGTGTGTGAATAGAAATCTTTCTTGTATGAATGTACCCTTCTTGTACGAGTGCGTAGAGTGATGTATCATAAACTATACCTATTATAGTTTATCTAAAATGTATATAATATGTATGAACCCTTTTATGGAAATGTATTAGTGTTATAAATATATTCAAACTATACTTTTTATAGTTAAATAATACGTGTTCCAAAATGAATGAATAATATTTAATATGAATGTCTTAGTTTCAGTTCATAATGCTAAACTAACTAGGAAACACATTCAAATATTAAAACTTATGATTATACACTTTGCTCAACACAATACAAAGTGTTATGATATTTACATGCTGTTGGCAAAATTTAGCAATTCTGCCCTGTTTTGGAAAAATCATAGAAAAATCATACGAAGTCGAAAACTAGATCCGTAAATTCTGAGAGTTCACAAAATGTGTCTAGTTTTCTCATAATTTTTATCACAATTTATAATGACCTCTAACTTGGGTGAAAAAGTCCATAATCACAGACTGGTCCGGATTGTTGTTTGAAATGATAGGCAGTTTTGTAAAAATCACCATAAATTGTAGAAAAATCGTATGGAGATGTGCAAGTAGTCATTTTAAAGCTAAAAACTTGAAATATTTGCACCTTGTACAGTTTTGAAAACAAAAATGTTTAAGATGCCCAAAACAGTCCGTGAATGGAGTTGAACTTTTCTGATGAAGGCTGTTAGAAAAATTTAGTTATGTTCTTAGTGTTTTAACTTGTATTCCCCGCCTGAAAACTTGAGAAAACATGAAAATGTAGGGGTATGAACTCACCTTGAGTGATTTCAGTAGATAAGTGTTGAAGAAGAGAAGTGTTCAACCCAAGAACACTTGAAGAATCACTTGAAGATTCGAAGCTCTAACGTTAATATGATGGAATTTGCGTAAGATATTCATGATTTGAGTATAATGAAGTGAAATAATCATAAGGAGGATGAATTATACTTACTAAGAGTGGAAGAACACTTGAAAATCAGCCTTGAATCTCGAAATTGGAGTGGGAAAAGTTTGAGAGAAAAGTGGTGTTTGATTCTTAGTGAAATGAGGGCAAATGAGAGAAATGAGGAGAGAGGATGTTTGTTCCAGCTCTAAAAACGTGGGAATGAGGGTAAATTGAGTGTGAGGGACATTGATGTGACCTAGGTAAGGTGGGGAGGTGTGGTTAGTCAAAGAGTGGGTGTGGGGTGGTTGCTTGTGACTTTGGATAAGGCAAAGTCAACACTCCACCTTTAATAATTCACCCATTTGATTTTTATTATTTAGTAATGATTTTCATGAAAATATGTTTAAATTATGAATATTTAGAGTTTATTATGTTAAAATATAATTTCTAGAGAAAATCCCGCTTTAAAATCACGAAAAACGGGCTTAAAATGTTAAAAATATCAAAAATGGGCTAAAAGTGACAAATATGCGAATTCTGGCCGAGGTTCGGCCTTCTGGTGCTGAACCGAGAGAGAGGGAGGCAGAAACCGAGAGAAGAAGAAGACAGAAGGGAAGGAACCGAGACGGGAGAAGGGAGAGGGTAGGAACCGAGAGGGGGAGGAGAGAACAGAGGGCGCGAAGAGACAGAGCGAGAAGCGAGAGAAGGCGAGGGTTCGGTTCGGGAATAAGAGGCGAGAATGTGCGAACCGAACGGACTGTAGTGAACAGTAGTGAACAGTACCTTCGGTTCGCTTAGTGAACAGTACCTTCGGTTCGGTTCCTCTTGAGCAGGGTTCGGTTTCGGTTAGTGGTGAACAGTACCTTCGATCGGGTGAACAGTACCTTCGGTTCGGGTGATCAGTACCTTCGGTTCGGGTGAACAGTACCTTCGGTTCCTCCTTTTCTTGGGTTCGGTTCCTCCTGGGCTCGGGTTCGGTCCTCTTACTTTCGGTCCCTAAGAGGACCTTCGGGTCCTAAGGAACTTCGCCTCTTATAAGAGGGTTTTGGTTCCTAAGGTCCATTTTTCTCGTTTTTATCCCGTTTTAAGCCGTTTTTGACCCGGTTAAGGGTCGGAATGACCCGAATGATTCTAAAAAGTTACGGGAAACTTTTGAGAGAGATTTGGGAGAGATTTCTCACACTTGGAGAGATTTGGGAGAGATTTGACATTCTTGGAGAGATTTCTCATACAAGGAGATATTGGAGAGCGGTTTCACATACTTGGAGAGATTAGGGAGAGATTTGACATAAAGAGAGAGATAGAGTGAAAACGATTGAGAGAGGTTCCGTGTGGGACAGTTGTGAGTGTCCGGCACCGCAATGCATGGTTCGTAAACCCTGTTAAGCCTTGTTTAAGGATCTTACACACTCCCGATGAGTAAGCATCATTGTTTTATCGGTTTGGCTTGCCACTTACCGTAGCTTTTAGGTTAAAGAGATCTAGTTGTACGTACTTTTCGATTTATGTTCTCTTATTAGAATAGTGAGTTGTTTAGTAAATACTGAACGTAAGTCCAAGTACACAAGGGTTAGTTGAGCTGACCGGTTTGACTTGTTGACTTTATTTGACTTTGAATTGACTAGAATTTGACGGTTGTCACATCATCCCCCCGTTAAAGGGAATTTCGTCCCGAAATTTGCACTTCGAATGGGGATCCAGGGATTTAGGGGAAAGGTGGCGATAACTTTTCGTAGTACAAGAATTTGATTACTACAATGCATGCTTTAATCGATGCTAGATTTAGCATATAAAGAAATTCGGGATTTAAATGTCGATGTTAGAAACACGTACTGATATTTGCGGGCGGTTCCGGAGTGGTTTCTCCCTCGGTGATTGCAAGCACCCTCCCACCACCACCGGCATCTCTTGTCCTTGGGCATTCCCTTTTAAAGTGTCCCGTTTCTCCACACTCGTAACAGGTTGGGCTTACTCCAGAGCCAGGTACCTGGTTGATGGGTCGTGCTGGTGCCTTACAGAAACGAGCAGTGTGCCCCTCTCTGTCGCAGTTTTTGCAATGCAACTTTCGGCAAGCCCCAGTGTGATGGAAGTTACACTTGTTGCATTTCGGAAGTGTTCCAGCGTATGGTTTCTTGGGAGTCGGCGTGGTGAGGGTTGTGGCAGCATGAACAGCAAGGATCTGTTGCTTCTTAGCGAGGCCTTGGGTTGATTGGTCCTTCTTGTTGTCCCAAAACTTTCTTTCGTTGTTCCCTCCTCTTGCTTGGGTAAGGGTGGTTGTCATAGTGTCATGGTGGGCATGATGGTCAATGAGCTGTTGTGCTAACTCCTTGGCGCTGTCGAAGGTAGTTGGTCTTGAGGCCAGCACGCTATCTTGAATTTCAGGGGACAATCCCCAGAGGTAACGATCCAACTTTTTATCTTCCGGGGTGACCATAGCGGGACAAATGAGTGCTAGATCACAAAATCGGTTGGTGTAAGTTGCAAGGTCGGAGCCTGCCATTCTGAGATTCCATAGTTCTTGCTCCAGCTTTTGCACTTCACCTCTTGGGTAATATTCCTTCAGCATCATCTTCTTTAAGTCCTCCCAACTTAACGAGTTAGCCACTTCAAGCGTAAGCAACTTAACCTTGCCGTTCCACCAAGTGAGAGCTCTTCCGATGAAGGTGAATGTCGCGTACTTGACTTTGCTCGCTTCGGGGCAAGCACAAATCTCAAAGATTGCTTCGGTCCTCTCGAACCATTGAATTAGTGCGAGGACACCCTCACTTCCATCGAAGGAATCGGGTTTGCCATTTATGAAGTCCTTGTAAGTGCATTCCCTTGTGCGTCCTGCACTATCCCCGTGGTTAGGGTTTGTGGCTCCAGATCCAGCACCACCAGTGCTATTTGTGCCAATTTGTGACATTGCAGCTACCACGGCTGCTGTTACTGCAGCTTGGAACATTTCGGGATCAAACTGGGGAGGTGGCGTCGGAGGTGGTGGCGCTGTGCTGCCCGAAGGTCTGGGTCTTTTCCTTGGTGGCATCGTTCTGTCACGAGTTTGCAAAAAGGAAAAGAAAAAGATCAGATGGTAAGTTTCTACTAGTACAGACAAGTCAGTTGATATAGAATTAGATTTTTCCTTGCATTATTCTTCGATTTAAGAATTCCTTATATATAGTTCATAAAGGAAGTCCATATGAATGAACTTCACGAGTTAGTAGGTTTTGTGGTTTCTCTTAGATTTTTCACGAGTGTGCTCAAGGCGATTGGTGCGGATCGTATGTATTCTTGCATTTGCATCAACCTCCGCGATACTATGGAGAGTTGTTCTACCCTGAATCTCGTTTCGGGGAACTCTACGGACCAGGATTGGAAAAATTCTATCTGCTGGGCCTCATTCGTTTATGTTGTAGAAGCTTCGTTCTCTATTAGACGACATAAATTGGTCTTGTTCTTCGCTCTAGGTTTCCAAGCACTCTACCCAAGGAGGCGTCGAGCCTTGAAAAGTTGGACAAAGGTTAGGATTTGGAACAAGAGTCATCGGGGTTATGTTCTCCACTTCAGGATCGGAGTCAGAACCATCAGCATAGCCTTCAGCTTGGTGACCATTCCCAGGGGTTGGGTAATCATTCTCTGGCTCCTCTCCGAGCCATTTGGTATTGTCGTGGTTAGGGTAGTACGGGTCGTCGTGTGAGTCGAATCCAGCCATGATATCTTCGCGAGAAATGGGGATATAAGAAATAATTAAGCAAAAGTACTAATTGGCTAATTATATGATGATCTTTATCAGGTACTTCAACAAATTGTTTAGTGCATACTAGTTATATGTATTCGGGACAGGATAGACCTTCGAATAAGCGACCCTAACTCTAAATCCCCAATCCAACGAGAACAGGAAGTAGAGCAAAGATCCACAGATTCTAAGTCTATGACGTCCTGGATACATAAAAATTTTAATGTATCCACTAAACAACTATTGACCTATTGATAAAGTTCTATTTAGTTCTCACATATGTAATTTTAATAATGCCAAAATACCCCTATGGTATTTCATTGTGGTAGTGTTGGTAAGTTTTTAGACTTGTTGCCACATCACAACCATTCTTGGGCATATGCTAATCACTCCTCGGACCAGCATAGTTGATCAGGCTATGCCACTCCCAAGACTGACCATACATCCCCAGGCTTACCTGTGATATCCAACAATCATTACTTTTGTTTTGTCCTAAAATGATGCTGACCTTAGTATGTATGCATGCATGTATACTTTGAACAAAAGTTATTTATTCTTAAAGGTATAGTGGTTTTGAAATCTTAAAATCAGAGACCTTAGTCCCAATGCATTTATAGTTTGTATATCTTATGTGGTTCGATATACTTAGTTCACTATAAACAATGCTCTGATACCAATCTGTCACACCCCCAAACCAAGGATGGCGGAAACGTCTGGGGGTGGAGGACTTCATGTACAGTATCACAACAACGTGTATAATAGTGCTCAAAGTAAAAACAACCACCATATATATAATTGAAAAAGTTACACCAAAGTATATGTTTACATGTTTCAAAAGCAATTACATTATGATGACAAATTAAGTTGTTGACGGTTTAACGTTCCATCCTCAAAGCGATGAAGTTTTCCTGTTTCACTGATTTCCTGAGAATACAAGTAGTTTTAAAAAGTGTCAACACAAAGGTTGGTGAGTTCATAAGAGTTTTGTTTGATGAAGAAACCGTTTTTCCTTGTAAGATCGATATAGTTTGATTTCCAGAAAATCCAATATTTTCTTATTTAAGTGTGAATAGAAATATTCCTATATGATGCATTAATGAATCCTAGAATGACCCGTAGAGTTCCTCTATAATCGTCCAGCGTATATAAGTTATATAAGGTTTAAATTAGATAAAACGTTGAATATAGTGGGTCTGCCCTAGGTCCACAACCCAACGAGGAACAGGAGATGAGGCGGGCACCACCAATTCTAGGCCAATCAAGACTAAATTCTTATATGACTCAAACATATACGCTCAGCGACTATAGTTGAAGTCTAACAATTTTAGAGGAAGTACAGTTTTAATATCATAATAACTTTGTATAGAGACCCGGCACTTTATATTTGTACCCATAGAGATAAAAAGGTGATTTTAAACCGACGTAAAACTCATTTAGGTTTTAAAAATAAAATCCCGTAAACTTATGGATTGTTATATCCCTATGTGAGTCATTATAATCATACTATGACTATGTGAACCTGCCACGACGTTCTCAGTGTCGCGAAAAATGAAATGACATTTGTCACCTGTAGACCTGCAGGTCCAACTGTAGCTAGCAGCAAGGTGTGGGGTGTCAATCCCAATATAGATCTATATACAAGTATCACGTTCTCCCTCAAGGAGATTCTGATTATAACTACCAGGAATTATATCCCGCACTCGGACGTACGGGAGAGAGAGAGAGAGAGAGTCTCACAATATAGGGTAACAAGTTTACGTGAAATGTGTGTGAATATAAATATTTCTTGTATGAATGTACCCTTCTTGTACGAGTGCATAGAGTGATGTATCATAAACTATACCTATTATAGTTTATCTAAAATGTATGTAATATGTATGAACTCTTTTATGGAAATGTATTAGTGTTGTGAATTTATCAAACCATAGATTAACAAATTTACGTGAAATGTGTGTGAATAGAAATCTTTCTTGTATGAATGTACCCTTCTTGTACGAGTGCGTAGAGTGATGTATCATAAACTATACCTATTATAGTTTATCTAAAATGTATATAATATGTATGAACCCTTTTATGGAAATGTATTAGTGTTATAAATATATTCAAACTATACTTTTTATAGTTAAATAATACGTGTTCCAAAATGAATGAATAATATTTAATATGAATGTCTTAGTTTCAGTTCATAATGATAAACTAACTAGGAAACACATTCAAATATTAAAACTTATGATTATACACTTTGCTCAACATAATACAAAGTGTTATGATATTTACATGCTGTTGGCAAAATTTAGCAATTCTGCCCTGTTTTGGAAAAATCATAGAAAAATCATACGAAGTCGAAAACTAGATCCGTAAATTCTGAGAGTTCACAAAATGTGTCTAGTTTTCTCATAATTTTTATCACAATTTATAATGACCTCTAACTTGGGTGAAAAAGTCCATAATCACAGACTGGTCCGGATTGTTGTTTGAAATGATAGGCAGTTTTGTAAAAATCACCATAAATTGTAGAAAAATCGTATGGAGATGTGCAAGTAGTCATTTTAAAGCTAAAAACTTGAACTATTTGCACCTTGTACAGTTTTGAAAACAAAAATGTTTAAGATGCCCAAAACAGTCCGTGAATGGAGTTGAACTTTTCTGATGAAGGCTGTTAGAAAAATTTAGTTATGTTCTTAGTGTTTTAACTTGTATTCCCCCCCTGAAAACTTGAGAAAACATGAAAATGTAGGGGTATGAACTCACCTTGAGTGATTTCAGTAGATAAGTGTTGAAGAAGAGAAGTGTTCAACCCAAGAACACTTGAAGAATCACTTGAAGATTCGAAGCTCTAACGTTAATATGATGGAATTTGCGTAAGATATTCATGATTTGAGTATAATGAAGTGAAATAATCATAAGGAGGATGAATTATACTTACTAAGAGTGGAAGAACACTTGAAAATCAGCCTTGAATCTCGAAATTGGAGTGGGAAAAGTTTGAGAGAAAAGTGGTGTTTGATTCTTAGTGAAATGAGGGCAAATGAGAGAAATGAGGAGAGAGGATGTTTGTTCCAGCTCTAAAAACGTGGGAATGAGGGTAAATTGAGTGTGAGGGACATTGATGTGACCTAGGTAAGGTGGGGAGGTGTGGTTAGTCAAAGAGTGGGTGTGGGGTGGTTGCTTGTGACTTTGGATAAGGCAAAGTCAACACTCCACCTTTAATAATTCACCCATTTGATTTTTATTATTTAGTAATGATTTTCATGAAAATATGTTTAAATTATGAATATTTAGAGTTTATTATGTTAAAATATAATTTCTAGAGAAAATCCCGCTTTAAAATCACGAAAAACGGGCTTAAAATGTTAAAAATATCAAAAATGGGCTAAAAGTGACAAATATGCGAATTCTGGCCGAGGTTCAGCCTTCTGGTGCTAAACCGAGAGGGAGGGAGGCAGAAACCGAGAGAAGAAGAAGAGAGAAGGGAAGGAACCGAGAGGGGAGAAGGGAGAGGGTAGGAACCGAGAGGGGGAGGAGAGAACAGAGGGCGCGAAGAGACAGAGCGAGAAGCGAGAGAAGGCGAGGGTTCGGTTCGGGAATAAGAGGCGAGAATGTGCAAACCGAACGGACTGTAGTGAACAGTAGTGAACAGTACCTTCGGTTCGCTTAGTGAACAGTACCTTCGGTTCGGTTCCTCTTGAGCAGGGTTCGGTTTCGGTTAGTGGTGAACAGTACCTTCGGTCGGGTGAACAGTACCTTCGGTTCGGGTGAACAGTACCTTCGGTCAGTACCTTCGGTTCGGGTGAACAGTACCTTCGGTTCCTCCTTTTCTTGGGTTCGGTTCCTCCTGGGCTCGGGTTCGGTCCTCTTACTTTCGGTCCCTAAGAGGACCTTCGGGTCCTAAGGAACTTCACCTCTTATAAGAGGGTTTTGGTTCCTAAGGTCCATTTTTCTCGTTTTTATCCCGTTTTAAGCCGTTTTTGACCCGGTTAAGGGTCGGAATGACCCGAATGATTCTAAAAAGTTACGGGAAACTTTTGAGAGAGATTTGGGAGAGATTTCTCACACTTGGAGAGATTTGGGAGAGATTTGACATTCTTGGAGAGATTTCTCATACAAGGAGATATTGGAGAGCGGTTTCACACACTTGGAGAGATTAGGGAGAGATTTGACATAAAGAGAGAGATAGAGTGAAAACGATTGAGAGAGGTTCCGTGTGGGACAGTTGTGAGTGTCCGGCACCGCAATGCATGGTTCGTAAACCCTGTTAAGCCTTGTTTAAGGATCTTACACACTCCCGATGAGTAAGCATCATTGTTTTATCGGTTTGGCTTGCCACTTACCGTAGCTTTTAGGTTAAAGAGATCTAGTTGTACGTACTTTTCGATTTATGTTCTCTTATTAGAATAGTGAGTTGTTTAGTAAATACTGAACGTAAGTCCAAGTACACAAGGGTTAGTTGAGCTGACCGGTTTGACTTGTTGACTTTATTTGACTTTGAATTGACTAGAATTTGACGGTTGTCACATCATCCCCCCGTTAAAGGGAATTTCGTCCCGAAATTTGCACTTCGAATGGGGATCCAGGGATTTAGGGGAAAGGTGGCGATAACTTTTCGTAGTACAAGAATTTGATTACTACAATGCATGCTTTAATCGATGCTAGATTTAGCATATAAAGAAATTCGGGATTTAAATGTCGATGTTAGAAACACGTACTGATATTTGCGGGCGGTTCCGGAGTGGTTTCTCCCTCGGTGATTGCAAGCACCCTCCCACCACCACCGGCATCTCTTGTCCTTGGGCATTCCCTTTTAAAGTGTCCCGTTTCTCCACACTCGTAACAGGTTGGGCTTACTCCAGAGCCAGGTACCTGGTTGATGGGTCGTGCTGGTGCCTTACAGAAACGAGCAGTGTGCCCCTCTCTGTCGCAGTTTTTGCAATGCAACTTTCGGCAAGCCCCAGTGTGATGGAAGTTACACTTGTTGCATTTCGGAAGTGTTCCAGCGTATGGTTTCTTGGGAGTCGGCGTGGTGAGGGTTGTGGCAGCATGAACAGCAAGGATCTGTTGCTTCTTAGCGAGGCCTTGGGTTGATTGGTCCTTCTTGTTGTCCCAAAACTTTCTTTCGTTGTTCCCTCCTCTTGCTTGGGTAAGGGTGGTTGTCATAGTGTCATGGTGGGCATGATGGTCAATGAGCTGTTGTGCTAACTCCTTGGCGCTGTCGAAGGTAGTTGGTCTTGAGGCCAGCACGCTATCTTGAATTTCAGGGGACAATCCCCAGAGGTAACGCTCCAACTTTTTATCTTCCGGGGTGACCATAGCGGGACAAATGAGTGCTAGATCACAAAATCGGTTGGTGTAAGTTGCAAGGTCGGAGCCTGCCATTCTGAGATTCCATAGTTCTTGCTCCAGCTTTTGCACTTCACCTCTTGGGTAATATTCCTTCAGCATCATCTTCTTTAAGTCCTCCCAACTTAACGAGTTAGCCACTTCAAGCGTAAGCGACTTAACCTTGCCGTTCCACCAAGTGAGAGCTCTTCCGATGAAGGTGAATGTCGCGTACTTGACTTTGCTCGCTTCGGGGCAAGCACAAATCTCAAAGATTGCTTCGGTCCTCTCGAACCATTGAATTAGTGCGAGGACACCCTCACTTCCATCGAAGGAATCGGGTTTTCCATTTATGAAGTCCTTGTAAGTGCATTCCCTTGTGCGTCCTGCACTATCCCCGTGGTTAGGGTTTGTGGCTCCAGATCCAGCACCACCAGTGCTATTTGTGCCAATTTGTGACATTGCAGCTACCACGGCTGCTGTTACTGCAGCTTGGAACATTTCGGGATCAAACTGGGGAGGTGGCGTCGGAGGTGGTGGCGCTGTGCTGCCCGAAGGTCTGGGTCTTTTCCTTGGTGGCATCGTTCTGTCACGAGTTTGCAAAAAGGAAAAGAAAAAGATCAGATGGTAAGTTTCTACTAGTACAGACAAGTCAGTTGATATAGAATTAGATTTTTCCTTGCATTATTCTTCGATTTAAGAATTCCTTATATATAGTTCATAAAGGAAGTCCATATGAATGAACTTCACGAGTTAGTAGGTTTTGTGGTTTCTCTTAGATTTTTCACGAGTGTGCTCAAGGCGATTGGTGCGGATCGTATGTATTCTTGCATTTGCATCAACCTCCGCGATACTATGGAGAGTTGTTCTACCCTGAATCTCGTTTCGGGGAACTCTACGGACCAGGATTGGAAAAATTCTATCTGCTGGGCCTCATTCGTTTATGTTGTAGAAGCTTCGTTCTCTATTAGACGACATAAATTGGTCTTGTTCTTCGCTCTAGGTTTCCAAGCACTCTACCCAAGGAGGCGTCGAGCCTTGAAAAGTTGGACAAAGGTTAGGATTTGGAACAAGAGTCATCGGGGTTATGTTCTCCACTTCAGGATCGGAGTCAGAACCATCAGCATAGCCTTCAGCTTGGTGACCATTCCCAGGGGTTGGGTAATCATTCTCTGGCTCCTCTCCGAGCCATTTGGTATTGTCGTGGTTAGGGTAGTACGGGTCGTCGTGTGAGTCGAATCCAGCCATGATATCTTCGCGAGAAATGGGGATATAAGAAATAATTAAGCAAAAGTACTAATTGGCTAATTATATGATGATCTTTATCAGGTACTTCAACAAATTGTTTAGTGCATACTAGTTATATGTATTCGGGACAGGATAGACCTTCGAATAAGCGACCCTAACTCTAAATCCCCAATCCAACGAGAACAGGAAGTAGAGCAAAGATCCACAGATTCTAAGTCTATGACGTCCTGGATACATAAAATTTTTAATGTATCCACTAAACAACTATTGACCTATTGATAAAGTTCTATTTAGTTCTCACATATGTAATTTTAATAATGCCAAAATACCCCTATGGTATTTCATTGTGGTAGTGTTGGTAAGTTTTTAGACTTGTTGCCACATCACAACCATTCTTGGGCATATGCTAATCACTCCTCGGACCAGCATAGTTGATCAGGCTATGCCACTCCCAAGACTGACCATACATGTGACAATCGTCAATCTTGAGTCAAGTCAAGTCATCAAGTCAAGCCGGTCAACTCTATTAAACCTTGTGTATTAGGGTTGGTGTTATGTTCGTATTGTATAACTTGCTATATTAATGGGAAAACATCACTAGAGAAAAGTTTTGTGTTAAAAATTTTCCTAAGCCTTAGTACTAATCAGTGAATTAAACTGATGAAAACCATGTTGCATACTCATCGAGAATGTGTAAGATCCTTAAACAAGGCTTAACAGGGTTTACGAACCATGCATTGCGGTGCCGGACACTCACAACTGTCCCACATGGATCCTCTCTCAATCGTTTTCACTCTATCTCTGTCTATGTCAAATCTCTCCTAAATCTCTCCAAGTATGTGAAATCTCTCTCAAATATCTCTCTGTATGAGAAATCTCTCCAAGAATGTCAAATCTCTCCCAAATCTCTCTAAGTAGGTGAAAACTCTCTCAAATATCTCTCTATATGAGAAATCTCTCCAAGAATGTTAAATCTCTCCCAAATCTCTCCACGTATGTGAAATCTCTCTCAAATATCTCTCTGTATGAGAAATCTCTCCAAGAATGTCAAATCTCTCCCAAATCTCTCTAAGTAGGTGAAAACTCTCTCAAATATCTCTCTATATGAGAAATCTCTCCAAGAATGTTAAATCTCTCCCAAATCTCTCCACGTATGTGAAATCTCTCTCAAATATCTCTCTGTATGAGAAATCTCTCCAAGAATGTCAAATCTCTCCCAAATCCCTCCAAGTATGTGAAAACTCTCACAAATATCTCTTTGTATGAGAAATCTCTCCAAGAATGTCAAATCTCTCCCAAATCTCTCCAAGTGTGAGAAATCTCTCCCAAATCTCTCTCAAAAGTTTCCCGTAACTTTTTGGAATCAGTCGGGTCATTCCGGCCCTTAACCGGGTCAAAAACGGCTTAAAACGGGGCGAAAACGAGAAAAATAGGCTTTAGGAACCGAAACCGGAATGAGAGGCTTCTTAGGACCAGAGACCGAGCCTCTGGTGGCTAAGAGAACAGAGGCCGAGCCTCTGGTGGCTAAGAGAACAGAGGCCGAGCCTCTGGTGGCTAAGAGAACAGAGGCCGAGCCTCTGGCGGCTAAGAGAACCGAGACCGAACTCGCCCAGGAGGAACCGAAACCGAGAGCAAGAAGCAGGAACCGAAGGAACTGTTCACAACCGAGCGGTCGGTCCCTCTCGGTCCCTCTCGGTCCGTCCCACTCTCTGTTCGCGCCGCACTCTCGGTCCGCCTCCGCCTCTCTGCTCACTCTCTGCTCCGCCTCTCACTCTCTGCTCTCTTCTCACTCTCTGCCTCGCGCGCTCCTCTGTCCCCTCCCACCTCTCGGTTTCTTCCCTCCTTCTCCTCTCCTCTCGGCTCCTTCCCTTCTCTCTTCTTCTTCTCTCGGTTCCGCCTCCCTCTCTCTCTCGGTTCAGCATAAGAGGGCCGAACCTCGGCCAGGCTTCGCATTTTTGTCATTTTCAGCCCATTTTTGATATTTTTAACATTTTAAGCCCGTTTTTCGTGATTTTAAAGCGGGATTTTCTCCAGAAATTTTATTTTAACATAATAAACCCTAAATATTCATAATTTAAACATATTTTTATAAAAATCATTAATTAAATAATAAAGATTTAATGGGGGATTTATTTAAGGTAGAGTGTTGACTTTGCCTTAACTTATGACACAAGCAACCACCCCACACCCACTCTATGACCAGCCATACCTCCCCACCTTACCTATGTCACTTCAATGTTCCCTTACACTCAAATTTCACTCACTCCCACGTTTTTGAGCTGGAACAAACAACCACACTCCTCATTTTCTCTCATTTCTCTCATTCCACTAAGTAACAAACACCACTTTTTCTCTCAAACTCTTCTACACAAATTTTCGAGATCCAAGGCTGATTTCAAGTGTTCTTCCACACTTAGTAAGTAAAAATTCATCCTCCCTATTACTATTTCACTTCATTCTACTCAAATCTTTGGTTGCTTACACAAACTCCCTAACTATGATGTTAGATTCTCGAAAACCTTCAAGGCATCTCCAAGTGTTCTTGAATTAAACACTTCCATTCTTCAACAATCATCTACTGAAATCACTCAAGGTGAGTTCATACCCCTACATTTTCATGATTTCTCAAGTTTTTAGGGGGTGAATACAAGTTAAAACACTAAGAACCTATCAAAAATTTTCTAACAGCCTTCATCAGAAAAGTTCAACTCCATTCACGGACTGTTTTGGGAATCTTAAATATTTTTGTTTTCAAAACTGTACAAGGTGCAAATAGTTCAAGTTTTTAGCTTTAAAATGGCTACTTGCACATCTCCATACGATTTTTCTACAATTTATGGTGATTTTTACAAAACTGCCTATCATTTCAAACAACAATCCGGACCAGTCTGTGATTATGGACTTTTTCAACCAAGTTAGAGGTCATATTAATTTGTGATAAAAATTATGAGCAAACTAGACACATTTTGTGAACTCTCAGAATTTACGGATCTAATTTTCGACTTCGTATGATTTTTCTATGATTTTTCCAAAACCGGGCAGAATTGCTAAATTTTGCCAACAGCATGTAAATATCATAACACTTTGTATTATGTTGAGCAAAGTGTATAATCATAAGTTTTAGTATTTGTATGTGTTTCCTTGTTAGATTATCATTATGAACTGAAACTAAGACATTCATATTAAATATTAAATATTATTCATTCATTTTGGAACACGTATTATTAGACTATAAAAAGTATAGTTTGATAAATTCACAATACTAATACATTTCCATAAAAGAATTCATACATATTACATACATTTTAGATAAACTATAATAGGTATAGTTTATGATACATCACTCAACGCACTCGTACAAAAAGGGTACATCCATACAAGAAAGATTTATATTCACACGCATTTCACGTAAACTTGTTAACCTATGTTGTGAGACTCTCTCTCTCTCCCCGTACGTCCGAGTGCGGGATATAATTCTTGGTAGTTATAATCAGAATCTCCTTGAGGGAGAACGTGATACTTGTATATAGATCTATATTGGGTTTGACACCCCACACCTTGCTGCTAGCTACAGTGGGACCTGCAGGTCTACGGGTGACAAATGTCATTTCATTTTCGCGACGCCTGAGAAACGTTGTGGCAGGTTCACATAGTCACAGTATGATTATAGCGACTCACTTAGGGGGATAACAATTCATGAAGTTTACGGGGTTTCATAAAACCGAAGTAGGTTTTAGGTTGATAAAAGAAATTTTACTTTCCATAACATTTTAAACTCACAACATTGTTACTAAGAAACGATGATTTCTCATACACTCTAGTCTTTGGTTATAAGGCTACATTTCTCGGATTTCAAGGGAAATACCGGATTTTTCTGAAACAAACGCGACATTTACATGTGAAATACTCCTACTAAGTTTATTAATAAAAGCTTATGAACTCACCAACCTTTGTGTTGACACTTTTCAAACAACTTGTATTCACAGGAAAACACTAATCAGGTTATCAAGTGCTTTTGAGGATGGGACGTTAAGGCGTCAAACTTTTCATATTTTAGCAACATATTGTAATTGATTTTGAAACATGTAATTCATACAAGTGATGTAACTTTTTCAATTATATATATGTTGGTTGTGTTTGCTTAAATTACTATTAAAATTGTGGTTATGATGCTATACATGAAGTCCTCCACCCCCGGACGTTTCCGCCATCCTCGGTTTGGGGGTGTGACAGATTGGTATCGGAGCATGGTTTATAGTGAATTAAGTATGTCAACCACATAAGATATGCAAACTATAAACACATTTGGGACTAAAAGTCTCTGATTCTTAAAGTGATTTAAAGAGTTGTACTTTTAGAAAACAAATAAATTCTTGTTTAAAAGTATACTTGCATGCATTCTATGTTAGCATGGTGTCATAACTTAGGAGAACATAAATTGAAAGAGGAGGAGTCGAACATTATTAATACGCCTTAGCATGTGTAATCAGTTCTGGGAAGGATATAGCCTGATCAACTATATCCGTCCAAGAAGTAACTTACGCACACTAAGGAATAGTCGTAATGAGCGACAAATCTGAAAACCTAATAACACTCCATAAAGAACACGCTAAGAACCAAATATAAACATTTAAAAATACTATAGGAGTATTTGTACGTTTCTATAACGCCAAATTATTATTTTCCGATACGTACTTCTTAACCCCGTTTCTCGTGCAGACGACATGGCAGGATTTCACATACCCGGGGACCCCTACTTTCCCAATCAGGGAAACGCGGGATGGATCGAAGAGGAACCCGAGGAGGATCCCGAAGAGGATCCCGAGGAGGAGCCCGAGGAGGAAGACGAACAAGAGGAAGAAGAGGAAGACGACCAAGAAGAAGAGGAAGACGACCAAGAAGAAGAGGAAGAAGAGGAAGAAGAGGAAGACGAGGAAGAAGAAGAAGGTGATGAGGTAGTCATGGTTGGGAACGAAGCGGAGGAACCACCAGAAGTATTCAACCCTCCCTACATCGCGAGGGTACCCGCGCACCGTTTTGGTTACAACGGACCTGAACCCCCTTGGGTAACAATGATCGAAAGATGGAGCCGACAACAACGCCAACGGTCACCATATGGCTACCAACGAGGTTACTATGATCTCACTCATGGTGGACCAGCTGATAGGGCTCTCCCCGTCACGATACAACGAATGGCAAGAATGGATGATCGTGGTAGGACAACGACAGATCAGGTCCGGGAGTTAAGTGCCATTGTACAGTCTACTACGGATCGCACCAGAAACCTGGAACGAGACTCCCACCACCGAGACCAACTCATTCGAGACCTTCTCGCGGCTCAAGCAGAAACAAGAGAGTATCGGGAAAGATACATGGCACTCGAAGAGAGAATGGTTGCAGCCGAACGCAAATTGGCGGAACTACAGGGCACATCGACATCATCGCAGCCTCCGTCAAAGAAGGGTCGCAGTGATTAGAGCTCGTTGCTATTCTCCCGTCTAGGTAGTAGAATTTTATGAGTACGCGTTGGTGCCACTCCTTGTATGTAGGTCGACCCTGCGACTATGTGATTACACTATTCAAAGGGGTTTTGTAATGCCAAAAACTACCTTTTGTATCGATGTAATGTAGACCCTTATGAGGTCAAACTTTTCTCTCTAAGCGTTATGTACTAAAAGTTATCAATGAAATTTGGCATGTATTTTATTTATTGAATGTTGGGCACTATACATCATAACCTGATCACACAAACAATTACGAATAATAAAGTTATGATAAAATACAAGAGGGATGAAACCAGTAACACTCGACTCGTTATCACTATTGAAGTCTTACCGACTAGTCATTTTTTTTTATGACAGAACCATGCCACCAAGGAAAAGACCAAGGCCTTCCAGCAACCCAGTGCCGCCTCCACCAGCACCTCCGCAGTTTGATCCTGCAATGTTCCAGGCTGCAGTAACGGCAGCCGTGGCGGCAGCAATGTCGCAAATGGGAACCCATGGTTCCGGCGGTTCTGGATCCGGAGCTACAAATTCCATTCATGGGGACAGTACGGGGCGTACGAGGGAGTGCTCTTACAAAGACTTCACGAATGGCAAACCCGATCCTTTCAATGGAAGCGGGGGCGTTATCACACTGGTTCAATGGTTCGAAAGGACCGAGGCAGTTTTTGAAATCTGCGCTTGTCCTGAAGCGAGCAAGGTCAAGTTTGCGGCATTCACTTTCACTGGAAAAGCACTTACTTGGTGGAATGGCCGAGTTAAGTCACTTACTCCTGCAGTAGCTAACGCGATCAGCTGGGAGGATTTGAAAGCTCTAATGTTAAAGGAATACTGCCCGAGGGGCGAAATACAAAAACTTGAAGAAGAACTTTGGAACCTCAGGATGACAGGCACTGATCTTGAAACTTATACCGCCCGTTTCAACGACCTAGCACTCCTCTGTCCAACAATGGTCACTCCAGAAGAGAAGAAGGTGGAACGATATCTCTGGGGCCTATCATCCCAGATTCAAGATAGTGTCTTGGCCTCGAAACCCACTACCTTTGAGAGTGCCAAGGAATTGGCACAACAACTTATAGATCACAGGGCTAGCCGTGGTACCGTGATAACCACCACCGACCGAACAAAAGGAGGGAACAACAAGAGGAAGTTCTGGGGAAATAAAAGGAAACAACCAATTCAGGACCCCGCCAAAAAGCAACCGATTGTTGCTGTTCGCGCTGCCACTACTGCTGCCGCTCCAGCGCCACCGAAACAGTATACAGGAACTCTTCCCAAGTGCAACAAGTGTAACTACCACCATAACGGTGCTTGTCGCGAGTTACACTGCAATAACTGTAACAAAAAGGGGCACACTGCACGATTCTGTAGAGCGACTACCCAACCCGCCACACAAGTCGCTACGACCGCCAACACTGGAGCAAGCCAAGCCTGCTATGGGTGTGGTGAAACGGGACACTTCAGGAGGAACTGCCCCAAGGCACGAGCCCCTAATGCTGGGGGTGTAGGGAGAGTCCTAACTTTAGGGCAGGGAGAAGCAGTCAAGGATCCCTCTGTGGTTACTGGTACGTTCCTCCTCAATAACTCTTATGCATGCGTACTTTTCGATAGTGGGGCAGAAAGGAGTTTCATAAGTCACCAATTCAAACATATACTTAAGCAAAATTCTCAACCACTAGAAGATTCTTACATCGTAGAAATGGCAAATGGAAAGGTTGAGCGCGCTAATGATATTTACATAGGGTGTACTCTCACTCTAGACAACCATTTGTTCAAAATCGACCTTATGCCGGTCACCATAAAAAGCTTCGATATAATCATTGGTATGGAATGGTTAAGCCTTCATCGTGCCGACATTCTATGTTACGAAAGGGCCGTCCGCCTCAATCTGCCGAATGGCAACGTTCTCACCGTTTATGGTAATAAACCTAGTGCGAACCTGCAAATCATCTCTTGTGTTAAAACCCAAAAGTACCTCCGAAAGCAATACCAGGTTTTCTTAGCCCACATCGTAGACAAGAAACAGGAGGTGAAGGACATCAAAGAAATTCCAGAAGTATGCAACTTCCCTGATGTTTTCCCAGACGATCTGCCTGGTGTACCACTCGCACGACAAGTCGAATTTCGGATCGACTTAATCCCAGGAGCTACCCCCGTCGCCAGGGCTCCCTATCGCTTAGCACCGGCAGAAATGCAAGAACTATCCAGCCAATTGAATGAACTATTGAGCAAAGGGTTCATCAGGCCAAGCTTCTCACCTTGGGGAGCACCAGTCTTATTTGTAAAGAAGAAGGATGGGTCTTTTCGCATGTGCATAGACTATCGAGAACTAAACAAACTCACTATCAAGAACCGTTATCCCCTACCCCGAATCGATGACCTCTTCGACCAGCTCCAAGGAGCCAGCTACTTTTCAAAAATCGACCTGAGGTCGGGCTATCATCAACTGCGAGTTCAAGAAGAGGATATCCCCAAGACGGCATTCAGAACTCGCTATGGGCACTATGAGTTTGTAGTGATGCCATTCGGGTTAACTAACGCGCCCGCGGTGTTCATGGATTTGATGAATCGAGTGTGTCGACCCTTCTTGGATAAATTCGTCATCGTATTCATCGACGATATCCTGGTCTATTCGAGGAGCGAAGAAGAGCACAGACATCACCTACGACTAGTTCTGGAGGTTTTAAGGACCGAGAAGCTTTACGCTAAATTCTCAAAGTGTGAATTTTGGCTCCGAGAAGTAGGATTCCTTGGCCACGTAGTAAGCAAAGAAGGAATACATGTGGACCCCTCGAAGATCAAAGCAATCGAAGATTGGTCAACACCTACAACGCCGACAGAAATCCGACAGTTTTTAGGACTCGCAGGCTACTATCGAAGATTCATACAAAACTTCTCCAAAATCGCTAAGCCTCTCACCACCTTGACTCAGAAAGGGGTGGTGTTCGAATGGGAAGATAAACAAGAAGCCGCCTTCCAGACACTAAAGCAAGCCCTATGCAGCGCACCAGTCTTGTCTCTTCCAGAAGGAACTGATGATTTTGTGGTGTATTGCGATGCTTCAAATCAAGGCCTCGGCTGTGTGCTCATGCAAAGGGGAAAAGTCATCGCTTATGCATCAAGACAACTGAAGACACATGAAGTTAATTACACAACCCACGACCTTGAATTGGGAGCTGTGGTGTTCGCCCTGAAGATTTGGAGGCACTACCTCTACGGCACCAAGTGCACCATTTTCACTGATCACAAAAGTCTTCAGCACATTCTCAATCAGAAAGAACTAAACATGCGCCAAAGAAGATGGGTGGAATTACTGAATGACTACGAATGTGAAATTCGCTACCACCCAGGCAAGGCTAATGTAGTAGCCGATGCCTTAAGCAGGAAAGAATACTCGGGTCGCCGAGTAAAATCCCTAGCCATGACCATCCACTCCCAACTGGCCACTCAGATCAAGGACGCCCAATTAGAAGCCCTGAAACCAGAAAACGTGGCAAGCGAAGCACTAAGGGGGATGGATAATAACTTGGAAGTCAGAGGGGATGGAGCTCGTTATCTCATGAATCGAATCTGGACACCGAAGTTCGGTGGGTACCGAGACGTTGTAATGGACGAGGCCCACAAGACTCGATACTCCATTCATCCGGGGTCAGATAAGATGTATCTAGACCTCAAAAGGTTATACTGGTGGCCAAACATGAAGGCTGAAATTGCTACTTATGTGAGCAAGTGCCTCACTTGCGCCAAGGTCAAGGTGGAATATCAGAAGCCATCAGGACTACTTCAACAACCAGATATACCCGAGTGGAAGTGGGAGCGAATAACCATGGACTTCGTAACCAAACTGCCTAAGACATCAGGTGGGATGGATACCATATGGGTGGTTGTGGATAGATTGACCAAGTCCGCGCACTTCCTGCCAATAAAGGAAACAGACAAGATGGAAAAGTTGACCAGGACGTACATTAAGGAGATCGTGCGACTACATGGTGTACCAACATCCATTATCTCGGATCGAGATAGTAGATTCACCTCGCGTTTCTGGCAGTCCCTACAAAAGTCTCTGGGAACCAGGCTAGACATGAGTACGGCCTACCATCCACAAACGGACGGACAAAGCGAGAGAACCATCCAGACGTTGGAAGACATGCTGAGAGCCTGTGTGATAGATTTTGGTAAGGCATGGGATACCCATCTACCGCTTATCGAATTCTCTTATAATAACAGTTATCACACTAGCATTGGAGTCGCTCCATTCGAAGCTCTCTACGGCCGCAAGTGTAGATCACCACTGTGTTGGGCCGAAGTTGGAGATACTCAGCTAGCCAGAGGGCAAGTCCCTGATAGCACCCTTACGGGGCCGGAAATCATAAGGGAAACCACAGAAAAGATCATTCAAATTCGGGAAAGACTAAAAGCGTCTCGTGATCGACAAAAGAGTTACGCGGATAAGCGACGCAAACCTTTAGAATTCCAGGTCGGAGACCGGGTACTACTAAAAGTTTCCCCCTGGAAAGGGGTGATACGTTTCGGTAAACGGGGGAAACTAAACCCAAGGTACATCGGTCCGTTCGAAATCCTTGCTAGGATTGGTCCTGTGGCGTACAAACTCCGACTACCACAAGAACTTAGTAATGTGCACCCTATCTTCCACGTGTCCAACTTAAAGAAGTGTCTGTCTGACGAGACACTCGTAGTACCGCTCGAAGAAATTGAAGTTAATGAAAATCTCCACTTTGTGGAGGAACCCGTCGAGATCATGGATCGAGAGATCAAGAGAACAAAACAAAGTCACATTCCCATAGTGAAGGTTCGTTGGAACGCGAAACGAGGGCCTGAGTTTACCTGGGAACGTGAAGATCAAATGAAACAAAAATATCCACATCTTTTCCCAAACCCTTGAAGTCCCAGCCGAATTCAAATTTCGGGACGAAATTCCCTCTAACGGGAGGATGATGTGACAATCGTCAATCTTGAGTCAAGTCAAGTCATCAAGTCAAGCCGGTCAACTCTATTAAACCTTGTGTATTAGGGTTGGTGTTATGTTCGTATTGTATAACTTGCTATATTAATGGGAAAACATCACTAGAGAAAAGTTTTGTGTTAAAAATTTTCCTAAGCCTTAGTACTAATCAGTGAATTAAACTGATGAAAACCATGTTGCATACTCATCGGGAATGTGTAAGATCCTTAAACAAGGCTTAACAGGGTTTACGAACCATGCATTGCGGTGCCGGACACTCACAACTGTCCCACATGGATCCTCTCTCAATCGTTTTCACTCTATCTCTGTCTATGTCAAATCTCTCCTAAATCTCTCCAAGTATGTGAAATCTCTCTCAAATATCTCTCTGTATGAGAAATCTCTCCAAGAATGTCAAATCTCTCCCAAATCTCTCTAAGTAGGTGAAAACTCTCTCAAATATCTCTCTATATGAGAAATCTCTCCAAGAATGTTAAATCTCTCCCAAATCTCTCCACGTATGTGAAATCTCTCTCAAATATCTCTCTGTATGAGAAATCTCTCCAAGAATGTCAAATCTCTCCCAAATCTCTCTAAGTAGGTGAAAACTCTCTCAAATATCTCTCTATATGAGAAATCTCTCCAAGAATGTTAAATCTCTCCCAAATCTCTCCACGTATGTGAAATCTCTCTCAAATATCTCTCTGTATGAGAAATCTCTCCAAGAATGTCAAATCTCTCCCAAATCCCTCTAAGTATGTGAAAACTCTCACAAATATCTCTTTGTATGAGAAATCTCTCCAAGAATGTCAAATCTCTCCCAAATCTCTCCAAGTGTGAGAAATCTCTCCCAAATCTCTCTCAAAAGTTTCCCGTAACTTTTTGGAATCAGTCGGGTCATTCCGGCCCTTAACCGGGTCAAAAACGGCTTAAAACGGGGCGAAAACGAGAAAAATAGGCTTTAGGAACCGAAACCGGAATGAGAGGCTTCTTAGGACCAGAGACCGAGCCTCTGGTGGCTAAGAGAACAGAGGCCGAGCCTCTGGTGGCTAAGAGAACAGAGGCCGAGCCTCTGGTGGCTAAGAGAACAGAGGCCGAGCCTCTGGCGGCTAAGAGAACCGAGACCGAACTCGCCCAGGAGGAACCGAAACCGAGAGCAAGAAGCAGGAACCGAAGGAACTGTTCACAACCGAGCGGTCGGTCCCTCTCGGTCCCTCTCGGTCCGTCCCACTCTCTGTTCGCGCCGCACTCTCGGTCCGCCTCCGCCTCTCTGCTCACTCTCTGCTCCGCCTCTCACTCTCTGCTCTCTTCTCACTCTCTGCCTCGCGCGCTCCTCTGTCCCCTCCCACCTCTCGGTTTCTTCCCTCCTTCTCCTCTCCTCTCGGCTCCTTCCCTTCTCTCTTCTTCTTCTCTCGGTTCCGCCTCCCTCTCTCTCTCGGTTCAGCATAAGAGGGCCGAACCTCGGCCAGGCTTCGCATTTTTGTCATTTTCAGCCCATTTTTGATATTTTTAACATTTTAAGCCCGTTTTTCGTGATTTTAAAGCGGGATTTTCTCCAGAAATTTTATTTTAACATAATAAACCCTAAATATTCATAATTTAAACATATTTTTATAAAAATCATTAATTAAATAATAAAGATTTAATGGGGGATTTATTTAAGGTAGAGTGTTGACTTTGCCTTAACTTATGACACAAGCAACCACCCCACACCCACTCTATGACCAGCCATACCTCCCCACCTTACCTATGTCACTTCAATGTTCCCTTACACTCAAATTTCACTCACTCCCACGTTTTTGAGCTGGAACAAACAACCACACTCCTCATTTTCTCTCATTTCTCTCATTCCACTAAGTAACAAACACCACTTTTTCTCTCAAACTCTTCTACACAAATTTTCGAGATCCAAGGCTGATTTCAAGTGTTCTTCCACACTTAGTAAGTAAAAATTCATCCTCCCTATTACTATTTCACTTCATTCTACTCAAATCTTTGGTTGCTTACACAAACTCCCTAACTATGATGTTAGATTCTCGAAAACCTTCAAGGCATCTCCAAGTGTTCTTGAATTAAACACTTCCATTCTTCAACAATCATCTACTGAAATCACTCAAGGTGAGTTCATACCCCTACATTTTCATGATTTCTCAAGTTTTTAGGGGGTGAATACAAGTTAAAACACTAAGAACCTATCAAAAATTTTCTAACAGCCTTCATCAGAAAAGTTCAACTCCATTCACGGACTGTTTTGGGAATCTTAAATATTTTTGTTTTCAAAACTGTACAAGGTGCAAATAGTTCAAGTTTTTAGCTTTAAAATGGCTACTTGCACATCTCCATACGATTTTTCTACAATTTATGGTGATTTTTACAAAACTGCCTATCATTTCAAACAACAATCCGGACCAGTCTGTGATTATGGACTTTTTCAACCAAGTTAGAGGTCATATTAATTTGTGATAAAAATTATGAGCAAACTAGACACATTTTGTGAACTCTCAGAATTTACGGATCTAATTTTCGACTTCGTATGATTTTTCTATGATTTTTCCAAAACCGGGCAGAATTGCTAAATTTTGCCAACAGCATGTAAATATCATAACACTTTGTATTATGTTGAGCAAAGTGTATAATCATAAGTTTTAGTATTTGTATGTGTTTCCTTGTTAGATTATCATTATGAACTGAAACTAAGACATTCATATTAAATATTAAATATTATTCATTCATTTTGGAACACGTATTATTAGACTATAAAAAGTATAGTTTGATAAATTCACAATACTAATACATTTCCATAAAAGAATTCATACATATTACATACATTTTAGATAAACTATAATAGGTATAGTTTATGATACATCACTCAACGCACTCGTACAAAAAGGGTACATCCATACAAGAAAGATTTATATTCACACGCATTTCACGTAAACTTGTTAACCTATGTTGTGAGACTCTCTCTCTCTCCCCGTACGTCCGAGTGCGGGATATAATTCTTGGTAGTTATAATCAGAATCTCCTTGAGGGAGAACGTGATACTTGTATATAGATCTATATTGGGTTTGACACCCCACACCTTGCTGCTAGCTACAGTGGGACCTGCAGGTCTACGGGTGACAAATGTCATTTCATTTTCGCGACGCCTGAGAAACGTTGTGGCAGGTTCACATAGTCACAGTATGATTATAGCGACTCACTTAGGGGGATAACAATTCATGAAGTTTACGGGGTTTCATAAAACCGAAGTAGGTTTTAGGTTGATAAAAGAAATTTTACTTTCCATAACATTTTAAACTCACAACATTGTTACTAAGAAACGATGATTTCTCATACACTCTAGTCTTTGGTTATAAGGCTACATTTCTCGGATTTCAAGGGAAATACCGGATTTTTCTGAAACAAACGCGACATTTACATGTGAAATACTCCTACTAAGTTTATTAATAAAAGCTTATGAACTCACCAACCTTTGTGTTGACACTTTTCAAACAACTTGTATTCACAGGAAAACACTAATCAGGTTATCAAGTGCTTTTGAGGATGGGACGTTAAGGCGTCAAACTTTTCATATTTTAGCAACATATTGTAATTGATTTTGAAACATGTAATTCATACAAGTGATGTAACTTTTTCAATTATATATATGTTGGTTGTGTTTGCTTAAATTACTATTAAAATTGTGGTTATGATGCTATACATGAAGTCCTCCACCCCCGGACGTTTCCGCCATCCTCGGTTTGGGGGTGTGACAATACATCCCCAGGCTTACCTGTGATATCCAACAATCATTACTTTTGTTTTGTCCTAAAATGATGCTGACCTTAGTATGTATGCATGCATGTATACTTTGAACAAAAGTTATTTATTCTTAAAGGTATAGTGGTTTTGAAATCTTAAAATCAGAGACCTTAGTCCCAATGCATTTATAGTTTGTATATCTTATGTGGTTCGATATACTTAGTTCACTATAAACAATGCTCTGATACTAATCTGTCACACCCCCAAACCAAGGATGGCGGAAACGTCTGGGGGTGGAGGACTTCATGTACAGTATCACAACAACGTGTATAATAGTGCTCAAAGTAAAAACAACCACCATATATATAATTGAAAAAGTTACACCAAAGTATATGTTTACATGTTTCAAAAGCAATTACATTATGATGACAAATTAAGTTGTTGACGGTTTAACGTCCCATCCTCAAAGCGATGAAGTTTTCCTGTTTCACTGATTTCCTGAGAATACAAGTAGTTTTAAAAAGTGTCAACACAAAGGTTGGTGAGTTCATAAGAGTTTTGTTTGATGAAGAAACCGTTTTTCCTTGTAAGATCGATATAGTTTGATTTCCAGAAAATCCAATATTTTCTTATTTAAGTGTGAATAGAAATATTCCTATATGATGCATTAATGAATCCTAGAATGACCCGTAGAGTTCCTCTATAATCGTCCAGCGTATATAAGTTATATAAGGTTTAAATTAGATAAAACGTTGAATATAGTGGGTCTGCCCTAGGTCCACAACCCAACGAGGAACAGGAGATGAGGCGGGCACCACCAATTCTAGGCCAATCAAGACTAAATTCTTATATGACTCAAACATATACGCTCAGCGACTATAGTTGAAGTCTAACAATTTTAGAGGAAGTACAGTTTTAATATCATAATAACTTTGTATAGAGACCCGGCACATTATATTTGTACCCATAGAGATAAAAAGGTGATTTTAAACCGACGTAAAACTCATTTAGGTTTTAAAAATAAAATCCCGTAAACTTATGGATTGTTATATCCCTATGTGAGTCGTTATAATCATACTATGACTATGTGAACCTGCCACGACGTTCTCAGTGTCGCGAAAAATGAAATGACATTTGTCACCCGTAGACCTGCAGGTCCAACTGTAGCTAGCAGCAAGGTGTGGGGTGTCAATCCCAATATAGATCTATATACAAATATCACTTTCTCCCTCAAGGAGATTCTGATTATAACTACCAGGAATTATATCCCGCACTCGGACGTACGGGAGAGAGAGAGAGAGTCTCACAATATAGGGTAACAAATTTATGTGAAATGTGTGTGAATATAAATATTTCTTGTATGAATGTACCCTTCTTGTACGAGTTCATAGAGTGATGTATCATAAACTATACCTATTATAGTTTATCTAAAATGTATGTAATATGTATGAACTCTTTTATGGAAATGTATTAGTGTTGTGAATTTATCAAACCATAGATTAACAAATTTACGTGAAATGTGTGTGAATAGAAATCTTTCTTGTATGAATGTACCCTTCTTGTACGAGTGCGTAGAGTGATGTATCATAAACTATACCTATTATAGTTTATCTAAAATGTATATAATATGTATGAACCCTTTTATGGAAATGTATTAGTGTTATAAATATATTCAAACTATACTTTTTATAGTTAAATAATACGTGTTCCAAAATGAATGAATAATATTTAATATGAATGTCTTAGTTTCAGTTCATAATGATAAACTAACTAGGAAACACATTCAAATATTAAAACTTATGATTATACACTTTGCTCAACATAATACAAAGTGTTATGATATTTACATGCTGTTGGCAAAATTTAGCAATTCTGCCCTGTTTTGGAAAAATCATAGAAAAATCATACGAAGTCGAAAACTAGATCCGTAAATTCTGAGAGTTCACAAAATGTGTCTAGTTTTCTCATAATTTTTATCACAATTTATAATGACCTCTAACTTGGGTGAAAAAGTCCATAATCACAGACTGGTCCGGATTGTTGTTTGAAATGATAGGCAGTTTTGTAAAAATCACCATAAATTGTAGAAAAATCGTATGGAGATGTGCAAGTAGTCATTTTAAAGCTAAAAACTTGAACTATTTGCACCTTGTACAGTTTTGAAAACAAAAATGTTTAAGATGCCCAAAACAGTCCGTGAATGGAGTTGAACTTTTCTGATGAAGGCTGTTAGAAAAATTTAGTTATGTTCTTAGTGTTTTAACTTGTATTCCCCCCCTGAAAACTTGAGAAAACATGAAAATGTAGGGGTATGAACTCACCTTGAGTGATTTCAGTAGATAAGTGTTGAAGAAGAGAAGTGTTCAACCCAAGAACACTTGAAGAATCACTTGAAGATTCGAAGCTCTAACGTTAATATGATGGAATTTGCGTAAGATATTCATGATTTGAGTATAATGAAGTGAAATAATCATAAGGAGGATGAATTATACTTACTAAGAGTGGAAGAACACTTGAAAATCAGCCTTGAATCTCGAAATTGGAGTGGGAAAAGTTTGAGAGAAAAGTGGTGTTTGATTCTTAGTGAAATGAGGGCAAATGAGAGAAATGAGGAGAGAGGATGTTTGTTCCAGCTCTAAAAACGTGGGAATGAGGGTGAATTGAGTGTGAGGGACATTGATGTGACCTAGGTAAGGTGGGGAGGTGTGGTTAGTCAAAGAGTGGGTGTGGGGTGGTTGCTTGTGACTTTGGATAAGGCAAAGTCAACACTCCACCTTTAATAATTCACCCATTTGATTTTTATTATTTAGTAATGATTTTCATGAAAATATGTTTAAATTATGAATATTTAGAGTTTATTATGTTAAAATATAATTTCTAGAGAAAATCCCGCTTTAAAATCACGAAAAACGGGCTTAAAATGTTAAAAATATCAAAAATGGGCTAAAAGTGACAAATATGCGAATTCTGGCCGAGGTTCGGCCTTCTGGTGCTGAACCGAGAGGGAGGGAGGCAGAAACCGAGAGAAGAAGAAGAGAGAAGGGAAGGAACCGAGAGGGGAGAAGGGAGAGGGTAGGAACCGAGAGGGGGAGGAGAGAACAGAGGGCGCGAAGAGACAGAGCGAGAAGCGAGAGAAGGCGAGGGTTCGGTTCGGGAATAAGAGGCGAGAATGTGCAAACCGAACGGACTGTAGTGAACAGTAGTGAACAGTACCTTCGGTTCGCTTAGTGAACAGTACCTTCGGTTCGGTTCCTCTTGAGCAGGGTTCGGTTTCGGTTAGTGGTGAACAGTACCTTCGGTCGGGTGAACAGTACCTTCGGTTCGGGTGAACAGTACCTTCGGTCAGTACCTTCGGTTCGGGTGAACAGTACCTTCGGTTCCTCCTTTTCTTGGGTTCGGTTCCTCCTGGGCTCGGGTTCGGTCCTCTTACTTTCGGTCCCTAAGAGGACCTTCGGGTCCTAAGGAACTTCGCCTCTTATAAGAGGGTTTTGGTTCCTAAGGTCCATTTTTCTCGTTTTTATCCCGTTTTAAGCCGTTTTTGACCCGGTTAAGGGTCGAAATGACCCGAATGATTCTAAAAAGTTACGGGAAACTTTTGAGAGAGATTTGGGAGAGATTTCTCACACTTGGAGAGATTTGGGAGAGATTTGACATTCTTGGAGAGATTTCTCATACAAGGAGATATTAGAGAGCGGTTTCACATACTTGGAGAGATTAGGGAGAGATTTGACATAGAGAGAGATAGAGTGAAAACGATTGAGAGAGGTTCCGTGTGGGACAGTTGTGAGTGTCCGGCACCGCAATGCATGGTTCGTAAACCCTGTTAAGCCTTGTTTAAGGATCTTACACACTCCCGATGAGTAAGCATCATTGTTTTATCGGTTTGGCTTGCCACTTACCGTAGCTTTTAGGTTAAAGAGATCTAGTTGTACGTACTTTTCGATTTATGTTCTCTTATTAGAATAGTGAGTTGTTTAGTAAATACTGAACGTAAGTCCAAGTACACAAGGGTTAGTTGAGCTGACCGGTTTGACTTGTTGACTTTATTTGACTTTGAATTGACTAGAATTTGACGGTTGTCACATATATATATATATATATATATATATATATATATATATATATATATATCCATGTATGTTTGGATACATAACAAGTAGAGTAGTTCTAGTAGTACAATCACTATGTGCTTAAGTGTGAACTCGTTAAGTAGAAGTATCAATGTGCATGCATTAGTAGAAGCTAAAATGCATTGATGAAGAGATAATCGAGTATATGAAACAAATCAAAGTAATATCAATGCAAATTGAACACAAGAAGTGAATATAATCTGGTTTCAGCTCAATTATGCTTTCAGTTCTTACAAAGAGAATCTAGACAAATTCTTACAAAGACTCTTATCTAACTCTAAGAAATGTCCTTATTTATAGGAGACGTGAAAGCAAACAAAAAATTACAAGGAGTAGAATTCTAAGCTTTGATACATAAATGCCTTGTAAAATAATATTACAGTCTCCAACATACTACAACAAGTCTTCGACCGTTACAATCTCCCCCTTTGTAATAATGTCGACCTTCTAAATTCATGATAATTTGAATAGAAAAAAGCATCACCCCTCGAATCTCAGTATACCAAGATAAAATCTTCTTCGTCTCTTTCTTATCCCCTTGATTGTTCTTCGAAAAGTTATTCATACGAACAATAAAGTTCGTATACTAGGATGTGGTATACCTTTCCACTTCGGATGCTTAGAACAAAAATCTTTTAGTCTTCCCACTTTTATCCTTTCCAACGAAGACTAACCCAAATGGTTTCAAGCATATTTCCCCATCAGCATACTTCTTTAACTTAACTTGATTCTCCGTTGGTTCCATAGGAACTTTCACTTCCAACCCCTTTGCAGTAGCCAACTCCACATCAGTCAGGGCCAAACATTTATAGTAGTTATCTATGTATATTTTGATGTGGGCAAGACCAAGTCTAAATACTTTTGGGTCTGTTCCTTGCAGATATGAAGCATTATTGTCTTTCAAAAGTAATGCAACTTGTATAAGATCATACAAGTTCATTACTAGAAAATTAGCAACAGAGAAATCACAAATTTGACCATTTACCCTCGTAACATGAAAACAAAATTTTGCATCATGTTCTCAAACAGAACATCCTTCGTAATGCTGATAACCTTTTTTTTTATCATCAATAAGGACCATATCTCCTCTGGAGCTTTCCCAAGAATAGCATGAAACCTAAGTTTCATGTAGGTATACTCATCTTCATTTTTGAACTTTCTAGCAATCTTGAATTGAGGCATTATGAACATCATCCCGTTCACTGGAAAATTAAGTTGGCTCATATCTGTGTTTATAACCACATAACTTTGTGTTAGCTTCTTCTTAAAAGCATACATGTGATTATAAGCCACTTTCACTTCAATTTTTTCATAGTTGTAATGTTTAGCAGGATCTCCCTTATTCATTCCAGGTGGATCATTTGCACGAAGTCTCATTATGCTCTGAACAACCCTTAACTTCTCCATTTCAGCTTCAGCTTCAGCTTTCTTCTCCTCTTTAGATTTTTCAACCACAATTGTTTTCCCTTTGTCTTTGTGCGCAGAAATATCAATAGCTTCCTTCAGTTTCGAACTACTACCACCTTCAGTAGAAGAACCAATAACAATTCCTTTCGTAATTGGCTTTATTATTGGCATCGTGGTAACAACCGTTGAACTAACCGATCCAACAGCCAAAATAATAGGCTTTGTTGTTGGAATTGTTGTTGAGAAAAGTTTTCCAATAGTCTTGACACTTTCATGCGAAGCCATATCACCAACCTTCGTTTCTCCACCTTGCACCCCTGTGACAACAGACGGGGCATCTGTTGGTAAAAGACTAGAAATCCTGGATAAAGGAGCCAATTGCTTATGAAGAACTGCTTCGAACTGTGTAAACTTCTGAGATAAGAATTTCGGGGTAATAATTGAAGATGAAGCAGGCTTGACCACAAAGTCTTTCAATTCCTTTAACAATGAAATAACCTACAAAAAAATTTTGACTATCACTTGTAGAAAGTTGAGTAATTTGAGGACTCAAACTTTTGTACATTTTAACATACTTCGTTGCAGCATCACAGATAATATCCACCTTCTGATGTAGAGATGCATAGTCATGCTGAACAGTAGCAATCTCTTTTTCCATATCTTCATGAAGCTCTTGATGCTTAAAATTCACATCTTCTCTAACCTTCTTCACATCAAGAATAAACAAAGTATGTCGCTCTTTTTCAACTTGTTTCAATTCTTTTACTGCTCCCATAAACTTCGAATCCTGAGAGTTCACACGTAACTCATTATTCTGATCAGAATGGTCCACTTTTTGCAACATTCGAGATTCCGAATCTTTACGCATTCCATAAAGTTTACTAACCATCCTGGCTTCGAATGCCTTTAACAACCCATCAATTTCCAAACTCTAAACTGACTGACTTCCCCCATATCAGCTTGAGACTGAATAACTAAATTTAACTTTTTGTTTAAAATCTTAAACTGCTTCATCGACATTAGCATGTGATTAGGAAAATCCTCTTCTTCCTCGTCAAATTCAAGATCTGCGAAAGTACCACCAAATCTTGTATCTTCATTTTCGGATTCTTCGAGAGGTTTGGGTGGCTCATCCTATTTTGGTGGATCAGTAGATTGGGAAGAAAACAATGTAGTGAATGGTTGATTAAGTATTTGAGTGAAAGTGGGTGAAGAAGTGATAGATGGATTGGGAATGATGTATGGTGGTAATGAAACAATTGTACTGGTGTCATTTTCGATGGGAAGGACAACGGGAGTACCTTGAGAAGAGTTTGTTATCGAAATTGTTACCCCCTTAGGAATGGGCTTGATGACAGAAGCTGCAAATGTGATGACTTGAGTCTTTGCAGGAGAAGATATATATTTGGAAATAATAACTTTTAGTGTTTCAGGCACTTATTCGTCTTTAGAAGATTCCTTTTGAATAACCAACTTCCTCTTCTTAATATTTTTGGAAATGTTCTTAGCAATCTCTTCAGCCATTCTTCTCTTCGTAGTAAGAGAAACAGGAGCTGGAACTTCACGAAGCAGTACTCCTTGATGAGTAATATGTGGTTTACGAACCATATCTGGAGACATTCATGAACAACGATATTTCTTTTTAATTCTTCGAAAGAAACCAGACTTTGATGGAATGATTTCCTTAGGTTGTTCATCAACCACCGGTTCAACAGGCTTTGTCAAAGCAGTCGAAACATGCTCCTCTGTCTTCAACGGGTTTGTTGGAGACTACGTTGGTTTAGCTATTTGTACAAGTTTTTTTGGAGTAGCCTTCGCATCCTTCTTTGAACGTCTCAATTTCTTAGAAGGACATGCTTCTTCCTTTGACAACAACTTCCCTGTTTCAACATCAGGATTAATGGTTTTCAAATACTCTACTAAGACTGAGTTGGTTGGATCAACACGTTTCAACATTGCATCAGAAATTTGAGCAACGGTCGTAAACACCTCAACATCATCTGTAACTTCATTAGGAAAATGATACTTCAAGAATTCGATAGTTTCTTCCTCAGCTGGCACCTCAATCCATTCTTTATCATAAACATAACGAAGAATCAAACTCCAGTATCTTACACATGAAATTCCTTGAACTGCATTGGTGTTCTCTACACTTTTCTGGAACTCCTTCCACATCTGGGTAGAATAATCAAATGGAATGTCATAGTATAGACCAACAACCATAGCATATACTTCCATACGACCTTTATCCAAACCAACACTGTGACATTCAAGCAGCTTAGAAAGATACCATATAGAAAATTCTAGATAGTCGGAAGACCAGACTTCTTAAAATCACTGATCTTGGTGAGTGGGGGTTGATGACCCATCTCATTGAACATATGAACAATTTGAGGAAACGAAAGATCAGTGTATGGTGAAGAATTTGGAATATCCAGAATTTGATAGAACATCTTCTTTGTCAAACGAACATTCTAGTCATTCACCATATGAAACGTGATAACATCCAAGGCTTTTCTATATGTTGCAGTAGATCCTGATTGAGAAAGCCAAGATAGAGGTGTTGGTAATTTTCATAACCAAAACATAAAATGCGGAAGCATAATTTTGGATTTTTAATCTCGAATTTGATTAAAAGAAAACTTAAACATGAAAGAATGATTACATACCTTGTTCCATTGAGATTTTCAGATCTAGAGACTAGGAAGAGCTTTCCAGTCGATCTCAAGAACTCTCTTTAAAATCCCTCAGCAAACCCTAAATGAATTTACATATGTATTTTCGTGTGTCTAGATCTGCTCCTCATCACATATATTTATAGATAGAGATAAACCCTAATATGAGAGATGGAAGGGATCTTGAGGATCTTAAGTCAAACAGGGAACTCAACCCACAAGATAAGTAAATATTCTATAAATCGATCCATCTACACTTTACACTCTTACCATAAGAACTGGATTTAGTAATATATCATACATATTTATGAAGTGGTCCCATAATTATCCAAAAATCTCCCACTGGACCACGAATATATAAATGTACGTATAATTGTATAAGAGCTTTAATGAATGTTTTTATAACATTGGTACCCTTAAACAATCTCATCCACTAATCATAATAGTATAGGATCAAAGCGGCCTTCGTTACAATTTACGTAACTAAAGCTATCAATGGTCACATATACATATATAACTAACGACATAGATTAAACATGATGTGTGGTTTTAAATGTAAATAGATTTCCAACGACTTCCTCTTTAGATTGAAGTGATATCAAACTTCAAATAAGTACAACAAATAATGGAGTTAACTGAATTCTTAATTATGTACAGAAAACCATAATTGATCTTAAGCAAAACATAAAGCACCATAAAACTCCCACTAAAACCAAATATCACACCAGCGTATGTAGTATGCTCATGAAAGACGTAGGGAGGTAATCCCTTTATGAGCGGATCCACTTTCATGGAGTTTGTTCATATGTGCTATATATATTTCCATTTTGCACTATTGTGTTAATAGAAGGAAACTTGATGTCAATATGCCTTGACTTAATTGAACTTCTGTTGTTGGAGTATAACATTATTGACTTATTATCACAAATTTAGTGGCCTTTCAATACCAATAATGTGTAGCCTCGTGACAAATTTCCGCAACCATATCCCATGCTACAAGTTATGTTGCCATTATGGAAGAAGGTACCGAAGTCTATTCCATGAAATGGTTTATCATGCTAAAATGTAAAAGTATCCTGATATGGATCAGTAACCATTTTGGCATCTAATAAAATCACATTCTTAATAAAAATGATCTCCAAAACATCTGAATTTCCTATAGTTGGGCATATAGACTTTTATTATATATAGATATCTCAAATCCATTTGGTTGTTTTCTTATGATCCAAACTTAAGTTGCATAGATATCTACCCAAAACCAAAAAGTTAAATTTACTCCCACTTAATCTGTGATACACAAAATCATCTATTGTATTTATCTCAAACCCAAACGAGATAAAAAAAAAACAATTGATGAAAAATGTGGTACCATGCATAGGATATCCAAAGTTGAGGTTGATGAGTTTGTGTATTATGAATAGGAGATTGAAAAACATTGGCGGTCAGTTTTCCATAATTTACATACTATCGAAAGCAATAATAGGAATCAAGATTGATTCCTCCTTAAAGACAATGTTTTAACCTTGTTTCTCCCCCAATCTCAACATCCTCAAAGAATGTTGCTCTATCCAAAAATGCAAGGTCAATACCCATACAATAGAGAACTAACATAATGCCCTCATTCCATTCTTTAAAGTTAATCTCAATGAGTACATGACTCATAAATGTGATCAATGTTAACAAATATAATTCCATAATTCAAACATAAGCAAATCTATTTTTATGCTCTTTAATCCATAAACTGTAATCAATAAATTCAATATATGACATCATTATAAGGTATCAAAACAACATTAATATCAAGTCTTTGGACAATATACTAAGTTGCAAGAGATATCCTTGTTTTAGAGATAAACATTAACAACAAATCATGTCAATTAACAAGCCTCTCTTTGGATTGACTTATTAATCACATGGAACCAAAAAAAATCACCACATGTTTATCACCACATATATGTTTAGTCGGCCAAATATCCTTCTACCTTTGGGTTGGCTAACACCCTAATTAATAAACACATAAACTATAAATTTTGATCATAAGAATTGACAATATATCACATTAATTAATAAGCCCCTCTTTGGATTGACTTATTAACGACATATAACCTAAAAATTGTCGTATATTTATAATCAAACATGTGTTTATCCGGCCAAATATTAACTTACCTTTGGGTCGATTAATATCCGCATTAATAAACACAAAAACCATAAAATCTAATAATAAACATTAACAATAAATCATGTCAATTAATAAGCCCCTTTTTGGATTGACTTATTACTGAAATTTAACCTTAAAAGTTGTCGCATGTTTATTATTATATATATGTTCATTCGGCCAAATATCAACCTACCTTTGGGTCGCTTGATATCCGCATTAATAAACACATAAATCGATTTTATATAAAATTTTATAACCGAATTTATTAACAACCTTAAAAACAATTTAAATAGGCGACAAGTTGAATAAATCAACAAGATACATCTCTTCAAACTCTGGTTTATAATTTAAATCAATCTCTAAAACTACAAGACAAAAATTTAGATGGAATCAAATTGTACACAAAATATAAAGATATGTTGACATAGGACGATGTTATAAAAAAAATTGACAATAAGATGTGTTTAAGAAATCCATGGACTAATCCATATCAACAATAAATAATAAATTATATATATATATATATATATATATATATATATATATATATATATATATAGAGAGAGAGAGAGAGAGAGAGAGAAAGAGAGAGAGAGAGGAGGGTTCAATTGAGAAAAAAAAAGGTTGAGAATGGGGGAATCATTCTCAGTCAATCATTTAATTAGCACCTTAACATAAAATACACGGTGGTAAACTTGTAAATATGAAATGATATCCTTCAAACACAGATACGTAACTGTGGATAATTTGATAACAATTTAAATTCATTACTACTCGATTGTTCATCATCCAAATTTCTTCTCCAAACTTTAACGATCATCCAGATTTCTTCAATTAAATCCTCGATCAACATCATCCAGTGTTAATCAATCATCCATCTTCGTCAAAAACCCGTTCATCAACGTCATTGAACAGTAGACAAAAAAAATTCCGTTTTTGGTTCTTTCAATCCAACCTTCAATTTTGCTTAAATACGAGCATATCTTCAACATCTATGATTAATTATACTCCCAGTGTTATTAGCTCAACATCATCGATAATCAACAACAGCTTCACTTCATATCATTCATTCAACATCGATCATCAAACAAAGTTTCAAAATTAAGGTTAGAAAAACATCAAATCATTTTTTTTTTTTGAAAAATTTCATATAATTCTCTATCAATCTACTATTTTGTAAGTTTTAAATAGTCAAAGTATCATGTTTTTAGCATTTTTGAAAAAGCTTACTTGTATCCACTCCATCTATTTGATGAAATGCATAAACTAAATTACCACATTATATTCACACATGAATATGTTTTTGCACCTTAATCAATATATGATTATTAAAACACATAATAAATATATAATTTTATATGTTATTCATATGTGAATAACATATAAAAATTATATATATTTGTGAATATACCTTGTAATATTCATATGTTAATATCATGTGTAATATTCATATGTGAATAAACAATGTAATATTCACATATGAATATATCATCTAATATTCATAAGTGAATATATTATCTAATACTTACAATTGATAATACTATGTAATATTCACAAGTGAATGCATCGTTTAATATTTAAATATGAATATATTGTATCATATTCACAAGTGTATATACTATATATTATTCATATGTGAATATACTGTATAATATTCATGAATGAATATACTATGTAATATTTAGATGTGACTAGAATGTGTAATATTCACAAGTAAATATACTATATAATATTCACATGTAAATCTACCATACAATATTCATATTTGAATATACTATGTAATATTCATTTGTGAATATACCATGTAATATCACATGTAAATATACAATATAAACAACATATATCATATAATATTCACAATTGATTATACATTCATGTGTGAATATATCATGTGATAAATCGCTATTATTATGAACTAAAAGTATATTTTAAACATTTTTTATGTGTATTCACATGTTTTTCAGGTATCGTTATAACTCAATAAAAGAATAACATTTCAATCAATGGTTTGTTCATATCCTGGTGGTTGACGATTGGTTGACATAATTGAGAAGATATCATTGACGAAGACAGTATGTTTTTATATTCACGTGTAAATGTTATACAATTTAATATATTCTTCATTTTGATCGTGTTAAATTCAAATGCAAATGATATTCATTAACCAATACAATATTGTTTGTCTTAGTATAATGTTGATTTTACATGTAAAATAATATTGTTACAATATACAAAAAAAACTATTCACAAACCAATTTTTATAGTGTATTGTTTATTTTTATATATAAAGGTTGTATTCACAAAATAAATAAATATACATGTATAGTTTATTCACATAAATACAAATAACAGATTACAATGATGTTTTTACTAGTGGGATGAAAGTTAGTAACATCAACAGTAAATATGTCGTAATGATTTCTAAACTTTATTCATATATGAATACATAGCATGTCATGATGATGTCATCACTAGTAGGAATGAAAATTTAGTGACATCATCAAAACAGTTTGCCGCAATGAAGTTTAGTCTCGGAATTGGACGAAATTCGCATATTTGATGTAAAATGGTGCGATTTACAAAACTCACCGCTTGGCCGTGACGTATGGTGTTTTTCGGCCATTCGGGACTGTTTAGGACCTCAAAATGACGTTTTTCTATTTTTATAATTTTCCGAAAAAAAAGTTATCATTTATTCACAAATGAATATAACATTATATATGTTTATATAATTATTTTATTAACCTAAAAAGATTAGTTGTATGTGAATAAATATTGATTCTTATCAAATACTTTTTTATCTTTAACTTTATATATTTTGTAGTCCTCGGTTTTATTGACATATTTATTCATTTGTGAATAATATATATATATATATATATATATATATATATATATATATATATATATATATATATATTCACATTTGATTATTACACGTAGGTATAATTTTTATATGTTATTCACATATGAATTACAAACTTGTTTAGGACCTCAAAACAATGTTTTTTTTTCGAAAAAAATACATTATCATTTATGAATATTACATGTATTCATTTGTGAATATTACATGTATTTGCATGTGAAAATAATTTTTATATGTTATTCACATATGAATTACATAGTTACTCTATATTTTTAAAAGACATACATTGATTCTCATGTAAAGACATATTCACTTGTGAATATTACGTGATATATTTAGTTTATGCATTTCATCGAACAGTTGGCGTGCAAATAAATTAACTTATATAATTATGGTAAAAAAATTAAAAATTGAAGCCAATAATTACAACACAAATCAAATCCTATCAAAATTGATCAATAATCAGTAGGTTTAGATAAAAAAAATTGTGAAATTTTCTATGAAAAACTTCGGTTTTCAAGCTTGAAAATCGATTTAAAAAAAAATCTTCAAATATATGGTTATCTTGATGCACTTTCGATTGCTATATGTTTTTTGATATTGGTGAAGGTTCGATTGATGAAGTTTCAATGACTCGTGATCGCAAAATGATGTGACATCGATAAAGATGGATTATGTTTATCGATTTTGCTTGACATCAATGAAACTGGACAAGATTGAATCACGACTTACACTTAATAGTACGAGTAAATGTTTTTGATGATAATCACAATATTTTGATGAAATAACGAAGATATTTGATGAAGAAATGATGTTTTATGAAGTGTCGATGTTTTTTGATGATCAACAGGTGACGTTGATGTTTTTTTGATGAAGAACAAATGATGTTGATGAAGAACAGATGATGTTGATGGAGAAGATATGATGTTGATGAAGAACAGAGGAACGATCCAGATGAATGAATAACAGATGTCGTTGATGAAAAACGAATGAACGATTTAGAAAAACAGGGTGTCTTTAATGACTTAATCTAAATGTGTTTTACATATATAAAATGATTGGCTGAGAATGATTCCCCCATTCTCAACCTTTTATTTTTTCTCAATTGAACTTACCTCTCTCTCTCTCTCTCTCTCTCTATATATATATATATATATATATATATATATATATATATATATATATATATATATATATATATATATATATATATATATATATATATATATATGGAAAAGTGAATATACCCTTAAGGGTATATAAGTTTAGGTACCCAAACTTACCATAATACATCATTTTCTTATATATATTTATTATAATGTTCTTAAACTTCAACCTTAACTTGATTTACTTTCAAGATATTCGAAATTTCACTATTATCTTTCGCGTAAATCACATATTTTTGCCGAACATCTACTAGGCCATATATATTGTAGTTGAAAATGAAAATATTGTAAGAGGAAGATAAATATTTAATTTACAAAAATCTTGGAAGTACATCAAGTTAGAAGTTAAATTATAAGAACATTGGACAATTAGAATGTTTTATATGATATAAAACAACTTACTATGGTGAGTTTGGGTACCTAAGCTTATATAACCTTAAGGGTATGTTCACTTTTCCATATATATATATATATATATATATATATATATATATATATATATATATATATATATATATATATATGCACAAAAATGCATCTTAAAGACATGGATTAGTCTTATGCCGCAAACATTGCCGCAAATTATTTTATTTTGCATTAAAACACCTTATTAATTCATAAAATTTTATTGTATGAACCTTATAAGAATAAATGGAAACAAAATTTGCTAATGCCATAAAAAATATGACTAATCGGCCATAATATATATTGATTTCATTGGTTTACATATGGGGATAATTAAAGGCCAAGATGTTACTTTAGTTTAATTAGAGTATATGACCAAATATGTACATATGTACCTATACGTGCCCCAAAAATGGAATAAATAAAAAAGTCAAAAAAGAAATTCTTTTTTGTCAAATCCAAACATTGTGGTCACGTTGAAATAATTTACAGCTTAAAATGTCATTAAAAAATGACTTGGCCATCTTTTACCCAAATATATGTAACATAATACAACGAAATGTTAAACTTTTGATATTCAACATCATACAGACTAATACATGATACATGCATATCTGAAGTTCCAAAAAATAGAACAAAATAAATATACATGTGGTCACTGTCCAAAAATATATTTAAGGGATGATTTCCTTCTTCTTAAAAAAGATTTGACAAAATCAATATATATTATATAATATTTGAATTACCCTTAACAAGTTAAAACCTTAAAAAACCGGTTATCACTTTAAAAGCGTAAACAAAATACGTTGGTTAAGATCTCAATTGAAGAATCAAAAGGTTTACAAAGAGATGTAATTTATATATAATATGTATTTTTTTTAAATCAACCCGAAACACATACATATGCAAAAACGAAGTAAATACACAAATCATAATATGATATGGAAGGGTTATGAAAGAATATGCCGGCAACAATATGAAGAGTAAAATAACATGCAATCATGCATGCATGTTTTAGTTTGAAGACCAAAGGAACTAAAACCAATCCAAGTTTCTAATAACATATTCAAATTTGCTATGATACCAATTGTTGGTAAGTTTCATAACCAAAACATAAAACGTGGAAGCATAACTTTGGATCTTTAATCTCGAATTCGATTAAATGAAAACTTAAACATGAAAGAATGATTACATACCTTGTTCCATTGAGATTTTCAGATCTAGAGATTAGGAAGAGCTTTCCAGTTGATCTTAAGAACTCTCTCTAAAATCCCTCAGCAAACCCTAAATGAATTTACATGTGTATTTTCGTGCATCTAGATCTGCTCCTCATCACATATATTTATAGATGAAGATAAACCCTAATATGAAATATGGAAGGGATCTTGAGGATCTTGAGTCAAACTGTGAACTCAACCCACAAGGTAAGTAAATATTCTATAAATCGATCCATCTACACTTTATACTCTTACCATAAGAACTGGATTTAATAGTATATCGTACATATTTATGAAGTGGTCCCATAATTATCCAATAAGAGGAACTGCAAACGATTTGAACATAGCCGTAGAAAGAACATAACTTTTCAAAGCAACTATCAACATCTTCAATTCATCTAGATAGAGTAATACATCTGCTTCAACTTGATAATTTGTGCCTTGAATCTTCATGATCAGTTGGGAAGTAATTTTGTCTGTTGTTTGTGATGGAGCATTAACATCATCCGGAGTAGCCATGATTAGGGTTTTGAAAGCTTTGAAGAACACTCGAAGAAATCTTTAACAATTTGGGGATTTCTTTTGAAAGCGTAAATTAATAAAGAACCCTTGAATCCCCTTTTATATGTAACCCTGGAATTTGAATTTGAAGCGGGATGTGCATTAAATAAGATCCAACGTGAGACCTTGAAAATCGTACCACTATTCCGATAAAGTAGCCATGCGTTAAAAAGTAACTGTCACTTCTCGTTGAAAACCGGAAAGAATACAAGACGTCTACTCCAACAGCTTGTTTGTTTCTCCCAATAGAATTGTAACTGTCACAAGCCTTCGGATAGAGGTAAGGCTCTTTCACCTTTGGGATTTAAACTTAAGTCATGTGCCAGACGTTCAAAATCATCAGCCTGAGTTGGTATTACTCAGAACCTCAAGGACTTCGTGAGTGTAGTGTGCCAAAGAAATAAGATGAGAAGCAAGCTTAACAAAAATTTTAGAATCTGTGATGTCGAAAGTTAAAATTTTGACACAAAGGCAGTAAAACCCCGAGCAAATATTTCTTCATTAATCATTAAGAGAAATGATCAACTGCTTGTACCATTTCTCATGAAATACAATCGGATACTTATAAAGAAGTATCGAAGGGCTTCTTTTTCAAGGTTTCGTAGGTGGCTTAAAATTTCAATGCGTATCAACCTAAACATAAGGTGAGCAATTGTAATCGAAATTACTTGTTTGACCAGTGTAGTCAGTGACAAGTGTGCTTTAAAAAAAATATTTTAAGTGACTTTAGAAACCAAATAAAACTCACACGAAATAATATTCATAAAAAAAAAAAATTAAGCTGGATCCTGTTGGGTAACAAACATCGTGGGTTTCGATAGTTTGTTCAAGACCACTCAAAAGAATTGAATATGATTTGGAGTTTCGAAACTTTGATACCGAAACAAAAGTTTTATTAAAATCTGAAACATGGTTCCCTGTCAATTACTTAATAAGGTTTAGAAAATTAGGTTTCACTTTCATCACGGTCTCATGATGTCAGATCATTAACACAGAATGTTTATATGTCTAAGTCTTCGACGGGTTTGATCAAAGACCTCTTGGACATATGTCATTGTGTGTGCTTGTGCAAGAACTTTCGGATGAAAAAGATTGGTTTAAGTATTTAAGTGTACCTCTGTTGTAATTTGGACAAAACAGGAAACTCTTAACTCATGTGAGAAGAGTCAGGTAGCTCCGGTGACTAATGTGAATACAAGCCTGATTGGGGAAGAAATTGTCATAAGAAAATTTTCATTAAGACTTTCGTTAAACACACATTGAGTCATTGGAGACTTGGGTCGACATGCAACAACATGCTTCTAGGGACATCCTAGCTAATACAAAGTTTTCGAAAGTTTACATGAGCCTAGAGCTGCAAGCATGAACCATTGTGGATATCTGCAACAAATTATTAGAAAAAGACTAAAAATAACAAAATGTTTATGTTGTTTTTGATTTTTCTAAAATGAAAAGACTAAACAAATAAAAATCTTTTTGGTATTTTTGATTTTTTGAAAATGAAAATACTTAAACAAATGAAAATCTTGTTGGTATTTTTGATTTTTCGAAAGTAAGACAAATAACAAAAGAAAATCTTTTTGGTTTTTCAAAATTTTCGAAGAAAGTAAAAAATAACCAAAAATAAAATTTTACCAAACTATCGAATCTTTTTCTTTCCCAAATGTCGAAAGAGAAGCATGTCGAAGTGTTGACTATGTACAGTAACCGTTGACTTTGACAGCTGTCAAATTTTCATTATTCTTTCGAAACAGACTCCCCTTCGACCATTCTCAAACCTGTCAAAATTCTAACAAATGAATTTTCATCCAATGGTTTTGTAAAAATATCAGCAAGCTGATCAGTAGTTTTTACAAAATGAACTTCAATATTGTCATCTTCAACACGATCTTTTATGAAATGATAATGAAGTGCAATATGTTTAGTTTTCGAATGTTGAACTGGATTGTGACAAATACTTATAGCACTTTGTGAGTCACAATATAACGGAATCTTTTTCATGTCTATTGCATAATCATGTAGTTGACTTTGAATCCAAATGATTTGTGAAGTACAAGCTGCGACAGCAACATATTCTGCTTCTGAGGTCGAAATTCTAACACATGTTTGCTTCTTCAACTGCCAGCTTACCAATTTTCCATCTAGTAATTGTCAACCTCCACTTGTTCTTTTCCTATGCAAATTGCAACCACCTAAGTCAGCATCCGAAAATGCTTGAATGAAAAATCCAATTTTCGAAGGATACCATAATCCTAAAGAAATTGATCCTTTGAGATAACGAAAAATATTCTTGACTTCAGTGAGATGTGGTTCTCGTGGATTCGACTGATACCTAGCACAATTACAAACAGAAAACATGATATCAAGTCTACTTTCTGTGAGGATAAAGTAACAAACCCATCATGCTTCTGTAAAGAGTTAATTCAACTTCAGGTTTATCTAACGAAGGTGTCAACTTAGTGTCAGCTGTCATTGGTACTTGTAACTTTGTGCTATTCGTCAATCCAAATATTTCGAGCAAATTATTGGTATATTTTTCTTGGTTGATAAAAATTCCTTCTGTTTTAACGAATATTCAACCCAAGAAAATTATTGATTTTTCCCACCACACTCATCTCAAATTTGCTTTTCATCAAATTTTCGAATTCCTTAGACAAAGCAGAGTCAGTCAAGCCAAAAATAATATAATCAACATAAATTTGAACAAGCATTAGATGATTCCCTACATTCTTTCGAAATAACGTGGGGTCAATTGATCTTATTTAAACTTCAATTGTTTTAAGAAAGAAGTTAGAGTTGCATACTATGATCGTGGTGCTTGTTTTAACCCATAAACTGTCTTATCTAAAATATAACAATAATCAGGATGTTCTTCATTTATAAAACCGGGAGGTTGTTCCATATATACATTTTCTTCCAACTCTCCATTCAAAAATGCACACTTCACATCCATTTGATATATATCAAAATCTTTGTGAGTTGCATAAGCCAAAAATATTCGAACTGCCTTGAGTCTTGCGACAAGAGAGAAAGTTTCTTCATAGTCTATTCCTTCTTGTTGTGAATAGCCTTTTACAACAAGTCTCGCTTTATTTCGAATAATATTTCCATCCTTGTTGGTTTTATTTTTGAAAATCCTTTTTAATCCGACAATCGAAGATTCAGGACTTCGATTGTCTTCTGCATTTACTTCTGCTATTTCTGCCCAATCTAGTACACCAAAAATTAAATCATAATCAAAATCAGATGAAGAAGAACTTTCAAATTCATCATTTGATACATTAAGAATTGGTTTTTGTTCGAAACGTTTTTCAACTTGTTTCACATAATAGTCATCAAAAGTTAGATTAAACGTTTCTTCAACTTTTCGTGTGCGTTTATTCGACACTCGATAGGCAAATGAATTATGTAAATATCCCAAGAAAATTCCTTCATCGGCTTTAGCTTGAAATTTCGAAAGGTTATCCTTAAGATTCATAAGAAAGCACCTACATCCAAAAACATGAAGAAATTTGACATTAGGTTTTCTATTGTTTATTATTTCGTAAGGAGTAATATTGAAATGACGATGAATGAAAGAACGATTTTGAGTAAAACAGGTTGTTGAAACTGCTTCTGCCCAAAGATATTGTGGAAGATTCGCATAATTCAACATAGTTCTTGCTACTTCACATAAAGACCTATTCCTTCGTTCAACTACACCGTTTTGTTGTGGTGTATATGGTGACGAAAAACTATGCGGAATTCCTTTTTCAATTAAGAACGAATCAAACACTTTTTTTTAAACTCTGACCCATTATCACTTTTGATTTTTCGAACATTCTTCTTCAGACTTGTCTCAATTTGCTTGATAAATTTAATCATTGTTTGGGCAACTTCAGACTTTAACCTGAGAAAATATACCCAAGTAAATAGTGAAAAATCATCAACTATAACCAAAATGTACCATTTCTTGTTAAGAGTTTCAACAGTTGATGGTCCACAAAGGTCAATATGAAGAAGTTCCAACGGTTCTACAATTTTTGAATCTATTACAATTGGATGTCCTTTTCGTTGTTGTTTCCCTTGTTTGCAAGCTGCACATAAAGTATCATTTTTAAATTTTAACACTGGTAAGCCTCGAACAAGATCATCAATGACCAACTTATTTAAATTTCGAAAATTTAAATGTGATAAGCGACGATTCCATAACCAGCTAACATCAGATGTAGCTTTCAAAAGTAAACAAACTGAAGGGTTCCCAACAATAGGTTTTATGTCAAGAGTAAACATATCGTCATATCGTTTTGACTTCAGCAATACTTCATTCATTTCAACCTTTGAAATGACACTTCATTTTTTGTTAAACACAACTTGATTTCGAGTGCCCACAACAAGTTGGGAAACACTCATCAAATTATGTTGAAGACCTTCTACATAAGCAACACGATGTACAGTGAATTGTCCATTCGTTACTTTTCCATATCCTTTGACTTGACATTTGCGATTATTTCCGAACTTCACAACTCCAATGTTATCCAAGCTTCGATAATCTCGCAAATTCTCCTTTCATCCAGTCATGTGACACGAGCAACCACTATCGATGTACCATTTCTCATCATATTGCTCGTCACAGAGTACCTATAATTAATGAAAGAATTTAGGTACCCAAGGTTGTTTGGGTCCTTGGAATTAGATTTCAAAACAGAATGTAATGACGAACCTATTATCCAATCACAAACTTTTGTTTTGAGACTATCAATTAAGTCCACATCACTAGATAAAGGAACCAAAACATATGTTTTCAATGGTATCGGATTTTCACTGACACTAGCCTTTGTCTTCTCAGTTTGTGTTTGAATATTCATTGCTTTCGAAATAGGTTGCCAAGTCTTTACTGTAACATTCGATTCTTTCGAAGATGAACTTTCAGTAAACGAAATATTCACATACTTCTCATAAGCTTCTTGAATTTGTTGTTCAGAATATTTCCTTGATTGATACATTCTTCCTTTTCCTTCAAGCTAATGATCTATGGTTTTCTAACTAGACATCCCTTTTGTGTATGAAACATTAGTGATTTGTTTTGCAGATGGGTTTGGAAAATTCGGTTGTTGGGGAATAAAATCAACATTGGATGTAGGACGAAATGTATGAGCATATCGACTATTAACCTTGTTTTCATCTTTGTTGTGGATTATACGAAAAACTATTTTCAAAATTTTGATTTGGAGATTTCTTTGAAGAATTATTGATACATGAAGAAAATGATGTTGATTTAGCTTTGATAAACCTTATTTGTGGATGTGATTCAGACTTTGATTTATTTCTTTGAGTGGGATTTTTCTTTTTGTTTGAATAAGATGATGACTACGAAGACCTGTTCTTAACAAATTTAGTCTTCGAACTTTCAAATATTTTCAATGTCAAACCATTTTGTTTCTTTCAAGACTCAACAGTTTTCCAGAAAATTTTATTTCTTGCTTGTCTTTTTGAGATTTCAGTTTCTTTTGAAAACTTGTCAATTTGTTCTTTAAATTCATTTGAATTTAATTTGACAATACTTTCATTTTCCACAACAATTTGTTTTAAAACTTCTTTCACAACTTTTTGTTTCTCAACCCATTTTCGTTGAGATTTTTGTCTTTGAAAAACATACAAATTCTTCGTTGATGTGTTTTCGATAGTGTTTTGATTAACAAAGAAACCTTCATCTATTATTTTCTTGTTGTCTTCTTCGACAAGTTTATTAAACTCTGGTTGATATTTTCGACATTCCCAGAAGTAACCAATACTTGATTTGGAAAAACATCATCGTTGCACTTGAAATTTGGATACACCACAATATTTGTTTCCAAGAAATGAACACCTTGTTCATTCAACACTTTGTCGAATTATTTTGTATCACCATATACTTGACCGACAACAATTCATGGAATTTTTGTTTCTTTCGTACCATTGTTTGATATGGGTTTTTGTTTAACTTTATCATCATTTTCATCATCATTGTCATCAGTTTAACAATCTCGAATTTCTACAATATCAAAATCACAAACTTTCGAAGTTGAAGGTTTGTCAGTGTCAATCTTAATCAATGAATCCAAACATTTTTATTTTCCTTTAGATTTCGATGCAACATTAGAAATAGACAACTCAGAACAATCAACATCCTCAAGTTCACTAGTTTCTCTAATATTATCTGAATTATCTTCAATATTAGCAAAATTAGATTGTAAATCAGATGTCGAATTGTCAGTCTTTTTCCAAAATTTGATTTGTTCATCTTTGGTCAAGGTCTCATTCACTATATCAACTAATTCATTCGAATCAAGACATTCATCAATTTTCACGATACCATAGGCATATCTATCATCTGGAATTTTATCAAACTCAACAATAGTTTTCTCACAATCATACGAAATGTTATCAACCTTCTCTCTCTCAAAAGCTAAAAAAGGTAATAACTGCATATGTTGTTCCTTGCTAATTTCACACAAATGATGCAATGCAGTAAGTTTACTATAAAGACGTTTAGCAGAGTTACAATAAATGTTGAGTTGGGCTAACAATAGTTTTACATCACTTGTCAGAGAATCCCTATCACACATTATATTTGTATCCTGCAATTCTAAATGCTCTATTTTGAGTATTTTCGAGTCTAGCAGCTTCTGGGTCTCTAACAATCGTGTGCTTAATTTCTTAGCTTCGTTACTAGCAGACACCACAATTGAATCAAAATAACCAACAGTATCATCAAAAGCAATTATTTCATAATCATATGCACTTAAAGGAATATTGAAAGATTGAAGAATGGTACGTACCTTGGTAGTCATTGGAGACTTATCAACACTTTTGGTCATGAAGCAATGCCCAGTCACATCTTCGTCAAAATCTTCCTCCAACTTCGCAAACATGGTACCATGCGTCAGATTACACATTTTTTCATTATCAGATCCTGAAGACCAGATCTGATAAGTACCATCTTCCTTATTCTCACCTTTAGCAACCAATGACAACCCTTTTGCCTTTTCTCTCACTTCTTCCAACCTCTCAACGTAAATCGCTTCATCCTTTACCTTATTCTTTTTCTCCTCTTTCTTATGAAGCATACAATCATTTGCCAAATGATTAGCCCCGTTGCAGTAATGACAATCTATTCTTGAGTTCCGTTTGAGTTTCTTCTCTCCTTTTACCTCAATAACCTTCACTTCATTCTTCTCAAATTTCTTCTTTTCCTCCATAGCAGACTTACTAATGAAACTTCCTTTCACTTCTCCCTGCTTTACCTTCGAATTGAATGGTTTCTTGAAAAACTTTTTAACTCGATTGTTTGAGTAAAAAGCAATTGCCTCATCATCAGGGTTCATAATAAAACCTTCTTCATCACAGAATCAACTTTTTCATTTGTTTCTTTTTCTAATAGTTTTGAAACTAGGGCAAAAGGACCTCCCATGCTAAGCTTCGACTCTTCAGCCATCTCATTCACTTCACCTTCGTGTGTTTTAAGCTTGTTATACAAATCACTCAAAGATGAAGTATCAAAACTTTGTTGATTCTTCACCATCGTGCTTACACTCCTCTATTCCTTACGGAGTCCCATCACAAATGTGGGATTGAAATCCATAGCATACCTAGTGATTCCATAACAATTGCATCGGTATATCAATTATTTCAGACGATCATGTAAACTTCAATCGTTTCATTTTCTTTTTGTCTGAATTCTTTCAGCTCCATACGAAATTGTTTTACATAATTAAGAGTATTCCATATTTCCTTGGCACTTTTACAACCACGCACGTAATTGTAAACCACAGGCAGTAATGCTCCTCTTAATTCTCTCAGACAACATTTTTCGTTTTTCTTCATCCTTGTGGATTATTCATCAATAGCAGGTGTGGAATTTGAAGATCTGATGTTTTCAACATTCAATGGAGATTGAGCAGTTCCTAAAGTACAACTCCAAAGTTACTCATCCAAACCATTCAGATAATCCTCCATGCGATCAGCCCATTGATCATAATACTCCGGAATCAACATAGGAATCTTTGTAGAAGATACTAACAGATGCAAGAATGAAGTCATTGTGTTCATGTTGAAGTTCTCCATTATCGTATATATGAAAAATTTTAGAAAACTTGAAGAAATTTGAATTTGATTGAATGAATTGATCAGAAATTAAAAAATCAAACACTCGATTATACAAATCAAACGCAGAATCAAATCAAAACTGAAGATCAGAGATGATTTTCTGAATCAAACAGTGCGGAAACTTTTGAGACAAGTTTGTGACTCAAAAACTTGGAGATTCAACTGAAAATCAGATCACAGTAATGATTCCTACTCTGATACCAATTTATGAAGAGATAATCGAGTATATGAAAGAAATCAGAGTAAGATCAATGCAAATTGAACACAAGAAGTAAATATAATATGGTTTCAGCTCAATTATGTTTTTAGTTCTTACAGAGAGAATCTAGACAAGTTCTTACAAAGACTCTTATCTAACTCTAAGCAATGTCCTTATTTATAGGAGACGTGAAAGCAAACAAAAAATTACAAGGACTAAACTTCTAAGCTTCGACACATAAATGCCTTGTAAAATAATATTACAGTCTTCAACATATTACAACAAGTCTTCGACCCTTACAACAGTCTCTATATGCGTAATTGTTGTCATATTAGACCTAGGTAAGGGTTGATGGTGGAACAGTTAAAGAGGTTGGGAACCTACATTCCCACGTATTCCAAGATATACATATTATTTGTTGATCGTGATTTATTATTTGTATGCATGTATATGTATTATGGTATATGGTGTTTTTTTGGAAACTCACAAAGCCTCGTGCTTACCCAGTAAAATAAAAATGTTTCAACTGCTTTAGTGCTCTGTGAGAAGAGCAAGGTTTGACTATACACACGTGCATTCGCGACATGTTTCCACACAATGTAGTCATACTCTAATATATTTTAATAAATAAAAGTGAAAATTTTTCCTTGAAAATTAGGATGTTACACCATCATAAGAAAATGAGTAGTACCTCCAAAATTTTGCACCAGCACCGAAAAATGGAGCACCCCCGAAAAATAATAGATATGTTCTTCACCCGGTTTCTCTCATTTTGTCTCATACACCTAGATCCACCTCAGTATCAGATCTATACGACTACCACCAATTTGTACTGTATCGGAATTGGAGTTGTAGGTGAAGAAGATGGACAGAATCCAATGCCGATTCTACTTCTTCTCCTATATGAATTTTTTCTTCTAGATCTCTTTCTTTCTACAAATCCTTACTCTTTCGACGTATGGGTTTGAGTTTTAGATCTAAATGCAGATCTAAGATGGTGGTGGTGAAGTTTGAAATCATGTGTAGTCTGTCATTCAAGTTTACGGAAAATACCATGCCAACATTACCACTTCTACTTCCTTATTCACCTAAACTACCACTACTCTCTTATTTTATCAACTCTAAAAGCGTTTTTGTGGTGTAGTGAGTTATTGCAGCTCTAAAGAGTTCAAATCGCATACCTTGACTTAATCATAATGAATACACGAACAAAGGGTCGATTCTGAGGGTCGAAACACCTACATACCACCAATTAGGAGTAACAGGGCTCCTACACAGACTCAAATCCTTCATCTCATTTCAACTCAGGCTTGAAACTTTGATGGTTTTTCGTATTACTGCTAGCATACCTTTCATATTCGTAAAGTCTTTCCAAGCAATTGATTCACTACATCTTCTAATGATTTGTAGGACTTTGGGGTTTGACTTTTGTTTGATAATGTGATCTAAGGTTCATTAAATGGTGGTGGTGATGGTTTATGGATGGTTAAGATGAGAAAGACGAAATATATTTTCTAGAAAATTAGAGAGAGAGAGAGAGAGAGAGAGAGAGAGAGAGAGAGAGAGAGAGAGAGGGTGATTTCATTTTCTAAAATATAATTCAAAAATAATAGTGAATAAATTATAACAAATAAAAAATAAATAAATAAATATATTATTAAGGGCAATATAGTTATTTTCATGTTAGAAGGGATGAAACATGCAAATTTTAAACATATAACATACGATTTGAGTCAATTTTAAAATAAGGATTGGACGTAAGTTTTGACACATACACAAGGAATGATTCTTGTAATTTACTCCAAATTATAACACCTCGTTTACACGTGATGATGAAATACAAATACCAACAATCATGTGAATCAGTAACTTCCGGTTGATTTATAAGGAAGTTTGTTAGTTTGAACTCTAAGCTTGTTGTTTCGTGCATTATGCTTCTTCAGGATAATTAAGAGATGTGAAGACTTAAGGCACCTAATTAAAAACTTTCATTTAAGATTTATGTTATTATAGTATAATAATACTTAAGCATACATAAAAGTATTATTTCTATTTCTATACTTTAAGTCACAAAAAGAGTCAAGATATGCGTAAGAGTGTTACTCAGTCGACTAACATGTTTTATTACATAGTGGTATGTTCTCAATTAAATATTTGAAACATTTTCCAATAATGATTATTTTGCAAATATATGATATTGACATAAGTTCATCAATTTATCATTATTATCGTATTAACATAAACATTATGTATTGATTACTAGTTATGATATTTAATGTTTTGAACGTTACTGTTCACATTTATTTACATTATATTGCTTTTTTGTTCTTATTAATTTATATTATATAAAGGGTATAAATGTAATTTTTGGGACAAAATTTGACTATAAAGAGGGAAGAAGCATGCTTGTAAGCATAAGTCCTGGAAATAGGATTAACAAAGAGGAAGCAGCCAATAATGGCTACTTTGATTGTTCATCTTCTAATAGCCTTACTTTCTCTACATCCCTTTGTCTATTACAACAGACTATGAAGATAAAACATCATATATAGCTCTGAATCATCTCATCCATGGCAAATCTCCTCCACCACCGCCTCCTAAAACATCTCCGCCACCACCTCACATCCTTGGAACTCCACTAGTTATGCATGTCAAGTCTCCACCAGCACCATATGTACATGGGAAGTCTCCACCTCCACCTCCAAAGGCTCCAAAAGCTCCAAAGGGTAAAAAGACTCCACCGTCACCTCCACCCCCACCTAAATATACATTGCCACCTGGTAGTCCAGAGTTTCTTCCACCAGGACCAGGTTTGCCTGCAGTTCCACCAGGACCACCACCACCAGATTACCTTTGGTCATCATCTCGTAAGCAAGGGAGGAAGTAGTAATTTTGAATAAGAAGAGCTAAGATCATATAATATATATATATATATATATATATATATATATATATATATATATATATATATATATATATATATATATATATATATATATATATCCGAATAACAAAAATATGCACGTCACAAACACATAAGTAATAAACCATCCTTAATGTGAACATGTTACTAGAACTTAAGTTAATAAATGAAAGCTTTACATAAAGGGGTTTATAATTCAACGATTCATGGATTAAGTACCAATTTCATTATATTTCATTTCATCACCTTTATTTCTGTTGCACCCTAAACCAAATACATTGAAATGAAAATGATATATATATATATATATATATATATATATATATATATATATATATATATATATATATATATATATATATATATATATATATATATATATATATATATATATATATATATATATATATAGGCATATTGTTTTTATAACACCCTCATATTTAGGCTAGACAATTAATATATAATAAGGGTAAAAAATAACTTTTTGATAGAAGATTATTTAAAATAAATAATCTGAACCAAAGATGTAGTATACATGACAAGGAATATGTAGATATAAAGAACTTTGAAATCCAACTTCCTATGAAGAGGATATTCTTCTTCAAGGTGACACGATTAAACCAACACGCCTCTACGTATCGTAAAAAGTAAATTTTTGATAGATTACTTATTAGCATAAGTGATCTAAACGCAAATCATAGTAGTCGTAAAACCTAAGATCGTGCATATAAAGAATGTCCAAACATGAATTCGTGATAGGAAGTTATGATTATTCAAAGTTTCAGCGCAGTTAGATGAAATAATCTAAAAGAGAATTGAAGATCCCATCAATATATAAACAATCGAAAACGGAATTCATATGAAGAAGTTATGAATTCCGCATCGACTTTAACAGTGTTAACCGGTCTAAATATGATTTTTTTTATTAGAACAAGAATTAGATGTTGAAACCTTAATGAAAGTTATACATCTCATCAGGGAGGATTATGATGATATAAATAACGTCAAAAATAAAGCTCATATGTGAAAGTTATGGTCATCCGAAGATCTGCAATAAACCGCCTAGACTTCGTCAGCAATGTTTGATTTTTTTTTAATTATTTATTTTTAACAGGCCGGACCTGGAAAAGTCCGTTTAAATTCCATAACCCCTTCATCGATGACCATATTCTTTGGACTTTTTACCATTGCGCTACTTCGGTTGAAACCTTTGATTCTTATTTAGGTTTTTTCGGTCAAAAGTTTCTCGATTTCTATTTCGAGTTTTTAGCTGTCTACTGCTATATCCGGATCTTGGAAAAATCATAACTTCCTCTTATAAAGTCAGATTTGGACATTTTTTTTATGTACGCTCACAGTTTAATGATATCTACAACTTTCATTTAGATACTTAAATATAAAAAACTATAGTATTGAAACTTCACATTTTTCGTTAATCGGTGTTGCCGGTTTTGTCGGAAATCTTAGAATGGCCATAACTTCTTCGTTATAACTCGGATTTTTGTGTTCTTTGTATTTTTGTAAACCTTGACACAATATCTAGCATAGTAGGTAACCCAATAGAGACTTTTGTACATTTTATTTTTGAAGTTAATTTCATTAATTCAAAAGTGGTTACAATACTTGACTTTTTTAGTCATTACATAGAGTCGAAATATCGAGTTGTCACAGTTAATCACATAAAACTTCTTTGTAGACAACGTTTGACGTGTAGATTCCATCATTATCAAATGTTTTTAAATATAACTAAGATATAAACGAAATGTTATTAAATATAATATCACAATGAATAAAATATATAAGATGTTTATAAAAGTTGGAGTTTGTTAATCGGTTAGAATGACTATTAAAAAAAATTCTTCACTTAAAAAACTTTTGTATTGAATCTTTAAAAAGGTATTCATGATGCTTTTAATTTAACATATTCTTAATTATTTAACACAATAACATAACATAATTAAAATTTTAATATTGTTTCTTATAGCATTTCAACTGGATATTTTTAAAATATCAAATATTAATATTAAACTTCAAATAGCATACCACAATACACTTGACCTGTGCATAATTTAGTCCTAAACAATCAGAAAAAGTTTTGAGGTTTTTAAAATGTTAGAGTCAAAAAATAACAAACCTTATGTGCCTTTTATAATGCTTTCCTTCCTTTTATACCAACACCTTGAGAAGCCCCAACTCCAATCCTAACCATCATAGCAGTTGCCAGAAAATGGTCCATGTGTCAAAAATACATTCCAAAACGATCTCGGTGGCAAAAAATGATTACATAAATGGTCCATGTGAGTGAAATACATATGCAGTCACATAACATGATTTTTTTTACAGGACATGTCATTATGGGAGAAAAACAATCACAAAAACTGTCCTAAAATAAATACATATATCTGAAAAAAAAATTTGATAGGGTTTTCCCATGACAATCCAACCCTTGTACTTTTTTAACATGAGGGTAAAATAGTCTTTTGTTTTGAGACAGTGCATTCGGTATGAAAAATAAAAACAATATTTACATCAACATAAATCATTACCTATTCAAAACACTTTATCGATTCAGTACTTAAGGGGACACCAAAAGTTATGTTCTTGGAGTGGCCACTGAGTGTAGATACAATTTCCCCTAAAGATCGATTAAAGACTACAACATTCATATCAACTCCACCAGTAGCAATAAGATCCTGAGATGTGCAAAACATATCTTTCTTAAAAACCCAACACAAAAGATCAAGAATGAATGTGGAAATGCAGTTGGAATTACAAAATATGTACCTTTGATTGATGGATGTCAATAGAAAATATTCCAGCTTTGTTTGTTTTATGAAGAGGGCAACTGTTGAGCTGTGTATACCTCTCAATAGCATCCAATGGAACCAATGTGGGAGGAATCTTGAAAAAAAATGCAAAAATGATATTTCAATTTTTAAAAATGTCAACTAGTTTCCATTTGGCAAACAAACATGCCATACAATGGAATCTTGAATTCTAATTGGGTCAGAATGCAAAAATCAAACAAGCCATGGAATGGAATCTTGAATTCCAGTTCTTTCAGAATCCATGATACTTGTCTTTTCTTCTTTTGCTGTGAAAGTGAAGCCTTGCAGTCTGTTAATTCGGTTACGATACTAGAAGAAATTCCAGGGCAAAATTTCTTACCATTAGGACCAAACTCATCATCCTCAGTAGCAGCTGTTAAAACAAAAAAGTTGAAAGAAATATAAGTCACAAAAGAACAAAATCAAGAAAGATTACAAACCTCTCAAATGAAGAACAGAAAATATGAACCTCTTTTCCCATTACTTATAGCATAAGCATTTGATGAGACTGTTGTTGTTGCTGGCATTGGTGCTTGTCTTTCTAAACTTGACAACATTGTCCTTGCTTCATCAAGTTCTTTCTTTAATCTTGCAATCACCCGACAAGCTGAATCATGCTGACATTATAGAAATAATATAAACATGATCTTGGAAAATGAACAATTTGAAGAATGGAAGATAAAACAAGGTTTGAAATTGTGAACAAGTTGTTTGTGGTACCTGGTATAAACAATGAATAAGCTCTTGCCTTGTTGTATGTAATTTTTGCTCTGATGCAAAAGTAGATAACACCAAAGCATCCCATTCCTTGAGTAAAAGGAGTAGCAAACATATGAGAGTTAAGTTTATAACCTTAATTTAGATGATAAAGAACAAGATTGTTAATAGAACAAGGTAGAACACATACATTTTGAAACATTCCAAGCATTGCAGGAATACTTGCAGCCTGCACTGGTCTAGGTTTCATTATTTGCATGAATTTTTCATAAAAGTTATAAGCTTCAACATGTAAAGAGTGAGATGTAAATCGTGGAAATATAAGATTAAGCAACAAAAGTTTACGAAATGCAAACCTTGCCAGTTTTTATTGGAACAAGATCATCCGTAGTTAGGGTTTCCCCGGTCACTAGACATTTTCCATAGTCCTTATCAGTATCAAATAAAGTCAAATACATCTTAGAACCAGTATAATGACAGTAGTTACACTTGGTATGGTTTCTTTTAAAATTTAACCGTATTTGAAGTCTTTATCATAAATTTTACTATGCTCCATAAAAGTCACACTCTGTTGATGAACTTGGACATCGAAAGTTGATTTCTAGTTCTATTTTGGTATGAATGGTGTTGTTATTGTGCTAAAACTACTCTCGGACTCTTGTAATTTGTTGAATTTAGGTAACACCAACATAAAACTAAAGAAAAATTCACGATAACTAAGAAGATAAACCCTAACAAAGAAAGTGAACTCCCCAGTATGTGTCTTATGATTTCAAAATTACAGAGTTAGAGAGAGAAATTATGAAAGTGTGATCGATTTTTGCATACCTGAATGGTTCCTAGGGCCAAAAGCGCGATTCCTATGTTGCGGTGGGTGTTGTATTCGATTCCCCGTGCTTCTTGGAAGATCCTGTGGCGTACCATTCGAGGTCAGGGAGAGACGGTGGATGCGTTGAGACATTCAGAAACGACGCCAAGAGAGAGACGATAGAGATTTGGTTTGAGTTTTTGAGTATCGATCGATTCTGAAGCGATTAGGAATCAGACGGAAAGAAGAGCGTTTCGTTTTCCTTGGATTGCAGTTGTTGTGTGTAGAGAAGATTAGGGTATCATCAGGATATATCGTGTATACCTATACGATAAGATAATATCGTGTATACCTACCTATACACGTGATATTGATTATAAGCTTAATATTATTGTACATGACGTAATAGGTATTGTACCTCTTAATTTTCAAGAAACAAGCAATATGTTTAATAATATAGGAAATATATATATGTATGTATGTATATATATATATATATATATACATACATACATATATATATATATATATATATATATATATATATATATATATAGCTAGGTTTAGGTGTTTATTCTAAATATTGTGTTATTGTATGCATAAATATGGGTCAATCAAAATTAAATAAATAAATAAGGGTAATAAAGTAATTTTGTAAATAACTTCCAAGAATACTTCCTATAATTATGCTAGTTATTTTGACTTCGACCTAATTTCTTCTCATTCTTATATACGACGTTTACTATCAAAAACCCTATTCCACCATAAAAATCTTCCATCGACGACCACCCCCTCGATTTACAACAATGCATCACCACTTCCACCGATCCCCATCAACAATATTCTTTGTACCAAAGATCATCATCGCCATCGTTCATAATCTCGAAGAATAAAGGAAAGTCGGAGTTAGCTTCCATTGTCGACTGAACTGTTGCACGCTGTTGTTCTTCACACACTCACCCCCTAAACTCTCTATTTCATCCGTACCTTTTATCTCCACAGTCAGCATGGCGTCAATCGACGTTTGAGGCGTCGGTGGTTGGCCGTCCTTCCTCATCAGATCGTTCATCAGGGATTCGAAACTAGTAGTAGCGCCACCTCCGATCACCACCATTCCTTGCGTCACCGGGTTGATCAGGATGATCCTTTTGAGTGACGAACCCTGATGATGAAGATTGTTTGTAGATTCGTGATCCTAATGTTCGGAATCGCGACTTGAATCCGATTCCGGCCAAATGGTAGTGAAGCCTGAAAGGAATGGCATCTCCATAAGCCTCTCGATTAAACAAGATACTGATAACTCTGGTTCTGAAGCCATTTAAGCACAAATTTGTAGTATTTAGTGGGTGTTTGAGTGTTTCTGCTACTAGATCAAACTTGAAAAGAACAGTAAAAGTGGAAGTTGAATTTGAAATGGGTAATTTTTGGGAGAGCTTAAAAACGAAGCGGAAGAAGGGTGTAGAAGGCTCTCGAATGTTGTGTGCAGACAAGATTTTTTTGCTATAATACGCCAAGTGGTTTAGTTAACGCGTTGGATAAGATGAATGATGATATTTTTGTTGGAGTAATCCAATGTGGTGGCGTGTTGTTGGTAAAAACAAAGATGATGTAGATGAGGCGATTGCCATGGTAGGTTTATTTCAGATGACATAAACTGATAATCTGTAACAACCATAAAATTTTCGCCAAATTTAAACTTTTTCAATCATAAATAAAAACCAAATAGCATTGTTTACAAAAATGTTTTCAAATTATTTTCCATCAGAGTGTCCCAAAAATCATAACATAAGGATGAGGAGCGGTACGGTCACACCTTCGCCTTTCCATGATCTCCTGAAGTACCTGAAACAATAAATTGAAAACTGTAAGCCCGAGGGCTTAGTGAGCTACCCCCAAAATACCAACATCATACAAACATAACCATATCATATAACCAATATAGAACAACATTCATAATGATTTGCCAGCCTAACTGGACCGCCTCACATGCCTTCAATCTATTTGGACTGTTCTCTGAGCCTTCAGCACATCTGGACCGCCTCGCAGGGCCTACAGCCTATCTGGACCGCTCGTCGGGTATGTTAGCCTACAGCACAAAGCAGGACCGCCTCAAACCAACCCCCAATTAAACAAACATGTGCACATAAATATCATACGCTAGCACATATCATATCACAGTCAAACCGATCTAACATATCACTAATCATTGCAACATCCCAACAATCGGGATACAGACCTAACCGGTCACTAACATAGCATTATCCTCTAACTAGGACAATCATGTGCACATAGATATCATATAACACTAGCATGTATATAATAGTCAAACCGATCTAACAGATCACAAAGCATAGTAACAATCCATAACCAAGATATCGACCTACCAGGTCACTAACATAGCATCATCCTATATGCCAGGATACTGACCCAACCGGTCACTAAAACATAGCATATCACCATCCTAACTACCAGGATTTAAATCAGTAAGCATAACATGAAATGATCTGAATACAATCCATAAAGGCCCGACCTTGGTGCCTTAGACCTCGTTGATATAGTGAGGATAACTCACCTCGCAGATGTCGTCACGAAAGGTAAACTCAAACTCTTGGATCACTTGACATAGGTTCCACCATCAATCATCATAGTACATCATACACATAATTCCTTAACCTTATAAGGTACTTCATAACCCACTAGTCAACCCCTGATCAAAGTCAAAGTCCTCAATCAAGGTCAACAGTCCATGTTGACCTTAACTCGCCGAGTACCCTTGGCTACTCGTCGAGTTCCCTGAAGTACATTCTAACTCACCGAGTCATCGGAGTGACTCGTCGAGCTCCTTTGATTTTCGATCAAACTTAAGGTCACCCATCGAGTTCCCTCCTTGCAACTCGATGGATGCACACTCATACATATCCCATAGAAAACTCATCCGACTCGCCGAGTTGTTCTTCAACTTGTCGAGTCTTATGGCGATCTTCATCGGACTCACCAAGTTGTTCATCCAACTCGTCGAGTTCACGGCCATCTTCATGTGACTCGCCGAGTCACCTTGCGACTCGGCAAGTCCATTCAGTCCTTTTCCTCCATACAGACATATTTTGAGCCAAGCAATGGCTCCAACTCATAGATCCAAGCTTCTAAGGCATGTTTATCACGTAAAGTTGCAAACTTTGCATGCATGCATGACTATAAAGGGTCCAAATGTCTATTCTAAGTTATTAATGGAACTTCATGATCAAGAGGGACCGTAATCACAACCAAGATTGTGACTTTAAGCTTCTAGAATCCAAGGAGGGTCCAGATCTGAAGTTACAACTTCAGATCTAGACCATAGCTCATCATACCAACTTGAAAATCCATAAAAAGCCCTAGAAACTCAACAAAAGGGAAAAAGGGAAGTAAAAATGGCACTTTGATACCTCCAAAGGATGCTAGCTGAGGTAAATCCTGCTTCCTACTCCTTCATTGCTTCAATTTCCTCTGCACTCTTAGCTTTCTTCCACCAAGATCCTCTTTTCCAAGCTTCAAACACCACACCAAGGCACACACACAGAATTAGGGTTTTAAGGGGCTCTCAAAGACTATAAAGAGGCCAAAGGAGGCTAAGGCTCCTTTGAATAGAGGTGCAAACCCCAGGATTTAGGGTTTCCACTACCAGCTCCTACTCGCCGAGTCCCAACATGGACTCGTCGAGTAGGTCACTTAACACGCGATCCCACCCCACTGCTACTCGACGAGTAGGTCAACCAACTCGTCGAGTAGAGCTTAACCCTAATAAATCTTATTTAAGCAATACCTGAGAATCAGTGCGTTACAACTCTTCCCTACTTGAACTAGACTTCGCCCTCAAAGTCCGTTGGAGTAAAAAATGCCAGGTAATGCTCGCGCATTTCCGCCTCCGGCTCCCATGTCCACTCGGATCCCTTCCGATGTTCCCACTGTACACTTACTAAAGGTGTTTCGTCATTCCGCAGAATCTTCTTCTTCTTTTCCAAAATATCCACAGGTCTCTCTACATAGTTCAGGCGCACATCGACCTGAATTTCATCCAACGATACCACTGCCTCCTGGTCCATAATGCATTTTCGCAATTGCGAAACATGAAATGTGATGTGGATCCGGCTAAGCTCCTCTGGAAGCTCTAGCCTATAAGCCACCCTGCCAACCCTGGCAATAATCCTGAACGAACCAATATAACGGGGACCCAATTTTCCCCTCTTACTGAAGCGGATCACACCATTCCAGGGTGAGACCTTTAGAGGACCATGTCACCCACTTGGAATTCCAGCTCAGATCGGCGTCGGTCGGCATAACTTTTCTGACGACGAACTCTCCCGTATGGCTAGGAAATAGGCAATCTTGGTCAATCGATCCACGGTGACCCATATAGCATCGAACCCCCTTTCCATCTTCGGCAACTTCATGATGAAATCCATCGCGATTCGTTCCCATTTCCACATGGGAATCTCCAAAGGCTGCAACTTACCATGCGGCCTCTGATGCTCTGCCTTGACCATCCTACAGGTCAAGCACCTCTCAACAAACTAAGTGATATCTCGCTTCATGCCAGGCTACCAATAACTCGAACTCAAATCATGGTACATCTTGGTGGCTCCCAGGTAAACCGAAAAACGAGACTTATGAGCCTCCTCCATCACTGTCTGTCGAACCCCTCCGGACATTGGAACCCAAACCCGACCGTAATAGGTCAACAATCTGCGACTATCCTTAACAAACTGGGTGCTTTCTCCCTTATCCCTCTCCAACTTCCAGTTCTCATGCCCTCAACCTGAGCATCCCTGATCAAACCCACTAGTGGGGAATCCACCGCTATTCTCATACACCTGGCTGGGGTCGAGGACCCAGCTGACTTGCAACTCAGAGCATGCGCAACCAAATTTGCTTTACCAGGATGGTAAAGGATCTCGCAATCATAGTCCTTGATTACATCCAGCCACCTGCGTTGCCTCATGTTCAGGTTCGGCTAATCCATGATGTGTCTCAAACTCTTGTGATCTGTGTATATAGTGCAACAGACTCCGTACAGATAGTGCCTCCAAATCTTGAGAACGAAAACCACTACTCCCAATTCAAGATCGTGCGTCGGGTACCTCGTCTCATGCAACTTCGAACCACCACCCACTGCCCTTCACAATCGATCATGGCGCCAAAACGGCTAAGCCAATCCATCCCTATAATCACGCATACATCCCTCATGGGAGTAGGAATCAAATCTATCGGGAAGGACACCCCGAAAATCTCCAACTCGCATCCCCAGAAGACCGAAGAAGCAGAAACCCCGTGCTCGTTGGCGATCGAAACTCTCAACGAACACAAAAGATCATCTATTGGCATACTGAACCCTCTAGAGAAGGTCTGAGATACAAACGATCAACGCGCCCCCGAGTCAAATAATACCAAAGCGGGCAATGAATTCAATAGAAACGTACCTAATCACAGGTACAAACAATAACCATAACACGAATACAATAACTAAGATAGAGAATAGAAAACGTACCATCAACCACATCTGGTGCTGACTTGGCCTCCTCGGCTGTGAGCTGGAACGTGCGACCCTGAGCCTTCGGAGGCTCTACCCTGATTGGCCTCCCATCTCCAATCCTCGTAGCAGTTGGCGCGGAACCCTGCGCTGGCTTGGCGGCGAGCTGCAGACAGTTGGTCTTCATATGACCAACCTGATGACAATAGTAACAAATCCGCATATCTGTTGGAGGGGCGGACTAACGGCAATCCTTGGCATAGCGCCCCTCCTTGCCACATTTGTGGCACCCACCTCCTGCTCGACAAACCCCTAAATGAGCCTTGCCACACTTTCCACAAGTGCGGTTCTGATAACCCCAGGACCGTGTATCAGCGGTCTTAGATCGCTTAGGCGCCGGCTGAGACTATGCCGGTGCATGACGCTGCTCCTTCAGTTGCTGCTCTATCTCCAACTCACGCCGCCGCGCGGCTTCCTGAACATCCAGGAGGGTACCACATTGTTGTGTAGATACAAATTGTCGAATATCAGTCTTGAGCATACTCAGATAATGAGTCATCTCAGACTGATTTGAAGCAAACTCCGGGCAAAACATAGCCTCTCCGTGAACATACTGGTAATCTCCATCACAGACTCCCCATCCTATCTCAAGGTCGAAAACTCTTACGCAAGCTGCTCCCGCTCAACGCGAGGAACGTAGCGTGTGCGAAACATATCTCTGAACTGCTCACAAGTAACAGCAGCCCGCTGATCATCAGTATACGACCCAGTCGTCAACCTCCACCAGTCCTTTGCCCCAAGCCTCAACAGGTTCAGGGTACACCTGACCTTTTGATCAGTAGGACATGAGCACATGAAGAAAAAACCCTCCAAGTCAGATAACCACCTCATAGCCCTAATTGCATCGTGTGTACCATCAAACATCGTAGGCTTCGTATTATCAAAGTCCTCGTATTGGAAATCCTTGTCGGCTCCTCCTCCAACCCCTGCCGTAGTTACAGCCGAAGTGGCTGCAGCGGCAGTTGTCTCTGCTAGAGCTGCATATCGCTCATCAAAATGCTCAACCATCGCGGTCTTAATCAACCTAAACATCTCTGGCAGCTGCGCTCAGAACGCAGCAGCAATCTCATCGTGCATGATCTCCCTGATCCTGGCATCTAACTCCTTGGTCCCTATCTGAACCACGGGCTCAGGTGCTACTGGCACCTCCAACCCTCCGTCTCCCGACCCCGATCCTCATCCTGATCCGGATCCCGAAGCAACACGTCTCGTCACCACCATACTGGAATATATATACAAGTCATCAGATAAATAATATAATGTTGGGAGACCAAAACCCCCAAAACCCCAGGGGTTGTGATTTCCTTGCTATGCGTATGGGTCCTGTGCTTTCAGTAGTACGGGCCCATAATACCTTCCACACCTACCCATATTTGTCTCAAGTATCACCACAATGCCCTAACAATATCATAAACATAGAAATGCACCCAACCCTCACTTCTAGGGGAATACCAAATATCGCGCATCTAGTCTCACCACTTATCACAACTCTCACATCCATGAAACTTCCATCATCCCCTGCAGTGACGGTGCACGCCAGCTGCACATAACGCTGGACCCCATAGACTTTCGAATATCTAATCCTACACTAAGGTCGAATCAAACATTCGCAGGCTATAAGATCTTGATTATACACAGCTGTGATGCATACACCAAACATCTACAGTTATGATTTCAATTTCATATACAAGAAACCCTAGGCTAATAGGCATCATATAATCAGGCAAGTCTATCATGCGATTCCTGAAGATCCTTAGCCTAACACTAGCATGTTGTTCTAACATATCAGAATATCAAATAACTGTATGGTATTTTTGGGGCTCACTTACAGGCTCCGACTGATCGTACCATCTGCATCCTCCATCCTTATTTTGAAAACCATTTTGAAACTTATGTTCCAAAAATATCCTTGATTTGAGTCAAACCAATCTAACAGATCACAAAGCATAGCAATAATCCATAGATATCATATAACACTAGCATGTATATAACAGTCAAACCAATCTAATAGATCACAAAGCATAACAATAATCCATAACCATGATATCGACCTAACATGTCACTAACATAGCATCATCCTATAAACCACAGTTATGCATACAATAACACAATAATTATTTTGAATAGAATAACCTATGTGTATATATATATATATATATGTGTGTGTGTGTGTGTGTGTGTAACAACCCGAAGTTGTTCATCGCCAAAACCCGTTCTACCCGAAAAATTCGCTGTTACCAAATTCGTTCCGTTTTCACTTTGGGTTAAATTATTTAAACATATATGTTTATTATAATTTAATGAGTGTCCAAACCCCTTTGGAATTCATGAAAGTAACCCAAAAGTGTTTATTTCAAAAAGTTAGAAACGTTCCCGCCGGGTTACGGTAACTTAATTGGATGCGACCAAAAGCTCCGTTTAATGCCGGTATCGGGTAGAATTCCACCGTGTCCAAGTTTTAGGACCTATATAAACGTGTTTAAACACTCATTTGAAGCTTTTTCTTCCTCTCTCTACTCTCTCTCTAACCTCTCTCCTAAATCCAAGTTTAAGGGTCCAAAACTCAAATTTAAGGCCTCAAATCTCTAAGGTACTTTCCCTAGCTTGTTATGTAACCTGCCTAGCCTTCAAATTCGAGTTCAAAACATGGATTAGGACCACATTCATGAGTTTACAGCCATGGAGCCATCCTAGGCCGTAAAATCATATAAAATGGGTTTTTGGAGCACAAAAACCCTTCCTAAACACAATTGGACCTTAGATATGGCTAGATGGCTTCATGGAATGGACTTATAACACTTTAAACATGGATTTTGAGACATTTGAAGGAGTTTACGGCCAAGGCATATGTTTGGGCCGTAAACTCATGTATAAGGGGTTTTCATGACCTTAAACCCTTCCAAAACCTCAACAAGACCTGGATATGACTTCTAGAATAAGTGCTCTAGCCTTGGAACACTTTAAACATAATTTTTGGGGGACTTATATGAGTTTACGGCCAAGTCTTGTGCTTGGGCCGTAAACTCCATAAAATATGGTGTAAAATCAATTTCAAAATGTTAGAAAGCCATCCAACACCACCAAAAGCCTTGGAATAAATCATAGGACCAACCAAAAATAGTTTAAGGGCCTTAAACACATCAAAACTCTTCATTTGAGAGTTTACATCCATAGAAGGTGCCCCACGGCCGTAAACTCCAAAAACCCCTTTAAAACTTCAAGCAAATGCATGTAAGGCTTAGGAATAAATTTAGCAATCACATGTGATTTGTTTGGAATCCAAAAACACAATTTTTCATGGGTACTTAGGAGTTTACGGCCAGGAGTCCATGCTAGGCCGTAAACTCCCATAAATAAGTCATTTTGGTGTTAAAAATCCATTCCAAGACTTTGAACCAAACCTAGAAAAATTCCCCTAAGTGTTTGAAGTCTAATTTGCACCATAAACCACCCCACCATGATTTTACGGCCGTAAACTCATGGGGAATGGGTGTTTAGGCCGTAAACATCATTAGGAGTTTACTCTAGGGGAGTAAACTCATTTCCTAAGTCCCTCGCATCATTACACGTCCTAAAACGCCACCCGGGTCCCTCCAAACACTTGTATCGGAGTGTTTTCGCGACTAGAAGTAATTGTCCCTAACAAATAATCAATCTAAGTCCTAATTAGATACAAATGTGTATCTTTACATTATACTTAGGAACCTCGTGCGTTTTCAAGCCCCGGACCAACGTTTAGCACCCGAAATCGTCACATTCTCGTCCGGTGAGTTCATACCCCTACGCCCTTTTTCGTGATTTTCAATGTTTTCAGGGGGGAATACAAGCAAACTATAATTGTTTTCAAATCATAACATTGATATGTTTCAAATAATATCTGGCAAATTTATAAATACTTTTACTCCTTATGTATTATACTGAGCATAAGGAATGATTTATCAATTACAACTAAATGGATTTTAGTTAAGAAAATAACCAAACTAATCAAATTATTATGGGAATAATTTGGGGTACTTTATTGTTCGTTTTATCATGTACTAATATGTATATAAAGTTATTAGATAAACTATGTCTGATTCAGTTTATCTCCGTATCATTTGAATGTATTGCCAGATAGTTTCATTGTATGTATCTATATTCGTTGTATTACGTTTCATAATCTTTTGTATGTTTGATATCGTATGAGAACCCTGTGAATAGTTTAGTACTAGTTTGTGAGATAGTCACTACCCTTTATGGATGATCAGTAAATCCTCCCCAGAAGTGTAACCAGAGTCTCCTGGAGGGAGAGCAAGGAATTTGTGAATAGATTTATTCGGGACTAACAATCCCACACCTTAACTGCTAGCTACAGTTAGGCGGGCACGCCTGGGTGACAAATTTCTGGATATCGTTCGACGTCTGACAAGCGTCAAGGAGGTCTCGTTGTCGTATTAGCATGGTTACCCGACTCACAACATGTATTAATATAAGTCAATTCACAGCTTGGGTTTTAGAATCTATATCTCGTTCGGGATAGTGATCCCATGGTTTTATCAAACTATTTTGTATCTAGTCTGGGATGTTATTCCCATGGTTTTATTAAACAATCTTATATCTGGTACGGGATAGTGATCCCATGGTTTTCAAATTATATTTCTAGTATATCAAACTATCTTGTAATTAGTTCGGGATGTTAGTCCCAAGGTTATCAAACTACTTTCTATCTACAGTTCGTGTATATTATGGTATTTCATATCTAATTCGGGATGTTTGTCCTATGGTTTATAACTATATCTTATACGGGATAGTAATCCCATGGTTTTGAATCTATAACTTTTTGCCCCATGGTTTTTAACTATATCTTATATGGGATAGTAATCCCATGGTTTTGGATCTATAACTATTTCGGGATAGTAATCCCATGATATGTTGGTATCTACTTTTTAAATGGTATCTATAACTTGTCCGGGATAGTGATCCCATGGTTTTCAATCTATATTTATTCGCGATAGTAATTCCATGATTTCAATCTATATCAAGTACGGGATAATAATCCCATGGTCTAAATCTATATCTTGTCTGGGATAGTAATCCCATTGTAACGCCTGTGTTTCCGGGCTTGCCATTTTAGCAATGTAATGGTCTAGGTTAACCTTTGTAACCCGTTTTGAAATAATAAGATTGTATTATTTGAGTATTATGTGATTTGTGCTTAATTGCTTAATTATGTAGTTTGATTAATTAAGAATAAAAATAAGCGTCAAAATTTAAGTGTAAAATAAACTTGATATCTTTAGATAATGTTGTAGTAGTTGAAACAAGGTTTCCGAAGATATAAAGAATGCCGAAATCCGAGTTATAACGAGGAAGTTATGACCTGTCGAAGTTTCACGACAGAACCGGCAACGCTGAATAACGTAAAAAGTGAAATTTATGTTAAAGCGATATTTAGCCTTAGTGATCTAAACGAGAATCGAAGATCTCGTTGCTAGTATCAAAGCGATAAAAAGTTAGGCGAGAACAGACGTCAAACGAAGAAGTTATGAATTTATAACGAAAATTTCTGTCCCGGCCTATTAAAAATAAATAATAAAAATAAAGTCAAAATTAGTCGATGGAGTCTAAATGAAAGTTGTAGAGCGTAGTCTCACCTTTCCTTGGATATAAAGAACGTCGAAAACGGAGTTCGTATGAAGAAGATATGAATTTCCGAAGTTTATTAATTAATTTGTATTTATTTTTAATTGAAAATTCGGAGGCATTATCCGAAGACGAGTCACAGCTCTGATCCGAGGTACGCGCCGCGTACTCGAGTACGCCCCGCGTACAGCCAAAGTGTCGACACTTCAGATGACGCATGCAGTGATGCAATTCGGAGGCAGTACGCGCTGCGTACTGCTGTACGCCCCGCGTACGAGGGGGTTCCAGCCTCCTATAAATAGGATGCGAGGGCAGCCGGCCAATTTGCTAATTTCCTCTCATTTTTGTGCTGAAGCTCTGCGGTTTTACCCCCGAAGCCATCCCGAAGCCCCAGTAATATTCCCGAGTCCCGAAGCGAGTCCCGAGATCCCGAAGATCCCGAGAAGTGCGGTTTCCGAGCCGAAGCTCTGCCCGCGAGAAGTTCGATTTTCGTAGAGATCTTCCAGATCTGCTGAGGATTACTACTTCTGCAAGTCGTAGTGCTGTCCGATCATCTTCTGATCAAGTGAGTGTATACTACCTTTCATAAACGCAATAATAATACAAGTATGGTTCGAGGGTATTAAGTTTATTGTCGTTTATACGTGTGAATGCGTTGTTACTTTCTCATAACGTATAACTATGAAGTATTTTATACGAGATACATGTTATGTGTATATTTTGTTGTTATGTGTGTGAATGTATATTCACTTTCTTCTATCTTACAGATATGATTATTTCTATATGAAATACGTGTTATGTGCGTGTGCCTCATCTGTTATATGGAAAATGTTTTGATCAAGCATGCTATACAGGTTTTGAAAATATGTATAAAATGTATGTTTTTATCTATTAATATGTTGGGTAGAACATGGGTAGATAGTTGGTGTGTAATAAACAGATGATAGGCCTCGTTGTTGTTTGATTCAGTCATCTAGCGGAATTTAGATGACGACCACGGACTTTTCTAGATAGTCATGTGGAACGCTAGCAGGCTCATAACCTGTAGGTGTTAATGAAATTGGGTGTTCATTCGCTGTATTCCATCCCCCTCATGGTTGCCTTATTTGACTTATATTGCTGAGGAAACCCCGCATAATGTGTTGTCACCCCGATGAAAATATTCTTAGATTAGGTCCCTTGTGTTAGTTATTTTAGGGACGTAAAGTGAGAATAACGGGAATGGGTAACTGGGTTATTGTTGGTTGATAATAATTAATTTAATTATTTATTGTAGGTTGAAAACCCTATATGCTCACCAGGCTCCCAAGCCTGACCCACTCAGTTTTATTTGTATTACAGAAAGTGGCGCAAGGGCGTAAGATGGATGAACCATCAAGTTGTTTTGTTTACAAGTCTGCATATGTTTATATTTGTTATATGACTTGTAATGTATTCGTTTATGCTTATTGGTCTGTATCGGAACATGACCCCCCAGTTTTGATTATAATGAAAATACATTTCTTTTATGAAATGCTTCGGTAAACATTGTTTTATCATGTTTTGTTTTTGGGAACAAATTCCGCAACTCTTTCAAATCAAAAGGATTTACTCTGAAAATCATTTTAAAAAGCATAAATGAAATCGGTCTTTTCTGGCCGAGATTTTGGGGATGTCACAGTTGGTATCAGAGCATTAGTTTAAGCAAACTAGGAATTTTTAGGATTTCTAGACTTAAACTTAGAATGCTAAGTGGAATTTTGAGATGTGTGTCTGTTATGTTTTAGACACGAGCACTAGTTTATTTTAGGAAAGTTGCCTAAAATGCTTTATGTGCTAAATGTTGTATGTTGCCATATATGATATTATTTGTTCGGATCTATGGTATGTTGCCGACCGGATCTAGAAACTTTATGTGTGTAGGATTCTAAGCGTACGTCTACGATATTAGAACTAGCATGTAAACGTTTCGGAGTGATAAGGATGATTTGAATATCTATCGTGAATAAGGATCTAATTTCACCTTATTCGGTGTGTAGATCAAAATGGTGAGAACAAGAAGTGGAGTTGGAAATGCTGATGAAAACAGGAATCAACCACCAGTGATTGAACAAAGACCTGTTGTAGCAGCAGCACCTGAGCCAATAACCATGGCTGGTGTGCAATTGATGATTCAGACGATGTTGGATCGTCAGATGGATGAAACTAGACGGTTGCTTCAACAAAATCGTGAAGAACTGTCGATTCGTGTGGAAGAGCCTGAACTAAATGAAGGGCACTCGGAAGGTGGAAACTTTAGTGGGTCTGTTGGTCCAGCCAACCCACCAATTGTTAGGCAAGACAAACGCGATGGAAGGAATGATGGAATGGGATGCAAGTACAAGGACTTTTTGACTTGCAAACCATCGACCTTCAATGGAAATGAGGATCCGATTGGGGTTATGGATTGGATCTCCGAAATGGAGCTAGCCTTCATGACGTGTGGCTGCAGAGGTAAGTTGCAAGCTATCTATGCCGTGCGTCAATTCCGAGGTGGAGCCGTTCGTTGGTGGAACACTCTAGGGAAAACTTTGAGCCCTAATGAGCCACTGCAATTGTCATGGGCAGAGTTCTTGGTGCAGTTTAAGCGCAAGTTCTGCTCGGCTCAAAATCTGTCGGAGTTGGAGAACAAGTTCCTGACATTGACTAAAGGCAGTATGTCAGTTGATGAATACACCAATAACTTCACCGATAAGATGGAGTTTGCCTTGCGTATCGTTCCAGATGAGCTGACGAATGTGGATCGGTATGCGAAGGGACTTCCATGGGAGTACGAAGTGCCAGTACGTCAGGCACTTACTCTAGAGGCAGCTATCTGGGCTGCCAAGTCTGTTGAGAACATGATAAAGGGGAGAACCACCAACAAGGTTGAGGTTGGTGAGAAGAGGAAGTTTGAAGGAACATCTGGTTCCGGTAAGAAAAGTAAATTTTCGAAATCTGATTCGAAAAGGTTTGGTGGGGGAAAAGGAGGAGAAGCGAAGTGGTGTGATAAGTGTAAGAAAAAGCACTTCGGGAAATGTAGTGAGGATGTAACTTGCTACAAGTGTGGAAAGGTTGGACATTTTGCCAATGAATGTCCGAACAACAAAAGGATGTGTTTTGGTTGTAATGAAGAGGGGCACATTTTGAAAGACTGTCCGAAGAAGAAGGAGGCAGCTAAGCCCAACATTCCACCAAAGCCGAAGGCGAGAGCATTCCAGATGACACTGGAAGCTGCTAAGGATGAAGCTGATGTCGCTTCAGGTACCTTTCTCGTTAACAATTTGCCTGCCCAAATTTTATTTGATTCTGGAGCCAACTACTCCTTTATATCGAATGAATTTGGTAGAAAACTAGCTTTGCCTATTGATATACTAGATAATGCTTTATTAGTCGAAGTTGCTAGTGGCAACTTTGTACCTGTTAGCCATCGTATGAAAAACATTTTAATCGACCTTAATGGGAATAAGTTCCACGAGGAATTATTGCCTATCGAACTTAATGGTTTCGACATCGTGTTGGGAATGGATTGGCTCAGCGCTAATGATACCGAAATTTTATGCAAGAAGAAGATAGTTAAAGTAAACCCGCCTGGGAAGGAATCGTTTATGGTGTATGGGGACAAACGCCGAGTAAATTTTGGGATCATTTCTCTAATGAAAGCCAGAAAGTGTTTGACCAAGAGATGTACATCATATTTAGCATTCGTGATTGATGCTAAGAAGGAAAAGAAGGTGATGCAGAGTATTCCTGTGGTGTGTGATTATCCGGAAGTATTTCCCGAAGATCTTCCTGGATTACCACCTAATAGACAAGTAGAGTTCAGAATAGACTTGTTACCAGGAACCACGCCAATAGCAAAAGCACCTTATCGATTAGCACCAACGGAGATGAAGGAGCTGATGATGCAACTTCAAGAGTTGTTGGACAAAGGTTTCATTAGACCTAGTTCATCGCCCTGGGGAGCTCCGGTGCTATTTGTGAAGAAGAAACTGTTGGATAAGGTGTCTAAGTCCATAACTATTTCTGGTATGTACTTGACCCGACCCGGCATGGTCCATTTGGGTTGCATGGCACCATGCAATTGGATAAACTAAATGAGAGAAATAACGCTTGGAGATTATTAATATATTATAAGTTCTAATATATTAATAATATTATTTGATTAGTTTGATCAAGAATTAATTTAGAATTAATTAAGTGATCAAAAGATAACTAATTAAATATATGGGTTGATTAAGTAAATCATCCATATCTTGTATAGTGGGCTAAAAGGCTCCATGGATCATCAAGTTGGGTTCCACCCATAGGATGCTCCATGGATGCTCCATGGGAGTTACAAACCCATGGGTCATGGAAATGAAGAGTCATGACACATTAGGGTTTAACCCTAGATGTGTCAACACTATATAAGGAATATGATCTCCTCCCAAATCGGTTACACTAAGTAAAAAGGGGGCTTGGCCGATTTTGAAGAGTGTGTATTCTCTCATAAGTTCTTCCAAGAGCATTTGGTGTTGTGTGAAGCATTTGAGGCATCACCACTTGAGGTGCTAGGCTCACAAGGTTTCAAGGAACACAAGCAACAACAAGGTAAGTTATTCTATCTATACTTTATGTTAAAATTGTTCCCCATGTATGCTAGATAGGAATATAACCTTGGAAATCAACTTTGCATGACAAATTAGACAAACATAGATCCAAGGTTATTAGGGTTGCATGTACACTTAGGAAGTGTTAGAATGCTCAAAACCCATCAGTGGTATCAGAGCCAGGTTTGTTTGTTCTTATTTGTTCTTAAAAGTTGAAAACAGAATCGAAAATTTGCTGTCTGCGATCGGACTCGCCGAGTCCATAGGGGGGACTCGCCGAGTCCATAGGGGGGACTCGCCGAGTCCATGAGTATCTTCAACCAACTCGGCGAGTCATGTTCATGCACTCGGCGAGTAGGGTCGAATGAGTGCAGAATTTCGATTCAGTTGCTGGAAAATGAATTAGAAACATTACCCTAAACTGTTTTAGTAAATATAAACTTGTTTTTGGTGGTGTAATGTTTTGCTAATTCATTTACAACAACTAGTTATCAAAATTACAAAGTTTTATGTAATTTTTGATTATGTTCATATTCATGTTCTTGTTCTTATGATGTTTTAGATGATCATAGGAATTATTTGTAACCTATTTGGTAGTTTAATTCTTGATCATAATGTGTTTTAATGGAGTCCATAACTTATCCTTAAGTTATGGAAAACCAAGAGTCACACTTGAGTTAAAACCATTAAGAAAACACAAGAGTTATAAAAATGAAGAGTCTTCATTTTATGACTCTATTAAACTCATAAGTTACAAGAAATGAAAAGTTTTGAAAGTTACAAAACTTGCCCTCAAGTTTTGGAACAAGTAAAGTTAAGTTAAAACTTTAGTTCCAACCCCTAGAATTTTAAAAGTTAAAATTCAACCCTTATACTTATATTATGATAATTTAATAATTATATATATATATATATATATATATATATATGTATAAGAACAAGTCGTCTTACCGCTAGTACGCCTCATTCACGAAGCCGGTCTATAAGGTGGGTATAAGGTTGTTGCCTATAAAATGGTGACTTAATGGGTGTATATTCTCACCCACCGCTTGCTTGACTGGTGGAGGGTCGTTAGCCGAACGGGTAAGACAAGGACTTATAAATTCTCATTCAAAGTATGATGAATATATAAAGTAACTAAACGTTTTATTAAATTCCCAATCTTAGTTACTTTAGGAAAAATGTGAATAAGGTGCTAATCCATGAAATTACACTTTACACTTTGTCTGAGTCGTTGGTGGAGCGTGTGTGGTTAACCGGCACACTAACTTGGACTTAACAAGGTAGGTAAAGGGTGACTTAAGGTTTATTATAGTATCGGTGGAGCGTGTGTGGTTTACCGGCACATCGATTGAGTGATAAACTTTAAGGGTACCAAGTGATTTTCATGGTTACTTCACACCTCGTTTTGTGATCCTCGGCATCCCAGTCACAAAACCTGGAGGGCACTTCCGAGATCGAAACATGCCTTTGAAAAGTTCATTGGATCTCAAAGAATCTAGGAATTTCTAAAACCTATAAAAAACTAAATATTTAATATTTCGGTTTTCGTGGTGGAAATTGGTGAATCGTCATTCACCTACCTTTCAAATATGGTATAGCTTAGATTACGGCATACCTCTTCTAAGTTATATTATATTGTGATTGGATCCTAGCCTTAATATTACATTTGGGTGTTTTATTAAGGACTCTCTTAAATCTAAACTAAACTTGTTCTTCTTTTTCAGATGTCTTCAACTAATGCTTCTGGCTCGAATCCTAATGGCTCCTTTACTCTTATGAGTCTGTGTGGGAAAGTCACCTTTGATGGATCCAACTTCAATAAGTGGATCAGAAACATCAGGATGATTACTCGCTACGAGGACAAAGAATATGTCCTTGACAAGGAGCTTAAGGAAATTGACGAGTCCACTGCAACTCCCCAGGAGATCGCTGACTTTCATACTCATGAAAGAGATGCAACCAAGGTGGCTTGCATCATGTTAGCCACCATGACAGCTGAACTCCAAAAGTCTTACGAAGACTTCTACCCTTATGAAATGCACCAAGATTTGATGGAAAGATACCATCAAAGTGCACGACAAGAGAGGTACGAAGTCATCTGCTCCATGATAACAACCATGATGAAGGACGGAGAGTCCGTCACGAGCCACATGCAGAAAATGCAAAGGTATGTGGATCGGTTGCTGAAGCTCAATGTGAACTTCCCTGAGGAGCTTGCAATAGATATCATTTTGCACTCCTTACCATCGTGCTATGATCAATTCCGCATGACATATCACATGAACAAGGAAGAGGTCACCCTCAGCAAACTTCAGGGACTTCTCAAGACCGCAGAAACAGGTCTTAAGGGGAAGTCGGTTGCTATCACTCCTACTCCAGAAACAACTCCGGTCTTGGCAATCGGGCAGAGTCGAGGGAGGAAGAGAAAGAGATCTTCAAAGGGTACCAAGGCTCGGACCCTTGATGGCTCTTCTTCAAGTGGAACCAAGAAAGGTTTCATTACTCCTTCTTCTGACCCAAAAGAGGCTGAATGCTTCTATTGCCACGAAAAAGCTCATTGGAAGCGGAACTGCCCAAAGTACCAGCAAGATGTAAAGGATGGGAAAGTCAAACCCAACCATGCAGGTATTTACACTATCATTTCTAATAACTCACCCCATTCGAAATCTTGGGTCCTTGATACAAGTTGCGGAATTCATATTTGCTGTGACTTGCAGGGACTAGGAAGAAGTGAGAATGTGGAGCAAGGAAGAATAAACTTAATCATGGGGAATAGGAAAGTTACACCTGTCACCAAGATTGGAGTTTATACTTTATCGCTAAGTAGTGGGTTAAATTTAGATTTGAATAAGTGTTGTTATTCGCCAGAAATGGCAAGAAATATTATTTCCTTTCATGCATTGTACAAACAAGGTTTCACCTTTTCGTTTGATAATGAAGTTGGTTCGATTAATGCTTTCTTTAATAATGTACTTTATTTTAAAGCATTACCTTGTGATGGTGTGTATGAAGCTGTATCTATTGTAGATAACTTAAGAAATAATGTTTTGTGTATTGATTCTACTAATAATAATAACTTGGATAAAGCATCGTTATGGCATTGTCGTCTTGGACATATAAGCAAGAAACGCATAGGCCAACTCCAAAAGGATGGAGTCTTGGAGTCGTTTGACCTAAAGTCAAATGATAGTTGCGAATCATGCTTACTTGGAAAAATGACAAAGTCACCCTTCACAGGCTCATGTGAAAGGGGTGAAGGTTTGTTGGACCTTATACACACGGATGTGTGTGGACCATTCAAACATGCCACAAGAGATGCTAATCGTTATTATTTGACTTTTACCGATGATTACAGTAGATATGGATATGTCTACTTAATCAAGCATAAGTCAGAGACTTTCGAGAAGTTTAAGGAATTTAAACAGGAAGTCGAGAATCAATTGGGCAGGAACATTAAGATGCTTCGATCCGATCGAGGTGGTGAGTATCTTAGTTCAGAGTTCCTCGACTATCTAAAGGAATGTGGGATTGTCTCACAATTGACACCTCCCAGGACACCGCAGTTGAATGGTGTGGCTGAGAGGCGTAATCGAACCTTGTTGGACATGGTTCGTTCCATGATGAGTCGAGCTTCGCTACCAATATCATTCTGGGGGTATGCCTTAGAGACTGCCGCCCATATCCTTAATCTAGTCCCTACAAAGAAAGTTGCCAAAACTCCTCACGAGATGTGGACTGGTAAAGTACCTAAACTAGACCACATCAAGATTTGGGGCTGCGAGGCTTTCGTGAGACGCGAGACTCATGATAAGCTCGAACCCCGAAGCGAGAGGTGTATTTTCATCGGCTACCCACAGCAATCCTTTGGTTACCTCTTCTACAGACCTAGTGACAATGTGGTCTTTGTAGCAAGAAGAGGAGTCTTTCGAGAGAGAGAGTTTATAAGCCAAGGAGACAGTGGGAGGCAAGTTGATCTTGAAGAAATTCAAGAGTCAAGTGGTGAAGGAACTTCAAACTCTAGCCCTCAACTTGAGGAGGAAACTCCTGTTGAGCCAATTGACGAATCTGTACCTCTGAGGCGTTCCACGAGAGTTAGGAGTGCACCTGAGCATTACTATGGATTCCATATTACTGCAGAAGGTGAGACACTTATTAGTGATGAGACACTAGTAAGTCATGATGACCCTAACAGCTACGAGGAAGCCATGGCGGGCCCCGAGTCTGCCAAATGGAAAGAGGCTATGGATAGCGAGATACAATCCATGTATAACAATCAAGTTTGGAACTTGGTTGAGAATGTACCAGGTCGAAAGACTGTAGGGTGCAAATGGGTCTTCAAGAAGAAGACCGACATGGATGGTAAAGTACACACTTATAAGGCTAAACTGGTTGCAAAGGGCTTCTCTCAAATTCCTGGAGTGGACTATGATGAGACCTTTTCTCCGGTAGCCAAGATTAAGTCTATTCGGGTTCTGTTAGCCATAGCCGCATTTCATGACTATGAAATTTGGCAAATGGATGTCAAAACCGCTTTCCTTAATGGGAAGTTGGCTGAAGATGTTTACATGAGTCAGCCAGAGGGTTTTGTCAGTAACGAGTACCCTAATAGAGTGTGTAAGCTTGAGAAATCCATTTATGGATTAAAGCAAGCACCTCGCAGATGGAATCTTTGCTTTGATGAAAAGGTCAAGGAATTTGGCTTTTCTAGGAGTGAAGATGAATCTTGTGTATATGTCAAGGCTAGTGGGAGTATAGTTAGCTTTTTGGTATTGTATGTGGATGACATACTACTCATAGGAAACGACATTCCAACCTTGCAGGAAGTAAAGTCCTGGCTTGGAAAGTGTTTCGCTATGAAGGACCTTGGTGAAGCTGCCTATATTCTGGGGATAAGGATTTTGAGAGATCGGAGTAAAAGACTAATTGGACTTAGTCAAAGTACCTACTTGGAGAAGATTCTGAAGAGATTCAGAATGCAAAACTCCAAGAAAGGAGGGTTGCCCATCCAGAGTAGCGCCAAGCTGAGTAAGACACAAAGCCCTAGCACTGAGGCTGAGATAGCAGAAATGAGTCGATTACCTTATGCTTCGGCTGTAGGTTCGATCATGTATGCTATGACGTGTACTCGACCTGATGTAGCCTTTGCCTTGAGCATGGTTAGCAGGTTTCAGGGGAACCCTGGCAAGGCACACTGGATTGCGGTAAAGAATATTCTCAAGTACCTACGAAGGACTAAGGACTGGGTCCTTACCCTCGGTGGGAGTGATGACTTGAGAGTTGTAGGGTATAGTGATGCTAGCTTCCAGACTGATAGGGATAACTTCCGCTCTCAGTCGGGCTGGGTCTTTACCCTAAATGGAGGAGCAATTTCTTGGAAGAGTTCCAAGCAAGAGACAGTGGCAGATTCTACTTGTGAATCAGAGTATATTGCAGCTAGCGAAGCGGCAAAGGAGGCGTTATGGCTGAGGAACTTCATTGGAGACCTTGGAGTTGTACCAGCTATTAAAGAGCCGATGGAAATTTTCTGTGATAGTGAAAGTGTTGTTGCCTTAGCCAAGGAACCAAGGGATCACGGGAGATCCAGACACATCGACAGAAAATACCATTTCATCAGACATCGGATCGAAGAAGGACTCCTCGTGGCAAAGAGGGTATCATCGGATGAGAACCCAGCAGATCCCCTCACGAAGGGACTGACTCGGGTTAAGCATCTCCAGCATGCTCGGAGCATAGGGCTGAAGGATGATATTAGATTTAGTAGTTAGATAATCTTGAAATTTGTAAAGTGTAATTGACATTTGATGATGAATAAAAGTGTTTTATTTATGAGTAAAGTGTTACTATCTCTTGTCGATCATTTACTATATTTCTTTTGCATGTTTTGACTTCCAGAATAATTTTGTTTGGTTTAACATATTATTCAAACCTCCACAGTCGGTCATATGTCGGAAGTAGGTATGAATCAAGACTGTCATGTTTGATTGTAGAGGTCTGGGACAAGGCTACAACAATCATGAGTGCTCATAAGTTCTGAGCATTGGACACAACCCACGCTCACTGGAATCACTTCATGGAATTCTATCTCGAGTGATCGTGAGACGGTAATATCATATAAGTCTTTAAACCTAGAGATATGATTTGTTACTTACGAGTTGGTTATGCATTGATTGTACGAAAAACGCATTGGTAACTCGATGTTATAAAATCGTGCTCTTATGTGTAATTCAATAAGTAGTAGAACAAACATATGAGTCGAAGTTTATCTGTTCCTTCTTGGATTAGAAGCTGATATCTGGGCCCCTCGATGATTTTGTTTTGACCTATGTACCGGGCCTGGTCAGAACTAGATTGATGTGTTCAATAAAGTTCTTTGTCAAACAAATCGGAAATCGGGAAACAAATGTTGGACAATAAGTAAGACATTGTTCCATGTATTTGTCCGACTGATATCTAGAACAGAGGATTATATAATCACTTATCTTAAATGGCGTACCATCATCTTCTCAAGTTTCAAGAAACCTTGTAAAGAGCTACGATTGCCGATCGGTTCCTGAAGTCATACTTGCAGTAATAGTTACTAGACTTATCCAAGTGGGAGACTGTTGGATAAGGTGTCTAAGTCCATAACTATTTCTGGTATGTACTTGACCCGACCCGGCATGGTCCATTTGGGTTGCATGGCACCATGCAATTGGATAAACTAAATGAGAGAAATAACGCTTGGAGATTATTAATATATTATAAGTTCTAATATATTAATAATATTATTTGATTAGTTTGATCAAGAATTAATTTAGAATTAATTAAGTGATCAAAAGATAACTAATTAAATATATGGGTTGATTAAGTAAATCATCCATATCTTGTATAGTGGGCTAAAAGGCTCCATGGATCATCAAGTTGGGTTCCACCCATAGGATGCTCCATGGATGCTCCATGGTAGTTACAAACCCATGGGTCATGGAAATGAAGAGTCATGACACATTAGGGTTTAACCCTAGATGTGTCAACACTATATAAGGAATATGATCTCCTCCCAAATCGGTTACACTAAGTAAAAAGGGGGCTTGGCCGATTTTGAAGAGTGTGTATTCTCTCATAAGTTCTTCCAAGAGCATTTGGTGTTGTGTGAAGCATTTGAGGCATCACCACTTGAGGTGCTAGGCTCACAAGGTTTCAAGGAACACAAGCAACAACAAGGTAAGTTATTCTATCTATACTTTATGTTAAAATTGTTCCCCATGTATGCTAGATAGGAATATAACCTTGGAAATCAACTTTGCATGACAAATTAGACAAACATAGATCCAAGGTTATTAGGGTTGCATGTACACTTAGGATGTGTTAGAATGCTCAAAACCCATCAGAAAGATGGAAGTATGAGAATGTGCATTGATTACAGAGAGCTGAACAAGGCAACAATAAAGAATAGATATCTGTTTCCAAGGATTGATGACCTATTTCATCAATTGCAAGGTTCGAGCTATTTCTCGAAGATCGATCTAATGTCAGGATATCATCAGCTGAAAGTAAGAGAGCAGGATATAGAGAAGACTGCGTTCATAACTAGATATGGACACTACGAGTTCTTGGTTATGTCGTTTGGACTAACCAATGCTCCGGCAGCATTCATGGATTTAATGAATAGGGTTTGTAATCCGTTCCTTGATAAATCCGTGATAGTGTTCATAGACGACATTCTGATTTACTCAAAAAGCCAGGAGGAGCATGGCAGACACTTGCGAGAAGTGTTAGAAGTTTTGAAGAAGGAGAAGTTGTATGCTAAGTTCTCCAAATGTGATTTTTGGATTCGTGAAGTCCAATTCTTGGGTCACGTGGTCAACCAAGAAGGGATAATGGTTGATCCAACAAAGATTGAAGCTGTAATGAAGTGGGAACAACCGAAAAGTCCCACGGAGATCCGAAGCTTTTTAGGATTAGCCGGATATTACCGAAGGTTTATCCAAGGCTTTTCTTCGATTGCTACTCCATTGACAGCTTTGACCCACAAAGGAGCTGCTTATGCTTGGAGTGAGAAGCATAAAGAAGCATTCGAGAAGCTAAAGAAGAAACTATGCGAGGCACCGATACTTTCTCTACCCGATGGAGTTGAAGACTTCGCTGTTTATAGCGATGCGTCTGGGGTTGGATTGGGTTGTGTTTTAACCCAAAGAGAAAATGTGATAGCATATGCGTCTCGACAACTGAAAGAGCATGAAAAGAATTACCCGACTCATGATTTGGAGTTGGCAGCGGTAGTTTTCGCTCTGAAGATATGGAGGCATTACCTCTATGGCACTAAGTCCAAACTTTTCGCTGATCATAAGAGTCTCCAATATCTCTTTAATCAGAAGGAATTGAATATGAGGCAACGACGCTGGCTGGAATTACTCAAGGACTACGACTGTGAGATACTTTACCACCCCGGTAAGGCTAATGTTGTTGCTGATGCTCTCAGTCGGAAAGTCAATCTTGAAAGGAAAAGGCCAAGAGCGTTGAGAATTGAAGTTGTCTCGACCATTATGGAAAGTATAAAGAAAGCTCAAGAGGAAGCTTCTGAGAAAAATGACCGAAAGGAGGAACGTTTGGGTAAAACGTTGGTGTTTGGTACAAACGGTCATGGACTGAAGGTATTCCAAGATCGTATTTGGGTACCTAAGTCAGGAGGAATTAGAAATCTTCTGATGGAAGAAGCTCACAAGACCATGTATTCGATTCATCCCGGTAGCACTAAAATGTATAGGGATCTGAAACCCTACTACTGGTGGCCGACGATGAAGCTTGATGTTGCAAAGTATGTGGCCGAGTGTGTGACTTGTGCGAGAGTCAAGACACAACATCAGAAACCGTATGGGAGTTTAGAACCTTTACCTATGCCTATGGGTAAGTGGGAAGACATTGCTATGGATTTTGTCACTAAACTACCCAGAACAAAGAATGGTCACGACATGATTTGGGTGGTCGTTGATCGATTCACTAAGAGTGCGCATTTCATAGCAGCCAGGGAGAAATGGTCTATGGAAAAGCTTGCGAATTCTTATGTGAAGGAAATTGTGAGACTTCACAATGTTCCGCTAACAATTGTGTCGAATCGTGATAGTCGTTTCACCTCAAGGTTTTGGAAAAGTCTACAAGAGGAAATGGGTACCAAGTTATGTTTAAGTACAGCTTACCATCCGCAGACTGATGGTCAGAGTGAAAGAACGATACAAACACTTGAAGATATGCTGAGAGCATGTACCTTGGAATTCCTAGGTAATTGGGATGAACATTTACCGTTGGTAGAATTTTCCTATAACAATAGTTTTCACTCGAGCATTAAGATGGCACCTTACCAAGCTTTGTGTGGACAAAAGTGTCGTACGCCGTCTTGTTGGCTTGAGGCTGGGGAAAAGCAGTTTATGGGACCGGAGATGGTTCATCAAACTGCTGAAAAGTTGAAAATAATTAGGGAAAGAATGTTAGCAGCTTAGGATCGTCAAAAGAGTTATGCTGACAAGAAGCGAAGACCGATGACTTTTGAAGTTGGGGATTCGGTTTTGCTTAAAGTCTCGCCGTGGAAAGCACTTATAAGATTTAGTAAAAGGGGAAAGTTGAGTCCAAGGTTTATTGGACCGTTTAAAGTTCTTCAGAGAATTGGGAACCAAGCTTACAAGCTCGAACTACCAGATGAACTGAATGGAATTCACAACACTTTTCATGTGTGTTATTTGAGAAAGTTCACGGGAGAAGTTCCCGATATAATTCCAATTTCCGAATTGAGAATTGATGAGAACAAAAGGTTGATTGAAGAACCAGATGCAATTGTTGACCGAAAGACTAAGAAGTTGCGACGCAAGATGGTTGAGTTAGTTCTTGTCCGATGGAAACACACGAATGGGCCGAATCTCACCTGGGAGACGGAAAGTGACATGTTGAGTCGCTATCCGCATTTGTTTGTTGATGAGTGATTACGGGGACGGAATCATTCTAAGGTGGAGAGAATTGTAATGCCTGTGTTTCCGGGCTTGCCATTTTATCAATGTAATGGTCTAGGTTAACCTTTGTAACCCGTTTTGAAATAATAAGATTGTATTATTTGAGTATTATGTGATTTGTGCTTAATTGCTTAATTATGTGGTTTGATTAATTAAGAATAAAAATAAGCGTCAAAATTTAAGTGTAAAATAAACTTGATATCTTTAGATAATGTTGTAGTAGTTGAAACAAGGTTTCCGAAGATATAAAGAATGCCTAAATCCGAGTTATAACGAGGAAGTTATGACCTGTCGAAGTTTCGCGACAGAACCGGCAACGCTGAATAACGTAAAAAGTGAAATTTACGTTAAAGCGATATTTAGCCTTAGTGATCTAAACGAGAATCGAAGATCTCGTTGCTAGTATCAAAGCGATAAAAAGTTAGGCGAGAACGGACGTCAAACGAAGAAGTTATGAATTTATAACGAAAATTTCTGTCCCGGCCTATTAAAAATAAATAATAAAAATAAAGTCAAAATTAGCTGATAGAGTCTAAACAAAAGTTGTAGAGCGTAGTCTCACCTTTCCGTGGATATAAAGAACGTCGAAAACGGAGTTCGTATGAAGAAGATATGAATTTCCGAAGTTTATTAATTAATTTGTATTTATTTTTAATTGAAAATTCGGAGGCATTATCCGAAGACGAGTCACAGCTCTGATCCGAGGTACGCGCCGCGTACTCGAGTACGCCCCGCGTACAGCCAAAGTGTCGACACTTCAGATGACGCATGCAGTGACGCAATTCGGAGGCAGTACGCGCTGCGTACTGCTGTACGCCCCGCGTACGAGGGGGTTCCAGCCTCCTATAAATAGGATGCGAGGGCAGCCGGCCAATTTGCTAATTTCCTCTCGTTTTTGTGCCGAAGCTCTGCGGTTTTACCCCCGAAGCCATCCCGAAGCCCCGGTAATATTCCCTAGTCCCGAAGCGAGTCCCGAGATCCCGAAGATCCCGAGAAGTGCGGTTTCCGAGCCGAAGCTCTGCCCGCGAGAAGTTCGATTTTCGTAGAGATCTTCCAGATCTGCTGAGGATTACTACTTCTGCAAGTCGTAGTGCTGTCCGATCATCTTCTGATCAAGTGTGTGTATACTACCTTTCATAAACTCAATAATAATACAAGTATGGTTCGAGGGTATTAAGTTTATTGTCGTTTATACGTGTGAATGCGTTGTTACTTTCTCATAACGTATAACTATGAAGTATTTTATACGAGATACATGTTATGTGTATATTTTGTTGTTATGTGTGTGAATGTATATTCACTTTCTTCTATCTTACAGATATGATTATTTCTATATGAAATACGTGTTATGTGCGTGTGCCTCATCTGTTATATGGAAAATGTTTTGATCAAGCATGCTATACAGGTTTTGAAAATATGTATAAAATGTATGTTTTTATCTATTAATATGTTGGGTAGAACATGGGTAGATAGTTGGTGTGTAATAAACAGATGATAGGCCTCGTTGTTGTTTGATTCAGTCATCTAGCGGAATTTAGATGACGACCACGGACTTTTCTAGATAGTCATGTGGAACGCTAGCAGGCTCATAACCTGTAGGTGTTAATGAAATTGGGTGTTCATTCGCTGTATTCCATCCCCCTCATGGTTGCCTTATTTGACTTATATTGCTGAGGAAACCCCGCATAATGTGTTGTCACCCCGATGAAAATATTCTTAGATTAGGTCCCTTGTGTTAGTTATTTTAGGGACGTAAAGTGAGAATAACGGGAATGGGTAACTGGGTTATTGTTGGTTGATAATAATTAATTTAATTATTTATTGTAGGTTGAAAACCCTATATGCTCACCAGGCTCCCAAGCCTGACCCACTCAGTTTTATTTGTATTACAGAAAGTGGCGCAAGGGCGTAAGATGGATGAACCATCAAGTTGTTTTGTTTACAAGTCTGCATATGTTTATATTTGTTATATGACTTGTAATGTATTCGTTTATGCTTATTGGTCTGTATCGGAACATGACACCCCGAGTTTTGATTATAATGAAAATACATTTCTTTTATGAAATGCTTCGGTAAACATTGTTTTATCATGTTTTGTTTTTGGGAACAAATTCCGCAACTCTTTCAAATCAAAAGGATTTACTCTAAAAATCATTTTAAAAAGCATAAATGAAATCGGTCTTTTTTGGCCGAGATTTTGGGGATGTCACACCCATGGTTCCCAATCCATATTTTCATATATATCAAATTATCTTGTGTCTAGTCCAAGATGGTAGTCCCATGGTCTTAAATCTGTATTTTCATATGTATCGAACTATCTTATATCTCGTTCGGGATAGTGATCCCATGATTTTCAATATATAGTTTTGTGTATTAAACTATACTCTGTGTTATTAAATCTTGCATTTAGGAAAATATGGGATTTTCCTGGGGTAAAATACATCACATAATCGAATTGGTGGCATGGCATGGGGTGCCGACATCGATAGTGTCAGATCAGGATGTGCGTTTTACTTCCAGGTTCTGGAAGAAGTTTCATGAGGAGTTGGGTACCCGACTGCACTTCTGTACAACTTACCACCCACAGACAGATGGGCAGAGTGAGCGAACGATTCAGACACTTGAGGACATGATGCGTGCATGTGTTATGGACTTCGGAGGAAGTTGGGACACCTATTTTCCCTTGGTTGAGTTTTCATATAACAACCACCATTCCAGCATTGGCATGCCTCCCTTTGAGCTTCTATACGGGAGGAGGTGTCGAACTCCTATTTGTTGGGGAGAGGTAGGGCAGCGAGTGATGGGTGACATTGAGATAGTGTTGAAAACAACCGAGCAGATTCAACAGGTCAGACAGAGGTTACTGACAGCCAAGAGTCGCCAGAAGAGTTGTGCAGACCAGAGAAGATCTGAGCTAGAGTTCTAGGTTGGAGATTTTGTCCTCCTGAAGGTATCCCCGTGGAAGGGAGCAATCTGATTCATGAAACAAGGCAAGTTGGTCCCTAGATACATCGGTCCTTTCAGAGTGACCGCCAGAGTAGGTAAGGTAGCTTACCTGTTGGATCTACCTGCAGAGTTGAGCCAGATCCATAACACCTTCCACGTATCTCAGTTGAGGAAGTGAGTAGCCGATGAGATGGTGGTGGTACCATTAGAGGACATTCAGGTTGATGCGAGTATGAATTACATCGAGAGGCCAGTTGCGATCATGGATCGGAAGGTGAAAGTTCTGAGGAACAAAGAGGTACCCCTGGTTCAGGTCCAGTGGCAACATCAGAAAGGGTTCGAGTGGACTTGGGAGCCGAAGTCCGATATGCAAGAGCAGTATCCAGAGTTATTTCTGAGGCATGACTTCGAGGGCAAAGTTTGATTCTAGTGGGGGAGAATTGTAACATCCCTTCTACCAGGTATTGTATTTATTCATTTATTTTTGGGAATTAATGAGTGACTTGGCGAGTTGTGTGTTTGACTTGCTGAGTAGAGTTGGATTTGAGCACGCGGGTTAAATAACCGACTCGACGAGTCAGAGATGCCGAATCGCCGAGTTGGCCCTGTGTGAGGAAACCATAAATCCCTGTGTTTGGGGCCTATTTAAGGAAACTTATGTCCTCATTTCCGCCTCACCAGCTACCCTACTCCCCTAAGAGAAACCTTATTCAGCCATTAAGCTAAGAGAGTGTTTAAGCTAACATTTGAGTGTTTTGGTGAAGCATTGGAAGAAGAATAAGTGAGATTCAAGCAAGGAACAAGGAAGGGCTATGAGATCAAGTATTCATTCACTTGGAGCTTCTGTTGGAAGGTAAAAGTCGTCACCTTGCTCATCATGTTGTTTAAATCTTGTTAAAGAGAAACTTTGGGGCCTTTTTCCTTATTCCCTTGAGATTTGGTATGACTTGTGCTTGCAAAGCATTAAGACATCAACTCTGGTCGTTGTGAGGTCCATAGAGTCCAAAGGTTCCAACTTTATCCATCCATAAAGAGTTATTGTGCTTAAACACCTTGGTTAGAGCTTTTATTTGGCATTATGGAGCAAACATGTCGTGCATGAACGTAAAGATCAAAGCTTTACGTGACATCCGACCCTTGAGAGGCTAGATCTAGAGTTTGGAGTGATAGATCTGCCTTAAAACATTTGGATTAGAATTTGACTTAGGGGACTCGACGAGTCAAAGAGCTGACTCAACGAGTCGACTAGGGTTTTCCCCGTTGAGTCTGGACATGGGTAACTCGGCAAGTTGACTGGACAAATCGACGAGTTGAGTTGGGTTTTCGCGAAGTTTTGAGGATCAGTGGGGACTCGGCGAGTCACATAGGTGCACTCGGCGAGTTGGGTCAACATGGACTGTTGACTCGAGTTTGACTTCTGTTGACTTAGGGTTTGGTCAATCATGAGTCATGTTGACCATGGAGGGGTAAAATGGTATTTTTCCCCAATCCAAGAGTAAGAAAGGGAAAATAACTTAGTTTTCTAGAATTTTTTATTTAAATTTTAATTAGAAATAATTATCAAATGTGACTAGGCGGATGCTAGGTTCGGTGATTTGTGTTCGAGGAGTATGCATTTCCTTAGCTTTCGTACGAGGTGAGTCTTCTCACTATACTTACCATGAGTGGTATCTTTATGTGACTGAGGTGACTTATGTGCTTAATTATGTATTGTGATATCATGCATTATGTCTTTGTGATGTATGTTGAGTATTATTACTATGAGCTTGTTGAGTTGTGGGACCAAAGGGTCTCCACTGAGATACATTGACCAGAGGGTCGTATTGAGCTAGCCTCGAGTGACTAATGTGATGTGTGTGGTATTTTGGGGAACTCACTAAGCTTCGTGCTTACCGTGCTATGTGTTATGTGTTTCAGGTATCTCTCAGGATCACGGGAAGACACCGACTTGATTGTACACACACCCAAGTTGGAGATATGTTTTTGGAGGATCCTGCATTTGTGTTATAAACAATTTTGAGACATGTGTTTTGATAAATTGATGTTTGTGGAATTTTGTGATTTTGAAATGAGATAATTGGGTTTTTTTAATGAAAATTTTTGTTTGAAAATTTACGGTGTTACACCAAATAATCAATTGACGATTTCGCATCTTTAACTTGATCAACATCGATACGTAATGGAACAAATCAAATCTGAGTCACAAGTTTTGAATCACTAATAACATTGATCGATTATTAGGAATGAAGAAACGAAATACAAAATGCAATTGATGAAGTTGCTTCGAACAGAAGAATGTACAACCATAGAACCACACAACGAAGATGAACACATTTAATACGTATCAAATCGATTTAATGAATCTTTGGGCTCCGTGTTTAAGATATCGATTCATGGGCTCAGGCACAGATATTGGATCAAAAAACAAATGTATGGGCTTAATAATGATGAACAATATCCTTTCGTGATTTGGGCTCAAAAACAAATATGAATAATAATCAATCTAATATGATTTTGGGCTAATTCTTGATTCAAACGCACAATTGCAAATTTAGAGTCGAATAAAAAAAAAGAATATTAGATTGGATTGGGCTTGATCAATAAAAAAATTATTGGATCAAAACAAACGGGATTTAAAAAAAAAATGATCTAATGAGTCAAAATGATTAATAATTTCAAAAACATAAGCACAAATCAAAGAGATTTTGAGAGATCATTGAGAGACCCACCATAAACGTTCCAATTGTGTTGAATGTAGCCAAATCGATAACCGTTTCTTCAAAAAATCGCATTGATCTTTGAAGACCGGCTCTGATACCTATTAATGTGAATTACGAGCATTAATTTGGCATGCATATTAAATGAACACAAAGAACATGGTGATTTGGGTGTCAAATAGATGTATTTGATCATGGAAGGTGTTACAAAAAAGTATAAGCTAGATCTAGACAAATCAATAGCTCACACTAACACTCTTAATGTTACATCTCTCAAGCACACCACTACAAATGGTATGAAGCCCACTATATATAGAGTTCTTTACATGTCTCTCTCTCTCTCTCTCTCTCTATATATATATATATATATATATATATATATATATATATGTCACACCCCCGAACCAGACGGCGGAAATGTCCGAGGGCTCGTGTGACTTAAATTGAATATCATCACAATGAATATACGTGAATCATAACATAAACATCACCATGCATCAATATATTACAACTGACACTGTTCACATCAAGTACATTGTTTAACGTTACAAATCCATACATAAATTGTTTGATAGTTTTCAAAAGCAAAACACACTAACATACTCGGTACTTATTCCTCAGCTTACAGGTTACCTGAGAATACAAGTTATTTTGAAAAATGGTCAACATATGGAATGTTGGTGACTTCATAAGCATGTTTGATATGAAAATGTTTTGTGTAGTTTGAACGAAAACAACCCAGAAAATCCCATATTTTCTGAAAAGACCATTGTTTATAAAAAGGTGTGAAGATCTGTAAATATATGCATGATGATTTCAAAACATGTATAATTGAAAAACTTTGTATTAAACGTACAAGTGAAAATGTTGAACTTCCCCGGAAAACCCGATGTTTTCCAAAATAGAAATATCATATAACGGTTTGGATGGTTATCCATCACGTGAATGATTTTGAATTTCCTTGATTACTTGATTTATATTGGATTTATTTATGTGAGTCGTTATAACCATGCATGATAATGACTAGTTCGTCTGTCTTGGCACTCTGGTTACCCCGGAATTGATCTTAAGATTTTGTCATCCTAGACTGGCCGAGCATAACTGTAGCGAACAACTGAGGTGTGGGGGAGTCACCCCCGTATAGATCTATACATAAACTCTCGCTCTCCCTCCAGGAGACTTTGATTATAACAACAGACTACGATAGCCACACGTTGGTGCCACCCGTTATTACTCACTAAATCCCAATTGAATTTGATTACTATTGATTATCGACCCCTATTTGTTTACTTGGATTGACGATAGGCCTAATAAACGAGGAGAAGAGGATTACAAGATCCTGCTATTCCTGCGTATTATTTATGGCTATTGATTATACGAAGGACACGCTGGCCCATTTCGCATTTGATTTACTTGGACCTTACTAGCAATGCTAATGGGCCACTAAGGCCCAATAACACTTAAAAGCCACTGAGGGTCCCTTAAACATGAAATTTGGTCATAGAAGACCTAATAACATTTATAATTATCCATTGGGCCCAAAAATCATGTTAATGGGTCACAAAGGCCCAATAAGCATGTTTGGAACTTTCAAGCCCAAAGAATTTAATGTTTACTCGTTTTAGGTATAGTATAGTTGTCAGAATGTTTAATTGAACAATTGTTAAATTTTTGTATCGATACGAGACCGGTTGGTCATTTATAACGATATTTGGAAATTTATGTATATTAATCTTACCATTTTTCATAAGTTGTGGTTTGGTATTTTTGACCCAAATATCTTAATAATAAAATAACTGACTCAAAATATTGGTTTGACCATTTCAGCCCTTCCTTGATAAAAATGACAACTTTAGTCCCTTATATATACAAAGACATTTTAGGCCCTAAAAACCATTTTCATGTCATTTTTGACCCATAGACTTACTCAATTGATATTTTTATCCCAAAATTTATTCTTTGACAGTTTCAGCCTTTCCAGAAAAGTATTTTTCGGTCAAAGCCCAAACTTTTGCAACTTTTACAATTTTGGCCTAAAACCCAAAAAGTTTTCATTTTTGGTCCTTTTTAGTAAAGAAATGCATTTTAACCCTTGAAATAATTTTGTTAAAATTTGTATCCCCTGTTTTGAGAAATTTTTCGTTTTAGCCCTTTGAAATCAGATTTTTTGCAACTTTGGGCTTGATGGGCCGAAAAGCCCAAAATTGGCCCATTGAGCTATTATTTACATTTCAAGTCCTTTGAAGAGCATAATTGTCACAAAAAACATTTATTTTAACTGTTTTGACTCTTTTGACCCTTAAGAAAACCGTGTATAGCAACTTTTCACCCAACTTTTGTTTATTTGACAATTTAAGCCCCAAAATTTGTTTTATGTTACAATATGTCTATTTTAAATCTTAGAGGGTATTTTTCTTGACTTGTTTAGTGTGGTATACCTTAGATCATGTTTTTTTTCCTTCTTATGTCATAGATCTCGAGATTTCTTCTCTTTTTGTTGCATATTTACCACATAAACACTTACGATCACACATACATGCATAAAATCATACACAGCACACACGTACACATAGATCTACACATTTTACTTGTATTCTCCCCTATAAAACTTGTAAAAACCGAAACGAGAGGGGTATGAACTCACCTTTGCTTGTTGTTTTTTATTTAGAAGGAAGAAATGAAGAAAAATTGGTCCTAGCAAGCCTTCTTGGAAGATCTCGAACTTAGAGGTTTCTAAGATGGGGATCATGAGTTTAAATGAGTTAAGAAGAGATTTTTGATAAAACAAAGAATATAGACCATGGATCCAAGCATGAACTTACCTAAGATGATGATTTTTGTAGAATAACCTCCTTGGAATGATTCTAATTCTCGAAAATTTTGATGATGAATAAGGAGTGTTTCTTTGAGAGTGTTTGAGTGAAATGTGTGTGTGTGTGTCTTTCCCTTTGTGGTTCTCGGCCGAAGAAGAAAAAGAGAGAGAAGAAGAAGAGATAAGTGAAGTGATGGTTTGCATGGAAGTATGTGATAGTGCATGGAAGACCAAAATATAAAAGGAGGTGGCAAGTGTAAAGTCAACTCTCCCCCCTTCATTTGTGTAGTTGGGCCGAGAAGAGGAGAAGAAGAAAAGAAATTGGGCCTTTTTGTGCTTAAGTCCATTTTATGGCCCAATTAGGTGATTTTTGGCCTAATTGGTCTTGGGAGAGGGTTCACAGCCCAAAATAAATCAAGGAATGATTTTTATGGCCCATTAGGGCTAATTAGGTTAGTTATGGCCCATTAAGGTCTATTAGGGTATTTTATTTCATTCTAGGCCCAATATGGCCCAAATTGTTAAAATAAATGGAAATGGTTCCAATTAGATCCCATTTAAGAGTTTTAAGCCCAAAATAGTCAAATTAGAAGCTTATTGGCCCATTAGGCCCAATAAGGAAGTCCTAGTCCAAAATAGACTTAAACTGGGATTTCTAGGGTTTCCAATTCTTTGTTGACTATTTGATGTGCTTGCATAAAGTGTTTGATGGAAGTTTTGTTGTTATTGAATAAGCATCATACATGCTTTCACATTTTTGGTTCACATTTGTTATCATTGTTGTTGGTACAAAGCATCAAAATTCCTAGTTGTGACATCATCTCTCATGTCACAAGGAATCACTACCACATGCAAAATGGGTCTACAATAGTCAAACCATTACAAATTCACTCATGCATAACTTTGCACCCAACATAAATGAGGGGATGCAAGATGTTCCTGATGTCCAAGGACTATATGGTCATCCAGTTGCAAAAGATTTGTAGAACTAGGGTACTCATCAGATGAAATATTTTATGGTGCAAGAACATTTATATATATAAGTTAAACAAGTAAGTTCATAAATTTCATTTTATTTAGAAAATTTTAATCATCATATATTCACATATTATACCAACCATTTAGGAAGAATACCAATTGTTGAACCACTAGATGTGGTTTATGTAACACCTAAAGTTTTGAAGACCAAGAAAGGAAAGAAAACCCTAAGTTTAGGGGTCGACTCGGCGAGTCTAAGGAGGGACTCGGCGAGTCCGAGTGGGATCCGGGTCGGGGAGTAAGTGACCGACTCGGCGAGTCGACCAGGGTGACTCGGCGAGTCTGGTCTGTGCGTGGAAAACCCTAAATTCGGGACTTGGGGCCTATATAAATGTCTTAATCTTCTTCCCAGGGTTCCTTACTGCCTCTTTAGCCCTGGATATCAAACCCTAGCCGTCATATCTCCTAGTTGAGCCTTGGAAGGTGCTTTAAAGCTTGGAAAAGGAAGAAGGAACTTGGAGGAGCAAGAAGGAGCTATAGATCTGGGATTGTGAGTTCATTTTGAGCACTTGGAGGTAATAAACTAGTTCCTGGACCCTTGGAGGTTCAGTTAGAGAGGCCATTGTCGAGCTCATGGACAGTCATCTTAAGGCCTTAGGGGCTGGGGCAGTTTCAGGACAGTTTGAGGCTCATATAGAGCCCGATTCTGATGGATCCCAGGGATCCATCAGGAAGGGGAGTCCCATTTTTAGCACTTGTCATCCGGGGTCGGGAGTGAGTGGTCCACCTTACCCCCAAGAGGGTTCCCTGCGGGATTGGATTGCTGCAGAGGTTTCGCGGGTTCTCCAGGAAGAGTTACCAAACACCATTGGGCGTATCACCGATAGTGTGGTCGACGGGATTGAAAGGCGGACCTCAGCTGTCCAAGCAATGGGTGAAATGGTCACTATGACCCATGAGCGGGAGATTGGCTCGGATAGTCAGCTTGGGAAGAGGAAGCGGTCTTCCGGTCTAGTTCGGCAAGATGGGCAGTCGGACACTGTCGAAGTGGGTGTCAGAAGCCTGCAAGGTCGAGATAGTTGCTCGAGGGAGAAGGGAGCACGAGCTGGCGTGCGCAACAAGTCTAAGTGCGGCAGATGCGGATGGAAGGGTCACAAACGTCAGGAATGCACAGTAGAAGTAGAGTTATGCCATCGTTGTCATCAGCCTGGCCATGTTAGGGTGAATTGCCCCGTTCAGCGGTTGGGACAGCCTCATTGCCATAGTAGAGTTCGAAAATCAGAGAGATTTGAGGATCCTTCAGATCAGGTTGCAAGTATGATTCTTTTCCCTCTATTTTACTATTCATAACATTATTGCTATGTTGCTGCATTGATGTCAATAAACTTATGTGTGGTGTTAGTGTGGCTTGTTTGTGATTATGATATATACCATTTGCATACCTCGGAGAATTGGTTGGTAGATATGGGATGTGCTCTTATGAAGAAGGTTTCGGAGAATGCAGTAACTGTAGCATGGTTGGGAGAGATTTGGTTCGTTTCGCTAGTTCGGAGTGGTTAGTGTTGGAATGGATTGGTTAGATCCCTAGCTATGGCAGGCTTGGGTTCCTTAGCAGGATGATTATGGAATGACAGCAAGGATCGGGATCTCTTTTGAGTGTGAAGCCGCAAGGGATAAGCAGGATCGAAGTGGGGGAGAACCCTCCGGGTATATTTGGATAAGAGTCTCGTAGACTCAGAATGAGTGTGCGACCTCTAAGAAGAAATGGTAGTAGCTCAGTGATGGATGGATTGAGAAGTTCAGAATTAGGAGTTCGAGAACTTTTCCCAGCAGTTAGTTCATGTAATCGAGATGGTTAGAAGCTGGTTGGGAATCCAAGATTGAGGACCACCTGTCGGACGCATGAGAGTCGGAATGAAGATCCTGAGAACGGGTAGCAGGAGATGTTTTAGCATTGGTAGCCAGTGTCTGAGGCAGCATGCAGGTTGCGTAGATTCAGGAGTTGGGAGGTTGGAAACTTCCCAACAATAGCTTCTTGTATCCAGATTAGTAGACGGTTGGTTTGGGAACCAAGCCGAAGGATTCCTCGACGAAGCGCTAAGGATATCAAGGGGATAAGATGTCGAGGATGATGCAGAATTCAAAGACTGAGGGCTGGTTTGAGAAATCGGGATGAGGGATCACTAGTGGGACTAGGGATAGCCTGGATGTCCTCGAGATAGTAGTAGTAGTGTTGTAAGCCTGCGGGGGTAGCCGTAGCATTCACTAGCAGTCAGATAGTAGTAGTAGTGTTGTAAGCCTGCGGGGGTAGTCGTAGCATTCACTAGCAGTCAGATAGTAGTGGTAGTGTTGTAAGCCTACGGGGTTAGCCGTAGCATTCACTAGCAGTCAGATAGTAGTAGTAGTGTTGTAAGCCTACGGGGGTAGCCGTAGCATTCACTAGCAGTCAGATAGTAGTAGAGTGTTGTAAGCCTGCGGGGGTAGCCGTAGCGTTCATTAGCAGCCAGATAGTATTTGAGACTTGTGAATCCGAGGGTGTAGCCGTGGCTTTTATCAGATTGGTAGCAGCATTAGCGCGTGGTTGAACGCGGAAATGTAGTAATTCCCACCTGTTCGGATGCAGCGGTGGGAATATGGGAATCCACGGATTAGATTCGGATTTCCCAAATGGTTCAGTTATGGCTAAGTCAGCGAATCTTGGCTATAGATCGTCACATCAGTTATGAGATCAGAGTAGTGGTGGACCGTTGAGGTTTGGGTATGTTAAGGGCTACCGTCAGTCTGTGAGCCATCATGTTATTAGTCATAGAATGGATGACGTCAGGATGTGATGTAAGGACCCGATCGGTCAGATCGGAAGGTTGTTAGAGCCACAGTGACAGGATAACTAGTGGAAACTAGTCCTTGAGGAAGATTTCATTCAGAAGTCGTGGAAGCGACTAAGTGAGGAGTCCCTTGACTCCACAGTTGGGTTTGAGTTCAGTATTTCAGGCAGCTCAGTGTTTCAGCCAGATTTGGCGTTTCAGGCAGTTTAGTGCTTCAGGCAGGTTCAGTATTGTAGACAATTCAGTGTATGGAAGGTTTCAGGGTTTTGGGTCAGTACTGTGTTTGTGTTGGAAGGCAAGTGTTGACGGTATAGTTGGTTGATTTGGAAATGGCAAATCTCTCTCAGTGGGATCAGCTGAGCCTTCGGCCGAGTATAGTGATATGTAAAGATAGCTAGGCAGGTAGCTTTTCTTTCAGGATGGAAGGCTCGAGTTAGTAGGAGTTGAGTAATCAGATGGCATATAAGCAAGCTATTCCCAGCAACATCGTTTCAGTATGAGCGGAAGAATGGATAGAACAGTTATAGATAGTCGAAGTATTTTCAGGAGTCGCTGGAAGCGACTAGGAGATTGCGAAGGGGTGTAGTAACCGGTAGGGTTCGGTAACCCAAATATGGAGACGTCAGTAAGGACCGAGGGTGCTCGGCACCAAGTTATGTCAGATAGGGGCGTCGGTGGTTGTTGGCGGTATTGACCTGTACTGGAATTGGCGGGGGTGATGGAGTTGGTGAAGTATAGGACCTTCACAGTTACAGAGAAATAGTTGGTTATAGAACCTTGCCTTGGGAAGGCAAGGGATTTGCGCAAGGACAGGAAGGGGCGAACCCCTATAGGTTCAGTTCAGTACTCGGTGAGTACCAGAAGGATTGCCGGTTGAGTAAGTTGGGTCTCTAGGATGTTCAGGGTCAGGGTTGACCCGAGATGTTATCTGCAGGGATTAAGGTTAGTCGGAAGGATTGAGAAAAAGCCAGCAAGGGTAGGCAGCTGGTGTTGGAATAGTTGGTTGGGTTTAGAGGCAGCTCGCAGGCAGTGGGCCATAGCAGACTTCGAGGATGAAGTTTAGTTTAAGTGGGGGAGAGTTGTAACACCCAAAGTTTCGAAGACCAAGAAAGGAAAGAAAACCCTAAGTTTAGGGGTCGACTCGGCGAGTCTAAGGAGGGACTCGGCGAGTCCGAGCGGGATCCGGGTCGGGGAGTAAGTGACCGACTCGGCGAGTCGACCAGGGTGACTCGGCGAGTCTGGTCTGTGCGTGGAAAACCCTAAATTCGGGACTTGGGGCCTATATAAATGTCTTAATCTTCCTCCCAGGGTTCCTTACTGCCTCTTTAGCCCTGGATATCAAAACCTAGCCGTCATATCTCCTAGTTGAGCCTTGGAAGGTGCTTTAAAGCTTGGAAAAGGAAGAAGGAACTTGGAGGAGCAAGAAGGAGCTATAGATCTGGGATTGTGAGTTCATTTTGAGCACTTGGAGGTAATAAACTAGTTCCTGGACCCTTTTTGCACCTAGACCTATGTGTGGTTGTCGGGGCTCTTTTGCCATAATGTTATTATTTTGGGTTAGAAGCCGGATCTGGAGTTGCTACTTCAGATTCAAGTGTTTTAGGGCCTGGAGAAGCATAAAGTATCAGCCATTGTGTCGATTTTGAAGTCCCTTGGCCTTACACCCTAGTTAATGGCGTATCTTGCCTAGATCTCCTTCTCTACACGTAAAGTTTGCAACTTTACGTAAGGAATAGACCTTAAAAGAGTGGATATACAGTTTGGAGTCCATGCATGACTCAAAGGTCCTCTGCATGTATGTAGAACTGAATGGACTCGGCGAGCCCTTCGAGTGGACTCGGCGAGTAGCTTGAAGATGAGGAGGAACTCGACGAGTAGGATGAACAACTCGTCGAGTCGGATGAAGTTAGGCATGGACTCGGCGAGTTGGATGAGCAACCCGACGAGTTGGTTGAAGATTGTCTAGGACTCGGCGAGTCTGTTCTTGGGCTCGGTGAGTCAGATCGCGAAACCCTAAACCCTTCGAGTGGAGATTCGAATCAGTGAGTCGGGTGGTGACTCAGTGAGTTGGGCAGGACAGGACTTGGAACTAGTTGGACTCGGCGAGTCATAGACTGACTCGGCGAGTCGAGTCGCGAATAAGAAAGACCCTGAGTGTAGGAACTCGGCGAGTCAGTCGGTAAACTCGGCGAGTAGGGTTGACCTGGAAGGTTGACATTGACGAGGGTTTTGACCTTGACCAGAGTTGACCTAGTGACCTTTGGAGGTCAGTTGGACTAAGTGTTTTATTGGCTTTTGAAGCTCGAAGAGTTAGTGGAGCAGCAGTTCGGAGTCAGAGGTCAAGTAGCAGTCAAGAGGATTAGCAGCATCAGTTCAACAGTCTCAGGTGAGTTTCCTTCCAGTAGGAACGGGTCTAAGGCCACAATGCCGGCCCGTTCAGTTAGCAGTAGTTTCCGGACTTCGGTCCGACACAGTAGCTAGTATGTTTGATGCCTTCGTGGCTCGAACAGGATTTGTGTGTTATGTTTTATGCGTTAAGTGTTATGTGTTCCGGGCTACGGCCCGATGAAGTATGACGTATATGTGTTCATGTTAGTTGATGTGTTATGCTATGCCATGTTCAGTCAGTCAGTCCCGGACTTCGGTCCGATGCAGGGGACAAGGTCCCAGTCGGTTCCGGACTTCGGTCCGATGCAATTAGTTCCGGACTTTGGTCCGATGCAGTTAGTTCCGGACTTCGGTCCGATGCAGTTAGTTCCGGACTTCGGTCCGATGCAGGGGACAAGGTCCCAGTTAGTTCCGGACTTTGGTCCGATGCAGTTAGTTCCGGACTTCGGTCCGATGCAGGGGACAAGGTCCCAGTCAGTTCCGGACTTCGGTCCGATGCAGTTTTCGGGCTTCGGCCCGATGCAGTGGGCAAGGCCCAATATGTGTTTATATGTTATTGTATGGTATGTGGTAGTTTGGGGGAGCTCACTAAGCTTCGTGCTTACAGTTTCAGTTTTGGTTTCAGGTACTTCCGCAAGCAAAGGGAAGAGCTCGGGGTGATAGCATCGCACACACCACAGCTTAGCTCTTATCCTGGGGATGGTTTTAGTTGTTTTGGTTTTGATATAGTATGATACAGTTTTCCGCACAGTATTTTATTATGATTTGGGATACATCGCGCATGTTTTTTTTATGTTATGATACTCGTATTATGGTTTTGGTATTATTGAAAAACGAAATTTTTGGGTCGTATTTTCGAGTCGTTTCAAGTTGGTATCAAAGCCCTGGTTTGAGGGATTCGGATACACTTCCGGGTGTATCTGAACTCAAACTAAGGGAAATAAAAGATTTTAGTAAAATAAAAATGTTTTACAAAAAGAATTTTGAAAGCACTTAGAAAGAAAGAATTGTTTTTAACAAGATAGAGGTGTGTGCGTGCGGTCAGCCGAGCTCAAGTAAGTACTCCCAATTTACCCATACAAGTTATGTTATTATTCTCAGTATCAGTTTCAGTTCAGTTTCAGTTCCAGCTTCAGTAGAACAACATGCTAGAATAGGACTAAGGATCTAGGATGATGCCTTATGTGCCTGCTTTATGTGTTCCAGCTTGATGAGAATTGCATGTTAGTAATGAGTAGACAGTAGTAGGATAGCCTGTGTAGGTTATGCCTGAAAGTATGAGCTTAGCATTATATGCTAGTGCAGTTTCTTGTTATGAGAATTGTTTTGCCTGAGTATGTTTCCCTTATCCGAATGCTGCTTGCTTTGTGCTTTGTGGGACTCTGAGTGATGAGAGTTAGCCATTAGGTGAATACGTTTCATCACATGTGATCAGGGTTGAATAATCTCAGAGTGCTGGATTTGGCCCTACTGCGCAGCTCTCGTTTGAGTCCAACCGTTGTAGGGACGAGTCCTTTACTTGAAGGATTATCTGAGCCTCGTCACATGTGATGGTATTCAGGTGGTGACTAATTGGCATTACTGGGAGGCCTTCAACAGCTGAGGACTGTGTGGGTAGAGTCAGAGGTTCCCTAGGGCAAGCCTAGGATGAGAGTAGCAGAGATCAGTAGAAGAGTAAAGGGGACTGGGTGGAGTTGAGGTAACTCTCGAGGAAAGTATGGATAGATGTGGAAGGTAGTAGGGGCCCATACTACTGAAAGCAGAGGATCTGTACTCGATTCAAGAGGGGCCAAGACGAAACCAGGAATGGTGTAGTGAGTGAGAAATCCCTCAGCAATAGTGTGTTAATTGATTAGGATTTTGTTATGTTTTCAGCATGGTGACATTGCGCGAGCTACCAGTTAGCAATTCAGGCGTCGAGGAGGGATCTAGCTCGGGTTTTGGAGCCGGGCAGCTTGATGATCAGATGAGGGATTTCATTTCCGCAAAGATTATGCGCAACATCATTGATCAGACTCCAGTGATTTTCGGTTCAGTTAGAGAGGCCATTGTCGAGCTCATGGACAGTCATCTTAAGGCCTTAGGGGCTGGGGCAGTTTCAGGACAGTTTGAGGCTCATATAGAGCCCGATTCTGATGGATCCCAGGGATCCATCAGGAAGGGGAGTCCCATTTTTAGCACTTGTCATCCGGGGTCGGGAGTGAGTGGTCCACCTTACCCCCAAGAGGGTTCCCTGCGGGATTGGATTGCTGCAGAGGTTTCGCGGGTTCTCCAGGAAGAGTTACCAAACACCATTGGGCGTATCACCGATAGTGTGGTCGACGGGATTGAAAGGCGGACCTCAGCTGTCCAGGCAATGGGTGAAATGGTCACTATGACCCATGAGCGGGAGATTGGCTCGGATAGTCAGCTTGGGAAGAGGAAGCGGTCTTCCGGTCTAGTTCGGCAAGATGGGTAGTCGGACACTGTCGAAGTGGGTGTCAGAAGCCTGCAAGGTCGAGATAGTTGCTCGAGGGAGAAGGGAGCACGAGCTGGCGTGCGCAACAAGTCTAAGTGCGGCAGATGCGGATGGAAGGGTCACAAACGTCAGGAATGCACAGTAGAAGTAGAGTTATGCCATCGTTGTCATCAGCCTGGCCATGTTAGGGTGAATTGCCCCGTTCAGCGGTTGGGACAGCCTCATTGCCATAGTAGAGTTCGAAAATCAGAGAGATTTGAGGATCCTTCAGATCAGGTTGCAAGTATGATTCTTTTCCCTCTATTTTACTATTCATAACATTATTGCTATGTTGCTGCATTGATGTCAATAAACTTATGTGTGGTGTTAGTGTGGCTTGTTTGTGATTATGATATATACCATTTGCATACCTCGGAGAATTGGTTGGTAGATATGGGATGTGCTCTTATGAAGAAGGTTTCGGAGAATGCAGTAACTGTAGCATGGTTGGGAGAGATTTGGTTCGTTTCGCTAGTTCGGAGTGGTTAGTGTTGGAATGGATTGGTTAGATCCCTAGCTATGGCAGGCTTGGGTTCCTTAGCAGGATGATTATGGAATGACAGCAAGGATCGGGATCTCTTTTGAGTGTGAAGCCGCAAGGGATAAGCAGGATCGAAGTGGGGGAGAACCCTCCGGGTATATTTGGATAAGAGTCTCGTAGACTCAGAATGAGTGTGCGACCTCTAAGAAGAAATGGTAGTAGCTCAGTGATGGATGGATTGAGAAGTTCAGAATTAGGAGTTCGAGAACTTTTCCCAGCAGTTAGTTCATGTAATCGAGATGGTTAGAAGCTGGTTGGGAATCCAAGATTGAGGACCACCTGTCGGACGCATGAGAGTCGGAATGAAGATCCTGAGAACGGGTAGCAGGAGATGTTTTAGCATTGGTAGCCAGTGTCTGAGGCAGCATGCAGGTTGCGTAGATTCAGGAGTTGGGAGGTTGGAAACTTCCCAACAATAGCTTCTTGTATCCAGATTAGTAGACGGTTGGTTTGGGAACCAAGCCGAAGGATTCCTCGACGAAGCGCTAAGGATATCAAGGGGATAAGATGTCGAGGATGATGCAGAATTCAAAGACTGAGGGCTGGTTTGAGAAATCGGGATGAGGGATCACTAGTGGGACTAGGGATAGCCTGGATGTCCTCGAGATAGTAGTAGTAGTGTTGTAAGCCTGCGGGGGTAGCCGTAGCATTCACTAGCAGTCAGATAGTAGTAGTAGTGTTGTAAGCCTGCGGGGGTAGTCGTAGCATTCACTAGCAGTCAGATAGTAGTGGTAGTGTTGTAAGCCTACGGGGTTAGCCGTAGCATTCACTAGCAGTCAGATAGTAGTAGTAGTGTTGTAAGCCTACGGGGGTAGCCGTAGCATTCACTAGCAGTCAGATAGTAGTAGAGTGTTGTAAGCCTGCGGGGGTAGCCGTAGCGTTCATTAGCAGCCAGATAGTATTTGAGACTTGTGAATCCGAGGGTGTAGCCGTGGCTTTTATCAGATTGGTAGCAGCATTAGCGCGTGGTTGAACGCGGAAATGTAGTAATTCCCACCTGTTCGGATGCAGCGGTGGGAATATGGGAATCCACGGATTAGATTCGGATTTCCCAAATGGTTCAGTTATGGCTAAGTCAGCGAATCTTGGCTATAGATCGTCACATCAGTTATGAGATCAGAGTAGTGGTGGACCGTTGAGGTTTGGGTATGTTAAGGGCTACCGTCAGTCTGTGAGCCATCATGTTATTAGTCATAGAATGGATGACGTCAGGATGTGATGTAAGGACCCGATCGGTCAGATCGGAAGGTTGTTAGAGCCACAGTGACAGGATAACTAGTGGAAACTAGTCCTTGAGGAAGATTTCATTCAGAAGTCGTGGAAGCGACTAAGTGAGGAGTCCCTTGACTCCACAGTTGGGTTTGAGTTCAGTATTTCAGGCAGCTCAGTGTTTCAGCCAGATTTGGCGTTTCAGGCAGTTTAGTGCTTCAGGCAGGTTCAGTATTGTAGACAATTCAGTGTATGGAAGGTTTCAGGGTTTTGGGTCAGTACTGTGTTTGTGTTGGAAGGCAAGTGTTGACGGTATAGTTGGTTGATTTGGAAATGGCAAATCTCTCTCAGTGGGATCAGCTGAGCCTTCGGCCGAGTATAGTGATATGTAAAGATAGCTAGGCAGGTAGCTTTTCTTTCAGGATGGAAGGCTCGAGTTAGTAGGAGTTGAGTAATCAGATGGCATATAAGCAAGCTATTCCCAGCAACATCGTTTCAGTATGAGCGGAAGAATGGATAGAACAGTTATAGATAGTCGAAGTATTTTCAGGAGTCGCTGGAAGCGACTAGGAGATTGCGAAGGGGTGTAGTAACCGGTAGGGTTCGGTAACCCAAATATGGAGACGTCAGTAAGGACCGAGGGTGCTCGGCACCAAGTTATGTCAGATAGGGGCGTCGGTGGTTGTTGGCGGTATTGACCTGTACTGGAATTGGCGGGGGTGATGGAGTTGGTGAAGTATAGGACCTTCACAGTTACAGAGAAATAGTTGGTTATAGAACCTTGCCTTGGGAAGGCAAGGGATTTGCGCAAGGACAGGAAGGGGCGAACCCCTATAGGTTCAGTTCAGTACTCGGTGAGTACCAGAAGGATTGCCGGTTGAGTAAGTTGGGTCTCTAGGATGTTCAGGGTCAGGGTTGACCCGAGATGTTATCTGCAGGGATTAAGGTTAGTCGGAAGGATTGAGAAAAAGCCAGCAAGGGTAGGCAGCTGGTGTTGGAATAGTTGGTTGGGTTTAGAGGCAGCTCGCAGGCAGTGGGCCATAGCAGACTTCGAGGATGAAGTTTAGTTTAAGTGGGGGAGAGTTGTAACACCCAAAGTTTCGAAGACCAAGAAAGGAAAGAAAACCCTAAGTTTAGGGGTCGACTCGGCGAGTCTAAGGAGGGACTCGGCGAGTCCGAGCGGGATCCGGGTCGGGGAGTAAGTGACCGACTCGGCGAGTCGACCAGGGTGACTCGGCGAGTCTGGTCTGTGCGTGGAAAACCCTAAATTCGGGACTTGGGGCCTATATAAATGTCTTAATCTTCCTCCCAGGGTTCCTTACTGCCTCTTTAGCCCTGGATATCAAAACCTAGCCGTCATATCTCCTAGTTGAGCCTTGGAAGGTGCTTTAAAGCTTGGAAAAGGAAGAAGGAACTTGGAGGAGCAAGAAGGAGCTATAGATCTGGGATTGTGAGTTCATTTTGAGCACTTGGAGGTAATAAACTAGTTCCTGGACCCTTTTTGCACCTAGACCTATGTGTGGTTGTCGGGGCTCTTTTGCCATAATGTTATTATTTTGGGTTAGAAGCCGGATCTGGAGTTGCTACTTCAGATTCAAGTGTTTTAGGGCCTGGAGAAGCATAAAGTATCAGCCATTGTGTCGATTTTGAAGTCCCTTGGCCTTACACCCTAGTTAATGGCGTATCTTGCCTAGATCTCCTTCTCTACACGTAAAGTTTGCAACTTTACGTAAGGAATAGACCTTAAAAGAGTGGATATACAGTTTGGAGTCCATGCATGACTCAAAGGTCCTCTGCATGTATGTAGAACTGAATGGACTCGGCGAGCCCTTCGAGTGGACTCGGCGAGTAGCTTGAAGATGAGGAGGAACTCGACGAGTAGGATGAACAACTCGTCGAGTCGGATGAAGTTAGGCATGGACTCGGCGAGTTGGATGAGCAACCCGACGAGTTGGTTGAAGATTGTCTAGGACTCGGCGAGTCTGTTCTTGGGCTCGGTGAGTCAGATCGCGAAACCCTAAACCCTTCGAGTGGAGATTCGAATCAGTGAGTCGGGTGGTGACTCAGTGAGTTGGGCAGGACAGGACTTGGAACTAGTTGGACTCGGCGAGTCATAGACTGACTCGGCGAGTCGAGTCGCGAATAAGAAAGACCCTGAGTGTAGGAACTCGGCGAGTCAGTCGGTAAACTCGGCGAGTAGGGTTGACCTGGAAGGTTGACATTGACGAGGGTTTTGACCTTGACCAGAGTTGACCTAGTGACCTTTGGAGGTCAGTTGGACTAAGTGTTTTATTGGCTTTTGAAGCTCGAAGAGTTAGTGGAGCAGCAGTTCGGAGTCAGAGGTCAAGTAGCAGTCAAGAGGATTAGCAGCATCAGTTCAACAGTCTCAGGTGAGTTTCCTTCCAGTAGGAACGGGTCTAAGGCCACAATGCCGGCCCGTTCAGTTAGCAGTAGTTTCCGGACTTCGGTCCGACACAGTAGCTAGTATGTTTGATGCCTTCGTGGCTCGAACAGGATTTGTGTGTTATGTTTTATGCGTTAAGTGTTATGTGTTCCGGGCTACGGCCCGATGAAGTATGACGTATATGTGTTCATGTTAGTTGATGTGTTATGCTATGCCATGTTCAGTCAGTCAGTCCCGGACTTCGGTTCGATGCAGGGGACAAGGTCCCAGTCGGTTCCGGACTTCGGTCCGATGCAGTTAGTTCCGGACTTCGGTCCGATGCAGTTAGTTCCAGACTTCGGTCCGATGCAGGGGACAAGGTCCCAGTTAGTTCCAGACTTTGGTCCGATGCGGTTAGTTCCGGACTTCGGTCCGATGCAGGGGACAAGGTCCCAGTCAGTTCCGGACTTCGGTCCGATGCAGTTTCCGGGCTTCGGCCCGATGCAGTGGGCAAGGCCCAATATGTGTTTATATGTTATTGTATGGTATGTGGTAGTTTGGGGGAGCTCACTAAGCTTCGTGCTTACAGTTTCAGTTTTGGTTTCAGGTACTTCCGCAAGCAAAGGGAAGAGCTCGGGGTGATAGCATCGCACACACCACAGCTTAGCTCTTATCCTGGGGATGGTTTTAGTTGTTTTGGTTTTGATATAGTATGATACAGTTTTCCGCACAGTATTTTATTATGATTTGGGATACATCGCGCATGTTTTTTTATGTTATGATACTCGTATTATGGTTTTGGTATTATTGAAAAACGAAATTTTTGGGTCGTATTTTCGGGTCGTTTCAGTTTATGAAACAAAAGAACATGTGAGAGTTGATAAAACACAACCACCCAAACTAATAATGCAGTTGGGGAAGAATTAATGGAGGATTTTGAAAGCTAAGCTGAGTAAGAAGTTAAAGGATGTACCAAGATTAAACTTTTGGGACCCTTTTTTTAGGAACCTAGAATTTAGAGAGATTTGACTTTTAATCAAATCTTGACTAAAAGGGCAAAATGGTCATTTAGAGGAATTTAGTAAGTTTATGAAGTTGTGGCTTCATGAAAATGGCTAAGATAGGTTTAAGTTACTAGAATGAAATTAGATGAGTAAGTTCAAGTAAAAGAATGCATGAGAAGATGTGTTTTAGCCAAAATGGTAAAATGGGTGTTTTTATGCTTTTTGGGCCAAGTTTAAGACATAATAGATTAAGAATCGTATTAAGCTAATAAGAAATGACTTGAAAGAGTTGTAGAGTATGTTCCCACCATCACGTGTATATAAAGATTATAGAAAACTAGTTAGAAACAAAGAAGTTATGCACATTATAAGTTAGGATGAAAGTTGTCCCCAAAGCTGGAAGGGAATCAAAAATGCACTTTGTTGATCTTCAGTTACCGCGGCACGGTAAATAGATCGTCACGACACGGTGGCATAAGTGGGTTGCCTTTAACCACGAGTTAAATGGTCACCACGGCATAATGAATACCCCACCATAACGCGGTTTTAAGGCTAAAACATAGGTTTTAACATGTTAAGAGCTCATTTCGATCTATATTCTTTGGAGATCGATTGGGAGCTCAAAGGTTGTGATTTTACTACCAAATTCATGCCAAGAGAAGCTAGAGATGGTGGGTTGTTAGGATTTTCATCCTTTCCACATTAAGGTATGATTTCTCCATTTTGGTGAAATATTTGAATTGGTTATATTGGTTGGTTTGATCAACCTATAGATCAAGTATGATGTTATTAATAGTGTCTAGAAGCTTTAACTAATATTTAAAAGTGATTTCCATGGTGAAATAAATCCAATGAGTGTTAGGGTTTGAAACCCTGACTATTGATTAATGATTGATGCATTAAATGTTAGATTATGATGAATTAGGTAGTAAGAGATGCTTAATTCATTGTTTGGGTTAGATTAGAAAAAGAAAATATGAATTTAGAGATATGATCCATTAAATGGTCATTTTGACCATAAGATTTATTAAGCTCTTAATAAGCTAACAAATGTATTAAGAAGCTTGAATATATGTATAAATAGTCCTAAGAGCAAAGAATCTGGATCAATGTGCATCAATTAAAGAATATAGCTAATGGTAGTTAGTCTTCACTAACCAACAAGGTGAGTTATTACTCTCTCTCTCTCTCTCTCTCTCTCTCTTCCCCCATCTCTTTTGATTATGTTATATATATTTATATACATGTATGTATGTTTGTATGCAAGTATCATGTATCTAAGCATGATACAGAGAAAGAAAGGATATGATTATGTGTACTGTAATCCTACGTGAGATTATGTACTTACGCCTATACATTTAAGATCATACATCCGAGCATGTATATATAACCAAAGTATGTATATATGTACAAGGAAAAGATAAGGGTATTATGAGTGATACATATAAAAGTATATAAAAATAGAATTCTATGTATTATGATCCTATATACGAGTAGATGATAAGAAAAGGTATATGCGGATACCAAAGAGATTGTAGATAGAGACAATATGGTTATTTGTAGTATAATTATAAGTATGAGTATGCATGTATGTTTAGACATTAATGGTATTATGTAGAATACCTATATGTTAATAAACATGTATAATGATTAAGTACTTAATAAGTTAAGTACTAGATTTTTAGTAGTAGACCACTTAATAAAATAAAGAGATAGAATGTCCATGGGACAAGTATTATGTGATGAGTCACATAATAGAGATAAAGATTTCTATAAAGATGATTCCTTCGTGAATAAGATTATGATTCATACGAGAATAAGAGTATAGTCCCTTTGGAGATATAAACAAATGATTTCTGTGGGAATAAGAAAGTATATGGTTAGAGAAGGTAGATAAAGGTTCCATGAGTGGAACGAAGCAAGAGAGTTTAAGAACTTAGATAAAATCTATGAGGGATTAAGAGTAAGTATATGGTTAGAGAAGGTAGATAAATAATGAGAAATTAGAGTATGTACCGAGTATGAGATGAGAAAGATGGAGAATAGAGTAGAGTATGAAAAAAAGGACAAAATGTAAAGTATGTGACAATAAGAGAAAGATAAAGAATGAGAGATAGATTGCATAGAAGAAACGATAGAGTATGGAAAGATAGAAAATAGTTAGATGAAGAGTAGATATGCATGAAAACATAATAAAATATAACTCATACCTATGGTCTGATAGTTAGATGAAGAGTAGATATGCATGAAAACATAATAAAATATAAGTCACACCTATGGTCTGATATAATAGATGTTTTCCATGTTTTGTAAGTTCAGATAGCATAGTAGCATGTAAGAAGACATGCACACAAGAACTTAGTGTAGAATAATAATTTATTTATTTATTTGTAGTTTTCCTTGTTGCTTACTTAATAGATTAAATTTTATTGTAAACTGTGGTTAAACTTGGGATGTAAAATGTTTTAATTTTATAGAATTCCGAAATTGTTAGAAAACTCTGATATATATCTTTGTGGATGTCTGTATAGAAAATCCGTGTCGTCATAATTGTTATCAGAATCATAGATTAAATTGTGTTTGATATGTCTACAATATATTTAAACTATTGGAGAAGAGAACTGGAGGGTTTAGGACCATTATTAGTGTCGAGCATATGTTATTTATGAGATGTTGAAGTAAACCATATCTTATGAGATGTTGAAGTAAAGGGTTAAGATGTGTGAAAATAAAGAACCTAGAAAGTTTGTGAGATAGTAGATGAAAGGGAATATGACTTATCAAGGTAATTAACTTTTCGATATGTTTACATCTAGGTAACTATCTTTTTTTTGTACATATGTAGGTAACAAACTTTTTGGGAGTGTTCACATATGACCATTATGACCTGCTATAACAGGTTAAATCCTAAATGTGAACGCTTTCAACAAGTTTGTTACCTAGATGTGTACAAAAAAAAATAGTTACCCAAATATGAACAAAACGAAAAGTAAAAATTAAATTACATGAATGGTCCCTGTAGTTTGGGGGAATTTGTGGTTTTGGTCTCTAAGTTATTTTTTTAAACTTAAATGGTTCCTATTGTTTATTTTTGTTGCGCGTTTGATCCCTATCTTACCTAAAAATACTATTGTGCCCTTATTAATTTATTTTTTTAATTAATTTTCTTAACTATGTTTATTTTTTTTACATATTTATAAAAATTAATATACCACACATATTTGAATCTCCTCGGATGATCCGTACTATTTATTTTTTAATTAATTTAATTTTTTAACTCGGAAGGTCCCTACTATTTAATTTTGTTACGAACTTGGTCTCTGTCTTACCTAAAAAGACTATTGTGCCCTTATTAATTTTTTTTAATTAATTTTCTTGTTTATGTACTTATGCTTTATATGTTTAAGAAAAATTAGTAGACCTCACATATCTGTATCTCCTCACCATCCCATCTTTCATCATTCTCAACTTCTATTTATTTTTCATCTTTAGTGATATCGACGTCTTCATCATCACTTCATTTTCGGTCCTTCAACTCCGTCGAAACAACACCACAACCCACTAAATATGAAGAGACAGTAGGTTATGGTGTTGGTTCTCCAGAGTTGAAGTACCAAAAAAAAAAAGGACGGTGAAGACGTTGATGTTACTAAATATGAAAAAGAAATAAAAGATGAGGATGATCGGAGATGAGATGGTGAATGGTAAGATTTAAATTAAATTTCTCAAATGTGGTTTCAGGTTTACGGTGATAAGATACATATATGTGGGGTATATTAATTTTTTTATAAAAAATAAATACATAAATAAGAAAATTAATTTAAAAAATTAATAAGGAAAAAATAGTATTTTTAGATAAGACAGAGAACAAATGCATAACAAAATAAGCAGTAACGATCATCCAAGTTAAAAAAAAATTAATTAAAAATAAACAGTAGAGATCATCCGAGGAGATATAAATATGTGTGGTCTATTAATTTTTTTAAATATGTATAAAATAAATACATAGATAAGAAAATTAATTAAAAAATAAATTAATAAGGGCACAATAGTATTTTTAGGTAAGACGGGACCAAACACGCAACAAAAATAAATAGTAGGGACCATTTAAGTTAAAAAAATAAATTAGGGACCAAAACCACAAATTCCCCCAAACCACAGGGACCATTCATGTAATTTAATTTTTAATTTTCATTTTGTTCATATTTGGGGTAACTATTTTTTTTGTACACATCTAGGTAACAAACTTGTTGAAAAAGTTCACATCTAGGATTTAACCTGCTATAGCAGGTCATAATGGTCATATGTGAACACTTCCAAAAAGTTTGTTACCTACATATGTACAAAAAAAAGATAGTTACCCAGATATGAACATACCGAAAAGTTAATTACCTTGATAAGTCATATTCCCTAGATGAAAATATGATTTTTTTTTTTTTTTTTTTCCTTTTTTAAGTTTACCATTTGTCTTCGAAAAGAATAATGCTCATTCTCATAAGATTTTGTCGACCGTTAGATTATGATAGATGACTTTGATGGGAAGTGATAGGGCCACATGGCATGATGTAATTTCATGTTGCAACTAACATTAATCACCGACGCTCCACCAGATTCGTTTCCATCTATTTCAATCTCCTTTCCTTTCTACTCTTTTCACTGTATTTTCTACTGTATATATCTATAATCTATCTTCATACATTTCCTCTAAAGTGACCTGGAAAACATTTGAGAGCCGCTGTCACACACAATACACACTAACCCTTTTGCATTTCAAACAAAAGAAAAACCCACATAAAAAAGATTCACAAATTCTAATCCGTCTTCCAAAGATCCATATGTAGGGTTCTTTACAAACCCCCTTTTCAACTCATGGCTTTTTGATCTTTGTCTGCTACTCTAGGTGAGCATTTTTTTCGATCTTTTTTTAAGTAGTTCATTTCTCAAATGTGCGATTTGTCTTGTACCAATGGTGGGTTCAAAGGGGTTTTATCCAATTTGTAAGTGGCTACGTGTGTTTCGATTCGCGAAATCTTTGGATTTCATTGAATCTTGCAGATACAACTTCGGATCTGTTCATAGGTTTGAAGATCTAGCTATTTTGGTTCATTTTTGAATAAAAACATGTCTTTTCTTTGTGATTCTTTCTACGCGTTTGTTCAGATTCAGTTTTTGAAGTGATTGGTTGATGCCCTAATTAGTTAGATTACTTGAAATATGGGGGAAAGTAAAGAAATATAAACTATGTAATGTATCTCATCGAATCAAACTGAAAAGTACACATGACTATATACTGTTTATATAACTTCTTCACATTATGCTTATATAAAAAGCAACATTGCCTCCTCTCATTTGATTCCTCGTTTTCGTAGCTATGGCGGATGTTGACGATATCATGGTTGTTTCGGGAAATGGGACTACTCATGACGCAGATCATGACTACGAAGACGATAATGAAATCATAGCCAGGATTCCCAATTATGATTCCGAAGTCAAAGAAGGAAAGGGGAATTCCATGGATTCCTTCACTGAAGAAATCGAAGAAAGCAACAATCTTGATGCTCTCAAGGTACAAAAAAACAGTTTATTCTATTAAAAAAAACAGACCTTTAGTATTTTGTAACACTGTAACTAAACCTATTAAAATTTTTCCATTTTTTCTTTGTTATCAGGAACTTCAATTGAAAGATAGCGATGTATCAAGTCAACCCAAATGTCAAAACACTACAGATGACAATTTAGGCCTTAAAATTGATACAAAAAAGAAAATAGAAGCAAAGAAAACTTCTTCAGTGAAACAATTTGAAAAAAAGAGTGGCAATTCAAAACCTGCAATATCTCAAGTTAAGGCCCATCTTTCTAAGGTATACAATGGCTTCTCTTTTGTTTAACCTTATGGATTTGGTCAATTAGTCAAACTTTTTCAGAAACTCTTTAATTGTTTTTACTTTTTACCTTAGCAACATGGAAAATCTGATTCAACAACATCTACTGCAAACATTGTGCAATCTGAAGGTGTCAAGTATGTTCTATTTACTCTTGAGCTTTATGTATTATAAAAAATGTTTATACTTTATAGTTTGTTGGATTTGAAGTTGACTTTTTTCTTGATATAGGGATAAGGTCAAAGTGAAGTCAATGAAAACAGTTCAAGGAAGTTCAACTGAAGCAAGAACACATTCTTCTGAGTATCCTAATTTGCTTACATCCACAATTTTTTTATATACATTTGACTTTTGAGGTCAATTTGTTATTTATTAGCATCATATTTAGTGTTTTTTTCTTAATTACATGAAAACAGAAGCTCAACAACAGGAGATGAAAAGCCACAAAGACTTGGCACACTTCCAGCTTATAGTTTTAGTTTTAGGTGTAATGAAAGAGCTGAAAAACGTAAAGAGGTCAGTTTTATTTATATTTTTGGTCTCTTTCTTTTGCTTCAAAAAACTTATTTTTATTTGTATTTTTATATTTTTGGCAGTTTTATTCTAAGCTGGAGGAAAAGATCCATGCAAAAGAAGAGGAAAAGAATTCTCTTCAAGCAAAAACCAAGGTATAGTTAATTATTACTTTTTTTTGCTAAATATAAAAGGTAGGGTTTGGTATGTATTAATGGAAGAGGGAATGGAATAGAGCATTACTGAGTTGCCACAAAGGAATGGAATTGAGTAATCCGTATGGATTTTCATTCCTTCTTTTGGGCTGATTTTCTTTCCATGTAGGATTCCTTGAAGGAATGGAATGATATATGAGAATTATAGTTTACTTTAGTTTATATAATGTTCAATAACAATAATGGTTTTAAAAATTCCAAAACTTCAATCAAAAATTCATTTTCTTTTCAAAATCGACTAAAAATGTTTTTTTATCGTAACTCTATTTTAAGATTTCATCGTATTTAATGTATACTTGTCGTAGACAACTACTTTATATGATAAAATATTTTGTTTGACTATTTGAAATACGTATAGTATATATTTTAAACGACATGGAATATGTTTATATGCAATTTCTTTAACTCAATTTAATTGAAATTTATTCTTATAAAATAACATCATTTTTCTTTATTTACCAATTTATGCTGTATATAGTTTTCTAATTATACACAAAAAAACATGTTTGAATGGCTCATTCCATTCCTTTAAGCCATTTAAACATGACAATGTAAATGGAATGTAATGATCAATTCCATTCCATTCCTTTGTCATTCCATTCCAATTTCCATCATACCTAAAAGTTTGATCATAACAAATCTTTTTTATAAAAGGAACATCAAGAAGCTGAGATTAAAATGTTACGAAAGAGTCTTATGTTTAAAGCTACACCAATGCCAAGTTTTTACCATGAAACTCCTCCTAAGACAGAGTTAAAGAAGGTAACTTTTTAAACTCTTTTTCCCAATTTATATTTTACAAAATAATAATATATATATATATATATATATATATATATATATATATTTTTTTTTTTACTGATTTAGATTCCAACAACACGTCCTAAATCTCCAAAACTTGGAAGGAAAAAGGAGTCCCCCACAGGAGAAGAGAATGGTGGCAGTGTTTTTCGACCTCGATTAAGTTTGGATGCAAGAAAATCTTTAATTTCCAAAACTGCCCCTAAAGGTGTAGTAACATCTTCTGTTGTCGCAAAGAAACCAACAAGGAAATCTCTTCCTAAGCTACCTTCTGAAAAGACCAAAATACCCTCGGACTCCAAAGATAGAAAAGAAGCCCCTTCCTGTGAAATTACAATATCGTCCGAACTTGAAAGTCAACCAAATAAAGATTCATCATCGCATGTTGAGGAGGAAAAAGCCGAGGTATTGGCCAATTGAAATGATGAGAAATGTTTTGTATTTCAAAATTCCATTTTCGCCCTCGGGAGTATATAATCAGATGCATCAATTGAAAACTGGAGGTGGGAAGATTTTATTTTCTTGTTCTAAATCTTAGTCAGTTGGGGTGACCTGCCTGCGAAGGGTAAGTTGGGTAAGTGTTTTTTGTGAGAATGGTGATGTGACCATTTTGCCCTTATTTGAGCATTGGATGTTTAGTTTTCCCTTTGGACAATTGATTCCTGAATGTGGTTTAGTTTATTACTAATTATTATTATGAAGAAACTGTTTCAGAACTTAATTTGACACAGGCACTTGGAATTTGTGTTGGATGTCTCAACAAAACTTGTTACCTTGATATGATGAAATTGTTAATTTTATGTATTTTATATTTTATATATTATATACACTTTACACCCTTTATGCCATTCCATAGACTTTAGATCCTTTGATGTCGCTTAAATCGAATTTAATCTAAATCGATTAGATATGGAAGTTGACCATTATACCCTTTTATATAATACTAGAAATTGCATTAGTAGTCAAATAACACAAGTTCTTGATTTAATGTGTGAGAGACCTAATTTTAGGTAACATTGTTCAACTCTCTCCTAGTGCTTCATTCCTAAGTTACAAATCTTTTATTTAAACAATTACACTAAAGTGTTTAACACAAACTTGTCAATTATATATTATGTCAATTCGGTTTTTTGGCACAAACCCAAATCCAAACCGATAAATTCGGTTTTTGAAAACCAAAATTGTTCGATTCAGTTTCAATTTTTGAGTTTAGGTTTTTTGGTTTTCTTCTGGTTGTAGTTTGGTTTTCGCTCACCATAGTTGCTTGAGTACATCTCTCGATTTTGTGCGCCCTTACTCTCATCAAGGATGACTTTGGCATTGTTTGACATGTCAATGTCTCTTCGTCGTGTTTATGTACCATGCTTCCAACTTATTGAAATCCGTATCTAGTTGCATGTCTAACATCGTCCTCCATCTAGGATGCACAAAGTGCTAATGAAAGGTATGAGACAAGCTTGTATTTTGTCGAATAAATCAATTCCGAGAATGACTTTAAAGTTGTTAATAGGTACTTACTAATAGGTTTGTGTTTTCCAATTCTTTAATCTTTGCCTTTAGGCCAAATGCCACCATATTAATGTGTTTGGTGTCCCCACTAACAACTTTGATCTATTGAATGGTATATTCTATCATACCTTATTATTGAATAATGATCCCAATATATGGGGAAGATACAAAGCGGCACTAGGACGAACACTCCAATTGGTCTTGCCCTGTTGGTACATATGGCGAGGCAAACCCTTCATGAAGATGTCTGCATACCATAGAGAGCATACCGTAGAGGAAGGAATATGGAGGACTCGACGTATTCGAACCTTTTCGTGAACAAAATGTATATCGATCTCTATGTGCTTCATGAACTGATGTTGAACGAGATTTTGTGACAGGTAAATGCAGCTCGACCAAAAGATTTCTTAGCCATGTAGCTTCGGTGTCATCGTTAGCAACGCCTGCGTTGGCACTTAGCACTTGAACGAGAGATGGTAGGCTGCCGTTTGGATGACCATGAGACAAGGTTATCGCCCAAAAAGACACAATAGTCGGATGTGGATCGACGAGAATCAGGGATGTCGCCCCAATCAACGTCGAAATAAGCCGTCAGAGTGTGAGTAAGAGAAGCAACGATATGTAATCCATAATCGATGCCACCTTGGTGGGATGTATAGCCACCAAGCAAACTACACCATTTTGTTTGCAAATAAAACGTAATATAGTAGGAAAAAGGGGATCGGATCCATAGGGAAATGGTTGTAATTCAATTACCAATGTAATCCAGTTGAACAAGTGAAATAAAACTAAACAACTAAAATTAAACTAGGGGGTTTTGATTTTGTTTGAAAACTAAAAGACTTGAAGAATTAAAAAACTTGCAATTAAGCAAGATGACGAGATGTTCAAATATTAGAGAGAATTGGTCAACCAAGACAATTCAACACAATGAATATTTGTTTGTCTATCATTAATATTTAATATGTAAGCTTATCATTCAATCCAAATTAGTTATAGCAATCATGAAGCATGATATGCCAAAATTACTAAAAGGTAGTATGGAGGTTAAGAAAGCCTACAACACACCTTCTTAATCAAAATTTAGAATCCAATATAAGAAATTAGACTCAAGAAAATTGATTAGCCTTAAGAATGAAGGAATTCCAAGAGAACGTCTATGCTTACATATCCATAAATAAGTCATGATCCATAAGCTAGAGATGATTTCTACCATCATAATGCATTTGTTCTAAGAAAATGCAATGATTCATTCCTAAATCAAAGAAATAAACCAACAATTTCTCATTAAGTACCAAGCTCATGATCAAAGCATTAAAATAAGCATAAGAATTATGAACTAAGAATAATAAACATGAGATAAATGATAAACAAACATGAATCCTTCAAAAACTCACAAATATACAAGCATTTTAGCCCAAGTCAACCAAAATAAAGTGCCTAGCCACTCATAGCAACAAGACAATGATCACAAAAGTGTTTTAACATCAAGGAGTTAGAAAATACTAGAAGAATGAGAGGATGTATGGTCTAGCTCTACAAAATCGTCCCAAGCTGCTCTAATGGTGTCCAAAATCGATCTCTCCGATGCAAAAACTAACCCCCAAGGTGAATGATGGGTCAAATGACCAAAATACCCTTAGGAAGGCAGTTGAGTCGGTGGGCACATAGGGTTGTGCGAGTAGAGATCACCCTCGAAAAAGATTTTGAAATGCTATTGGCTCATTCTTCCACTACTCCACCCACTACCTTAGATTCCCTTGGTCCCCTTCACACCTCACATCATTCAGATATGGACCAATCATCTTCAAGCATCAAAATGGATAGTCTAAATCATCTTCAAGAGTTCATGATTCATCCAAGTCTTTAACACATCAAGCCCAATCCTTCTGAAATGGATTTTGTAAAGCCCAATTACTCCTCGAAAACCCAAAAGCCCGACAACTCAGCAACAAGCTAATCCGCAACCACAACGAGATTTCAAAAACCTATAAAACACCTTATGCAAAAGAGAAAGCATGAGATACGATCCAAGATAAAGAAAAGATAGAATATGCAATGCAATAACAACAAAAAAAAGCAAAAATGTTTTAATAAACTACATAAAAGAAGTAAATAAAATAAATTATCATACCTCGTAGATATCGGAGATGCGCTTCATGAACTGAAAATGGGATCGGCTTAGGGCATGCATGAAGAGGCAAATCTGTTGAACGTTAAGAGCAAACTCAACCACATTTTGCATATTCATCTACATAATGAGATTTTTGTAACATTACATTGTTGTTGTGTCTAGATTCTTATTTTACTACTAGTGGTAGAATTGTGGGTCCACATAAGAGTAAACTTGTAGTATTTAGTATCTATGATTTTACTTGAAATGTTATAAAGTTTATTCATTTAATACATTTTTCTAATCATGGTCATTTGCTTTTCTTTGTTATATTGTATTAATGATGGAGGAGACGACATACATGTTGATGACGAAAAAACAAAGAGAAATTAGGTAATAAATAAGATTTCTTTTAAAAGAATGCATTGACTAAATTAACATAATAACATATATTTATTTATATTTAATTTATTTAGGGACGACACTCATATGTCAAACAATGAAGACAAAATATCAACCATGTTATGAATTAGTGGAGTGTTTTTTTGACTTATTTACTTGGTTTTATATGTTTGTAACTTTGGATTTATCGTCTTAATTTATTTATACCTATTTCTTTAAAATTTGACTTGCATTTAAGCTATCAAAATTCAACCATAAAATTTTGTTTTTGAGTTGCCAAAATTCTGTTAAAACAAACATTTTGAACCTAATTACAATCATTTTCAAGCCCAAAAAATATTCATTTTCGAACCCAACAACAAACAGCCGAAAATCAAAATTTTGATAGACGGGGTTGATTGGGGGATTTTGGGGCGGGTTGGGGTAGGGAAATGGAGGAATTTGGGTAACGGGGACAAAGAGGGTACATCCAATCCATTTCGCCTCGTTGGCATCTTTGTAATGACCTTCTTGATAATTTTTGTGTCATCCACAATGTTTACCCCGGGGCATTGTTTGATTTCCCATAAGAGGGTTTTAAATGCACTTATTGACGAGCAATGTCAGTTTAGTTTTAGGATCTCGATTATGGATGTGGTAGTAAAAGCACCAACTTAACTAACCACAAATTTCCTCCACAAAGCTCTCCCTCTACTTATTTCTTGGAATGTATTGAGCACTCTTGTAACGACCCGTTATTTCAAATCAATGTAATAGTTTAGATTAAGTTGTAACTAGTTTATTTTAAAAATAATAAAGAGAAAATTTTCAATATTATGTGCAATTACTTATTTGATCCTCAAAAATAAAATGTTAAATAAACATGATATCTATGAGGAAAGTAGTAGTGGTCGTGACAAGAATTCCAGAAATATAAAGAATACGAAAATCTGAGTTATAACGAAGAAGTTATGGTTTATCAAAGTTTTAAGACAGAACCGGCACAACACTGCGTGTCGTAAAAAGTAAATATACACTAGGATACTTTTTAGATTTAACGATCTACATGAAAGTTGTACTATACGTAAAACCGAGAGCGTGCATAAAAAGAACGCCCAAATTTGACTTCGTGTGATGAAGTTATGAATTTTCTAAGATTTGGCAGAACAGTATGCAGCCCGAAACTCGAAATTTAGATCGAGCAACTTTTGGCCAAAACAACCTAAACGAGAATCGGAGATCTTGTCAAAAGAAATCTAACGGTAAAAAGACAGACGAAAATGGACGTCGGATAAAGAAGTTATGAATTTTTAACGAATTTTTTCTGTCCCGGACTGTTAAAAATACAATTTAAAAAATAAACTCAAAATTAGCCGACGAAGTCCAAATGAAAGTTGTAGAGCACGATCTCACCTACGCTTGGATATAAATAACGTCAAAAACGAAGATCGTATGCGAAAGATATAAATTTTTGAAGTTTGAGGCACAAATTCTGAGGCTGGTCCAAAGGAGTACTCCCCGCGTACAGAATTACGCCCAACGTACTCATAAACTGGGTCTTGAATTGACCACGCCGCCCTTCCTTCGCATGGTAAACACGTATCAGCCACGTCCGAAGCCTAGATAATGATCAAGCAGTACGTCCAACGTACTGATTACGTGTCCCGTCCTCGTATGTACGCCCAACGTACTGAGGTTCAGCAACCTCCTATAAATAGCATGCGAGGCCTCCAGATTTATGGTTAGATTTTTCAATACTCTTTCACTCTAAACATCTTTCTAAGCCCCTCTAAAACCCTCGAAGCCTAGAAGTACCCCTAACACCTGAAGGAAACCTAGAGCAATCGAATTTCCCGAGAAAATCATCTTTTTCAGTCGAAACTCTGCCCTCGCAGAAACTCAAATTTCACCAAAGACTCATATTTTCAAGTAGCGAAGCGCTGCCCAATTTACCACTCATCAAGTGAGTTCATACTCCTACTTTTTCATAAATTTTCACCATTTTAGGGGAAGAAATACAAGTATAACACAATAAATTTGTGTTAAAATATAAATATTTTCAATATTTGTTAATTGTTGCCATCAATGAAATTATATATTTATGTCTATATAAATTATATAATTAGGGTTCAACAGGCTTATAATTAATAATTTGACTTCATTTCCTGTTTCTTGTTTGGTTGTGGACTTGGGGTAAAATTATTTATTTGACTGTCTGTTTAATCAAAATTATATAAATATTATATTTATATAAGTATAAATTCATGTGTTAAAAATCAATATTTTTCAAATAGATTTCAGTTGACGTTTTCATAGAAACAAACATATAAACTATAATAGGTATTGTTTATAGAACAAACGTACTATTTTACAAGTTCATATTACAATACAGAAACAAACATATAAACTATAATAGCTATAGTTTATGGAAACAAACGTACTATTTTACACGTTCAGATTACAGTATAGAAACAAACAAATAAACTATGATAGATATAGTTTATGAGAAAAGCTTACAGATTACTTATTACAAAGTAACTTTTCATTATTCTACACGTAACCGTCAATATAGCATTTGTGAGACACACTTCGACTTCAAGTACTTATCTAAAGTGCCAACCAAGTCCTGAAATTATAACTAGAGTCTCCTGAAGGGAGAGCGTGACACTTGTGTATAGATCTATACGGGACTGCCAATCCCGCATCTTAATTGTTCACTACAGTTAGGCCGGTAGGCTTGGGGTGACAAATGTCGTACCATTGCAACGCCTGAAGAACGTCATGTTTAGGCTATCTCAGGTCATCAATCATGGTTATGATAACTCACAACTTGGTATTGAATAATACGATTAATGTGTGAATAAGTAAACAACATCACTTAGTTTTATTAAATAAAACTATAATACAATATTTTACATGACAGCTGGTGAATCCAGGCACTTACAATTACATAGTTTTATACAAGTACATATACATAATACTATGTTAGTACAGAGAAAACATACATTTCATGGTTTTATGTAAATTAAAACTACATTATACTATTTCAGAGTACAGTATCAGCTACACATTTCGGTCTTAAGATATTAAGACTACAAAACATTTACAACCAAAAATATGAGATTTTCTGGGAAAAACATACTTACGATTTCAAGGAACAAATGACACATTTTCCGTTACAAGCATGCTTATGAATTCACCAACTTAATTGTTGACATTCTTTTCAAAACCACTTGTATTCTCAAGCAAACAATAAGCTCGTATACACAAGTTTTAAAGAAGATGGAGCTTCATGGACTTATGTCTCCAAAACTTTTGATATACATTTGTTGTATCGTGTATATAATGGTTTTTGAATACAAATGTAAAACTTATACTTTATAAATTCATGGTTGCTGTACTTTAATTTCTATTATGCAATTGTTGTGATACTTAACATGAAGTCATCTGCCCCCGAACGTTTCCGCTGTTCCGGTTTGGGGATGTGACAGAATCACTAGAAGTATACATACATGCTTACATACCACGACAAGTATCACTAGAAGAACAAAACATAAGTATTTAGATGTTGAACACTAATAGTCAAACCTAGAAAGTTATGTAATCATTTCTGGGATAAATATAACCTAATCAACTATATTTATTTGAGATATGACCAACATGTGTTTGGAAGTGATCGTGGTGTTGCAACAAGTCTAAAACTTACCAACAAACCATACAGGGAACCTTTACCATACAAATTTAAAATACTATAGAAATTTTTTTGTAATACTATAAAACATGTTTACATTCTCTCTATGATTCTTACCTCTAAATTCTCGTATAGACATTATGGCAGGATATCCCCCGCACGGAGATCCTACTTCCCTGATCAAGGGAATAATGGTTGGGTTGAAGAGGATCCTAAAGAGATCCCGAGGAAGAAGAGGATGAAGAAGAAATACATACATAATTGTTTGGATCGAAACTTTATTTTTATATTTTTATGGTCCACTTACAGAGGAGATCTACACCTGAGTTCTCCACCACAACACACGGGGCGACGAAATACCAGTTGTCTTTAACTACTATATTTTTCTTTTAATCAATGTTCTAGTGTACTTTCAATTTAAGGCATACATATCTCTTAATTATTCAACAAACGTCAACTGATTCTAATTGGTGATAATGTCCAACAATTAAATATCACATCTAATAGCAAACTCATTTCTTAAAGTTTGAAACGAAATATTTTATAATAACAACTCAATAACAGATCAAATTACAAATTTATTAATTCTTAACAGACATATAATACAACTTATACAGAAAGCATTGATTCCCATTTACATAATAGATCAACAGGTCACAAACAAGTGAAGCCTTGGAAAAAAAAATGTCAGACAAAATAATTTGCTGACATGGCCAAAGCCCACCAAAAACAAGGCATCACTGCCCTGAGTTCAAACCCTAACAAACTTTTGTTTCAAGGAATCAAGACTTACAAGAAATGAAAATGGAATCTTACAAGTGAAATGACAAATTTACCCTTTATGACAAGCTAAAAAACACGACTAGGACCATTGTAAAAGGTGACTCTAGAACCAGAAGATAGTTGTCAAGATTCTTGAGGGTATATGGCTGTCAAGAATATAAAAAACCTTGTTTAAAAAGGGAAAAAAAATTCTTGCAGCAGTTACTTTGTAACTGCAAAAAAGAGAGGTATCAGCCATTCCAATTCCCCCGGAAAAACAAGAAACAACTCTGGAATCACAAGAGCCTATAAAACTCAACATACTACTCAAACGGATTGATATTATGGACAGACAGCAAAAAGGGTATTCAAGATTATCAAATTTAGGAAAGGATATCGCAATTCCAGAGCTGATCTACCAAAAGCCCAACTCCGGAATTACCGATTCCATGACATTGTCGAACATTCAACCCCACGAGCGATTCCCCTAGCTTCACCAAGAAAGGTAAGCTCTCATCCGACACTAAACGGCAGTTCGAGATTGAAAGAATCTGAAGATTCAATTGCACGGTACAAGCCAAGGCTCTAACTCCGGAATCTGTGATTCCGCTTCCAGAAACACCAAGTTCGGTCAGCAATAAGCAGTCGGATGCAATGGAAACCAAGCTGGAATCAGTGATGGAGGTGCAGCCATCAAGATTTAGAGTCTCGAGTGTCCCGCCATGAATCTTGCAGAGTTCGGAAACCAATTTATCGGTCAGCTTCGGGCAGCTGCTAAGGCTGACCGAAACTAAACCAGGTTCACAACACTCAATGAGTGGGGCAAAACCTTCGTCTGTAATTCCATGGAGTCCTGTAAATTCAACATTTTGAAGCTGGGGGCAAATTCGTCCAAACAACATCAAGCTATTGTTTCCGAATCCGGGACAGTTTCGAATGGATAAAGATTTGACGGAATCAGAACAACGGAATGGAATCCCATTCCAGGGAACCAAATCTTTAATCCCAAAACAATTCTCCAAAGTAAGATTTTTCAACTTACTTTTTAAAACCATATTGAAAACCCCATATTGTGTCACCCTATGGCATTCTTCTAGAAGAATTGTCTCAAGTGAAAGTGCCACCTCAGCAAACGACATGATTCCATTATCAGACAAAAACGCGCATTTTCGAAGGGCAAACTGTTTCAAATTCGGGCAGCCTCTGCCCAATGCTTCAAGCCCTAGGTCAGTAACCCCAAAACAGGAGGTAATAGTCAAAGACTTTAACTTTTGTAAGCCTTGACCACTGCCCATTACCCAAAACCCCTTTTCGGTCACCTTACAAAGTCGGGTCAGGGCTAAATCGGTAATTTTAATCCCATAGTGTCCGATAACAGCTAGTGACATGTCACTAATGTTTAATGATTCTAGCTTTAGCTTCATCAAGGAATAACTCGATGATGATGATGATGATAACAAACTCGTAATTCCTTGATCTCCAACTTGTGAACAATTCTTTATTGAAATTGACTTTAAATTTTGACAGCGTTGACCAATTGCTTGAAGCCCTTCGTTCCCAATATTTGAGCATGATTCTATCGACAATTCTTTGAGATTAGGGCAATTTTTTGCGATTGCGATTAAAGAGTTATCGGAAATCGGGATTTGACAAAAATCGAGCTTTTCCAGATTATGACACTCGTTAGCAATTTCAATAATCGCTTCATCTGAAATGGACGATAGATTCCACAAAGAAAGATCCGTAAGAGAAGGGCAATTACGGGAAATCGCTTTGAGGCCTAAATTTGTGACACCACGAGTGACATTGTTTCCATTTATAGAAAGACTTCCAAGTCCTCCATGGCTACTTGCTCCAACTGCAATTGCTAAGAGTCTGATATCTGTAGCTTTTTTCCCTTTTAGGAATCTTGAAAGGTGGGCGTTTGGTTGTTGGTTTAAAGATTGGGTAAATTCGTCTTTTCGGATTGTGCTTAATAGGTTAAGCCAGTGTTTTGAGACAGAAGCACATGAACTTCTTTCTTGGGTTCCATTCAGGCGTTTAAAGATTTCAAATAGGCATTCGTCTGGAAGGATTTCAATGGTGGTTTTTGGTTTTTTATGAATTTGCCCATTGAATATAAATGGAGCATTGATTCTGGATCTGGATCTCTTGCAAGGTAAGGAATAGACTTCCATGTGATGTCCATGAGATGTGAATATACCCAAATCCTTTGGATTTGTGTACATTGACTTCCCATGAGAAAAATCACCCTCCCCTGAAAATTAATTATATTAAAAAAAAAGTTTAGATTATATTTGATTTTACATACGTAACCTTTGGCATAAATGGTGCTAATTAAGTTTCTTGAACAGTTGCATATATGAGAATATTACCATTAACAATGTATAATTTCATACATAATAAGTGGTTTCATTTGATCTATTTAAAACAGGGGAAGAAGGAAACAGGTTTAACAAGATTAATGAAAAAGATTCTTAAAGGATTTTTATAACGCTGAGAATACCTCTGTATTCAGTAGAAGTTCATGTAACACTTTCGAATATAAAATATAGAACGATCTCGATCAACGAAAAAACTAACCTACTAAAAGCATAAAGCATGCAACTTTGTAGAAAAAAATTGAAACATACACAAGTAAAAGCACAAAATTTAAAATAAAAACGATCAAATTAAGTAACATCACAACAGAAAATCAAAATTAACAAGATGTAAAGATAGTTACCACTGTAACCGACGAGCTTCTGCATGAGTACAATTGGAAGAACACCCCTGCAAATCTGAGCCGCAGAAACCCTCTATCGAGAGCAAAAAAGGGTGAAACAACTACCAATATCAACAAGAATATAACACTCGATGGATGTGTAAATGATGAAAGCATCAGAATTGCTGAGAAATCATGAGGAATGATAAAACCCTAATGATCTTAGGGCAAAAAGGAGAGGAAAATGGGAAGAGTTAAGCACGCATATGTTATTGTCGGAGAGGGGGTCAGTTGGTCGCTATATATATAAATGAAGGAATAGTTACGTAAGCAAATGCAACGAATGACAAAGTCCTAAATTTCCTTTTCAATTTTCCTATGTAATTATGACATTTCTAAGAATTTGATTAGATTGTATTTTATTCTCTTTATATATTTTTATATATTATAAGTAGGTTATTTATTTATTTATTTTACGTTGTGCTATCATATTAAACCTTTTAATTAATGTCATGTCACTTATCAACCTATAAATTCTTTATTTTTAATTTTAAAATTTAAATTTTACATTCTAATTATATTAAATTAATTAATAACATTAGAATAAAAATAAAATAATACTAATACAGATTATAATGTGATATAAATTTATATATTTATTTGAATCAATAATTATAATTTTATATGGCTAAAAAATATCTTTTAATTAATAGTTTATTTAAAATAATTAATTAATAATGATGAGTTTTTATTATAAAAGTTTAATTAATTTTATAACCATGGTTCCTATGGTTTATATATATATATATATGAAAAAGTGAATATACCCTTAAGGGTATATAAACTTAGATACCCAAACTCACTATATTACGTCGTTTTGTGTTATATATATATATATATATATATATATATATATATATATATATATATATATATATATATATATATTGTAATTGTTCAATGTTCTTATAATTCAACTTCTAACTTGATTTACTTCGAAATTTTTTATAAATTTCACATTTATTGTCCTCTTACATATTTTTCACTTTTAACTCTAATATATATATATATAGTTTAGTAGTGTTTGACAAAAAGATGTGATGTAAGAGGAAGATAATGGTGAAATTTTGGAAATGTTGAAAGTAAATCAAGTTAGGGTTGAAGTTTAAGAATATTATAATGAATATATCAAACAAAGCATTGTATTATAGTGGGTTTGGGTACCTAAGTTTATATACCCTTAAGGGTATATTCACTTTTCTATATATATATATATATATATATATATATATATATATATATATATATATATATATATATATATATATAATTTAGTGACATCATTAAAAATTGTTTTTTAACATTACATTAAATATTAGAAATATAAAATTTATTATGCAATTGTATTTACATTCTAAACTGTGATATTAACCTATAATAGATAATATTTCAAAATTAAAATCGTAACATTGAGATTTTTAATCATGTTGTTTTGTTCTTCGTTCTCTAAGTCGAGAGTAAGTCAGGTTGTCAACACTAACATTTAAGTAAGAAGCAAGAAGTGTCATTCATCATTCATCTCTCTTTTATGTCGTGTCACCATTTCTTGTGTTGATCAACTCTCATATCTATCACCTTACTCGTGATTTAAGAGCAATCCTTATAGAGGTCTTTAATTCGATGTGGTCTAGTGTGATTTAACCAAATTACGTTATTGATATTAAACTGTTGATGTGTTTAGAAATTGAAATTATTAAAAAGTTCAAGTAAATTTTTAATGAGATTATTATTGGGTTTCAGGTAATGTTATTTCGAACGTATAAAATTTAAATATATTTAAGATCATAAACAAGGATATAATATGCTCATAGGTGTACATCTAATGATTATTCATTAGCAGAGTAAATGACAGAACATAACCAAGTTTAGTTCATGACACAACATAACCGAGCTTAGAATATAAGTTTATCATCGAATATTAAATGAGACTACAGATACTTGTTCTATATTTTCCCATTGTTATCCGTAGAGAACCATTCATCCATATCCCATTTATATGGTTTATTCTTTAATTATAATTATATCATACAATGGTTAAAAAATAAGTTTGAACATGCCAGTTGAACCTGTTGGATCGGGAACCGAAGGAGCAGTTCAACAAGAATTGGTTTTATGTCTATTTATTAATCGAAATGAACCGGTCAGTTTTTACAAAAACTCGGTTGAACCGGTTAAATTAAATAATAATAGATATAAATAAATCATTTTGCATCACAAACTTTGGTGTTTTTTTTCACATCTAATTATATTTCTTTGTATAAAAACATATGATAATGCTTTAAAGTTTTTTAATGCATATCTATGCATCTAAAACTATATTTATTTATGTATTATACTTTATTTTTATTTTCATGTATGTAAATTAATGTAAAACTTATGATTATGTGTTTTTAAATTTATTTGGATTGATCTACAATACGTATTTATATGTATTTTTAATGTTAAACTGTTGATGCCTATGTGTGTAGGAAAATAACAAAAAAGATTAAAATTATAAAACTCAGTTGAACCGACAGTCGAACCGATTAAACCAGGAATAACCATCATATCGGTTCAACTAAAAAACTGATTTTTAAAACATTGATATTATATGACTAGTACCGTCCATGATTAAATATACATAAATTTATAGCACAAACTTTGTATACAATATTCTAAATAACATTTGGGTAATAAAAAGACATTTCCTTAAATTACAAATCAGTACAACTTGTTTATTGTTAATTAGATAAATTTTGAATGGTCAAAATCTTTCTATACATAAAGTTAATATGATATATATATAATAACAAATAATAGCATCAAAAGACTCCTAAATCCTCTATTTATGATGATAGAATCCAAGCTAGGACCACCATCCAAATTTAATTGTGTTAATTTTATATTGTAGTTGATTGATTAAAAAAGTAAGACCCTTAATTATGGTAAGCAAGTAGGCCACCATTGTATCAACCGAGGGTTAAGTATAATAATTAACAATAATCAACATGATTAGACATTGGCTAAATTTTAACAAAGAAACAATCATAGGCCATTTAATAATTATATATTTGATGTGTAATATTTCAATTTGTTTGTTATTAAGTTGTCGTATACAATAATTTTTTCTTTGCCAATAAATGATAATTACCTGTTTTTATTTATTTATTTATTTATTTTTATTAAATGGTAACTTGAAAACCGGTGAATTTCATTCTTGCATTGGAAAGTTAACATTATGATTTGGAAAGCTTATCTTGGAAGCATACCAACTAGATCAAATTTGTCTTTTCGTGATGTGGATATCCTTTCTATCCTTTGTCCTATTTGTACTATGATGGTGGAGTACGGTGGAGCAGTTAGATCATTTCTTTCTGGGGATAATGACTTAGGAGGGTAATAAGGTTTTCAGTTTGTCCGTATTAGGTTACTAAGGTTTTTTTTGTGCGTATTAGACCAATATGGTTGTTATTACTGTTTAGAAATAGTCCTTTTACCGGTTAAAACCGGTAAAAGGACTATTTCTAAACAGTAATAACAACCATATTGGTCTAATACGCACAAAAAAAACCTTAGTGACCTAATACGGACAAACTGGAAACCTTATTACCCTCCTAAGTCATTAACCCTAATTATTTAGAAAACATGCTTACTAATCAATGTGACTGATTTGTTTGACTGAAAATAATTGCTTCTATTTAAACTTATTTCACAACCCTTCCAGAACTTCTAAGTCCAAAAACTCATATGATTGATGATCTTCATTACATTAATATGCAACATTTTATCAATAACTTCTTTTTTATCATTTAAATGTTTACATGAATACATCAATATGTACAAAAACAATCTCACTTTGATACCTCCCATCAATGTCTACATTTGATAACGAATGGAAATGTAAAACCAATATGGACTTGCAGAGGATGTCTATTATCAATTATTTTATAAAAAGCAAAACCACAACATGAACTAAGAAACTGAAGTTGCAAAATGAATAAAAAAAACCAGCACATAAACAAACATATACATACTATCTACAACACATAAACGGAAGTTTATAAAACATGAAACTTAATGACAGGAAAAGTAAAAAACTTAAAAGAGACTTTATAAAAAGAAATATCACCCTTACTTACCACAAATGGTTGAAGGCATCAACAAGAAAATCAATCTGACCATAGAATCCACATGTTGTCTAATCATGACTTCAGTAGATGAAGTACTGAAACGTAAGAATTGCAATTGAACTCTATTAGCATTTGAAAAGAAAATTAGGGTTTTAGAGAAGACGATGAAGGGTTAAATTTTTTTTTGGACCATTTCTCAATTTGTGTGTGTCATCCTTCCTTGCGCAGGGTCATGCTAATCTTCTCTGTATCGTTCCAATTTTATCAGATGTCCCCAAAGGGACGACTATAGATGAAGAGTTTCACCATATAGAGGAGTAGTAGGTTATATGGGACGACGCGAGTTCTAAACGAAGTAGTTTACTGTTGATGGTCATATATTCTCAATATCTTTAAAATTAAGGTTAATGACTTAGGATGATAATAAGGTTTACAGTTTGTCTGTATTAAATCACTAAAGTTTTTTTTGTGCGTATTAGACCAATATTGTTGTTATTACCGTTTAGAAATAGTCATTTTTACTGGTTAAAACCGGTAAAAAGGACTATTTTAAACGGTAATAATAACCATATTGGTCTAATACGCACAAAAAAAAAAAAAAAAAAAAAAAAATCTTAGTGACGTAATACAGACAAACTGAAAACCTTATTACTCTCCTAAGTCATTATCCCTTTCTTTCTGAGATGCGAAGGTGCGATGAGAACTTGGTGTGTCGTTTTTAGATGGTTGAATATTCAACAAGTGGGGTTTACTTAGTTTCACAAATTAGGCTCCTGGATCACTGGGTTGAAGTTGATTGCTAAAAAAAATCTGGTGGATGCTATTGTTAGTATAACAATTTGATTTGGTGTATTTGAAAATATAAAAATACTATGATTTTTGCTGATAAGATGTTGAGATGAGACGATATATTTAATGTGTAAGAGATTTATCTTTTATGTAGTAGAACAACATAAGTAACCATTATCCCAGTAATTCGGTTTGTTGGCTTCAACACCCGTTGAATATTTTGTAATTGTGTTTTTTTTTGTTTAGCAACTTGCTAATGTCCTTTTAATATATAACTTTTTTAAACAAGGCTATATATATTTTTTATACTGTATGACCCTTCTAAAATATAAACTATCATGTATTACAAAATAACATTGTGTACGAATCAACTCATTTACGATAAATCATTTATTCGCAATAAGTAAAATACGGAATAAATAATTAAATCCTTCTATAAATACCATGTATGTTAACACTAAAAATACCAACCATACCAAAAAAATAAATAAATAAATAAAAATAAACAAAAAAAAAGACTTTTGAAGAAGAATGTATCCAAAAAAGTATTATATCCTGCGGTAAAAGAGAGTAATTTAATGGACGGGCAAGTTCTTTGAATGTAGTCTACAAAGCCCAATCTGTAAAGCAATCACATATTATTATTTTTACAACAAAATTATTTTTGTACACCTTCCTCAGGTTTACTTTTATATTATTTAATTACAATTTGTTTTTGAATATTCAATCAGTTCATGCAACTTGGATTCTCACGTGAAAATTCAATAATAATAATAATAATAATAATAAATAACAGTATGATTTTTTAACTACCATATTTATACATCGTTGGAAAAAATGCATATTTAATCTGAAAAAAAAATTAAAACAAGAAACAAATTGTAATTATATATAACAGTTTAGTCTAGAATGAAAAAAAATATATTTTTATATGAAAATAAATTATAAAACTACAACAGTTTAGTCTAGAATGGAATTACAAGTAAAGTACTACATTATTAAGGTCATAAACTATCATTCTCATGCATTTATTTTTTCTTACATATAAAGTTATAAACCATAGTCCATTATTTTGCACAAAAAATCTATATAATATTTTTTACAGTTTTTTGAGAAAATTGTAAAGTGTGATGTTTTTCCATAGGTTAATATCAAGTGCTTATTATTTGTATATGGCAAATAATATGTTTAAAATTATTCATTGTTGGTTACAAAATTTCGTTTATGTATATATATATATATATATATATATATATATATATATATATATATATATATATATATATATATATATATATATATATATATATATATTCCAATTCATTATGGTTATGAACGAATGCAGGTATCCAACACATCAATCTTTTCTTTATTGGAACATGCTCTCATGGTCTATTTGAGAATCCAACACATTCCAACTCATGGTCTTCCAAGTTGCAACTATTCTTTTATTAATTTTTTTGGTTGTATAAATAATATTTAATTCTTATAAATCAATCAAGTGGCATACACATACATTTTTTTATGTACTTACAATCTATAAGCCCGAAGCTGTTTAGATCTTTCCAAGCCCAATAATGAGTTAGCGGGTGTTATCCATTTTCCCTAACCATTATTGCTTTAAACCATTTTTTATTTATTAATATAATTAGAGCCCCATATGATATCCTTTTTATTGGTCTAGTAAAAACTAATGTCCAGTTTAATAGATATCTTTTCAGATCCAAACATATTTTTCTGGTAGAATGGATCAGAAAGACTGTTTAATATGCATAAAAAAGGTCTTTCCGATAAGATATATCTTTTTCAAAAAACTCTAAAATCATATTTTTTTTAATAAGCTGGAAAGACAAATGTACCCAAACTTTGTCTCTTTTTTTGGATTATTAATTTCTTTTAAATAAAACTTTTTAATTTTTTATTGGATTATTATATATTAATAAATATTATTTTTAATATATAATATTTATGTATTAATTAATATTATTTTATTGAATTATTAACTTCTTTTAAATAATTCTTTTTTATGGATTAATTCTTTTATTGGATTATTATATATTAATAACTATTATTTATAAATATATAATATTTATATATAATAAATATTAATTTATTAGATTATTAATTTCTTTTAGTTAATTTTTTAATTCATTTTTATTGGATTAATTATTTTTTAGATAACACCACCATCATCCTAATATATTTAAAAAAAACCATCCATCCCACCACTATCAGACATAAACCGGGTCAAGAGTCACATATTGCGTTATAAAAAACAAATTAAAATTGTTAGAAAGAATAACAACGTGATATCAACTTTTAAAAAATAAACTAAAAACAACTTAATCGATATTTTATTTAAAAATTTAAATTATTATTGTATAATTTTGATTTTATATGACAATTTATATGTTTTTATAATTATTCAGCAAGTTATCCATCATATTATAGAACAGTAGGATAATATTGTTATTTTTCATCATTCAACATATTCAATCAGATGCATAATCAAACAACATTATTTCTTTCACAGTCAGAAAACTTTCTCATACAACACTTTTGCGGACAGAAACTATAAAACGGGACCTAAGCTTGGCTCGATTAGATTCTGTTTGATATTATAATTAGAAGCTTCTGATTCGATATTCAATATTATAGCCTCTGAGACGTTTCTTACTGGGTCTGACTCAAATCTAACTGCAACCATTGAACAATCCATTATACTTTTAAATCAATTTTAAGATGATGTCCTTTTTTACTTTTATAACAATCCAACAAATATATTATACATTATGATCTGTTCTTGTATCATGCCATATTTAGATTTACTAAAGCATTGTATTTTTACCATTTTAATCTTCCAAAATAAGTGTTAATAAGGAAAAAAAATACGATAGAAAGAAATGAAAATATAATGGATTAATAGATGAAATAAAACTAGATATTTCCTTTTCAAAACAAATTCATTCAATCAACATTAAGAAATCATCATATAATGTGTACTAGGTAAAATTATAGACAACAGAACATACTTATGCTCACATTAAAAACATCAGAAACAGAAGATATTCAAGTTTTGACTGTTTTAAATTCAACGTAACAATCGCACCACAAATCTTATCTTTTTCAGTCGTACAATCCTTCTTGTTCCCATATATCCACAAGAAAATTTACCATTTCCTGATACAAAATTTATAAGAATGGAGTAAATTACATTATTGGTCCCTGAGTATGCTACAACTTTCAATAATGGTACCAAAAAGTATTATCTTTCAATGTCGGTCCTTATTTGAGGTTTTTCTAACGTTTTGATCCCTAAGTTTAGTTGTTCTTTCAATTTTGGACCACAAAAGTTTTCTCTTACAATTTTGGTCCTTACCTGAGGTTTTTGATCCCCAAGTTTAGTTGTTCTTTCAATTTTGGACCAAAAAAGTTTTCTCTTACAATTTTGGTCCTTACATGAGGTTTTTCTAATATTTTGAACCCTAAATTTAGTATATTTTTTCAATTTTGGATCCAAAAAGTTTTCTCTTACAAATTTTGTCCTTACCGGAGGTTTTTCTAACGTTTTCATCCCTAAGTTTAGTTGATTTCTTGAATTTTGGACCCAAAAAAGTTTTCTCTTGCAAATTTGATCCTTACTTGAGGTTTTTCTAACATTTTGATCCCTGTAAAAGTAAAATGACAATATTTTTGGAGCCAAAACTGCACAAATCAGCTCTATTCAGTGACCAGAATAGTAATTTTACGAAAGCAAGGACCAAAAATGTTACAAGAACCAAAATTACAAGAGAAACTTTTTGGGACCAAAATCGAAAAAAGAACCCAACAATACTCAGGGACAAAAAATATAATTCACTCTGAATGTTGATCTTCAAAAAATTAAGACTTACAGGTAGAGGAATGGGCCTTGCAAAAGGCTTGTTTGTCCCAAGCAAATTATCATAAGTAGCATTCCATCTAAACAACAAAAAAGTACACTCAGATCATGTCTTTTCCAAATTACCAAATTACCCTCAGAGCTTAACAAATTACCTAATCGCCCAGCTTATAACAGGTTCACGAGCTTTCTTATTCTTTTCAACTGCCTTTTCTCCAATCCACTGTTGTCTTGTCTGATTCCAAAGAAGAAAACCTGAAAAACCACAACAAGTTTATAAAAATGTCAGATCTTTTTTTACAGATTATAGTATGAAAATAATGAAATAATAATTAAAAAAAAAATACCATGGTTTATGAATTCTGAAGGATTGGTGGAAGAAGTGGATTGTGTATTATGATCCAGTGGGAGGTTGGTAGCTGATGTGGCAGTTATTTGAGAGTAATGTAGACTGCTATCCATATCATATGTACTGCTACTATAGAAATCTTCTAGAATACTAGGTTTCTTATTCTTATTATTATTATTATTAATATTATTATTATTATTTGTGTCTTGAGGTTTTCCTGTTGGATTATTATCTGTAGTCACAAATGACGGCTTAGTACAACATCCAAGACACCGTCTGTTCTGTTGCAAAGAAGGTTTACAACCATAAAAATGGTTAGCATAAATCAAATTTAATACTAACAAAAACATAAAAAAGAAAAACTTGACCAAAAATTAAGCATCTTACATGTATAAACCAACAAGGTAAAGAACGTAAAGAGACTATGATGATAAGAATTCACAAGAATATCAACAAACCCCCATTTTTACAGGTTGTTTCTTTCTCCAATATGTTTGTGTTCTCAAATGTTAAATATAATTGCAACATCATGAGAATCAGAATCAAAGTTACTTTTGGATTCATGCGTATAAATGATATTTCATTTGCTACTACAATTTGCAAAGAAATCAAAAGGTTTAGGTTTCATAAATGTAAGCAGGGAGTTTGTAAATAGACAATGTTATTTCAGTTACTCTTAGAACAGACATGGTATTTGATAGACTAACAGCGCAGTTTTGCAATCGATAGGTTTAATCGAACAAGATGAGAGTGTGAGAGAGAGAGAGAGAGGAACACTGACCCCATTAATTCGATAATTTTGCAAACGCAACTGGAAACTGATCTGAAAATTTGCATCTAAAGATCAACGAAACAGTACGTCAAATAATGAAAATGGATCGCGTGAAAGCCGAATCGAAAAAGGAGTGAGCACAGTGACCTGAAAAAATCACCACAAAACATGAAAAGGGAATTTTGAAACTGTAATCGGAGAATTAGTTTAAAATTGCGAGATTTTGGAGCTTCAATTTGCAAATTGAAAAGGAAAAGAGAGAGAAGGATCTGAAACTTACCGAAGAACATGATAGTTATTGGTTGATTTGATGAAGTGCGAGCTTTTGTGTATGGAGTATTATTCTCTTTGATTGCCAACGCCCCATGAAAGTTGAACCCATGTCCATTTGGGTTCTTTCCGGTTCGCTTTACAACTATCCGGTTTTCCTTAGCTTCAAAGTAATCGAAATGGGTCCGGTGCAACCTTTATTTTTCAAAGAGTAAATTAAAGTTTTGGTCCCTATAGTTGACACTCATATCTAGTTTTGGTCCAAATTTTGAAAATCTATATGAGTTGATATCATGGTTGTGAAATCCATAAATGTTGGTACTAGGTTACCGTCAACGACCGGCTATCCCAATCCCTACACTTGAACTCGTTGTTGGGTTCTATCAACTTTACTACTCACATCGTCCCTACAATATGCGCTACATGTTCGGACCACATATACCATCAATTAGAAACACGTATTTCCTTTATTATAATCCTTATGGAACCAACTGAGTCCCGAACTCGTACATCAACGATGTAATACATTGCATAGTTTTCAGATGAAATTATGAGAAGGATTTTCCATTATCTTAAATTAAAGCCACGTATCGATAGGGGTTGAAGGTGAGTTATAGGCAGTTCGAGGAGAAATGAATGATGACCGAGATGAATACATAGGAGATAAGGATGGTAAAGATGATAGTGGGATGGTGTTGTGTCGATAGAGATGGGTATGTTGGAACTGGGTTCAACGATGATAGGCAGTCTTCCTTAGATATGATAACGGTGACAAAGATATAGTGTTGGGGTGGGTTCTATTTCCCTCGGTTGTAAATATATGTGGAACCCATTATTATCTCTCCAAAAGAGTCATTGTGGAGAAAAGGGAGACTCCAACATATATAATCACTTATATTATTGTGTCGTACCGATGTAGGATACACTAACATTCCCCCTTAAAGTCAGAGGCTCGATGAGGATAAACATAGATATGCTGAGCCACGAGAGTGCGAGACGCCGATTCTGATACCATGTAAATATATGTGGAGTCCATGAATCCATGATTATCTCTCCAAAAGAGCCTCTATGGAGAGAAAGGGGACTCCAACATATATATAACAATTTATATTATCGTGTCGTACCGATATGTGATACCTTAAGATCGGTGGTGTAGCCGGTGACCAAAGTTGTAGGTTTCGACACCAGAGGTGATATAAGGGGAGTCCATTGTTGGAGTTGATAGGAATGGGAGAGATAAATAACAAGGGTGATGTAGAAATGGTTGATCGATGTGGTTGTTAGCGGTTTAGAGCTTTCTTTAAACTCTTATAGAAATAGTCCATAAAGTTAATAAATATGTTAATATAACAGAAAATACAAAAATACAAGTATAATGGTCGCTTTTATCTTTTTTCTTTACACGTTTTTAGTTATTTTCATTAAATAAATATTAAATATGGTCTGCACTCCTACCTCCTCCCCTCTCCATCTACGGTCACCATCCAAGAATAGTAAAAAGGGAACGTTTAGTTAAAGAGGTTCCCATCCTTTTTTATTATTGGGGTTTGATGACTCTTATTGGCGGAGCCAGTTGGGGGTTGTCAGCTTTCATCTCTTTGAAATAATGTAATATAGATCATATCTAAATGATAACTACTTAACTTTTCACTTCACCCAACATCATTTCACTTTAGCCAACATCAGTAAACATTTTAAACCCACAACTCTCTATATGTTTAAAGAGTAAATTCGACAAATGAACAAAATGTAGGGTAAGTTTGAAGAAAATGACCATAAAAATGAAGATTTCAGAAAATGACCACAGGTTCCGCAGATGGGGTTCTGCGGAACCATAAACACCTCTGCGGATCTTGGTTTTTTTTTCATTTTTTTTTCGTTTTATTTTTTTTTATTATTTTTTTTTATAAATATATATTTTTTAATCACATAAGGGATTATGTGATTATTATGTAATTTTTTTTTTGTTTTTTGTTTTTCTTATTTAATTACCCGTTTATAAAGCTGTGTGTTCAATAAAAATTATACAAATATTCTATGTTTTTTATAAAATTACATATACTGGTATTCTAAGTAATAAACATACTATAAGTAGGTTACAAAAGATACTTTAGAAAACATAAACATACAACCTTCATAATAAACACACTTTGAAATAAACTTCATTAAAGTCTCTGCGGATACTCTACAGCTCTGTGGAATCTTTGTTTTTTGTTTTTGTTTTTTTTTTTTTTTTTAATTTTTTTTGTGTTCATTTTCATTTATTAATATTAATTTTTTTTAAATACACTAATACCTTATGTGATTATTATGTAAAAAAATTGACAAAAAAAAGTTAAAAATAATGAAATTTTTATATAATACGTTTGCTACTGATGTATGTTTTCCATGTATTTTTACTGTTTTGTATTTACAAATCACTCTCCACAAACACAATAAAAAAACAATTTCTACTGGTAATTGAAACTCACAAACTCACAAAAACCCATTAAAATACGTCTATAACTTCTATAACTAATCCGTAGAGGTGTACACAGATCCATAAAGATGTACACTGATCCGCACATGTGTATACTGATCTGCAGAGGTGTACACTGATCCACAGAGGTGTACACAGATCCGTAAAGAAGTACACTGATCTGCTGATAACAGTTCTGTGGCCTGATATTAAACATAAGTTCATTATTTTTAACCTCTTTTTGTCAATTTTTTACATAAAATATAAGGTATTAGTGTATTAAAAAAATTAATATTAATAAACGAAAACAAAAAAATAGTAAAAACGAAAAAATAAAAATTAAAAAACTCAAGATCCGTAGAGGTGTTTCGGTTCCTCAGAGGCAAATGTATTACATAAAACATTTCATTATTTTTAACATTTTTTTGTAGAATTTTTCACATAATAATCACATAAAGTATTAGTATATTTAAAAAAAATATATTAATAAACGAAAATGAACGCAAAAAAAAGAACGAAAAAACGAAAAAAAAAATTAAAAATCAAAAAACAAAGATTCCGCATAGTTGTAGAGGATCCCCAGAGCCTTCAATGAAGTTTATTTCAAAGTATGTTTATTATGAAGGTTGTATGTTTATGTTTTTTAAAGTATGTTTTGTAACCTACTTAAAGTATGTTTATTATTCAGAATACCGGTGTGTGTAATTTTATAAAAAACATAGTATATTTGTATAATTTTTATTAAACGCATAACTTTTATAAATGGGTAATTAAATAAGAATAATAAAAAGTGAAAACAATTTTTTTTACATAATAATCACATAATACCTTATGTGATTAAAAAAATATTAATAAACGAAAACAGAAAAACAAAAAAAACGAATAAAAAAATGAAAAAAAAACCAAGATCCGTAGAGGTGTTTCTGCGAAACCTGTGTTCATTTTCTGAAATATTTATTTTTGTGGTCATTTTCTTCAAACCCACCCTACATTTTGGTCAATTGGTGAATTTTCTCAAATCAAAATATTAATGATTACGATTACTCACACCCCTCTTATTAAAATCACACATATTTTGAAAATCGATGCAATACAATTATACTCGATCCCCATTATTAAAATTGACACAATACTACAGGGCGCTCTCCATTTAATATAAGGTTATTTTTATTTTTTTAGAGTAAATTACGTGAATGGTTTTTATGGTTTGGTAATATGCATATGTAGTCTTTAACTTCCTTTTTTAAACTCGGTGCAACACCTGATCTTTGAAGGTATTATTATTTTATTTAAAATTTAATTTCAAGATATGTTACCATACCATGGGCATAAGATAGTCCTTAAATTTTTAGCATATTCTTTTAGAATGAGGTAGACCAATATTCTTTTATAATGAGGAAGTGGTGATATTCTTCCCATGTCAACACATACAAGAGATATACTTGGAATCGAGTTCAAGAACAAATATATTCTACCAAGATGTGGTTAGAATCCAACCATGTGGTATGCATTCTGTAGCAATGTTGCTTGAAACAAAAATGGTAGGTAGAAATTAAGAGTAAACAAACCAAGAAAGAGATGATCATTCTTTCAGGAGCATTCTCATTGAGTATCATTGTTGTCATAATGGTTTGTTAAATTTTACTATTTTTTCTATTGTACAAAAATTTCAAAATTGTAAAATCACAAATTGTTGGTTTGTTAAGTTTCATCATCTATAAATATGATTGCAAGTTGCAAGTAACATGCTTTTAATTTTTTTATAGTGGCAATTAAAGCTATAACTAGCAGAATGTATTCTATGTATTATGCCATAATGTATTCTATGTAGTCTACCATATTCAATGTATTCTGCTAGAATATATAAAGTGATTGGAATTGCAAGTAACATGATTTTAACTATTCATAGTTAGTGCTGTATTTGTGATAGCTTGTAGGTCCTGTGAGGCAATCCAGTTAGGCTGAAGGCTCAATATGTGTGCTATTATGTTATCTGTTTGGGTGTTGGTACTTTGGGGGAACTCACTAAGATTCAGGCTTACAGTTTGGTTTATTGTTTCAGGTACTTCAGAGGATCGCGGGAAGACGAATGCTGAACTGAACTGACAACCTCTGACTGCTAACTCACTGAAAATCATGAACTATCACAATAAACAAACACTAATCAACAGTTGGAATATCAATCTTGACTAAGGGCCCAATCATAGGATAATAGTCCATCTTACCCCTTTCCCTAAGTTGGGCCAAGGCCCACCTCCAAATCCTTGATCCAAGGTCCAAATATACAAGTCCCATGATTGGCCCAATTGTTCCAAATTGGGCCCAAATATTTAATTAGGCCTCATCCTAAGGTCCATTTCCATAATTGGACCAAAACGCTTTTTTTTTCTTCAGAAAGTCCAGTAAGGGCCCAATCCAAACTGGCCCAAAGATGGCCCAAATCCGAAACCCAAATCACAAAAACCCAATAGAAGATGTACGCTGGACGTAGCCCAAAGTTACGTGAAGCGTACTCGAGCCTTGCGTTGACTGGAAAACGGGGGCTTGACTGTGTACGTGGGGTGTACTTCTCTCTACGTGGGGCGTACATGAGTTGTACTCAAACTTTAATAAGTGCTTAAGGACTTAAGCACTTAAGCCTAAATTCCATATCCATCGACCAAATGTGTCTTAGAACCATAAAGTCTCAAACTTTAAGACTTTGGTCATCCAAAAAGTCCTTAATATATGGTCTTAATCCATTATGACCTCTCTACTTGTAACGCCCGTGTTTCTGGGCTTGCCATTTTTAGCAATGTAATAGTCTAGGTTAACCTTCTAACTCAACTTGAAATAATAAGAATGTATTATTTGTGAATTATGTGATTTATGTGTTTATTTTCTTGATTTTTATAATTTAATGAATTAAGAATAAAATAAGCATTAAAATTAAAGTGTGAGATAATCCCGATATATTTGCATAAAGTTGTAGTGGTCGAAACAAGGATTTCGGAGATATAAGGAATGCCAAAATCCGAGTTATAACGAAAAAGTTATGACCTGTCGAAGTTTCGCGACAGAACCGGCACGACGCCGAGTGACGTAAAATATGAATTTAAGATAGAGCGATATTTAGCCTTAGCGATATAAACGAAAGTCGTAGATTTCCTTAAACCGAGAGCGTGCATAAAAGGAACGCCCAAATCTGACTTCGTATGAGGAAGTTATGATTTTCTGAAGTTTCGACGTGGCAGTATGCAGCCCGAATACTCGATTTGAGATCGAACGGTTTTTAGCCGAAACAATCTAAATGAGACTTGAAGATCTTGTTGTTAGTAGTGAAACAATGAAAAGTTAGGCGAGAACGGACGTCAGACAAAGAAGTTATGAATTTATAACGAAGTTTTTCTGTCCCGTCCTTCTAAAAATAAATAATAAAAATAAAAGTCAAAATTAGCCGATAGAGTCTAAATGAAAGTTGTAGAGTATGGTCTGACCTTCACGTGGATATAAAGAACGTAGAAAACGGAGCTCGTATGCGAAAGTTACGCAATTTAGAAGTTTGACAAGTCAATTACGCCCCGCGTAATAATTTGAGTACGCCCCGCGTACTCAGTCGGATGCAACTTGTCTGACCAATACTCGAGTGTCACCAGTCGACGCACGCAGTGACGTCAAAGTACGCCCCACATAACGCGAGTACGCCCTGCGTAATTTGAGATTACGCCCCGCGTAATCCCAGACCCAGCAGCCTATAAATAGAACGCGAATTCAGCCATTTTCTCTTGTTCAAACTCTTCCCTCTCTCTAAGTTTTGCCTCGTTTTGCGTGTCGTTTATGCCCCAAAGCCCCGGTATCATTCCCGAGCCCCGAAGCAAGATCCAAAGCCCCGAGGATCCCGAAGAGCGTTATTCCCGAGCCGAAACGCTGCCCGCGAGGAGCCCGGTTTTGTGAAGATCTTCCAGATCTACGGAGAAACACCTCTTCTGCAAGACGTAGTGCTGCCCGATCATCTTCTGATCAAGTGAGTGTGTAGTTATTTTCATTCGAACGCAATATTATGAAGTATTTCTTATAAAATACGTGTTATGTGTATATATTTGGTTGTTATACGTGTGAGTGTATATTCACTCTCTTCTATCTTATAGATCTGATGTATTCTCTATGAAATACGTGTTATGTGTGTATGCCTCATCTGTTATGTGGAATATGTATTGCTTAAAGCATGTTATACAGGTTTTTAAACAATGTATAAAAATGTATATTTTTATCTACTAATATGTTGGGTAGAACATGGGTAGGTAATTGGTGGTGTGTAATAAACAGATGAGAGGCCTCGGTGTTATTGGTGTTATTCTAGTCATTCAGCAGAGTATGGATGACGACCACAGACTATTCTAGACTATCCTGTGGAACACTAGCAGGATCATTACCTGTAGGTGTTGTGAACGACGTGTTCACCGGTGTACTCTATCCCCGACATGGTTGCCTATAGGATACTTATTGTTGAGGAAGCCCCTCTGCAGTAATGTCCATCCCGATGAAAAATCCTGAAATAGGTTCCTTATAATAGACGTTATTTTTAGGAACGTAAGGTGAGGATAACGGGAATGGGTAATCGGGTTTATTGTTGATTGTTGAAATTAAATATAATTATTGTGGGTTGAAAACCCTATATGCTCACCAGGCTCCCAAGCCTGACCCACTCAGTTGATTTATTTTACAGGAAGTGGCACAAGAGCTTAAGATGGACGAACATTAAGTTGTTTTGTTTACAAGTCTGTATATGTATATATTTGTTGAATGACTTGTAATGCTATCGTTTATGCTTTATGATCTGTATCGGAACATGACATCCCGACTTTTGATTATGAAATGAAATTATATTTCTTTATGAAATGTTTTGATAAATATCTATTTTATCATGTTTTGTTTTTGGGAACAAATTCCGCATCTCTTTTAAAATTAAAAGGATTTACTCTGAAAATTATTTTAAAAAGCATAAATGAAATCGGTCTTTTCTGGCCGAGATTTTGGGGATGTCACAGTTGGTATCAGAGCATTAGTTTAAGCGAACTAGGAATTTGTAGGATTTCTAAACTTAAACTTAGGATGCTAAGTGGAGATTGCGAGGTGTGTGTCTGTTGGATTTTAGACACAAGCACTAGTTTATTTTAGGAAAGTTGTCTAAAATGCTTTTATGTGCTAAATGTTATATGTTGCCATATACGATATTATTTGTTCGGATCTACGGTTTGTTGCCAACCGGATCTGAAGGTTTATGTGTTTAGGATTCTAAGCGTATATGTACGAAATTATTCGGTGTATAGATCAAAATGGTGAGAACAAGAAGCGGAGTTGGAAATGCTGATGAAAACAGGAATCAACCGCCTGTAAATCGACAAGTACCTGTCGTAGCTGCTGCACCTGAGCCGATAACAATGGCTGGTGTACAAATGATGATTCAAATGATGTTAGATCGTCAGATGGAAGAAACAAGACGTCTGCTTAGGCAGAATCGTGAAGAACCGTCAATTCAAACGGAAGAGCCCGAGGAGAATGGAGGGCAGTCTGAAGGAGAAAACTTTAGTGGGATCATTGGTCAAGACGAACAACCAGTGGTTAGATGCAATAACCAGTATGGAGGAAATGATGGTCGTGGGTGCAAGTATAAGGATTTCATGGCATCCAAACCACCATGCCTATCCGGAAGCCCGACGCCGGTGCAAGTTATGGACTGGGTCTCCGAAATGGAGACTATGTTTGAAAGTTGCGAATGCAGCAACAGGCAGAAGACCGCTCTTGCGATCCCTCTGCTAAAATCTGGCGTGTTGAGTTGGTGGAAGCTGTTAGCTGACTCTATGCCCAAGGGAGAAGCAAGCAAAATGTCTTGGGAAGACTTTCTGGAACAACTAAAACTGCAATACTGCTCCGAGTAGGACCTTCTGGAAATCAGTAATGAGTTTCAGAATTTGAAGAAAGGGAAATTGAGCGTTACTGAATACGCTACAAGTTTCACGGAAAAGATGAAGTTTATCCCATATTTGGTGCCTACAGAACTCTCTAAGGTCAACAAGTTTTCCCTTGGACTACCAGCAGACTATGGTCCAATGGTTAAGCAAGCAACCACATTGAAAGCCGCCATTTGGGCTGCTAGAAATGTTGAGACCCAGATCAGGGAAAAAGGTCTGGAAAGGTTAGAGGTTGGTGAGAAAAGGAAAATCGATGGATTCTCAGCGTCCAGCAAGAAAAGTAAATTCTTGAAGTCTAGTTCGAGAGGAAGTGGAGGAAAGGTAGAGGCGAAATGGTGCGACAAGTGCAAGAAGAAGCATCATGGGAAGTGTGGCGGGGAAACCACATGCTTCAAATGTGGAAAGCCAGGGCATTATGCCAACGAATGCACTTTCACCAAGAATGTTTGTTATGGTTGCGGTGAGGAGGGGCACATCTCAAGAGATTGTTCGAAGAAGAAGGAGGCAGCAAGACCCGACATTCCGCCAAAGCCAAAGGCGAGAGCATTCCAGATGACACTGGAAGCTGCTAAAGATGAAGCTGATGTCACTTCAGGTACCTTTCTCGTTAACAATTTGCCTGCCCAAATTTTATTTGATTCTGGAGCCAACTACTCCTTTATATCACATGAATTTGGTAGAAAACTAGCTTTGCCTATTGTGAGACTAGATAATGCTTTATTAGTCGAAGTTGCTAGTGGCAAGATTGTACCTATTAGCCATCGTATGAAAAACATTTTAATTGATTTGAATGGGAATAAGTTCCACGAGGAATTATTACCTATAGAACTTAATGGTTTCGACATCGTTTTAGGAATGGATTGGCTTAGTGCCAATGATGCCGAAATTTTATGCAAGAAGAAAATAGTGAAAGTGAATCCGCCTGGAAAGGAATCGTTTATGGTGTATGGAGATAAACGCAGAGTAAATTCTGGAATCATTTCTCTAATGAAAGCCAGAAAATGTTTGACCAAGGGGTGTACATCATACTTAGCATTCGTGATCGATGCTAAGAAGGAAAAGAAGGTGATGCAAAATATTCCTGTTGTGTGTGATTATCCGGAAGTATTTCCCGAAGATCTTCCTGGATTACCGCCTGATCGACAAGTGGAATTTCGTATTGACTTGTTTCCCGGAACAACACCAATTGCAAAAGCACCTTATCGATTAGCACCGACGGAGATGAAGGAGCTGATGATGCAACTTCAGGAGTTGTTGGACAAAGGTTTCATTAGACCTAGTTCATCACCCTGGGGAGCTCCGGTGTTATTCGTAAAGAAGAAAGATGGAAGCATAAGGATGTGCATTGATTACCGAGAGCTGAATAAGGCAACAATAAAGAATAGATATCCGTTGCCGAGGATTGATGACCTATTCGATCAGCTACAAGGTTCAAGTTATTTCTCAAAGATCGACTTGAGTTCAGGATATCATCAGCTAAAAGTAAGAGAGCAGGATATAGAGAAGACTGCATTCAGAACCCGATATGGACACTATGAGTTTTTGGTTATGTCGTTTGGACTAACCAATGCTCCAGCAGCATTCATGGATTTAATGAACAGGGTTTGTAATCCGTTCCTTGATAAATCTGTGATAGTGTTCATTGATGACATTCTGATTTATTCAAAAAGCCAAGAGGAGCATGGCAGACACTTACGAGAAGTTTTGGAAGTCTTGAAGAAGGAGAAGCTGTTTGCGAAGTTCTCCAAATGTGATTTTTGGATTCGAGAAGTCCAATTCTTGGGTCACGTGGTCAACCAAGAAGGTATAATGGTTGATCCAGCAAAGATTGAAGCTGTAATGAAGTGGGAACAACCAAAAAGTCCCACGGAGATTCGAAACTTTTTAGGATTAGCCGGATATTACTGAAGGTTTATCCAAGGCTTTTCTTCGATTGCTAGTCCATTAACAGCTTTGATCCACAAAGGAGCTACTTATGCTTGGAGTGATAAGCATAAAGAAGCATTCGAGAAGCTAAAGAAGAAACTATGCGAGGCACCGATACTTTCTCTACCCGATGGAGTTGAAGACTTCGCTGTTTATAGCGATGCGTCTGGTGTTGGATTGGGTTGTGTCTTGACCCAAAGAGATAAGGTGATCGCGTATGCATCTCGACAGCTGAAAGAGCATGAAAAGAACTACCCAACTCATGATTTGGAGTTGGCAGCGGTAGTTTTCGCTCTGAAAATATGGAGGCATTACCTGTATGGCACGAAGTGCAAACTTTTCACTGATCATAAGAGTCTCCAATATCTCTTTAGTCAGAAAGAATTGAATATGAGGCAACGACGCTGGCTGGAACTACTTAAAGACTACGACTGTGAGATACTTTACCACCCCGGTAAAGCCAATGTTGTCGCTGATGCTCTCAGTCGGAAAGTCAATCTTGAAAGGAGAAGGTCAAGAGCGTTGAGAATTGAAGTTGTCTCGACTATTTTGGAAAGTATAACGAAAGCTCAAAGCGAAGCTTCTGAGAAGAATGACCGAAAGGAGGAACATTTGGGCAAAACGTTGGTGTTCGGTGTAAACAGTCACGGACTGAAGGTGTTCCAAGATCGGATTTGGATACCTAAGACAGGAGGAGTCAGAGATCTTCTGATGGAAGAAGCTCACAAGACCATGTACTCAATTCATCCCGGTAGCACTAAAATGTATAGGGACCTGAAACCCTATTATTGGTGGCCGACGATGAAGCTCGACATTGCGAAGTATGTGGCCGAGTGTGTGACTTGTGCAAGAGTCAAGGCACAACATCAGGAACCGTACGGGAGTTTAGAACCATTGCCTGTGCCTATGGGTAAGTGGGAAGACATTACTATGGATTTTGTCACTAAACTGCCCAGAACAAAGAATGGTCACGACATGATTTGGGTGGTCGTTGATCGATTCACTAAGAGTGCGCATTTCATAGCAGCCAATGAGAAATGGTCTATGGAAAAGCTTGCGAATTCTTACGTGAAGGAAATTGTGAGACTTCACGGTGTTCCGCTAACAATTGTGTCGGATCGTGATAGTCGTTTCACCTCAAGATTTTGGAAAAGTCTACAAGAGGAATTGGGTACCAAGTTGTGTTTAAGTACAACTTACCATCCGCAGACTGATGGTCATAGCGAACGGACAATACAAACACTTGAAGATATGTTAAGAGCGTGTACCTTGGAATTCCTAGGTAATTGGGATGAACATTTACCTTTGGTAGAATTTTCCTATAATAATAGTTTTCACTCGAGCATAAAGATGGCACCTTATCAAGCTTTGTATGGACAGAAGTGTCGTACGCCGTCTTGTTGACTTGAGGCTGGGGAAAAGCAGTTTATGGGGCCGGAGATAGTCCATTAAACTGCTGAAAAGTTGAAAATAATTAGGGAGAGAATGTTAGCAGCTCAGGACCGTCAAAAGAGTTATGCTGACAAAAAGCGAAGACCGATGACTTTTGAAGTTGGAGATTCGGTTTTGCTTAAAGTCTCGCCGTGGAAGGGACTTATAAGATTTGGAAAAAGGGGAAAGTTAAGTCCAAGGTTTATTGGACCGTTTAAAGTTCTTCAGAGGATTGGGAACCAAGCTTACAAGCTCGAACTACCAGAAGAATTGAATGGAATTCATAACACTTTCCATGTGTGTTATTTGAGGAAGTTCACGGGAGAAGTTCCCGACATAATTCCACTTTCAGAGTTGAGGATCGATGAGAACAAAAGGTTGATTGAGGAACCGGAGGCAATTGTTGACCGAAAGACTAAGAAATTGCAACGTAAGATGGTGGAGTTAGTGCTTGTCCGATGGAAACACACGAATGGGCCAAATCTCACATGGGAGACGGAGAGTGACATGATGAGTCGCTATCTGCATTTGTTTGCTGGTGTGTGATTCCGGGGACAGAATCATTCTAAGGTGGAGAGAATTGTAACACCCGTGTTTCTGGGCTTGCCATTTTTAGCAATGTAATAGTCTAGGTTAACCTTGTAACTCAACTTGAAATAATAAGAATGTATTATTTGTGAATTATGTGAATTATGCGATTTATGTGTTTATTTTCTTGATTTTTATAATTTAATGAATTAAGAATAAAATAAGCATTAAAATTAAAGTGTGAGATAATCCCGATATCTTTGCATAAAGTTGTAGTGGTCAAAACAAGGATTCCAGAGATATAAGGAATGCCAAAATCCGAGTTATAACGAAGAAGTTATGACCTGTCGAAGTTTCGCGACAGAACCGACACGACGCCGAGTGACGTAAAATATGAATTTAAGATAGAGCGATATTTAGCCTTAGCGATCTAAACAAAAGTCGTAGATTTCGTTAAACCGAGAGCGTGCATAAAAGGAACGCCCAAATCTGACTTCGTATGAGGAAGTTATGATTTTCTGAAGTTTCGACGTGGCAGTATGCAGCCCGAATACTCGATTTAAGATCGAGCGGTTTTTAGCCGAAACAATCTAAATGAGACTTGAAGATCTTGTTGTTAGTAGCGAAACGATGAAAAGTTAGGCGAGAACGGACGTCAGACGAAGAAGTTATGAATTTATAACGAAGTTTTTCTGTCTCGGCCTTCTAAAAATAAATAATAAAAATAAAAGTCAAAATTAGTCGACGGAGTCTAAATGAAAGTTAAAGAGTATGGTCTGACCTTCACGTGGATATAAAGAACGTCGAAAACGGAGCTCGTATGCGAAAGTCACGCAATTTAGAAGTTTGACAAGTCAATTACGCCCCGCGTAATTTGAGTACGCCCCGCGTACTCAGTCGGATGCAACTTGTCTGACCAATACTCGAGTGCCACCAGTCGACGCACGCAGTGACGTCAAAGTACGCCCCGTGTAACGCGAGTACGCCCTGCGTAATTTGAGATTACGCCCCACGTAATCCCAGACCCAGCAGCCTATAAATAGAACTCGAATTCAGCCATTTTCTCTTGTTCAAACTCTTCCCTCTCTCTAAGTTTTGCCTCGTTTTGCGTGTCGTTTATGCCCCAAAGCCCCGGTATCATTCCCGAGCCCCGAAACAAGATCCGAAGCCCCGAAGATCCCGAAGAGCGTTATTCCCGAGCCGAAACGCTGCCCGCGAGGAGCCCGATTTTGTGAAGATCTTCCAGATCTACGAAGAAACACCTCTTCTGCAAGACGTAGTGCTGCCCGATCATCTTCTGATCAAGTGAGTGTGTAGTTATTTTCATTCCAACGCAATATTATAAAGTATTTCTTATAAAATATGTGTTATGTGTATATATTTGGTTGTTATACGTGTGAGTGTATATTCACTCTCTTCTATCTTATAGATCTGATGTATTCTCTATGAAATACGTGTTATGTGTGTATGCCTCATCTGTTATGTGGAATATGTATTGCTTAAAGCATGTTATACAGGTTTTTAAACAATGTATAAAAATGTATATTTTTATCTACTAATATGCTGGGTAGAACATGGGTAGGTAATTGGTGTGTAATAAACAGATGAGAGGCCTCGGTGTTATTGGTGTTATTCTAGTCATTCAGCAGAGTATGGATGACGACCACGGACTATTCTAGACTGTCCTGTGGAACACTAGCAGGCTCATTACCTGTAGGTGTTGTGAACGACGTGTTCACCGGTGTACTCTATCCCCCACATAGTTGCCTATAGGATACTTATTGTTGAGGAAGCCCCTCTGCAGTAATGTCCATCCCGATGAAAAATCCTGAAATAGGTTCCTTATAATAGACGTTATTTTTAGGAACGTAAGGTGAGGATAACGGGAATGGGTAATCGGGTTTATTGTTGATTGTTGAAATTAAATATAATTATTGTGGGTTGAAAACCCTATATGCTCACCAGGCTCCCAAGCCTGACCCACTCAGTTGATTTATTTTACAGGAAGTGGCGCAAGAGCTTAAGATGGGAAAACATCAAGTTGTTTTGTTTACAAGTCTGTATATGTATATATTTGTTGAATGACTTGTAATGCTATCGTTTATGCTTTATGATCTGTATCGGAACATGACATCCCGACTTTTGATTATGAAATGAAATCATATTTCTTTATGAAATGTTTTGATAAATATCTATTTTATCATGTTTTGTTTTTTGGGAACAAATTCCGCATCTCTTTTAAAATTAAAAGGATTTACTCTGAAAATTATTTTAAAAAGCATAAATGAAATCGGTTTTTTCTGGCCGAGATTTTGGGGATGTCACACTACTACTTGTATGGGACACTTCTAGCCATTGGGACTTCATTTTTATCATTTAGAACCCTTCCTAGGGTCTGAAAGGACAGCTTAACATGTCCAAATCGTAACATGCACAATATGGGGACTTTTTGGGACAAGAAGGGTGTCATAAAGCTATCAAGGCAAGATCTACGTCATACAAACATAAAGGGAGAAGCTTTTTACCTCCTGGAGCTTTTAGAGGACAAGATAATCTTAGATCTTCAAGCTTGCCTCACTTCTCCAACACCGTGATGCAACTTCATCTTCAACTACTGAAAACAAACACTTTTAGCTCACACACTCAAGGGAGATGTTAGGGTTTGGGGAAACTGACTCAAGACTATGGAGGCTGAAATGGTAAAGGGTTATGAACTCATAAGGGTGCTTATATACTACCAAAACCCTAAATATTAGGGTTTTCCCCTGACGTGAATATGCCAAACGTACACAAGTGTACGCCCAGCATAATAGGGCATGCCTAGTACACTCAACGTACCCTTATGTACGCGTAGTGTACTCCTCCTGATCGAAAGTTATAACTTTAGCCATTAGGGCATCTCATGGCTACACCCTCCTATCCCCAAGGACTCAAAATGACAAGGATGATAATAATGGGAGGTTTCAAAAATACCTGCAAATTCTAGAATGTTACAACTCTCCCCAAATTGACCTAGACTTCATCCTCGAAGTCTGCTGCAACAAACAGATCTGGATAATGCTCCCGCATCTCGGACTTCGGCTCCCAAGTCCACTCGGATCCGTTCTGATGTCGCTACTGTACCTTTACCAAAGGTATCTCCTTGTTACGTAGAACCTTTATCTTCCTTTCCAAGATAACCAATGGCTGCTCAACATAGGTCAGGCGTTCGTCAACCTAAATGTCATCTAATAACACCAAAACATCCTCGTCTAATATGCACTTCTGCAATTGCGAAATGTGGAAAATGTTATGGATCTGGCAGAGCTCCTCTGGAAGGTCCAGTTTGTATGCCACCATGCCAACCCTGGAAATAATCTGAAATGGTCTGATATATTTAGGACCCAACTTTCCCCTCTTCCTGAAGCAGATCACACCCTTCCAGGGTGAGACCTTCAGCAACACCATATCGCCGACCTAAAACTCCAACTTGGATTGGTATTGGTCGGCATAACTTTTCTGCCGACTCTGAGCAGTCTGCAATCGCTTCCTGATCTGCTGAATCTTCTCAGTAGTCTACAAAACGACCTCGGTCCGGCCTATGACCATGTGGCCAATCTCACCCCAACAGATTGGGGTACGACATCTCCGCCCATACAACAACTCGAAAGGTGGAGCACCAATGTTAGAATGAATGTTGTTGTTGTAGGAGAACTCTGCAAGGGGTAGGTGGGAATCCCAGCTCCCACTGAAGTCAATGACGCAGGCCCTCAACATATCCTCAAGGGTTTGAATGGTCTACTTACTCTGGCCGTCTGTATGCGGATGGTAAGCGATGCTTAAATGCAATCTCGTGCCCAGTTCCTCCTGGAACTTCTTCCAAAACGGGAGGTAAATCAAACATCACGGTCTAACACAATAGAGACCGACATCCCGTAGTGAGCAACGATCTCGCAGATATACACATCGGCTAGATTCTCGGCCGAAGAACTCTCCCGAATAGCTAGAAAATGGGTGCTCTTGGTCAATCAATCCATGATGACCCATATAACATCATATCCCTTCACGGTCCTCGACAACTTGGTAATAAAGTCCGTCGTGATGTGCTCCAATTTCCACATGGGAATCTCCATGTAACATCCCAAAAATACAGGCCGAAAAATTTGTTTTTAAATCATTAATAAAACCATTAATATCATCATCATATGAAAAGCATAAATAGTATATCTGAAAATATCATAACAACTGTCAAAACACATCAGAGTATCAACATCCCAGGCTAAACAAACGGTGTGTACACTGCAATCATTCCAAGCTCTTCCCTTTGCTACTGAAAGTACATGAAACCAAAACTGAAAAGTGTAAGCACGAAGCTTAGTGAGTCTCCCCAAACTACCACATACCATACACATAATCATGCTACTAAGAGATACGGGCCCCGCCCACACTGAAGGAGATACGGGCCCCACCCACACTCCGCTAACTAGGAGATACGAGCCTCGCCAACACTCCGCTGACTAGGAGAAATGGGCCCCGCCCATACTCCAATGACTAGGAGATACGGTTTCCGCCCACACTTTACTGACTATGAGATTGTTAGATTAGTTTCTAAGTCCATAACTATTTTGGTATGTACTTGACCCGATTACGAGCATGGTCCTTTTGGGTTGCCTTCACCATAACAATATGTAGGATGAATTAAGGAGAGAAAGGTTTAATTATGATTTATTAATATATTATAAGAATAGTATATTAAAGGAGAAATCATAATGTTTAATTAATATTAGTCAAGAATTAATTAAAAATTAATTTTGTGGTTAATAGAGATTAATTAAACTTAGGAGACTGGAGTTGTAATTATAAGATAATTATAATTGGGTTATGGATTGCCTAATAATATATAGGTTGGACGAATTCTATGGTAAGCCCATAAGGAATTCATCCAAGGGATATGTTAAAGGAGTCCATGGGATGCTTAGGGCTTAAGCAGTCAGATTAGGGTTTCCTAGCTGTAAACCCTAATAGCCTACATGTATATAAAGGGCCCCTATGCCCCAAAAACGTGGCTAAGAGTTAATTTAGGGTTTCTAGCCGTTTTTGGTGCCTCCTCCCTCCTCCCTCTTCATCCAAGTTGCTTAGTGGTGTTTGTGACTCCATTAGAGGTGCAACACTTGAGGCATTAAGTTTTCTGAAGCCAAGGATTGATTGTTATTGCTATATAACAATCAAAGGTTAGATCTAAACCCTATTTTATGTTAATATGATTAATTGTATGTTAGATCTAGGGTTTATAGCTTTGGATATTCAATTGCATGTTCATTAGAGAAACTAGATCCAAAAGCTATTAGAGTTTGCATGTACACCATAGGAATGATGTTTTGCTTAAAACCCATCAGTGGTATCAGAGCCTAGGGCTACTTGTTTGATGTATTTGATGCTATAGTTGATTATTCATGCTTCAAAATTGAAAATTAGGGTTTTTGGGGGCTGGACTCACCGAGTCCATGAGTGAACTCGCCGAGTCCATGGTGAACTCGACGAGTCCATGCTTGACTTGATGAGTCAGCTCGTCGGAAAGAGGTAATTTCGGGATTTTGTGCTCTTTTGGCTGTGAGATAGTTACCAAAACGTTTTTTATTGATATAAATAAGATTTTTATGATATTGGAGGATTATCCTTGCCAAAATAAAATATAACTTCATATTAATTAAATAATTATTTCCTTATATGATAAAATTTAATTATTTGAATTATTTGGTGAATTATCTTGCAAGAAATTGGACTAGGTCAAAATTAGATAATTGCCTTATTTGAATTTTGTGATCTAGAATGTTCTTGATAAAGTTTGGAAAAGTTTCAAATTAACCCTTTAGGTTTCATAATTTAAATTTGAGCTGAATAGTTTTAGTTTTGAAATTTAAATAAGTTGAACCATAATGTTTTGAAATGTTCAAAACTTGTCCTCAAGATTTTGGAATTTAAAATTTAATTAAAAGTTTAATTTTGAAATGTTAAATTCTAAAACCCTAGTACTTTGAAAAGTTCAAATCATACCCTTATGGTTTTATTAATTAATTAAAGTGTATAATTAAAAGAGATTTAATAAACCCATAAAGTTTTGGTTAACATTTAAATAAATTAAAAGTATAATTTACTAATTTAAACCACCTAGTATTTTAAAAGTGTAAAATACACCCTATACTATATATAACATTAAAAGTCTAATATTATATATATATATATATATATATATATATATATATATATATATATATATATATATATATATATATATGAGTAAAGAGTCAGTCTTATCGTTAGTAGACCTCATTCACGAAGCTGGTCTATAAGGGGTGTTTAAGGAAATTGCCTATAAAATGACGATTGAATGGGTATCCACTTTTACCCACCGCACTATTGACTAGTGGATGGTCGTTATCCGAACAGGTAGGATAGGACGAAACCTTCCATTATAAGTATAGTGAAGTATACAAAGTAACTAAATACTTTTACAAATTCCCAAATCATAGTTACTTTAGGCAAAATGTGAAACTGTATGCTAATCCATGGAATTACACTTCGTACCCTTGTCAAACGTTAGTGGAGCGTGTGTGGTTAACTAGCACACTAACTTAGGGTTGGCATTGGTAGCGAAGGTTGGCTCGATGTTTGTCATAGATCAATGGAGCATGTGTGGCTAACCGACACATTGATTAGGTGATAGTAGCATTGAGTGCACCACGTGATTCGTATGGTTATTCACACCTTATTTGTGATCCTCGGCATCCCAGTCACAAATAGAAGGGCATAATCGAGATTTAAACATGCCATTGAAAAGTTCAATGAATCTTAAAAGATCTAGGAGTTTCAATCCATTTAAAACTTAAACTTCCTTTTCGTTTTTATGGTGGAAATTGGTAAATCGTCATTTACCTACCTTCAAATATTCTGAAACTAGATTACGGCATCCCTCTTCTAGGTTATAGAATATTGTATTGGATCCTAGCTTAATAACTCATTTGGGTGTTTTATTAAGGACTCAATCAACTTAACTTGAACTTTCTCCCGTTTTGTAGATGTCTAAATCTTACAATGGTCTTCCCAAATCCTTTGGAACAAGCTTTCCAAATGAAGATGACGTTCTGAGATACGATCAAGGAAATGAGAGTCATGCTTCACTTCCTCCACCTCCTCCAATTGTTCTCCCTGACCCACAAGTTCAAATGCTTGAAAAGTTCAAGCTCACTCAAGCCCTTTTAGCAAGTAAACATGAAGATGGGAAACCTGTGTGTGCACACGTCTTAGAGATGAAGTCACACATTGATAGGTTAAACATGTTGGGTGTCGAGATTTTAAGTGAGTTGGCTATTAACTGGGTTCTTCAGTCACTTCCTAAATCATATAGTGAGTTCATTAGAGAGTACTATATGATGGATCACGACGTGACCCTCATTGATCTCACCTATTTGCTTATAGCTACTGAATCAACAATGATTTGGCGTGCTAATCAAGCAAATTTGTTTGGTGAGTCAAACTCCCAAACTTCAATGGACACTGGAAACATTGGAAGTCCAGAAAAAACTAAGTCTGTGATTGTCTGATGTGCTGTGACAAAGGAGTCCATTTGATTTTATTGCCAAGAGAAGGGGCATTGGAGATGAAACTGCCCATACTACCTGAGAGATCTAAGAGATAGGAGAGTCAAGACGTATGGCTCTGCTTCAGGTAAAATCCATTATCTAACTCTTTTAAGTTCCTATTTTAGATTCTTAATACATGATGTGATAATATTACATTTTGATGTTTTGTAGGATTGAAGAAAAGAGAGGAAGCTTAAGGGAAGAAGTGAGCTGAATCTAATCGTGAAGAAATGTATTTCGATCGCATTTCCTGAAGATTGGATTCTTAAGCTACTACTTGGAGTTAAAATAGATTGCTAAGAAATATGTAATAACATAGTTTTTTTAAAATTGAATTTCATTGTAAGGACAAATTTTTTCCGCAATAAAATGAATTCTGATTTTATCTTATTTATTTATCCTTGCAATGGCGTGTATGAAAAATTGATGTATGAAGGTTTCTATTATTAGCAATAATGGATTTGATTCTTAATTATGTTATTTGTGGAAATGTTGAGAATTTTCCAAATAGGGAGAGTTTCTTATCGCCCAAGTTTCTATTGGACAGAAACTTGGAATCATACAACTTGGTTGTGTGATGAATGAGAAACTTAATAATTGGAAATTCAAGACTAATTCATTGACAAAGAGTCAAGTGAAGGACTAGGAGATCGAGTTCACAATGTTGTGCATCGATCAAGTCCACCACAAGAGTGATAAAGATATTCGTCATGATTTACTAAAGTTTAGTAAATATGATTATACTTATAAGATTAAGTGTAACTCTGAGTTAATTGAAAAGGTTTCAATGAATGGGAAAACGAATAAGAAGAATCAAGAATGCAGAAAGATAAAAGTTTCTCTATTCTAAGAAGAAGGGAGAATAACTTTTATTGTGTTTTATGATAGGTCTTAATGATTAAGAACCATGTCTTAATTGATCTTCCAAGTGAGTCTTAGTGCAAATGCATGTCTAAGAAGAGGAATCGAGAATTGTAGAAATGATTAAAATCAAGAAGTCAATCATACTTCGTTCCAATATCAAGTCTTAGAGTCAAGATTGTGACTTGGGTGAAAAGTCTTAAATAGGTTTGTAACACTTATCAAATGTAGAATAAGAAAGCTTCTTATTCTTGTACATTTGAAATTGGTAAGTTGTGATGTCTTGGATAAGACAAAGACCAACTAGGACCAATTATGTGAAGTGTTTTGTCTTGATAAGAACTACACTAACTCTTGAATATTTGTTTTATCAAGAAAAGTTTCTTGACAAGAGAATCTTATATGTCAAGGAGTAAGTGGGAGCCTTAATGGTCTTAAAAGGTTTCAAGAACAAATTCGAGAATAAACCTAGTTGATCATCACTAGCACACGACTTGAGGTTTACAACCTATCGTGTTGACATTATTTTGTTTCTGTGCCATTCCAATTGAGTTTATTATGTATGTGAGCTCTATGAGTTCTCATTTGAATGCATAAAGACAAAGAGTATTGATCGATGGAAAGTAAATTGATATGTAAGGATAAGTTGCTGAACTACTTGGAAGACATGGTAGGCACTCGTGTTACCATAAGGCTAGAAATCAAGAAAGTTCAATCCATATGAGTTTGGATTTGCCGCGAACTTGGTTTTGGCAAATTCACATGGATAGGAACTCATACACCATAAAATCTAAGTGTCATAAGATTCCCTCCTTCATGAAAATGACTGTGAGGAAATGCTTTCACTAAGAGAGATTTTAAGAAGATAGCAATTGTGAAAATTGTATTCTCAAATTCGATTATGGTTACGACATCCCTTTCCATAGTTCGAATTGTGAGATTTGACAATTAGTCTAACATTTGGGACTTATTGATATAAGTTCTGAATTGTTTAGACAAAGATATGAGCCATCTAAGGCAAAGGTGTATAAGTTTAAGAAGCTTAGATAAAGGCTTATCGAAGCGTCTGGTATTAGAAATATGAACTTCAGAAATTCAATAGGCATTGTTTTATGGAAGTTCAACTGTTTTCTGAATACATGTCAAAGCTAGTGGGAGCATAAGTGTTATGCTTATATGATAATAATCATCATGATAGTGGGAGCATAAGTGTTATGTTTGAATGATTATTATGGCAAGTATTAATTATAGAAAAACAAAGATTCAATTTGTAAAGTTGCATGGGTTGAAAATTTGTTTTTGCTATAATTAAGGGAGATAATATTATACTTCGTTTCAAAAACTAAAGCTTAGATTGAGAAATTTTAATAAATTTAGTCAAAGGATACATAGTGTGTTCTTAAATTTCGATTATGATTACGGCATCCCTCTTCATAGTTCGAATTGTGAGAACGTGACATATAAAATATCATGGTAGAAGATTGATAAAACATCATATCTTTAAGTAAGACATTATGCATCGTGTCCCATACGCTTTAGGTATAGGATCGATTGCAAATGCTATAATATTTGACCATTCTAAAATTTTCCAAATGTCTGGCACATTAAGAGGGAAAAAGGACTAGAATCGGTTTTGACTAAAATAATTAAACAACTATCAAAGGACTATCCAAAGTTCACTGAGGATTGGTCGCTTGTGAGTAGTTGGAAGTATGGTATTGGATGGACCATATCGAAATTATTATGAATATATAAGATTCTATTAAGAATGAGTTTTCATATGGCAAATATGGAAATGTTTCCATATTGGGAGTTGGATTTTGAGAGTCTATGTCTAGATTGGAAAATTTTATGCAAGAAGAATGTTCAAAGGATGTACTTTGAATGTGAGACTTCACGTCTATGGAATTCTCTTGTAACAATTTCCGATAGAGTACTTTGTAATTTCATTGGCCAAGTCTTGGTGACTTTTGTGCTATGATTTTGCGAAAGGATCATTGAATAAAATGTTAGAATCTAGCATATTCTAGTAGTCGCAAGAACCTTGTGTTCTAACACTAATGATAAGGATTGGGAATTGTGAAATGAGCATCATTGGAAAAGTTTTTCAATTGATCTATTTCACAAAGTAAGGACCATAGGAAACCTAGTGTGCATGCTTTGTGCATGGGACAACTATTGTTGTAATTTGAGTAATAAGTTGATTTTCTGAAACAGTAAACAATGAATAATGAGTAATCAATATGGTGCTTAAAAAAAGTGTTTTATTTACTCCTACAAGTTTGGGGCCACATAGGATTAAGTATTATTGTTGTGTTTCAGATTGCATGTGTTGACTTCCACAATAACTGGGTTATTCGAACCTCCACAGTCGGTCAAACGTTGGAAGTAGGTATGAAGGAAGACTGTCATGAAGAGTCTGTAGATTGTCTGAAGAGTTTAAACATAGCACAAGTTTGCTACAGGGTTCATGAGTGCTTTGATGAGATTAGAGTATTGGATTAAACCCACACACACGTGAATCACTTCATGAATTTTATCACGAGTGATTGTGAGTCGATAATATTGTATATTCTTGAAACCGAGATGTGTGATTTGTTATTTGTTGGTCGGTTACACATTGATAATAAGTAAATGCACCAGTAACTTGGTGTTATAAAACTTATTGTTGTGTATAATTCGATCAGTGAATGCAAGCGAGCATTTGAGTCGAAGTTTATCCATTCCTTTTACCTAAAGTGGATAAAAACGATATATGTGGGCCCCTCGATGATTTAGTGATGACACCTAAGCGCTTGGCCAAGCCGAGACTAAGTTGATGTGTTCAATAGTAGTCTATTGTTAGTCGTCTTAAATCGAAAGTCGGGAAAAAATATAGAGAGAATGATTGAAATTCATGTCTTGTGTCTGTACGATATCTTGAGAATGGAGGAATATATGATCCCTTCTCTAAAGGACACGCTGTGACAACCCAATATTTCGAGACAATGAAATGTAACACCAGTCAAATATAGGTAAAAATTTAACTTTCCTAAAATATTATTTGGGTTAAATAAAGTGGTAGGAATCGTATCAAGGTTTTCGTGCATATAAAGAGCACTAAAATCTGAGTTATAACGAAGACGTTATGACCAATCTAAGATTCGCAGCGAAAATCGGCAACACTGATAGACGTAAAACGCGAAGTTTCAATACAATAATTTTTAGCCTTAGGTATCTAAATTAAAGTTTTAGATGTCCCAAAACCATAAGCATACCTAAAAAGAATGCCCAAATCTGACTTCATATGAGGAAGTTATGATTTTTCGAAGTTTCAGACATAACAGTAGACAGCTAAAAACTCGAAATCGAGATTGAGCGGATTTTTGCCAACATAACCTAAACGAGAATTGAAGATCTCATCAATGGTATTACAACGGTAAAAAGTCTGGCGAAAACAGACAGCGAACAAAGAAGTTATGAAATTTTAACGGACTTTTCCTGTCCCGACCTATTAAAAATATAATATTAAAAATAAAGTCAAAATTAGCCAACAGAGTCTAAACGAAAGTTGTAGATCGTAGTCTCACCTACGCGTGGATATAAAAAACGTCAAAAACGGAGTTCGTATGAAGAAGATATGAATTTTTGAAGTTTACTAAATAATTAAAATATAAATTAAATTCAAAATTCGGTATTATCCGAAGGAGGAGTCATCGGACCAATCTAGGTTACGCCCAGCGTACCCTCGTACGCCCAACGTACTCGGATGCTAGGCTCCGGTTCGTCCACGTCGCTCCGATGCTTCGACCGAGGATGCGGTCATCCATGACGTCACGTACGCGCCGCGTACAAGCGTACGCGAGGCTTTCAGCCTCTATAAAAAGGATGCGAGGGTGCCGGCCATATTTGCTAATTTCCTTCCCTTCTTGTGCCGAAGCTCTGCGTTTCAACCCTCGGAGCCATCCCAAATTCCCGGTTTTCATATCCAAGCTCGGAAGGAAGTTTTACGCCCCCGAGATTCCCGAGATTCCTAAGAATCTCAAGAGATCCGCTCTCTCAAGTAGAAGTTCTGCTCGGTTTTCGTCGCGCTTTCTTCAATCAATCATGTGAGTTCATACCCCTATAAACTACACTTTTAAATGTTTTATAAATACTTTTATATGCTTTTAAGGGGGGGGGGGGGGATACAAGTAAAATACTCGATTATTATTGTGTGTTATATAATAAAGTATCATTATACGCTTTTTATCAACGGAATCATATGTGATTTATAACAATTATAGGGAAACTTTCGTATGAAAAATATATCACGATAACATCATAACTTTTGAGATGAAAAGTGTTGTTATATATATATATATATATATATATATATATATATATATATATATATATATATATATATATATATATATATATATATATATCAAACACTTTGCTTATACGGTAAGTATATGTGTCCATCTTTGGTACTACAAACATATGATTATTTTGGCACGAAAAACATCAATCTTTTGCGATACTTGCTGTTAATAAATCAATTATATGGGATTTATAACTAGTATACAAATGGATTTACTACAGGTTTAGCAGTTTTACTAAATATATTACTTCAAATGACTTTCTTAAACGTTTTTACATGATTAAAGCTCTTTATCAAAATGTCTTACACACCGCAAGCTTCCTTTTAAACTCGGTTACAAGGTGTTTTCAAACAGTGGTTTTCTGTATACTTAAACTGTCTTAACAAACAAAATACTTTCAATCATTTTATAAACTGACATCAAGTCACAAGTTCTTTATTATACTTTTCAACGGTTTTACAAAACTTCTTTTATGCTTTTATATTATAAATTTCATGCCTCTATATATATAGTTATATAAGAAATGTTTAAAAGACTTAGGAAGGCTATCCACCCTGTTTCCTTTTCCTCGATTTGGATGTGGTCTGGTGGGATATCGGGTACCTGTCCGAAGGTTGTTTAAATATTAGTTATATATCATGTGTACATATATAGTCATAAATTTTCCATCAGTTAATTCTGTTCTGACGCTCTTGGGTAGCAAGGGTGTATAAACCTACTTGGACACTTATCAATTACATTCTAATAAACTATTATAGGAATAGTTTAGGGGATACACAACATTATCCCTATTACAAGAAATTACACCAGAGTCAGTTCATTTATGAGTCTAGACTACATGCTATATGAAGGGATACTCTTACAAAGATTCTTCTTACATGGATACTTTTACATGAATACTTTTACATGAATACTTATACATGAATACTTATACATGAATACTCTTACATAGATACGCTTACATGAGTACGTTTACATGAATACTTTTACATGAATACTTTTACATGAATACTTACACATGAATACTTTTACATAGATATTATATGGCAAATTACTAGTACATATTATATGTCTAGATGTTGTTATATAGTTCTCCTTTCTATCTTTACCTTGTGATACAATCACATCATCGACGAGATAGATTGGACTTTATATCCTAGTACCTAAGGATACTTTACGGGATTAACCATTCCTAGAATCTCTGTTAGCTACAGAGGTAAATGCACATCGACGGATATCTTCGGTTGATATCATTACAGGTATACTTTAAGGGACTAACTATTCCTACACCCAGCTGTTAGCAACAGAGGTAAATGTACATCTACGAATGTCTAAAGTTAACACTGTTAGTTATCCTAGTATACAGGGATAATACGTAAGTTAGTTATATTATTACCATTATCTTGTGACTCATCCACATAACCAATGAGGTGAATCGTATTTGAGTATCCTAGTACCAGAGGATACAATTTCTTATATTAATAATAATTATCGAACAGCCGGGTCTTAGTAGAAGGCTACTTTCAAAACAGTCGGGTCTTGGTAGAAGACTACTTTCAAAACAGTCGGGTCTTGGTAGAAGACTACTTTCAAAACAATCGGGTCTTGGTAGCAGACTACTTTCAAAACAACTAGGTCTTGGTAGAAGACTACTTTCAAAACAACTAGGTCTTGGTAGAAGATTTCATCTATACTAATAGGAATCATAGGGATTTCTAGGGTTTACCAAACGGTTTCGATTAGTTACAAACATTTCCACACTTATACGAACTTTCTTTCAGAACAATATCAAGTCTTTCATTACAAGTTTTACAAATCAAAAATACATTAATACTTATGAATTCACCAGCTTTTTGGTTGATACTCACTTTCAAAAAAAACTTGTATTCTCAGGTTGCAAATAGACAGGTACGACGACCAGGTTTTTGGTGAAGACGGAGCAGTCCAAACTCGTCTTATTCTCTGATTATTCATTTTATTGTTGTATATTATGAAAGAACACACTTGTAATTAAAATTATACTATTAATGAAATGGATGATGTTGTTGCTTGTTTACTACTTTACATTGTTGTGATACATTACATGACGTCCTCCGCCCCAGAAAGTTTCCTCCGTTCTCGGTTTTGGGGTGTGACACACGCATATCTAATAAGATCAGAGTTGACAACGGCTTTTGAAAGCTACGATTGCTGATCAGGTTCTGAAGTCATACGGAAAATAGTTATTAGACTTATCCAAGTGGGAGACTGTTGGATTAGTGTCTAAGTCCATAACTATTTTGGTATGTACTTGACCCGATTATGAGCATGGTCCTTTTGGGTTGCCTTCATCCTAGAAATATGTAGGATGAATTAAGGAGAGAAAGGTTTAATTATGATTTATTAATATATTATAAGAATAATATATTAAAGGACAAATCATAATGTTTAATTAGTATTAGTCAAGAATTAATTAAGAATTAATTTTGTGGTTAAAAGAGATTAATTAAACTTAGGGGACTAGAGTTGTAATTATAAGATAAATACAATTGGGCTATGGATTGCCTAATAATATATAGGTTGGACGAACTCTATGGTAAGCCAATAAGGAATTCATCCAAGGGATATGTTAAAGGAGTCCATGGGCTGCTTAGGGCTTAAGCAGCATATTAGGGTTTCCTAGCTGTAAACCCTAATATCCTACATGTATATAAAGGGCCCCTATGCCCTAAAAATGTGGCTAAGAGTTCCTTTAGGGTTTCCCGCCGTTTTTGGTGCCTCCTCCCTCTTCATCCAAGTTGCTTAGTGGTGTTTGTGACTCCATTAGAGGTGCAACACTTGAGGCACTAAGTTTTTTGAAGCCAAGGATTGATTGTTATTGCTATATAACAATCAAAGGTTAGATCTAAACCCTATTTTATGTTAATATGATTAATTGTATGCTATATCTAGGGTTTATAGCTTTGGATATTTAATTGCATGTTCATTAGAAAAACTAGATCCAAAAGCTATTAGGGTTTGCATGTACACCATAGGAATGATGTTTTGCTTAAAACCCATCAGAGATACGGGCCTCGCCCACACTCTGCTAACTAGGATATATGAGCCCCGCCCACACTCCTCTATCATGAGATACGGGCCCTCCTACACTTGTATAATAATGAGATACGAGCCCTGCCCAGACTTACTTATATACACAAACATATACAAGAATCACACAGACAACAAGTGCACAATCTACCAACATAGCAATAACCATACTTAAATAATGATGAGATACAGGCCCTGCCCACACTCGAGTAATGATGAGATACGATCCCCATCCACACTCACATACATAAACAAAACATACAAGTATCACACAGACAACAAGTATAGCAATCCAACAATCTAACTGATATCTACACTCTGATAATACTGAGATTCCGGCCCCGCCCACACTCCGTGTTTATATCCAGAACATATAAATTACATGGACCGATATTGGTGCCTTAGACCCGTTCCTACTGAAGGAAACTCACCTCGCACTGTTGAAGTCCCGCGAATAATTCTTGGGCTACTGGCTGACATATCCCTAGACTGTCAACATCAAAATAAAACCCAATTAACTATTTGGGTCTCCAATGCATAACTCTAAAATACACACTTGGGCTAAAAGGACCATTTACCCCTAACATAGCTTGGTCCAAGACTAAGGCCCAACTCATACTCTGAAGGCCCAAAATACCAATAGTCAACCAAGGCCAAACTATGGCCCAATTTTCCAAATTGGGCCCAAAACCTTACATGGCCTTACCTTAAGGCCCACCTATTTATTCTGGTCCAAACAATGGGCAATCCAATGGTCCAATATCTCATAATCATCAAGGTTTAGTTATGGCCTATCTATGGCCAATTTTCTCAATTGGGCCCAAGCCTGTCCAATGGGCCTTATCCTGAATCCCAATTCAATTAATCTAGTACATATACTTGTTAATAGTTGGCCCATCAAGAGTCCAACCATTTAGGCCCAACAAGTGGACCAACTCTAAACCCAACACAATTAAGGTTTTCACATGTAATAACAATTAGGGTTAAGTGTTCTCACTTAACCCATTAAGTCCATTATTCCATTAAGCCATCATACCATGGAATCGATATAGGTCATAACTTCAGTCCACTGGTCCACACGCGGGTCCCGATAGGTCCAAACCAATATTCTCTAAAATTAGGGTTTTCTAAACCCTAATTAGGATTTTCAAGCCCAATAACGAACTAGCGCAGTCTAAATTTAAGTGTTTAGGTCCATTAGGGTTCTATTAGGCCGGCCACCACCCACTGCCACCTCGAGCAGTGGTGGTCAGTGGCAGCCACCATTTCCAATGGTGGTGGTGATGGTTCCTGCCAAAGAATTGCATAAACAACTTCACACATCATAAACATACACACATAACACCTACTGTGGCTGGTGGCGGCAAGGGTGGCAGAAAACGGCAAAGGGGTGGCAGCCACCACCTTGAGGTGGTGGTGGTGGATTTTTCGTCAATTAACTCGAATATAACACCACAAATTCCGTGAACAGCCTCATACTCGACCATCCTCATATTCATCCACTTCACAGGTGGCTGCCATCACCAGAAACAGGCAGAAAAGGTGGCCAAAAAGGTCACCGACGGCAGCAGTCGTCATACTCAACGTCAACCACAGGAAGAACAAAGAAAAAGGGTTAAATAGGTGGCGATTTACCGTACCGATAGCTCCCCTTTCATTTACGATCTGCACATCGACGTACCCCGTTCCAGTAATCATTCTCGGTGGTTCATCCGGCTGCCCCGACGTCTCCGACAGCAAGATTGTAGTGGCGATGGTGGGGGTGGCTGCTTGGTGGCTTGTCTGATCGAGAAAACAAACGAAGAAGAAGAGAGATGGCGGGTGGGGAGTTACAAGGTGGTGGAGTTTGCTAAAGGATTAGGTTTAGAGTTTCGCTTGGGTGATGCTTCCATACACGGAAGGAATGATGGGTCTTAAACCGTGTTCTTCTTTCAAACTTTTAATCATTTAAACAAGTTCAGTCCCCCTCACCAGATTCATTTCAATTTAAACCCAAAACTTACACTGTGACAACTCGAAATTTTCATTCGGTCAAACCCTAAAAGTCAATCACTTCGATTTATAAGTCAATTACATTATTACTTATTTTTAGCAAATTTAAAGTTTGTTTGATTATTTTAATATTATTCTATAAACGAACGGGTGAAAGGAAGTGCCGTCTCGAGTCTTGAAACTTCAAAACCGCAAACACCTCGTGTCTTAGAAGTTCGCGGCCAAACTTTTATGTTTAGGCCGAAAAATCTTCCAAAACCGTGAACTCATGCAATAAGCATGAGTTTACTCCCCAAATTACCACACTTCTCATTTTCACCCTAAAGAGTAAACTCCAAACTCTCTCAAGTATCATCCAAGATTTAATTCAAGATCTTCAAACTTTTAAGTGTTCTAGCCATTTCAAGTTGGGATAACACTTAATCTAGTGATTGTACATCTTTTCATCCATCCATTTTTGTGTTTTGATTAGATTTCCAAAAACACCAAGAACACCATGAACACACATTAAGTGTTCTTGGACTTTTAGCTCATTTCAAGCTTCCTTATAGTAAGTACTTCCATCCTTGAGTCTTATTAAGCTTGTATTACATGTTAGCATCAAGAAAATGTACCAAGAACACAAGGATTAAGGTGTTCACGGTCCAAGAATGTTCTTGCCGTAAACACCAAGTAAGGAACCAAAGTGTGCCTAAGTCCTTTATCTAGCCTTAGTTTGATGTCTAAACCTTCCCTTGATGTGTTTAAGCCTTGAAAAACACCAAAGTCCATCATTTTTATGTGTTTACAGTTTGGGGATCTCCCAAAACCGTAAACACCCTAAAGTGAGTTTATTTGGACCATATTCCTTCCTTAGGCCTAAAATCTAACCTAGACAATTACCTTGATGAGTTAAGGACTTGAAAACATGAAAATACCACTTTCCATATGGGTTTAAGGTAGTAAACCCAAAAGAAAATGACCTTGGGGCTGTAAACTCCTCCAAGGAGTGTAATAATGCCCTAATCCCTTCCAAAGGCCTAACCACCAAGTAGAAATGCTTCAAAGGGCTTGTAAAACCTCAAAACAACATATGGTCATAAAGTATAGAGTTTACGATCGTAAACCCTTGAGTTTACTGCCATAAACTCCTTGGTTAATGGTCATGAAAACCGTAAACTCCAAAGGAGTTTACCCTTAAACCCCAAACACTCTAGCTTTGCCCTACAAACACTTGGATGCAACCCTTGTGATCTTTAACACCTGAAACAAAGTGTTTTCATGTTCTAGAGTGTCCCAACTTAATTTATTAGTTATAAATTGGCTAATTAGTTATATATATGCTCATTATATGATAACTAGGCTCGTGCGTGTGTACAAGTCTCCATTTGTCACCTAGCACCGCATCCGACACTTCAATCCAATCCACTCACTGCAAGTGAGTTTATACCCCTAAATTAACCTTTTAAATGTTTTCAAATGTTCATAAATACTTTAATGGGGGGAGGGGGGAATACAAGTAAAGTTACGATAGTTATTATCTCAATCACATGTGATTAATAACTATCGACAAGTGAATCTCTAACTTTCAAACTGTTTTACCAAACTGTTTTACTTCAAATTGTCTTAAAAAATCTTTTACATATCAAAATGATTTTATGAAATTCTTTTATACTTTTATATTATCAATTGAATGTCTATGTATGTATAGTTATATAAGCAATGTTTAAAAGGCTTAGGAAGGCCTATCCGCCCTATTTCCTTTTCGCACTTGAGATGTGGTCTGGTGGGATATCGATTACCTGTCCGAAGGTCGTTTAAATATTAGTTATATATCATGTGTACATATATAGTCATAAAGGTTCTTCCAGTTCATTCAGTATCCTTGGGTAGCAAGGGTATACTCCCATGTTCATACGTACAAGTTATATTACTAGTAAACTACAATAGGCGTAGTTTAGGGTTTTACTAATACTAATACTAGAACAATGAATCATACAAAGAGTCAGTTCATACATGAGTCATAAATTATAGTGATGAGAAACAAACATAGAACACAGTGATGAGAAACAAACTTAATACATAGTGATGAGAAACAAACATAATACATAGTGATGAGAAACAAACATACAGGCTAGACAGAAAAAGAACACACAATACAGCTAGCACATACATTACATATACATTACATTAAGTTATGTGAGCCATTAAACCGGTCATGGCACTACCTGCCATGATCGTTTTTGTAGCCAGAATCTCCTTAATTGGCGAGCGTATGAGTTTGCGTATAGATCTATACTGGATTGACTATCATACACCTTGTTGCTCGCTACAGTGGGACTTGCAAGTCTACAGGTGCCAAATGTCATTTCTTACGGCGTCTTACATCGTCATTTTACTATTGAGTCAGTAGCAGGGTACAGGCCGATCACATGGTACTTTAAATAACAATTGGTTTAAGGTAGTTAGTACAATTGTAGTTACTTAATACAACACTACAATACTATAATATTTTTTTTCCTATTACATTCACTTCGTGAACATTCACACGATGTACAGTAATGTAAAAACTATATTTTTGGTTAATGATAGTCGGATTTGGGGAAATACACACTCTTACAAGAAACACACATAGTTACTAGATGTCTGGGTAGAAGGCTACTTTTAGTAGGAAACATAAGGTTTTCTAGGATAGTTCAAACAAATACAAACTTTACAAAACTTATACATTACATCTTACAAATGCTTTCATACAAACACATACACTAATATACTTATGATCTCACCAGCATTAAGCTGATACTCGCTTTCAAAATAACTTGTATTCTCAGGTCACCACTAGACAGGTACAGGTGCCGGGCTTTTGAGAAGATGGAGTTCGTTGAAGACTCATCTTTTATTTTGATATGTATATTTTTGGTGTCTATAACTTTGACAGAACACACATGTATGAAATTATATTATTAATGCAATGGATGATGTTGTTGCTTGTTTACTACTATTCATTGTTGTGATACTGTACATGACGCCCTCCACCCCCGAACTATTCTGTCGTTCAGGTTTTGGGGTGTGACATACACTTTAGCCCCTGCCTCCATAAAATCTTTTCAACTTAAGCCTTAATAATTTACCAAGCAGTCCCCGTCTTCATAAATATTTACAAACCACTTCGGGACTTACTCTTTTAACCCCCAACCTCTAAAATTGTAACAATTAACCCTCGAGACCAACACTTTGCTATATTATTAATGATTTTAGGGCTACTATTATTCATGAATTTATCTATTTATTTATTTAATAAACGGGACATTACACTCCAAAGGCTGTAGCTTGCCTTGTGGCCTCTGACGCTCAGCCTTGACCATCCTGCAAGTCAAGCACCTCTCGACGTACCAAGTGATCTCTTGCTTCATGCACGAACACCAGTAACTCAAACTCAGATCTTGGTACATCTTGGTGGCCCTCGAGTGAATAAAGAAACGAGACTTATGAGCCTCTTCCAGCACGATCTGTCTAATCCCGCCAGATATCGGAACCCATACCCGACCCCAGCGAGTCAACAACCCTCGACTGTCCTGAACAAACTGGGTGATTTTGCCCCCGATCCTCTCAATCGTCCATTTTTCCTCTCGCACTCCCTCGGCCTGAGCCTCTCTGATCAATCTCACTAGTGGGGAGTCCACAGAAATCCTCATACATGATGTCAGAACATAATATGCAACCAACTTGTGGCTCAAGGCATCTGCTATCACGTTCGCTTTACTCGGATGGTAAAGGATCTCATAGTCATAGTCCTTGACTACGTCCAGCCACCTGCGCTGCCTCATGTTCAGGTTCAGCTAATCCATAATGTGTCTCAAGCTCTCGTGGTCTGTGTAGATGGTACAATGGACTCGTAGAGGTAATGCCTCCAGATCATGAGAGCGAACACCACCGCTCCCAACTCAAGATCATGTGTGGGATATTTCGTCTCATGCGGCTTCAACTGCCACGATGCATAGGCTATCACTCGTCCTCTCTTCATGAGGATTGCTCTCAATCCGGTGATGGATGCATCACAAAAAACCAAAAAAATCCTCCACTCCCTCCGGGAGGGTCAAGACTGGAGCCTCACATAGTCGCTGCCAAAGGGTCTCAAACATTATCTACTACTCAGGGTCCCACTGGAAATCTACCCCCTTCCTCGTCAGACGAGTGAGGGGTACTGCAATTTTGGAGAAATCCTAGATAAATCTTCGGTAGTATCCTTCTAAACCCAGAAAACTGCTGATATCCAAGGGAGATATAGGGACATCCCACTGCATCACTACCTCGACTTTGGCCGGGTCGACCGAAATCTCATCCTGGTTAACAAGATGTCAAAGAAACTAAACCTCTCGCAACCAAAACCCGCACTTTGAGAACTTGGCATAAAACCATTCTCACCTAAAAACCCCCAAAAGCTCGCGGAGATGCTCCTCATGATGCTCCCTGGTCTCGGAATACACTAAAACATCATCGATGAACACAATAAATGAGCGATGGAGCATCAACCTGCATACTCGATTCATTAGTTCCATGAATACTGTTAATGCATGCATCAACTTTAAGTGTTGTATTAAAAATGAAAAATTACAAGTATAATATGACTCTTGTTAATACCTTTTACTTAATTAACATATACCATATTTATTAAAAAAACTGGAATACAAAATATCTTCTTCAACCTGACCCAAGTCATAAGCGACAAACATCCGATTTTTTTTTCTATAGTTGTGTGTTATATCTTCTTTCTTTTTATAAATTTCTAAGATGCCTTTGCAAAATCAGAAAAGGGCTATGCCAAATGTCTCTTTATCTCATCAACAACTAGATATGTTTAATATTTATAATTATGATGTTTGATTAAATTTATATGGTTTTATTTATTTATTTTTTTGAACAGCAAGGTTAGTACCTGGGATTGAATCCTAATGGTCATCCAGGTTAGAAACTTCTAGTTAGACATTTTATTAACAAAGTGGGCTAGCCCCAATTTGTTATATGGTTTTATACATCATTGGATCCCTTCAAATAAATACTCGAAATTTTATGCTATTTATCATACATATAGTCTATCTAAGTTATACGTCATATAACTACAATAATCGATATTGGTAGACAACCAAAGTCGCCGAGGAAAGCCTGAGTTCCTTTAGGATATATAGGTCTTGGTTCCACTTGTCTCCAAGACAAATCACGTAGTCGCTGGAAAGTCCAACAACTCAAAAATGTAGTCAAAGGAAGTTTTGTTGGGATAGATCTTGACTAGTGTAAAATCATGTAATGTTTCTGTACTTTTTATTTTTCTCTAGCTTCTCTTTAGCTTTTCAATAAACATTAGATGTAAATAAAAAGATATCGATCTAGCTAGAGAAACTTTGTCTAGGTAAGCAGTCATCGAGTCACCGGTACAGAGACAATCCTAAACGACATTGTTTGCTTAATTTTCAATGGAAAGAAATCAAAAGCAAAATTTATTTATTAAAAATTAACTAAATATTATTTTAAAAATATATTGTCACAAAAATCTAACGAGATAATTTTTTTCTTGTATAAATCTTCCCAGGTCAACAAAAATGAAAGAAAAAATTTCGTCCTCTATGTCAACAAAAACTTGTTATATAAAATGTTAATCATTCATGTAAAACCCAAAACCAAACAATGCTACCGAAAACATGGGAATCATAATCGGATAGTATGAACGAAATTTCGAATCGTATGTAAAGATCATATTGACAAAGACATGCCCAACATCAAAATGTTTTAGCTTTCATCAACAAAAAGTGGATAATGTAGTTATCTTTTTCAATCATATGTTACAATTTACAACAAACTTGACATTTTATATAAAGTAATTGAAGTAAATTTAAAGTTACATCATATAGGATTTACCTTGTATCGTCACACATGCTTGGAGAACAATAAGCCAACAACTCATCGTCTTGTTCAAAGATGGCCATCACTTCTTCTTCCAAATTGGCCCATACTTCAATTCCATTTCCTTCTTTAGTATCCATCATCATGATTCCATTCTTGAATGGTGTATTTGTTACGCTAATCCACCTTGGCTTTCCCCACCCAAAATCAATCTCATACAGTGGGAATCCACACCAACTACTAAACGTAAACACTTCAGTTCCATCTCTTCCCAACATTTCCCCAATCTTTTTAGAGTAATTCAAGATTGCAAATATCCCATCTTTGGAATCTTGAACTTGTTTCATGTAAACATCACAGAATTCTTTAAACCCATGTCTCAGTTGACCCGCTAAGCCCCGTAATTCAATCTCACCGCCGTCATCAAAGCTTTTCTCGGCCAAAAACGACCCAACAAAGTTGCCAAAAGAGGTCTCCGGCAATGGTGGGTTGAGGCGTCCTCGCATGTTCACAAGCGTCATTGCCATTGATGATGTAATCTCAGGTTTCTTAACTGCGTTCATAGCACATTTCCAGGTGAGGGCTGTGACAGCTTGAACACGTGAAGAAGATGATGTTTGGGCCTTGAGTGATGATATGCTTGAAGCACTGAACACAAACCTCTTTCTAACGAGCTTTTCGTTCGTTGGAATCTTGATTCCGGTGTTAAAGTTCAAGAAACCTATCCGTGGGAATAGAGATGAGATACTGAACTCGGGAACCAAAACTGGGTTATCGCTCAATGAAAAGTTTGCCCATTCACGAATAAAAGAAAAGAAATTAGATGCATCGCCGATCTTATGCGAAGAACATGCACCAATCGCAATTCCACCACATTTGAAGTAGTTCACCTGGACCAGCAACGGAATGGTATGATCAGGATTCTCGGATTCCTCAGTTAAAGGAACAAACTGTTTCATCAAGTTCAAATCATACTGTTGAAGTACATAAGATAGGGAACAATCAACAGTGGCTTCGGAATACGGTATTCCGGCGTCATTGCAATCCACAAAAACATCTCCATTTACACGTCCAGCATATGGATAAAACGACGACAAAACTCTAGATAAAGAGGTCTTGAGTCGAGGGGCTAAGTTCGAGTTTGGCTTTGGGTCATAGAAGAAGATTATCGGAGGATAAACGGAAGGCGATAACTGGTCCAAAAGTGATAAATCGTGGGTTTTCAGGTGGTCGTGAGTGGAGGATGAAGGTTTAATGATGTGGGTTGCTGTTATCTCGACGTTGAACGCCATCGTTTTTGGTAGATATACAAGTGATTATCATTCTACAATTGAGAAAGTTGGTTCGATTTATGTTGATTCAAGGCGATGAATCTTATGGTGTTATGTGTTATTAGAGGACAAAGACTTCGTTACTTTTGATAAAAGCCGATTGGCCGGAAGGTATAAAGAATAATAAGATCGTCATCATATGTCAATAAGAATAAAAAGATACTACAAAACAAAAATAAATAAGGGGTTTTGACAGAAACACGAGAGCATTTAAGCCTGGCAATTTTATAGTATGAATTTAAAGGAAATCTCTCCTTATTTTATTTTAGGGATAATGACTTGAAAGGGTAACGAACTTTCGACTTTTGTCACATTTAGTCACTAAACTTTTTTTCGTTATCTATTTGCCATTAAACTATTGAAACTGTTCACATTTTACCCTTATGACTGGCTGTTACCGGTCATAAGGGTAAAATTAGAACAGTTTCAATAGTTTAGTGACAAATAGATAACGAAAAAAAGTTTAGTGACTAAATGTGAACAAAATCGAAAGTTCGTTTCCTTCTAAAAAGTTCAATGACTAAATGTGAACAAACTTCATATTGTATTATGTTTTAGCAAAATTATTTATTTTTGTTTAATTGTAGCAACATTTGTTGATGAAGAAATCTATGAAATAAAAAAACAAAATGTAACATTCGGATTTCCAGGTATCATAATTTAAGTATTTTTCTTTTGAGTTAAGAAGAGAGGCTCGACGAGTTGACGCCTCAACTCGTCGAGTAAGGTCGCGACTAATGACTTGGATTAATGAATGGACTCGACGAGTTGGTGAGACAACTCGACGAGTCCGCGCTGTTGGCAGAAAACCTAAATCTTTGGGCTTGAGCCATATTTAAAGGCACTTATGGCCTTCAATTGTGACTATCTTTCCCATAAGTGAGAACCCTAGCGAGCTTGAGTGTGTAGAGTGAGAGGAAGAGCTATCTTGGGCTTTTTGGTGTGATAGATCTGGACCCTTCTAGGTCCAGAGAGCCGAGAATATGAAGCTTTAGTAGAGTAAACCTTAGGTACGAAGTTAGGAAGCATTTATGGGATTTTTATGGTATATATAGTTACTTTCATCTTACATATAGATATGAAGTATTTTATATAAATTACGTGCTACGTGTGCATATTATTTGAATACTTGTTGTCTATGTTGGATGAACGATTTTATACATGTTTTAAAATATTTAAACGGTATATTTATTTTATATATACAAATATGTTGCGGATGAAATATGGGTAGATGGAATAGTTGGTGTGTGATAAAATAAAATGATGAGAGATAGGTGATGATAGAAAGGTGATGATAATTAGGTAAATAGATGATGATGAGTATGTGATGTAGGATGAAAGGAGATACCATAACCTTAACCAACAATGTGGCGATGTAGTCATCTACTAGAGTATAGATGGCGACCACAGACTATTCTAGACAACCCAGTGGAAACACCAGGAGGCCCATAACCTGTAGGTGATGAATTATGAGTTCAGGCGATGTTGTAACTACGTATTCATGCGATGATACTCTAACCCCTTACTATGAATTACGAGTTCAGACGATGTTGTAACTACATATTCATGGGATGTCACAAATTTCGCATGCCAAACCAATGGTCATAATTCACACCAGTGAGAATTGTTCATTTTTTTGTAAAACCAAAATCAGATTGGTAATTTTGATTTTTTATTTTGGAAAATGTCAAACCATTGGTTTTTTATTTCGGTTTTGGTTTTTTGTTTTTTAAATATATTTTCAGGGTTTTTTTTTTATTTTTTTATTTTTTTTATTTCATTGATTTTTTCATCAACAAATGTTGCTACAATTTAACAAAAATAAATAATTTGCTAAAACATAATACAAGAGGAAGTTTGTTCACATTTAGTCATTGAACTTTTTAGAGGGAAACGAACTTTCGATTTTTTTCATATTTAGTCAATGGCAAATGCATAACGAAAAAAAGTTTAGTGACTAAATGTGACAAAAGTGGAAAGTTTATTACCCTTTCAAGTCATTATCCCTTTATTTTAATTTACAAATAAATTAAAATTTATTTATAAAAATTCATGAATTACTAGAAAAAATGACGAATTTGGCCATTTTCCCTGTATACTTGTTTAATATTTTAATCTAATTTATGAATAAGTCCTAAAATAAAATTGTTTACAAAAGAAAAAACAACAATACCGATAAGAATGGTGATTTTATTATTTTCTTTTTTGAACATACATTTTATCAAATTTATTGATGATCTGGACGACCACAACAAAAAAGCATAACCTTTAGCGACGACAAAAACATCCCAATTGATGCCTCATGTCGTCGCTATTACTTCGTAGCTAATACTCATTTGTAGTCGTAATTAACGTCGTCTCTAATACACGTTGCTAAATGTGTATGTCGTCGTTATTGGTGTTGTCTTTATTGATATTCCGACCACCGATTAGAGTTTTTCCGACAAGTAGGGATGTCAACAGGACCAAACGAGAGCGGAAATAGTTGCCCCCGCCTTTGCCCCCGAAATCAGTTCTTGCCCCCGCCCCCGCCCCCATCCCCGAATCCCCCGTTTACATAGCCCCCGGTCCCGCCCCTGTTCTCTCGGTTTATAGGCTTAAAATTGGATTTTTTGCTAAAAAATTGCTTTGTTTTAGGCTAAAAAAACTATTTCTAATAACTTTAAAAGCTTAAAATATAATCTTTTATAAACTAAAAAAATAAAAATCTAACAATATGAATCCAACCTTACAAAACGACAATTCCAACAATCTTACAAATATAAAATACGACAAATCCAACATTACAAATGTAAAATATGACAAATCCAACATCTACTCTAATAAATGAAGATCTATTTTGCGACATGTCAATCTCTCATGAGTTTTGACACATGTCATTTTGTGATATTTTTAAAATAAATGATATCCAAATGTCAATTCTTAGGTTTTTTAAATTTTAAATTAAATTTTTATGACATTTAATACTTTACATATATAAATATATAAATATTATGTGACTTTTTTAATATAAAATTTTAAAAACCTAAGAATTAACATGTGAATATTATTTATTTCAAAAATATCACAAAATGACATGTGTCAAAACTCATGAGAGATTAACATGTGGCAAAATCGATCTTCATTTATTAGAGTAGATTTCAAAATTTTATTTAAAAAAACTTATTGTTTACATTTTAATATTTAATTTCTTTTTTAATCAACCCATGCAATACACGAGTTTTATACCTAGTTATAAATATAAAATACTGACATGTTCAAAAATATGTGACCAATTAAGTATATATTCAATATCCATTAATTGTCTAAACCTAAAATTGGAAAATCTATTTTATATATGTATTTTATGTTAAATATATATTTTTTACATAAATGTGCAACTGGGACCCCCGTGGGAGTATATGACAGAAATACCGACTCCCGACACCGGTCCCAAAAATAAACGAGGTTTAATTCTGCGCACACCTTGCACCCGCTACTTTTATTTTATTTTATTTTATTTTAATAATCTAGTCTCGTATGATATCGGGGTCCCACGAGAACGGAGTGCCGTAGGGGTTTTTGACATCCTTATCGGCAAGGCTTCCCGGAGTTATGAGTCATTGCAATTGGTCAATGTCGTCCCTAAATGTGTTGCTGCTAATGCTTTTTATTAAAAAAAACAATTTATTTATGATATTAGTTTATATATATTATAACATATAGATTTGATAAAATACAGAAATCAATACATATCACATTACATAAGACATAAAATATACCATATTACATAAAATATCTAATAAATCCAAAATAAACATCAGATATATCATCCATAAACTATCTAATAAATCTAAAATAACATCGTCAATAACATAAAACAAGAAATACTATGTGTCTTCTCCTTTCCCATCTTTGTTTTCCTCGTTGTTGACTTGGTTCTTAAACGAGCAAATAATATTTCCAATTGCCATCACAAATGCTGGATTTGAAGAAAAACATCCTACAATTAAGTCACAAGCACATTAAGTCATTAACAATTTAACAAATTATCAAACCACCAAATGAAATAAATCGTTAACAATTTAACAAACTATTATACCACCAAATCAATTAAGTCTGTAACAATTTAACAAATTACCAAACTACCAAAAATTACTATAAATGCATCAAGTTCTTAACAATATAGCAAAGCTACCAAATTCTTTAAAAGTTTAATAAGTACATATGTCGGTTGCGATGCTTGTGACTGTGAATGTCACAAGCATCAAACACTTGTACCCGCTGTAGAAGGAGGTTTAGGCCTAATGCCTCTCACATGTCCTCTTCGAGCACCTAACACTTTCTCAAATATTACAATCCAATTAATATAATGTGCATCACCACCGGAGTCGGCTATGTGATGAGTCTGTAAAGCAACCTCAACAACTAAAGCATTCTGTATTTCACAAAGATTGTCAATATACATCAAAAGTAACACAAAAAAGACAACTATCTACTTCATTTTTAAGTAATATTAACTTACGTATTGGTCTTCAACTAAAGGATCAACAAATTCCCTTTTTTTATTCACTAAATAAACATTATTATAACTTATGTTCTTAAAACAAGCACTACCGTAGCTGTACGTCCCTCCACGATTGTGAACTACTTGCTTCTTCCGACATTTTTTGTTTTCAGCGGATCGTTTTTGATGCTTTTTTGTTAAAAAGTGGTCAATAACATCACTCGAAAGCTGCAAATCCGTACCATCAGGGGCTTGAACCCTTGCTACCTCCACATCCCATTCAAAATCAGTCAAACGAGATTTTGCAGTATGTTTGCGACCTCTATACTGTGTGTATATCCGATTGTTTAGTGACACCTAATAAATTGAAGCCATGAGATCATTTGAATTTGCTCCAAAATCAAACCATGTCTACAAAAAAATAGAGAAGTTAAAAATAAATCAAAATTAAACATATTAAATATAAGTTTATAAATAATTTACCGAAAGATACTAGAACATGCCAACCCTTTCGGCTTCAGAAACTTCTTTCCATGTGTCCTTATCGAAAGCAATGTCGCGCCACATATAGCTCCCAACCTCCCGAATGAAACATTTGCATACTTCCCCAATCGGCATGTGAGTATTTATATCAAATGTTATCTTCATAGGCGTTCTCCGTTAGCTGCAAATAACATGTACATTTTTATTAACTGACATCCCTCTTCATTTTGGAGCCACCGCTGCATAAAAAAATATTAGTCAAGATAATTTTTTTATATACATACAATATGAGATACAATGAATTAGAATAAATCTTAATTATCATCAATCTAGTTATCACCAAAACCTCCATGGAACGGATGTGGTGGCACGTCACCACCATCACCTCCATGGTGATAACCAAATATACATATATACACATATACACCAAATATACATTTTACATATATATATACAAACATACCAAATGCCAAATACACATTTTACACACTACTAATTTCATACTTGACAATAAAAACCTAAATCAAGGAAAATCATATACAAAAAAAATATATGAACAATTTTTGATCAATTCACTACCAAATAAACATATATTCTTTGATCACAAAAAAACAAAATCAAACAAAAATCATACATAAAAACTGAAAAATCATAGAAAAAAACTATAAAATCATGGGTGAAAACTAAACACAAAAACATATCGACACCCTACCAAATACAAACACATGCATATACAATTACAAACATATGCACCACCATCACCTCCATGGTGATCACCAAATATACATATATACACATATACACCAAATATACATTTTACATATATATACAAACATACCAAATGCCAAATACACATTTTACACACTACTAATTTCATACTTGACAATAAAAACCTAAATCAAGGAAAAATCATATACAAAAAAAATATATGAACAATTTTTGATCAATTCACTACCAAATAAACATATATTCTTTGATCACAAAAAAACAAAATCAAACAAAAATCATACATAAAAACTGCAAAATCATAGAAAAAAACTATAGAATCATGGGTGAAAACTAAACACAAAAACATATCGACACCCTACCAAATACAAACACATGCATATACAATTACAAACATATGCATAAACAATTAAATTTAGCCGGAAACATGAACCTGTTGCAGAGAAATGAAAAATCCAATTGTGTTGTGATGGTGGTGGTTGCCGGAAAACAGGGAACTGTGGCGGTGGTTGTGATTGTATGTCGTCGGAAACATCAAAATTGATGAAATTTGATTCGAAATTAGGGCTAGAAGCGAACAAAAAAGAGAAAGGAAAGATTTCGAGTACCTTAACGTTGCCGGAGATGGCTGGAAAAGCTCGGTTTTGCCGACGAGGTGAGTGGGAGTGAAGGGAAGTGGTGTCGCGGGTGAACTACTCTAGTCGCCAACAAGTGAAAATTGCCGCTATTTTCTAATGAAGTCGTGTAGTCGCTGAAGATGGTGTAGAGAAATTAAGAGGTTGCAACAATAGTGATCTGGGACGAAGACAAGAACAAAAGGGACGACACCTTTTGCGGCGACCCCTTTTCGGGTGAATTTAGTGCAATAGTGGGGACATGTTGGAGGGAAAAACACACGCCTTTTCTACCTGGTTGTATGACGTTGGATATGGGAAAAACGTAGGGTCACAATTTCTTTTGGTGTGGTCACACGGATCGACACTACTAGCAACGACATGTTGTCGCAATTACGTCGTCTCTATTGCTTAAAAGCGAAGCGAAAGCCTAACAGACGTATCATTTAAGAACGAACGATGACAATATAATTTTTTGTGGACTCCAGGATCGCGTATGGCTGAGTTTTAGCGATGTCACTATTAGCAAAGACAAACGTTTTTAGTGGCGACAAAAAGCGCGTTTGTATGTGTTGTCGCTAAAAGCATCTGTTGTCACTAAAAGTCTTATTTCTTGTTGGTGGCATGTCCAAATATTAGAGAGAATTGGTCAACCAAGTCAATTTAAGACAATGAACATTTTTGTGTTTATCATTAGGATTCAATATGAAGCTTATCATTCATCCCAAATTGGTTATAAAAATAATGAAGCATGATATGCCAAGATTCCTCATAGGTAGTATGGAGGTTGGGAAAGCCCACAACACACCTTCTTAATCCAAATCAAGGATTCAATTCAACCAATTGAACCCAAGAAAGTTGATTAGCCTTAAGAATGAAGGAATTCCCAATTCCTAGAGGATTTCAATCCTTACACATCCATAAAGAAGTTATGATCCATAAGCTAGAGATGGTTTCTACCATCATAAAGCCCTTGTTCCAAGTAAATTAAATGATTCAATGCTAAACCAAAGACATAAACGAACAATTGCTCCTTCAAGTACCAAGCTCATGATCAAAGTATTAAACAAGCATAAGAGATATGAACTAGAATCATAAACATAAGATAAATGAAAATCAAGCATGAATACTTCAAAACCCACAAATATCCAAAGGTTTTAGACAAAGTTAACCAAATTAAATAAACTAGCCACCCATGGCAACAAGATAACAATCACAAAAGTGTTTTTGCGTCAAGAAACTAACAATTACTTAGAAAGATGAGAAGAATGTCTACAAGCTCTCCAAAACCGCCTCCATAGTGATCTAATGGTGGAAAATTGAAGTATGGCTGCCAAACCTAACCCCCAAGGTAAAATGGTGAGCAAAATGACCAAAATGCCCCAAAGTGTGCAGTTGCGCGGGTACCCTCGCAGATTTGCGTGACTGAGACTCCACCCTCGCAAATGATGTTGGAATGTTATTGGCTCTTTTTCTACACTACATTACCCCACTACTCAAGATTCCATTGGTCCCCTCCATATCTCACATGATTCAAATTTGGCCAATCATCTTCAACTTTCAAATGCGGATAGTCAAAGCCCAAAATAAGAATCCAAGAGCCATCTTCATAAGCCCACTTCATCCAAGTTTCAAATGCAGATATTCCAAGCCCAAAATAAGAATCCAAGAGCCATCTTCATAAGCCCAATATTTTTTGCTATTAAAAGTGTCATGATCATATAATCCGAAAACCAAGTATCAATGTATGTATGTTTTTGAATCGCCATGATCAGTATGATTATACCAAAATCTTTGATGGAGTTAGTCTCTAAGTGAGCTGTTACAACCATGCTTGATAATGACTAATTTGCCTGTCATGGCGTTTTGGACGCCAGATAGGTAAGGTTTGTGGCCCTGGACTGGCCTAGCCTACCTTTAGCGAACAACTAAAGCGTGGGGGTGTCATTACCGTATAAATCTATACACAAAATCCCTTTCTTCCTCGAGTAGACTCTGGTTATAACTACGGGCTAGGATCGTACACTCAAAGGTGCCAACCGACAAGTCTCACTAAATCCTCAACTTTTCACGATTGTTATGTTTTTCACCATGTATAATGTTTACGCGTATGTTTTCAAGTTTTCCAAATTCCAAGAGTAAGTGATGTATAGTCTAAGCCCAATTATCATGTAGATGGGCCATTAAGGTCCAATAGACATGTAAAAGGGCAATTTAGGCCCAATAGGCATGTAATGGGCCACTAAGGCCCAATAAACATGTGATCCATAGTTCAAGCCCAAATTAACATATAATGGACCACCAAGCCCAATAAATGTCATGGATGATATTGGGCCCAATATACACTTAAATGAGCCCCTAGGGACCATTAGACATGTAACGAGAGTTTCAGGCCCAAAAACATGTTCACGATGTATATCGTCTAATTTTTATTATTTCGTCGTTTTGCTTTTGTTCGAGGTTTACCAAAATAACCAAATAACTAATTTTGTAACAGAGACATTTTTACAATTTTAGTCACCTTTTGTAAAATTTGACACTTTAAATCCCTTAAGGTTAAAAGTTTTCATTTTCAGTCCTAAAAATCATAAAGATTAACATTTTTGGCCCAAATACATATAAATGGACATTTTTGGCCCAATTAATAAAATATGGTTAATTTCGGCCCATTTCTATAAGAAATCACATTTTTAATCCATTTTTGAAAAGAGGAACGTTTTCGGCCCAATAATTATAAAAATAATATTTTAACCCATTTTTAAAAAGAAAGACATTTTCAGCCTATTTTTCGTAAAATTACATTTTCAGCCCTTTATTTGAATAAAATGTCATTTTTGTTTATTTTCATTTTGGCTCAAGTTTTGATTAGATAGCATTTTAAATCCTTAAAAATTGATATTTTTGCAATTTGCAGCCAAAAAGCCGCAAGGCCCAAATTGAGGCCTATAATACTAAATTTTACACTTTTGCCCCTTTAAAAAGTATGATTATTATAAAAACTCATTTGTAATACAAATGTGACCTTTTTGATCCTTATAAAACTGAAAGTGTCACAATTGTCTCAAACTTTTGTTTATTTGTCAAAAATGACCCTTATACAAGATTTTTGTTTTGTTTTTCTCATCTTAAGCATATGTAACACTTTTATCTTTGTAGTATGATGACTAGAGTGTTTTAGTTTATGAATCTCACCCATTTTTGTTAAAGTTTTCGAGATTTAACAAGTTTCACCACATGTTCACAACATAAACCAAGAAAATCACACATAACATGCATAAATACATAGATCTACACATAATACTTGTATTCTCCCCCCGAAAACATGTAAAAACCGAAAATAAAGGGGTATGAGCTCACCTTTGCTTTGATGTTTCAGTTTTGAGGAAGAAATGGAGAGATCTCGGCCTTTAGAAAGCTTTCTTTGAGTGGTTTTCGAACATAGGAGGTTCTAGGACGCAAAATCACGAGAATAGGTGTTGATATTAAGTGATTTAGCTAAATATGAAGTAAACCAACTTAAGTTTACAAGATCTTACCACAAGAGTGTAACCTGAAGTGATTTTTGGATGGAAAACCTTCTTGGAAAAGCTCACAATTTTGAAAATTTTGAGAGGAATGGGGAAGATGTTCTTGAGAGTGTGTTTGAAAGAGTTTGAAAGTTTGTGTGTGTTTGGGTATGCCCTTGACCGAGAGTGTTATGAAGAGATGGGGATGAGAATTATTTTTGCATGGAGGGTAATAATCTATATGGATGTATGTGATTTTATAAATATATGTTAAACAATTATGTGTTGTCATTAGTCTAATCCATACTTCTTCCATTTCTTTCTCTTTCTCTCTCTCTCTCTCTCTCTCTCTCTCTCTCTCTCTCTCTCTCTTTTACCATCGGCTGAGAATGGGCCTAATGGGATGAAGGAAAATGGTGTTGGGCTTAAACTCTTGGCTTTGTTCGAATTTCATAGGCAGAATAATATTTTTCGGCCCACTGGGCCCTTAGGATGGCTCACGGCCCAATACAAGTCCATTAGGTAGTTTAAGGTCCATTAGGGTAAATGAAATCATTTGTGGCCTAACAAGGCCCAATAGAGGTGAACCAATACATTTTAGGCCCCCATGGCCCAAAATGTGTAGTTTTATAAATATGGGTCCAATTAGAGCCCATTTAAGGGTTCTATGCCCAAGTTAGTCAAACTGAATGCTTATTGGTCCAATAGGCCGAATAAGAAAATCCTAATCCAATATGAACTTGAACTTGGATTCTTAGGGTTTTCAACTCCCAATTGACTTTTCTGAAATGTTTTGTATAGATTTTTGAATTTTACCGGGTGAACCTTGATTGGATTTGTCGTTATTAAAATGAACATAATACATATCATCAAGTTAGAGTTACATGTATCATCATAGATAGTGTTTACATGAGTACAAAATTTCCTAGCAAAATGCTAGTTGTGATAAATAACCTGCAAAAATTAAGCAGATTTAGGAACCCAAAGAAGTTTGGATCCTTGTGAGCCTTTTATAGAAACTGGATAAAAAATAGAGAGATCAATTAAGTAAGTTCGTTTTATTAAGGTTGTTTGATCTTTCTTCTTTATTGTGAAAACCTTAATGCGATCATCTTTCATGTTAGTTTGTTTCTATATTTGTTTGATTCTTATTTGATTCAAGACAAACTTTCGTTCTTCCTCCTTTGATTTGAAAGGAACGTGAGACTCTAAAATGACTTTCTCCTTCCCTTTTTCTTGTCGTGAGAATTTGGAAGAGTGCGAAGCTCCCGATTTAGAAACGAATGGGGGGGGGGGGTTGGGAGATGAATTGTGGTTTGAATGAGAAGTGGGTTTTGGGACAGTGGATATATGATAAACTTTATGCTTCGGATCCTGAGTGATGTAAGATTTATGAGGTGAGACATTTTTCGGATTTGCTTGTGAAGAATCCTTTTGGCTCTTGGAATTAACATTCGATGCACCATTCGTCTGAGGATTGGGACACTCTTTATGATGAATGTAGTCAGGATTCCTTGACTTTCAGAAGTGCTTTCGTTCCTTCAGATTTTTCTTGTGCCTAGCATTTCGTTGAAGTTTTTGCGTTGCGAACTGTTCAGATGATTTGTGAACATTCGTTTTTGCCCTTATCATTTGCACATGAGTGTCTTCTGAGGAATTATAAGTGGGATTTTCCTTGGTTCCAATGGCACTTCCCTTTTCGTAGGTGGCATTAACCTTATTTAGAGGTTCAACTACATACCTTCCTTTAACTCTCCAGGAAGTCTTTTCAGAAAGACCTATTGTTTTGTCTAAATTATCAATTGGGGCGAACCAAAAATACTCATCACACCCATCAACATTATTAGTTTCAACTAAGTGAGTTAGTTCAACTGTTTGACATTTAGTTACACCATTGACTGCGAAGACTTGGTTAGGTGTCGTTTGGACCTTTGGAAAAACGGTCACATTTTCTTTTAAAACTTTTGGATTACTTTGAAAAAGATGTGCGAATTCAACTGAATTTTCTGAAATGAGAGCTTTCGCTTTTTCATGTTCGCTTTTAAGAAATTGCGAACAGTCAACCTCATCTTCTACAAATATTTCACTCATCTCACTGTCCTCATTAAATTTAGAGATATTTTCAACATTTAATTTATTTTCTGAACTCAATTTCGAACTCAATGAATCACATTTCTATACAATTTCGATTTTGATCTTTAACCGATCATTTTCATCTAGTAACTGTCCCAGCATGTCGTTGTGGTCTTTGGACTGAATATATGATTCAATTTTGTCAAGACCAAATTTATATGCCTCTAGGGTTTCATCAGATGACACTATAGATTCACATTGAAAACAATCAATATCAATTTCATCTTCTTTTAATTCCAAAAATGGCAAGATCATTTTATGATTTTTTTTTACCAATTTCATAATCCAAATGTAATTGAGTGATATTGAAATAAAGCCTCGTAGAAATTAAACAAAAAATGTTGTGTTGTTTCAAAAGATTTAAATTATCTCTTTGTAAATAAATAGACTCATCCCTAGACCTAGAAAGCTCGAACTCTATCTTCTCAATCCATATCCTCAGCTCCTCACTTTTTGATGACACCCTGCTGATTTGATCGTTCATGTTAGCATTTGATAGGCGTGTTTGTTTTAAACTATCACTTATACTTGAAAAGGTGAATTTTAAGTCGTTTAATTCAGTTTCATAATTAGATACAGGAACATTAAGAGACTCAAGAATGGAATGTACCTTATTAATCAACTGATCACATTTGCTGATTTGAGCAAGAATTGGCTTTGCAGCGAAGCAGTTGTCATCTCTTTTTCCATTCGCTTCTCCTTGTCCTTCATCTGTAGCATACCCTCATATTTGTGACACCGCATTTGTCACCACAAGGCATTTTCCACCCATATACGAACCCTCTTCATTTGCCACAAAGCTTTTTCCATGAGTGGGTTTTCTAACTTCTTCATCCTTAGAGTCAGTTAGGGGTGTTAACGGGGCGGTTCGGTTCGGATAGTAATAAAATTGTGAACCGTCATCACGGGGCGGGTACTTCATGTGCACTAACCGAAACCGAACCGAATTAGCAAAAAAACCGAACCGAACCGAACCGTATAATGGCGGGTAACCACGGTTCGGTTCACGGGTACCCGCTAAATATAAAAATTCAAATACAATTAAAATTACAAACTTCATTCCAACGATTTCTTTCTAAAAATTACTAAGTCCAAAGAATTATAAAAGCATAATGAAGGTCAAATAACATACATTATAATTGGTATAATAAATATAAAAATAAAAATAGAAGAAAACATAATGTAGAAGTGTAAAATTGGAATAGTCGCTCATGATTTTTGTTTGGGATATGGTTAAAAGTTTTGCATATATATATATATATATATATATATATATATATATATATATATATATATATATATATATATATATATCAAGCGGTTCGGTTCGGTTATCCGCGGATACCTAAGTATCCAAACCAAAACCGACCCGTTGATATTCGGTTTTTTCGGTTTCGGTTTTTTTATGTTTCGGTTTTTTCGGTTTCGGTTTTTTTCGGTTTCGGATCGGCTGGTTCGGCTCGGTTTTTCGGTTTTGCGGTTTTTTTGCACACCCCTAGAGTCAGTGGACCACACTTCCACTCCACCAAACTCATCTTCATCATTATTTCCCTACACAACCAGAGCATGCATATCATTACCAGCTTTCTTTTTCTACTTGATTTTCTCAAGCTTGCAAAGATGGTACACTTCATCATCCTCTCTATCATTCTTCTCGTTCATTCTCCTCAACATGCATTCCTTTGCCAAATGATTTTTACCGTGACAGCAGTTGCAATGATAACCTGTATTACCTGAAACCTTTTTTTCTTTCTTATCTTCTTCCTTCTGGAAACCACTCGTTTTATCTTCTTTCACATTTTCTGAACTATAGCTTCCCTGCAAATTTCGATTTTTGCTAGAAGGAAACTTTTTCTCTGCAAATCTCCTAGGATTCGACACCATTAGAGCGAACTCTTCATTTGTGAGTTCATAGTCAGAAAGATTTGACTCAGCTTCATCCTCAGCCACTTGCTTCCCCTTTGCAACTAGAGCCAACGAACCCATGCCAGACACAACTTTGGCTTCTTTGGTCACTTCACTTTCGTGTGACTTAAAGATACCTACCAACTTCCATCATTCTTCTCGTTCATTCTCCTCAACATGCATTCCTTTGCCAAATGATTTTTACCGTGACAGCAGTTGCAATAATAACCTGTATTACCTGAAACCTTTTTCTCTTTCTTATCTTCTTCCTTCTGGAAACCACTCGTTTTATCTTCTTTCACATTTTATGAACTATAGCTTCTTTGCAAATTTCGATTTTTGCTAGAAGGAAACTTTTTCTTTGCAAATCTCCTAGGATTCGACACCATTAGAGCGAACTCTTCATTTGTGAGTTCACAGTCAGAAAGATTTGACTCAGCTTCATCCTCAGCCACTTGCTTCCCCTTTGCAACTAGAGCCAACGAACCCATGCCAGACACAACTTTGGCTTCTTTGGTCACTTCACTTTCGTGTGACTTCAAGATACCTACCAACTTTGCCAATGTATAATTTCTGAATTGCTCGTGAGCTTTCACTGTAGAAACCACCGTCATCCACTCCGATCTCAATCCATTCATGAATGTCACCTTCTGCTTGATGATTTCTCTTCCAATCCCGTGCTTCATCATCCTGCTCAAAAGATGATTGTAGTGATTAATGATATTTAAAGTATATATGTATTTGTATGTAATGTGGATTGTATGTGAGTATAATGTGTATTTTTTGTAGGATACTATTTTTGAGAATGTTATTATTGTAAGATGCTATTATTGAAAAAAAACAAATAAAGTAGGATGCTATTATTAAGAATGCGACTTTTTGTAAAAAACAACAATATGAATTCTAAAAAAACAAATAAATTAGGATGTTATTATTGAGAATGCTATTTTTTGTAAAATAAAAAAAACAATGTAGATTGTAAAAACAATGAAAACATAAAGTAAATCATTACAATAGAAAACAACAACATAATATATTTGTTTAAAATACAATGCTATAATTGAAAAAAAAACAATTTTTTTATAAATAATAAAAATATATAAAAAGGTACAATAGTAAGAAGCTATAAAAGTAGAAGGTTACGAATAAAGTAGGATGTTATTATTGAGAATGCTAATTTTTTGTAAAAAAAAAAAACAATATTGATTCTAGAAAAACAAATAAAGTAGGATGCTATTATTGAGAATGTTATTTTTTATAAAAAAACAATGTAGATTGTTAAAAAAAAATCAAGTAGGATGCTAATTTTTATAAAAAAACAATGTGGATTGTAAAAAAAATAGTAAAGTAGGGTGCTATGTAATGTGTACTATGATAGTGAATGAAGACACTGAAGGATATGATGAAGATTCTGATTAGAATAGTTTTAACCCTAGTGTACACCATGGCTGCTGTTATGGGTCGTGCATATGTAGGTGATGGAGCTGAGGACTTACGTTTCCTAGATGATAAATGTGTTGGTCATCATGAGCATGACTATAAGTCTTATGATGAATTTTTATTTACTAGTTTTATTCAGTTATTATAAATTAAATATCATTTCTAATAACTTTTAATTATATTTGTAGTTGAACAACGTAGGAAAGTCCGAGGAAAAGCCAAAAATATTAATCTTGAAAGAGCGCTCTTACAGAATAAATGCAAACCGATGTACATGGATTATGATAGGGATATGAAATATGACCCCGTAGAAGAGACGAAAGACATGTTTGCACTGGAAGTTGGGAAAACAATGTGGTGAATGGTCCCTTTCGATAAATGGACTGTGAAAAAAGTTTCCCTTGTGATAAAGGATACCGTAAAACAACATTTAGGGGTAAATTATTTATATACAAATATTTTATATGGTTAATTATGATTGGTTTTTACTTGGTTAACCTTTTTTGTAGAAAAAGTTTGATTTGGATCGGATGTCCTAGGATCCTAACGCTGCTATGTTGTTAGAGAGTTTTGATGTAGCTTTGTTAAAAGGTTATCGAGAGCGTAAAGCTGATACAAAATAATATTTTTTTTGGAAGTCGGAGGGTATGAGAATATCCCGAGAGCATTAGCCACACCCAGATGATATGGATGTTGATAATTGGAGGAAAACAATTAAGTATTTCCAAATGGACGAACACAAAGCTACTTCAGAAAAGAACAAAAAAGTCCGTCAAATGCAAACGGCCGTGAATCACGGGGGGTCGAACTCGTATAACAGTACTTGCTATAAGAAGGTAACGTACGATACATACAATTATTTATTTATAATATAATATAATTTTTAATATTAAACCGAAGCTTAAGAGAGTGGAAATGTTTTACAAGGCTCATACCGAAAGGAATGGTGTATTTGTTTGTGTCCATGCGGAACAACAATATGTAAGTATTTAATTATAATTTTATCATATAATTAAGTGTTTATTTATACTTAATTGTCAATCACTTTTGGGAAATACAAAATTGGTTAGTGGAAGAGCTCTTAGAACAAACGCAAAGGCCAGAATGTGAAAGAGAGTAACACCTGCTCAAGAAAGAGCTACTTTCGAGAAAGTATTAGGAGAACGACGTGGCCATGATAGAGGCATCGACCGAAAACCTTCTACTATCCCGTCGATTTCACAGCCATCGCAACCACCACCACCACAACCATCAAACGGAAAACAAGATTATTTAATTTCAATAAATACATGTTGATTTGGTAATTTTTGTTTGATGTGATTATTTTATAAATGCTTTGGTAACTGGTTTTTTGTCCCTAGTGCAACAAATAGTAATCTACTTTGGTTTTTTTTGTCTTAGTTTAAAAATAGCAACGTACTTTGGCATCAATAAATGCATGTTGATTTGGTAATTGTGCTTTTGTCCCAAGTGCAAGATATAACAATGTATTTTTGGTATTTCTTGTATTTTAAGTGCAAGAAATAGCAATGTACTTTGGTATGTCTTTTATTAGAGGTTCTTTAGTACAAATAGAGTAAATCATTTAATTTCAAAGTTTCATGTATCTTTATAATGAGCAATAAATGCATGTTGATTTGGTAATTGTGTTTATATTTTAAGTGCAACAAACAAAAATGTACTTTGGTTTTTTTGTCTCTAGTTTAAAAATAACAATATACTTTGACATCATAAAATGCATGTTGATTTGGTAATTTTGGTTTGTGGTGATTGTTTGCTACAAGCTTTGGTAATTGGGTTTTTGTCCCAAGTGCAAGAAATAGCAATGCACTTTGGTTTTTCTGTCTTAGTTTAATAATAGCAATGTACTTTAGTATCGATAAATGCATGTTGATTTGGTAACTAGTTTTTGTCCGAAGTGCAAAAAATAGCAATGTAGTTTTGGTATATCTTGTATTTAAGTGTAAGAAATAGTAATGTACTTTGGTAGTTTTTGTTTATGTTTGATAATCGAACTTATAAGTTTATATATGCTATTATTTATTATGTAGTTGGAAAATATTCGGGCAATGCTCAACAACCCGATATGTAGCGATGAGTTTTATGCGTTTTTTCAATCAAGGAAAAATCAATATTGAGGAAACGATGGGAACAGAGATGATGGTTCATCGGATATTTAATTTGTGTTCTGTATGTTATACTTGTTGTGACACTTTGTCACTTGTTAGAATTGTAAAACTTTGATTGTTTTTATTTTGGTATGAAATTAATTATTAAAGTATTTGGTATCTAATCGGATGTTATTATGTAATTTTTTCTGTATTTAATGTCGTTATGTATCGGTTTTTTTGCATCCAAAATTGTTGATTAAAAAATGAAAAATGTTATTACGGCGACAAGAGGTGTTACGGGCGACAAGAGCATTAGCGGCGACAAGAAGTATTAACGGCAACAGTTGTCTTTACCGGCAACATTTTGATCAATAGCGTCAGAGCAGTAGCGATAACTTTTTATCGGTGACGTATCGTCGCTATTATCTTTACCGACGAGTTTTTTACTCTTTAGCGGCGACAATGCTGCTAATTACCTTTTTTTCTTGTAGTGATAATAGTTGTAAGAATATTATTAATTTGTCATTTTAATTAAAATAAATGCCCAAAATGGTTTTGCTTTCGTCAACAAAAAGTGGATAATGTAGTCATCTGTGTCAATCATGCATTACAATTTACGACAAACTTGACAATTTATATTAGCTGAAGTAAATTTTAAGTTATATCATATACATATAGATTTTACCTTCCGTCGTCACACAAGATTGGAGAACAATAAGCCAAAAGCTCATCGTCTTGTTGAAAGATGGCCATTACTTCTTCTTCCAAATTGGCCCATACTTCAATTCCATTCCCTTCTTTAGTATCCATCATCATGATTACGTTCTTGAATGGTGTATTTGTAACACTAATCCACCTTGGCTTTCCCCATCCAAAATCAATCTCATACAATGGGAATCCACACCAACTACTAAATGTAAAAACTTCAGTTTCATCCCTTCCCAACACATCCCTAATCTTTTTAGAGTAATCCAAGATTGCCGATATTCCATCTTTGGAATCTTGAGCTTGTTTCATGTTAACATCACAGAATTCTTTAAACTCATGTCTCAGTTGACCAGCCAAGCCCTGTAACTCAATCTCACTGCCGTCATGAAAGCTTTTCTCGGCCAAAAACGACCCAACAAAGTTGCCAAAAGAGGTCTCCGGCAATGGTGGGTTGAGGCGTCCTCGCATGTTCACAAGCGTCATTGCCATTGATGATGTAATCTCAGGTTTCTTAACTGCGTTCATAGCACATTTCCAGGTGAGGGCTGTGACAGCTTGAACACGTGAAGAAGATGATGTTTGGGCCTTGAGTGATGATATGCTTGAAGCACTGAACACAAACCTCTTTCTAACGAGCTTTTCGTTCATTGGAATCTGGATTCCGGTAATGTTCAAGAAACCAATCCGTGGGAATAAAGATGAGATACTGAACTCGGGAATCAAAACTTGGTTATCGCTCAATGAAAGGTTTGCCCATTCGCGAATAAAAGAAAAGAAATTAGATGCATAGCCGATCTTATGCGAGGAACATGCACCAATCGCAATTCCACCACATTTGAAGTAGCTCACCTGGATCAGCAACGGAATGGTATGATCAGGATTCTCGGATTCCTCAGTTAAAGGAACAAACTGTTTCATCAAGCTCAAATCATACTGTTGAAGCACATAAGATAGGGAACAATCAACAGTGGCTTCGGAATATGGTATACCGGCGTCATTGCAATCGACAAAAACGTCTCCGTTTACACGTCCAGCATACGGATAAAACGACGACAAAACTCTAGATAAAGAGGTCTTGAGTCGAGGGGCTAAGTTCGAGTTTGGCTTTGGGTCATAGAAGAAAATTATCGGAGGATAAACGGAGGGCGATAACTGGTCAAAAAGTGATAAATCGTGGGTTTTCAGGTGGTCGTGAGTGGAGGATGAAGGTTTAATGATGTGGGTTGCTGTTATCTCGACGTTGAACGCCATCGTTTTTGGTAGATATACAAGTGATTATCATTCTACAATTGAGAAAGCTGGTTCGATTTATGTGGATTCAAGGCGATGAATCTTATGGTGTTATGTGTTATTAGAGGACGAAGACTTCGTTACTTTTGATAAAAGCCGATTGTCCGGTAGGCATAGAGAATAATAAGATCGTCATCATATGTCAATAGTCCCTTCGAGCATAAAAGATACTACAAAACAAAAATAAGGGGTTTTGACAGAAACACGAGAGCATTTAAGCCTGGCAATTTTATAGTACGAATTTAAAGGAAATCTCTCCTTATTTTATTTTAATTTACAAATAAGTTAAAATTTATTTATAAAAAGAAGAATTTCGTATATATCCTTCTTAAACTTTATATATATCCTTCTTAAACTTTAAAATATCATATTTGTCCAACCTAATTTATAAATATCATATTTATTTTTTGTTATCATATTTACCCAAATCTTTATTTTAAGCCTTTTTAAACAATTTTATAATCATTTTAATTATTTATTTTTACAAATGACTATTACACCCCTTTATAGATGAAGTAGTTAATTATCAATAATATGCTTTGAACAGTTTTCTATTTTAATGAACTGTAAATACCAAATACTTATTGAGTAATTTATTTATCAGCATCTATCAAAGAATTCGTCACTAGCAGTATAGAAACTCGTCGACTGAGATTAAGATTAGAGAATTAATCCTGTAAGATAAATATGTTGGGTTTTATTGATATTCGTCAATGTTTCTTAACACAATTAGAAAATCTTTAAGCATTGCTGATGCCATTTTCTGAAGTGGGATTAAACAAAATCAAATAAAACTACAATTTTTAAAGCACAATATACAAATCCCAAAAGCATCATCATGACAATTTTCACAAATCATTGGCAGCCTGTGACCTTTCACCATTCTTTGTAACAATATATACTAATGGTGCTACGAGAGACACCAAAGTAAACTTTTTTTTTTTTGCCATTAAAAACCCTATAAGAATGCACAACTTATTTTCATTTTCATGGAAGGAAATTAAACCTTCAACTTCATATCTATGTCCATGCCATTGAAGAACATAATTACAAAGGGTTGTAAGAGGGGTATAATAGTCTAATTCATGAAAATAAAGATTTAAAATTACTATAAAATGTTTAAATAATTTAAAAATAAGGATTTGAGCAAATATAATATTTAAAAATTTATGAAGGGTAAATACGATATTTAAAACTTAGGTTTAATAAATATGATATTTCGATGTTTAATAAGGGTATATATATGAAATTCTCCCTTTATAAAAAATCATGAGTTACTAGAAAAAAATGCCGAATTTGGCTATTTTCCCCCGTATATTTGTTTAATATTTTAATCTAATTTATAAATAAGCCCTAAAATAAAATTGTTTACAAAAAAAAACAATAATTACTGGCAAGAATGACGATTTAATTATTTTCTCTTTTGAACACACATTTTATCGGTTTTATTGCTGATGTGGACGATCACAACAAAAAACGTAATCTTTAGCGACGACAAAAAACGTCCCAATTAATTGCTTCATGTCGTCGCTAAAGGGTTGTCAATACTACTTCGTAGCTAATACTCATTTGTCGTCGTAATTAACATCGTCTCTAATACACGTTGTTAAATGTCTATGTCGTCGCTATTGGTGTCGTTTCTATTGATATTCCGACCACCGGTCAGAGTTTTTCCGGCAAGGCTTCCTGGAGTCATGTCATCGCAATTGGTCAATGTCGTCCCTAAATGTGTCACTGTTAATGCTTTTTATTAAAAAAACAATTTATTTATGATGTTAGTTTATATATATATATATATATATATATATATATATATATATATATATATATATATATATATATGTATTATAAAATACAGATTTGATAAAAATACATAAATCAATACATACCACATTACATAAAACATCAAATATACCATGTTACATAAAGTATTTAATTAATCCAAAATAAACATCAAATATATCATCCATAAAGTATCTAATAAATCTAAAATAACATCATCAATAACTTAAAACTAGAAATACTATATATCTTCGCCTTCCCCATCTTTGTTTTCCTCGTTGTTGACTTGGTTCTTAAATGAGCAAATAATATCTCCAATTGTCGTCACAAATGTCGGGTTTTGAAGAAAAAACATTCACATCAACATTCTACAATTAAGTCACAAACACATTAAGTCATTAACAATTTAACAAACTATTAAACCACCAAATGAATTAAGTCATTAACAATTTAACAAACTATTAAACCACCAAATCAATTAAGTCTTTAACAATTTAACAAACTACCAAACTACCAAAAATTACTATAAATGAATCAAGTTCTTATATAGCAAAGCTACCAAATTTTTTAAAAGTTTAATAGGTACATGTGTTGGTTGCGATGCTTGTGACTGTGACTGACATTAGGATCAAGCACTTGTACCCGCTGCAGAAGGAGGTTTAGGTCCAATGCCTCTCACATGTCCCCTTCAAGCACCTAACTCCTTCTCAAATATTATGATCCGATAGATATAGTCTGCATCACCACCGGAGTCGGCTATGTGATGAGTCTGTAAAGCAACCTCAACAACTAAAGCATTATGTATTTCACAAAGATTGTTAAAATACATTAAAAGCAACACAAAAAAAGACAACAATCTACTTCATTTTTAAGTAATAATAACTTACGTATTGGTCAATAGCATCAATCTAAAACTGTAGATCCATACCAATAGGGGCTTGAATCCTTGCTCCCTCCACATCCCATTCAAAATCAATAAAACGAGTTTTTGCAGTATGTTTGCGGCCTCTATACCGTGCGCATATCTGATTGTTCAGTGACACCCAATAAATTGAAGCCATGGGATCATTTGAATTTGCTCCAAAATCAAACCATGTCCACAAAAAATAAAGAAGTTAAAAATAAATCAAAATTAAAAATATTAAATATATGTTTATAAATAATTCACCGAAAGATATTGGAACATGCCAACCCTTTTGGCTTCAGAAACTTCTTTCCATGTGTCCTTATCGAAAGCAATGTCGCGCCACATATAGCTCCCAACTTCCCGAATGAAACATTCGTATACTTCCCCAATCGGTGTGTGAGTATTTATATCAAATGTTATCTTCATAGGCTGTTTTCCTTTAGCTGCAAATAACATACATTTTTTTATTAACTGACACACCTCTTCATTTTGGAACCATCGCTGCATAAAAATATATTAGTCAAGATAATTTTTTTATATACATACAATATGAAATACAATGAATTAGAATAAATCTTAATTACCATCAATCTGGTGATCACCAAAACCTCCATGGTGACAATGCAACTTTGTGTGGGACTCTAGGATCGCATGTGGCTGAGTTTTAGCGATGTCACTCTTAGCAACGACAAACACTTTTAGTGGCGACAAAAAGCGCATTTGTATGGCGTCACAAGTGTATGTCGTCGCTAAAAGTCTTATTTCTAGTTCGTAGCATTTCAAATCCACCAAGAAAATTACACCATTTGTTTGAAAATAAAACATAATATAATAGTAAAAATGGGTATTGATACTCGGGTAAGTGGTTGTATTCAATAACCAATGCAATCCATTAGAACTAGTGTAATAAAGCTAACTAACTACAATTAAACTAAAAGGGAGGATATAGTGATTGTTTGAAAATGAAAATACTTGAATAACTAAAAAGCTTGCAATTAATAAAGATGGTGAGATGCTCAAATATTGGAGATAATTAGTCAACCAATGTAATTCAACACAATGAACATTTGTATGTTTATCATTAGGATTCAATATGAAGCTTATCATTCATCCCAAATTGGTTATAAAAATCATGAAACATGATATGCCAAGATTCCTCATAGGTAGTATGGAGGTTGGGGAATGCTACAACACACCTTCTAAATCCAAATCAAGGATTCAATTGAACCAATTGAACCCAAGAAAGTTCATTAGCCTAAAGAATGAAGGAATCCTCATTTCCTAGAGGATATCAGTGCTTACACATCCATAAAGGAGTTATGATCCATAAGATAGAGATGATTTCTACCATCATAAAGCTCTTGTTCCAAATAAATTAAATGATTCAATGCTAAACCAAAGAAATAAACCAATAATTTCTCCTTCAAGTACCAAGCTCATGATCAAAGTATTAAACAAGCATAAGAGATATGAACTAGAATCATAAACATAAGATAAATGAAAATCAATCATGAATCCTTCGAAGCCCACAAATATCCAAAGGTTTTAGCCAAAGTTAACGAAAATAAATAAACTAGCCACTCATGGCAAAAAGATAACAATCACAAAAGTGTTTTTACGTCAAGAAACTAACAATTACTTAGAAAGATGAGAAGAATGTCTACAAGCTCTCCAAATTCGCCTCCATAGTGATCTAAGGGTGGAAAATCAAAGTATGGCTGCCAAACCTTACCCCCAAGGTAAAATGGTGAGCAAAATGACCAAAGTGCCCCAAAATGTGCAGTTGTGCGGGTACCCTCGCAGATTTCAGTGATTGAGACTCCACCCTCGCAAATGATGGAATGCTATTGGCTCTTTTTCTCCACAACACCACCCCACTAATCAAGATTCCCTTGGTCCCCTCCACACCTCACATGATTCAAATTTGGCTAATCATCTTCAAGTTTCAAATGCGGATACTCCAAGCCTAAAATAAGAATCCAAGACCCATCTTCATAAGTTGACTTCATCAAAGTCTTCAACTCTTTAAGCCAAAATCTCCTTTGATGGAACCGTAAAGCCCAATAACGCCTCTAAAGCCCACAAAGCCCGTCTCCAAGCTAATCCACAACCGCAACGAACTCCAAAACCCTGCAAAATATCTCATAGAAAATAGAAAGTACCCGACACGATCCACGATAAAGAAAATAAAGAATATATAATGCAATACATATAAAAAACGCTTAAAGATCTAAGATAACTTTAAAAAGGAAATAAAATAAACTATCACTTGTTGTGGACAAATCATTAAATGAACCAACAAGACGGATATGATGAGTTATAACATTGTTGATCATATATCTTCCTGAAGTTGTATGTTTGTTTTTAAAAAGTTATGTTATTATTCAATAAAGGGTTCTTTATTTAGTATGTTTAGTGTTGACATAATTAAATAAGGGGAATTGTTGAGACGTTATATATTTAATGAGTCAAAAGTTTCCATTCCCAGTTACTGATAGTTATCAGTATGTGTTCATATATATATATATATATATATATATATATATATATATATATATATATATATATATATATATATATATATATATATATATATATATATATATATATATATATATATATTTATATATATTTTTCCTTTAGTTGATTATAGAAATCTTCGAAGTAAAAAGAATTTTAATGCTGATCGATATATCCTTATTTTGATAAGGAATTTTTAAAGATAGATTTTCCATATAACAGAGGACTCACTTTATGTAAGAGATTGAGTTTCCAATTTTAATAAGGATTTTTTAAAGATAGAGTTTCCATATAACTCACTTATTGAGTTTCCAATTTTGTCTAACGTGCATGTTAAGCTAGAGTTCTAGGCCTTTTGTTATATATATATATATATATATATATATATATATATATATATATATATATATATATATATATATATATATATATATATATATATATATATATATATATATATATATATATATATATATATATATATACTAGATTATATCCCGCGTTAAACGCAGGAAACGTATAAAAACAATATATAATCGTTTACAGATATTGCATAATGATTATAAAAAAATATATGATTATTGGTATTATTGAAATGTGTAGAAAATACATTGCAAACGATAAATATCTATAATCATTGAATGACCTCTTTGTAGACAACATTTTTTGTTTTATTAGTTGAACGACATTCCTTGTCTCATATAGTTATGATATTGTTATATAATTATAAGCATTTTAGTTAGACGTTCATTCCATAATAAAGTTACCTAATTTAAACATATATTGACAACCAATATACAGTTTTTTCTACTGCATTAAATATTGACAACTATTTCATTTATTCAAATAAAGTTATATAATATAATTTATAGAATGTTAAATGTTTTATGGATTTAATTTTAGTATATCATTAATGAAGATTATTTTTCTAAATCATGATTGGTTTATTTTAAATTGATTATGAATATAAGTGCTAGTTTTTATGTTTGTTCTTATTTATTTGGTGTTTGCAAGAACTTTGCATTAGTTTTGGCGCAACTTTGAATAATTTTAGTATAACATCAATGTAATTTGGTATATCTTTCAATTATATGAAATATCAAATAATGACATTTCATTACTATTGTGATAATTTAGTTTATATATTATATTTTTACTAATCTTAACAATCTTATTTTTTCTAATAATCGTAACGCTTTTACTAATTGTACTTTTTACAAATCACCTAATATCTTATAATTTTTGTCTTACTTTATAATTTTTCATAACTATGTTATTTTCAAGATTGACTGCCTTAATAGTTTTTTTTTTTTTTTTTTTTTTTTTTTTTTTTCAGTCTATTTAATTTTTATATTTCATTTCACAACATCACTGTTTGTATGTATTCTGAAACTTCACTTTAAAAATCTTTAATGTTTACACCTTGATATTAATTTTTTTTTAATAAACCCATGTAATAATTATGGAATATATATCTCATTTTAATTAACATTTACTTCCTTTATTATATCAAATTCCTCATTAAATGGATATATTTTTGGAAAGTAATAATTATAATGGGGTAGCATTATCTAAGATGTATATGCTTGATATACTTCTATAGAAAAAAATCAGGATCATTAAAAAAATTTATATAAAGAAAATACAAATTTAAATTTGGTGAAATTATTGATGAAATTACTGACAAAAATTATTTTAGCGGGAGTTTTATTTTGTAAGATATAATAATATTACAAATTCAAAATATGTATATTTGTTGTGTAAATTTATAAATTTTATTGTTACTATATAAAGATAAAAAGGTAGGTTGATATGATATACAAAAAACATAATAATTTCAATGATATTTTAAAATCATGTCAAAATTAACCGGATTTTATGACATAAAAATTTTTAAAAAAATTATAATCATCTCTAATATATAAAAGTAACATTTTCTTAATTAATGTCATTTCCTAAGATAGTTAATTTATGTTTTGTTAAAAGTACGTAATATCTTTTTCTGTTTATTTGAAAAGTTTCAGAAAAGTAGTTAACTGATTTCATGTAATTTGTGATAAATAAAATCGAAATACATGAATACATACATTTGATACAGGAACAAAAAAATAATCAAAAAAATGTAAAAAATGAAAGAAGGTACTGACCTTTTAGTGCATAAGAGCGAATGTTTGAAGCAGAGAATGGTGGTGGAAGTTATAAGCAATAATAATGATGTTGTACGATGAGGTTTGAAGAAAAGAAACGATTGAAAATAAGTGTGAGCCGTGGATTCAAGGATAAATCGTATATGTATGTGATAATTTGAATATGATTTTTCAGTATTAATGGTTTCCTAATAAAAATAGATTTTATATTAATGGTTTACTAATATAAACGGATTTATATTAATTGTTGATATTAATGTTTTGATTGAAATGGTTTGTTAGTAATATGCTTTTAAAATTAACTGTATTAAAATCTTCATAACCGGAAATTTAAGATTGAAAATATGGAAAAATTTTATTTGAATTAAATACATTCCATTTCAATGAATGTAAGCTATTGTTTAACGATTGGAAAGCATTTATTGGAATTAAATACATTCCATATGAAAAAGATGGTGTCAGCAATTTCATTGATATCATATTTGCTTGTTTGAGTTATTTGTTTGGGACCAACAAATCCTGATTTACAAAAATCATCAAAACCAAGTTTCAACTAAGATATCTTCAAATAAGTCACACTACTTGTAAACAAGATGCAATTACCATTTGGACTAAGCAAAATCAGAAGTAATTATAGGTTTGCAAACTATAATTATAGAGTTTCTTTGACATATGATGTTTGTACCACCACCACCTCCATAGAAATGCTAATTTCTACCTAGCCGTTACATCGTATTAGTTCCTTATCGAAACTAGACTAATAATGAAACAGACCATTACATTTAACTTGTTTGGTTGTCTGCATCCCCGTATGAATTTACGAAGAAGTTTACATGACATTATCATACTTTTAAAGATACAAAACAAAATAGTTTCAATATCACTTGATAACACATACTAAAAATACTTATGAAGCTATCTTCCACGGTAGCTTCTGAATCCATTTTTCTGTTAGTGGCTAGGTAACCAAATGGAGGTCTCGAGTCAATGCAAAATCAATGGAAGTATGTGTTTGTATAAAAGATTACTTAGATACCATTGAAAGGATATAAAATTACATTTCGTTCGAAGGACCACTTTTACCACATACGAAGGATTATATCCATGTAGAATAAGTTGCACAAGGGATAACACCTCCAATAACCGAAGAAGATGATGGTGACTTTGAAAAGTTATCAGATTGGGATTAAAAAACTTCAATTTCAAGAAGACGATAAATTTCGATATATTATAATTACTAGTATTTTAAAGAAGCGTTCAATCGAGAGCCTTTCTTATCGCGACTACATTTGAGAAACACAATATATATATATATATATATATATATATATATATATATATATATATATATATATATATATATATCTTTACTATCTTATAAAAGAAATCTAACTATTTCTGAAAATAGATTGATTATAATAATAATATTTTTTTAAGACGTCCAAATGATGAAACTGATAGTACAAGTAATCATTAATAAAATAATATTAAATTTTAACCATATTTTGAATTCAAATATTTATCATCAAATCTCCTTATATTTCTCAACAATTTGATATGGTTCCCTCAAATCTCGGATTCATTCAAATTTTGAACCCTTTTAGATATCCTTAAATTTAGCATGTTGATTCAAATATCCCTCCAATCGTATATACCTCTTTGCTCCCTCTTCTGCTATAAAGCCCACCGTCCAGGAACAAAAAATGATTTCATTTCCCAAATAACACCATAATTTGATTATTTTGTCTTCGACATGTACTTTCTTTTGTAACATAACATTTTTGTAGAGGAAACATATCACCGAAAGAATTACACGCTCCGCCATTTTGCGCGGGTACACTACTAGTATATATAAAGTTAGGTTCATATATATATATATATATATATATATATATATATATATATATATATATATATATATATATATAAGTTAGGTTCATATATAACCTCTAAATATTATGTGAATGTATGATCAATTTTAGACCAATCAACACCTAAGGATAAATTAGTCAATATGTACAGCATAATTATACTTTCCATTTATTAGTTAATTGAATTATCCAAATTAAAAGCCTACATTTATAGAATGAAGACTACAACTTTGACCAACCGTCATCTTCTCATCTCCTTCTCATATGGTGTACCATGCCACAACCATCACCATTATACCACTAATCCACCATCATCATATATATTTGCTTATTTTTAATATTAATTGTAAATTAGTGGAATAAAATTTTAACAAGAATTAGTGAACAATTTTAGAGTTCATCTTATCATTTCGAATTTCATGAATATATAGTAGAAATTTTGTCAAGTATATTAAAGCGATTTTTTCCAAATATCATATTTATAAACAAATTCTCAAAGAATGGTGATATTCGAAATTTAGAAATTCAATTCTAACAAAATTTTCTTTCATGTTTTTTACTACAAAAGGCAACTGTTGCCAAATATGATATTAATGATTGTATTATTTAAGAATTATTTCGTTAGAAATAAGAAGTTCTATAGATGAATAATTCATATATGCACCATTATTTACAACATTGTCACCTTTTAAAAATTTGTTAAGAATTAGATTAGACATAAACTTTTCTATTATAAATAAAATTACAAAAATGCAAATAATAATCATTAAGAATAAATATCATTTTCACTATTTATTCGCATACCATTCTACAGGAATTCATACAAATTAGTTAGGAATGAGATATTTAGTCGTTGACTAATTTTAGACGAAGTTTAAAACTACATACATAATTGTTTAAAGAAACAACTTTTACAATTTGTTCTTTTTAGAAACAACTTTTAGAATTTGTGTTCAAAATGTAGGGTGCAAACTTATTTGATGTTTAAATAGATAATATTTTAATAAAACATATAATAGCACGATTTGACATGTTGTATTCTTTAAGAATATGAATGATTTAAATTTTAATATTTTACAATTTCTTATGGAAATCAAACTAATAAAATGAAAAAATGATTACAAACAAATTACATTAGGAGCAAATATTCTATTTTGACTGATTTACAAACAAATTACATTAGGAACAAATATTCTATTTTGGTTGATTTACAAACAAATTACAAACAGAAAAATCATTTTCCTTATTAGCTTATTTACCATTTTTTTAAGAGTGATACTAATTGTTGTAAGAATGGGATATTTATTTCTATACAAATGTAAGAATGAGACTTGGAGTTTATATGTAAAGAATATAATTGTCCAATTCTTAAACATTATCGTCTTTTTAACATAATCTCATATTCTTCCAGAATATATGTCACTTACTTTCAACCTGGGTAACTTACGTTATGATTTCTTTATGTTTTTTCAACACTTTTACCATCCAATTAGAAAAAATTGTTTGTATTTAATGATGTTTACACCCCATAGTAAAAATGAACACTCTAATCACATAAACGAATTTACTTTTGTATCCTTAAAGATCAAATGAAAAATCGAACCTGCTTGTGGAACTACAAAACCGCAATTGTCGTCCTCTGTTTAGGTGCATCTTCTGTATTTAAGAAGAATCAGAGGGAGAATCGCTCACTTTATAAAGGTTTAATTGATTTTTGATATGGTATCAAAAATGATAACATTTGTTCATCACCATGATTTTCGTTAACGCTTGTAGATATGATAAATTTGTGAAAGATAATCAGTATCCCAAATTAAATGCAACTTTCTAATTTGAATGTGGCCAAAAAGTCTACCATGACCTTGTAAAGGGATTTATTTAGAAACTGAATAAAGAATATATTAAAATTTAATTAATTTCACATCCATATTTTTAACCATTGGATTTTCTAATCCAACGACCCATATTAAGTCATACATTCACAATATACTTAGGTTTCACATTTAATCATATATATATATATATATATATATATATATATATATATATATATATATATATATATATATATCTCTATATATATATATATATATATATATATATATATATATATATATATATATATATATATTGAATAAAACATGAAATTTGTCAATTCTTTTTTTTTTTTTTTTTTTTTTTTTTTTTTTCATATTCCATATTTATCTATAATATATAACTTTAATCTTTCATGTTTAAAGGAATGTATATTTAGTGAGTTGGTATATATTGTTAATGCTTTAGAAGAAGAATGTAAATAATAGTTTACTTGTTTTTTGTTGTTACAGTTGAACCACAACCACAAACACCACCACAGCTACAAGAAGATATTGTGGAGAAGATATTGTTGATGCAGATATTGTACAAGAAGTAACAATGAGAGAATTAGTTGAACAAGAATAGAGAAAAAAATATTGAAGGAGATAACTTAATTAGTGAAACAAGAAAATGGAAATACACCTTATGATTAACTAAGAAGAATAAAAATTCAAAATTAATAAAAACCGGAGCAAATATTACATTTCACTTTTAAATTCTTAGAGAATGCAATAATAATAAGTACCAAAATTCTTAAAGAATGATAACATATATATAATATCAGTTAAGTAAAGTGATAACAAAATCGATAATAGAAAAGATAACAAGGGAATTTATACATAGGGTTTACAACAACTATAAAACACACATATAACAATAGAAAAGATAATTACAAAAACAAATACATATTCAAAACATGGGTTTACAAAAAATTCAAAAACACACATATAACAACAGTTATATGGGTGTTGACCCAACAAAACGTTTCAAAAAATGTTTTCCACGAACAAGTATTGGTGTCACACCATATGAGCTGTTGTATGGACGACGATGTCGCACCCTATTCTGTTGAGGTGAGATCGATCATAGGGTGATGCGACAGACAAAAGTAGTTCTGCAGACTACCAAGAGGATTCAGTGAACTACACTTGACGAGTTGGGTTAACAAGGACTTTTGACCTTAACCGTTGGCTTTGACTTTGACCAAGGATTAACCAGCTTGACTTCTGGGGGTATTTTAGTAAATTGGAATTTTATGGAAGTGGTTATATGCTGAATATAGGCGGTGGAGTTCGCAGCGGTGATTTGAGAGTTGACTTTATCACTACAGTACAATAGTTGTGAGGTGAGTTTTCCTCACTATACTTAAGGGTCGAAGGGACCAAGGCCGACCCTTTTGGATGGTTATCCTAATATATTATGCTAGTATGATCCATTAGATCAATATCCTGGTAGATAGAATAATGTTATATTGTTATGATCTGTTAGATCGGTATCCTGGTAGATAAGATGCTATTATGTTGTAATGATCTGTTAGTTCGGGTTGTATATCTATAGACTGTTATGTGATTATCTGATATATGTGCACATGTTTGATTGGTGGTTGAGGCTTATCTGCTTTGTGCGAAAGCTAATAGACCTGAGCATTCCAACCCAATGGTTGTGGGCCGTGAGTATTCTATCTCGAGGATGATTGGACTCGTAGTATGTAGGCATTCCAACCCGATGGTTGTAGGGCAGGAGTATTCCATCCCAAGGATGATTGGACCCATAATATGTTGGCATTCCAACCCGATGGTTGAGGGCCTGGGGTATTCCAACCCAATGGTTGATTGGACCCATAGTATGTTGTTTATGGTTATAGGTGTATTGTTGTGTATGAGTATTTTGGGGGAAATCACTAAGCTCTGGGCTTATAGTTTCAATTTTGGTTTCAGGTACTTCGGATGATCGCAAGAAGGCGAAGACGTGATCGTACAACTCCTCACATTTTATGACATTGTTTCTGGGATACTTTGATATGAAACTATTTTGAAAACAAATTTGTAACAACTGTTGGTTTTTGAATGTTTTAAAAAGTTTTAAATTAGCATAATTTTTATGGGTGTTACATTTTGTGTTTGTTTTCCACCGGAAGAGAACAATGATTTTTCCCTATTTGTTTGAGGTTTAAACAAAATTCAAAGAAGGAGGTGAGTGTTACACTAAATAATTATGACCATGTGGTATGTATTCTATTAGAAAGAGGATGCCAACATTTGAGAATTAGGAATGGTAAAATCCTTTTGGTTGCCATACAAAGTTCTTTGGTTATGACCATGTAGTATACATTATGTTAGAATCATTAAAGTTTAAAAGGGTATTTAATCATATGATTTGATAATATTTATTTATTTATTTATTTGGAGAGACGTAAGCATTACATATATTAGATTATGTAGATAAATGTGTTCTGAAAGAATGTAATTCTCGTTTGACGTTAGTCTCACATAATGTCATTCTCGTAAGAATGGTAGGAATCAAGTAGACTATGGACCATTGAAGAACATCAAATGCATTTGTTCAAGAATTATATATTTAAGCGTTCTATGACTTTTAAGAATTTATTTTATTTTGATGACATGTTGTTAGAATATTTATAATTATATTAAAATGTAGAGACTATTAGTCTGTAGGAATATGTATGAATCTATATTTAAATGTCCATAAATATATAAAGATCTTGTTATTTTTCAACTAATGGTTCAAGATAGTTGTATTTCTACAAGAAGTTCATTTAATCAAAATATATATTCTATTAGATCAATATGTATCCTGACACTCTTATAAAATATCATTCTAACAGAATGTCATTCGAATAAAATCGAGTATGATTGAAAATTATATTAGAACTAAAACTAAGTTAATTAAAAAAATCAAAATTTTTAAATGAAGAGAATTAATTATCCCAAAAGTTCGGAATTTTCCTTTTTTAATTTTATCTCAATCGACTAAAATACCCTTATAGTGAAATTAGATGATGTTTTTCTATTATCTTTACTTTAATAATATGTATTAATTATTTTCTTAAAATAACTAAAATGATTGGTCCACAATCAATCATACATTTATACAATAGTTAGTTAGAATACAATAACCTAAGCATATATATATATATATATATATATATATATATATATATATATATATATATATATATATATATATTGAAGGATTTATATTTATAATAGGAATGTAAATAAAGATAATCCTATAAATAACGTTTGACTTAATTTATTTGTTATTTATGAGCTAGTTTAAGTTTATATTTGGTGGACTAGTCAAAAAGGTATTTGATAGTTAAAAACTAACAAGGAGGTATACAGATATCTAATAGCTTCAAAACTAATTGCGATTAAGTACAAATAATATTTGGTAAAACTAACTGAAATATATATAAAATAACATAAAAAAATATAGAGACGATTTTTTAAATATAAATATATTTAGTAAAATCCAAAAAAGTTTAAGAAACTAATTGAAACACTAATATGAGTAGATTTTTAAAATGATAGATTATAAACTACATTTTAGTTTGTAAAAATAATAAATTTTAAAAAGTTAGCTTTAAGCTAATAATGACATATCAAAATAGCCTAAATTGAATGTTTTGAAATTAACAACATTACAATAAATATTTAAAACATAGTAATAATAAAATAATAATATTGCTTATGATAAATTTTAATAAAAAGTTATAATAAAATATAAATAACAATACGAAGTTTATGTTAACAAATAAATAATAATAATAATAATAATAATAATAATAATAATAATAATAATAATTATTATTATTATTATTATTATTATTATTATTATTATTATTATTATTATTATTTATTTATTTATTTATTTGTTTATTTATTTAGCAAAGTCTTTTATTGAGACATATGAATAAATCAAATTAAAACGACAATAGTGAATAAGGAAATAGGTATTGATATTTTTGAACAACTAATTAATAGAAATTTAAAAGAATTTCTTAATATCTAATAAGAAAAAAAAAATCTTAAGAACTTCAACCTAAATTTTTTATTGCAAATACTAGATAATAGATAATAAAGAATAAAAATATCAACGTTGCACTTATTAATGAGTTATTGTAAGATAAAATCCAAAAAGGTTTTTGACGACACAGAATAGAAACATTTTCATTTTTTTTTGACTAATATATAGATAATAATTTGAAAGAAAAAAAATGTGCTTTATAATTAGAGGCATTCTAGTTCATGAGTGAAAAACTAAATGACATGTGAATCGTATTAAAAAAGTTGTATGATAAATGTCAAACATTATTAAAATTAATGTTGAGCAAGTTTAACTTGCTGGTAGCACATAACCTTTGATTTTGAAACGTTTTGTTTAGACTAAAAACTAATATTTCCTGTTGCCGAATTTACGAGTTTTTTCTTAAAAATTAGAAGTCATAAGCTCTCTAACATTGCAAGTCGGCTTTATTGAAGTTAGGTATTACATTTATTTAGTTGAAACAAGAAATTAAAGCGAACATAAATAAAAGTCAAATGATGAATTTATTTTAAAATAAAATTACCAAATAATCTAAATATTTATGAGCATTAATGGAACCTCATATATTTTTGTACTATATAATTAAATCCAATGGAGGGGGGAAATAGAAATTTAATCAATACATAATAGCATGGTAAGATACCCAAATGCACACATAGATTACTGTCCATGTACGCTTCCAATATGCTAGATTCAGTAAATTGATCAGAGTACTTGTTCTCTACCTCTTGCAGGGTTTCTTGATGATATTATTTTTTAGCTTTTCTCATCTTCTGTTCAGCCCAAAAACTGCAAATGCAACCACTTTCAATGTTATGTCTTATGGTGCAAAAGGAGATGGGAATACAGATGACTCCAAGGTACATCATATCTACAAATTTAAATCAAAAGAGAATGTGGTTCCATGTTAAAGAATCACTAACCAGTTAGTTGCTTTTTGAATTATGATTATGTTGCAGGCATTTATTCGAGCATGGGCAGGTTTATGTGGAGATAAGTCGCCAGATCCCACCTTGATCATTCCATCCGGGAAGACATTTTTAATAAAACCGGTGACATTCAATGGTCCATGCAAATCCCCAAGGGTATATATTAAGGTAAAGTAGAAGACTCAAACTCATTATGCTATTAATTTATCAACTAGTATATGATTGATATTTTAATATATCATTTGATGTGTAGCTTTTAGGAAAAATCACTGCACCTAAGACTCTCAAAAGATGGACGGGTTGTGTGGGGAAAGACTTTTGGATCAATTTCTCATGGGTGCATGGACTCACTATCGATGGACCTGGGCAAATTAATGGCCAGGGATCCATCTGGTGGGGAAAGAAGGTTATACATGAGTTTCTTGGTAGAACTTGATTTTTATATGAACACTTGATGTATAATTTTAGACTCATCATAAATTTTTGCAGGTGAAAACAGAAACTTGTAATCACCCATCGGTAAGATGTATAATTTTTACATAAATGACCATAATGCATGTAAATTATGCAAAAGCTAACATCTGAAAGTGAATCTTTTAGGCTTTACATTTTAATAAATGTGATGGCCTAAGGATAAGAGGAACAACGCATATTAACAGCCCAATGATGCATATTAGCATCTATGATTGTAAAGGTGTAGATGTTGGACATCTTCGAATTCTTGCACCTAGAGACAGCCCCAATACTGATGGAATCGACATTAGTGCCTCATCTCATGTTAATATCCATGACTCTACTATTCAAACTGGTATCAATGCGATAAGTCTTCATTCATAGCAATTTCTTCTATGATGCACTCTTTAAATATACTTAAAATTTCAAATAGGTGATGATTGTGTGGCCATTAATGGTGGAACTTATGACATCAATGTAACCAGGGTGTTCTGTGGACCTGGCCATGGCATAAGGTATGGGATCATGAGCTTCAAGTCTCGATCATAACTTTTACACAAATTTTCCTTCACTAATTGTGTTTTTGCAGTATTGGAAGCCTTGGGGAAAACGGTGGATATGACACAGTCGAACAAATACATGTAAGAAACTGTAACATCACTGGAACAACAAATGGATTAAGGATCAAGACAGTACCGGTAAATTTACATATATCTAACATGAGGATAAAGTTTGGAAATTTCCTATCTTATGAAAGATCACCTAATTTGTGTCCGTTTCTTATATTGAAGTATGGAAGGGGGTATGCTAGGCGGATTCTATTTCAGGATATTCATCTTGTTAATGTTAAAAATCCTATCATAATTGATCAGCATTATTGCACTAATTCTGAACATGCGTTTTGCCCCGCACCCGTAAGTATTTTACTCCAAATCAACAATCCCATCGTTCTTTCTTGTAAAAGATGTATTTTAGTATCTCAAACCTTAATATACATCTTTTCTTTGATCTGATCAGCCTAGTGCACTAGCTGTAAAAGTGAGCGATGTGACATATACAAATATACATGGGTCTTCAGCGACAAAGCAAGCAATTACTTTCAATTGCAGTGGGAAGTTTAAATGTACAGGAATCCGAACAAACAACGTAAGAATCACTGGAGATGGCGATTTTGCTTACTGCGAAAATGCTCAAGGAAGATTTGTAGCTACCACTCCAAGTGTTAGCTGCATGTAAATTTTAAATCCCCATGCCCTGATTGATCAATTCAACTGAGAGTGCAGATTATGATACATATTCTATGAGTGTTCTATTGTATTAAATGATAAAAGGGGGAAATTAAATGTATACTCAACATAGAAGATCAAATGTACATATAGGATGCATGAGGAGTCTCTCACTTCGCCCCGTCAAGAGGCAGTGTCTCTTATGGGGTTCAAGGGGCACAACCCATGGTCCAAGTCCCCAATTAACATACCTAATAGGAAGCAAAGTAAAATAAACAATTTGTGTTCTGATAGGAAAACCTTTTTACAACAACTAATTCCAAAATTTCATTTTTAAAATATAAATAAACCATTTCAAAACCATCTTTCCAAAAGTACATGAAATCCATTTGTTTAAAAGTTATAAAACATAATTTCAAAATAGAGTTATATTATATACCAATAGGAGTCTCAAAACAAAATCAGAACACCGACGAAGTGTATAGTCACACCTTTCTTTTCTCACCTGAACAATATGAAAAACATTTAACTTTAAAAGGTAAACACAAAGCCTAGTAAGTTATCTAGTATACCACACATTACATCACACGTACAATGCATACCACCACTGAGCTAATGAACTAAATCCGTTCCACCAAACACTTGTAGGCTCACAACCTAACGTTGATCCACAATATCATCCATAGACTCACAACCTAACATCAATTCGTCATATCACCTGATTAACATACAAAAGACTACTCTAGTCTAATCACATATCTATACACAATCAATACACATACTGTAACATCTCATTTTCACAACAAAATTTTCCATTTTTAATTATGGTAAAACCTCACATTTATAAATTCTCATTCAAGAAACCATTTGTTCCAAGATATATTTGTTTAAAAACCAGAGTAATATATTAAACACATAATCTTCATGGTTGCTGATTAATGTGTACTGTTACAACTACGCCTTCCCACGATCACTACTGGTACTTGCAAAACATTTAGTCCATAACTGTAAACCAAAACTTAATGAGTTCCATTAATGCTCCTCTATCATCTCAACAATCCCTTCCTTGATTGTACCGAACATCACAGGAGTCGCATCAAGGATACCTCACGTAATCTCAGATGTGATGAGCTCGTGTAAACCCTCATCCATTGGTTCGGTACTAGTGTTCGAACCTGATCCTGAACCTCCTGCTTCACCACGTGACGTTATGGTACTGAAATACAACATGCAAACAATCAAAATACATACAAAGAGGCTCACACTCAAGGAGTTTCTTAGATTCATGATGACTTTCCTTGACTCGGGTACAAATGTTATGCTTTCAGTAGTACGGGCCCAATACTACCTTCCACAGCTATATGTACCTTCCTTAAGAATTATCATGAATCCTCTAAGCCAGCTCCGTAAAACACTCTCATAAAACTTTGCTAACCATACACACAACAAACTACTATACGTCCTAAATTCTCTTAGGAATCCTTCCTCTCTTGCTCCCACACTACCAGGAACTTCTAACAACACTATCAGTTACTTATTCATGCAAATTATACATAAAATGGGATCACACAGACTATCAAATAAATGATTTTACCCTAAGCTCACAACCATACAAGGAATAGGAAATAAGGTCAAACTAGTCATTTTAGGGCTATATGATCCTAATCATATACACTTTAAAAGAATACATTTGCCAATTAACTAAATCAATATAAATCCCTATTAATAAATAACATTCAATCTTTCTAGGCCATAACATATGACACAAATTAGGAAATTCTATCATACAATTCTTGAAGGTATTCTTATCCCTAGTCTAACATGCAATCCACTTATAAACATAACAACATATATGGTATTTTGGGAAAACTTGCTTAAGCTCAACTAATTGCACACATCAAACCCCTTTTATTAAAAAAAATCTTTTAGAAAACTCATTTGTCTTTTGATAAGATTATCAATTCCTCAGTTTGAGTCTTGACACACCCGAAAGTGGGCTAGAATCCCTTAAACCACGACTCTAATACCAACTTGTAAAGTCCCAAAAATACTAAGTAAAAAAATTCTTTTAGTAAACCTAAAACATTCATTCATTCATTCTAAAGACCAACCAAAGTATAAAATGTATCAAATAGTCATCAGAGTATAAAACAATCGTAGAATGCAGAACACTGGTGGATGTTGTATGATCATGTCGGGTTCTTCACATTCGAACCAGAAGTACCTGAAAACATTAAACCACAATACTATAAGAACAAAGCTTACTGAGTTTCCTAAAATACCACATATAACATATATAACAACACATAGCTATATCGGTTCCGTAACAACCTTGGGTCTGTATCAACCCTGAGTCAATAATGACTCCGAGTCCATGTTGGCTATGTATCAGACCTGTTTCCAGCTAGAAAATGCACAAAAAATGGCTAAGAATCATCAAGAGGGTTATGATTAGGGTTTCTTGAGGTTGGAGAGTGAGGGATGTCGAGGATGGGCAACCCTAGCCTCCTCATTCCTTTAAACACCTGAAAACTAGGGTTTTTTGGTCATCAGATGGTTTTCACATCGTGACCCATACGTGGTCACATTGTGACACCCAAAAATGCGTGTCCACGAAACAAGGCCATGTCACGACGTGATGATGCAAACCTCACGTCGCGACCCACTTCCAAATGCAAAATACTTGGAATTTATTACCTCGAAGATTCGAATGTTACACTTACTTAATATTTAAAATTTAATTCCCTTATAAATATAATATTCAAAACAATATTTGCAAACACTTCTTTTGAACTGTAATAAAATTTTCATTCCAATGATGAAGTTTGCGAGAAGCTAGATTACAAGACATTAAGGTGGTTTTTGTGTTTGTCAAAATGTTTTTTTTTTGACCTCTTTTGTCTGCGGGCAAAAATACATTTAAGGAAAAAATACTTTGTTTTCCAAAAGATAGAATTGTGTTTTAAATATCTTTTTTTCCAAAAGACAAAAGAATTAGCTTTTCATTTTCGAAGACGAAAAACAAATGACATTTTCTATGTTTTAACCCCTAATGTGATATATTTGTTTCCACCACCATTTTTAGTGTTATCGTTGCTATCACCACTATCACCGTCACCTCCACCACCACCACGACAACCATCACCGCCAACCTAGGAACTAGCGGCCCACCGCCTTCGCTACCTCCTCTACTAGCATAACCGACATAGTCCCCACCACATTTGCCACGTACTTCGACACCACCACCACATCCACACCTCCAACACCACCAACACCAATGGTCTTTTTTTATGAAGATTTAAAAAAAAAAACAAACATTTATTTATAAATACCAAAAACGTTGAAGAATACTGTTGGTCTATGTCATATTTTGCAGACATGAAAAAGAATGAAAACAATTTTTCTTAAAAAAGAAACACCACCTAAGACATTCATCCTTGGAATTTAAACACCAATTATCCCACTTTAACATATGACCTCTCTCCTAACTCTAATTTTTAGCCAATGGAAAAGAGACTTCAAAAACAACCATCACCACCAACCTGTGTTTGAAGTAGCTTTCCCCTCCCTTTGATTCACCTATTTCCTTAGTTTTTCCTATTAAATATTTAGTTTAGTTATTTCTTTTTTATATTTTTACATAGTATAGGGTCCCTTTGTGTAATATGTATTCTACATATATGTATTCAATACATGCAACCCTAAATGACGGGTTTTCACATCATTCAACATGGTATTGAGCCTTCATGTGATTGCTTTCTGAATCAATCATACAAGCATTAGACATGTTCTTTTTTTTTTTTTTTTCCGGCGCTGCCTCCAGTTCTTCATCGTCTGCCATTGTCGAGTTCTTCATCGTGTATCATTTCCGATTGAAGCCATTGCATGCATGTTTTTTTTCTCCCTTGTGATTTTCTACTACCTTCTGTGCCATCTCGATCACAGCCCCTTCCAAGCAATCTCCACTAATCGCAAATTACTTCCTGGTTCGCTACCCGCGTTCTACTGATCTTTATTGAGTTAAAATATTGGTACATTTAAACTTCTTTATTCCTTTGGTTTAGCTCTATGTTTTTATTTACTATTCTTGATAGATTTAATTTCTCAATTTCACCATACCTATATCGAGCTCCACTACCTCTCCTACTGCTACACAACTTGTCTTTGCACTAACTAATATCTACAACCAGTTTAGTTTTAAACTATCGGTTGATGGGTCCAAATACAAACTGTGGAAGCATATCTTCTTAGACATGTGCAAAGGAGCTAAGGTGCATGGTTATATTACTGGAAAATCCCTCCCAATAGGTGATGATGATGAAGATTGGGAGGCCATTGATTCTCGAATAAAATCGTGGTTCTATACTACCTGTGATGCTAATCTTTTACAAATTATTTCTAGTGATGAATGCACAACCAAAGATCTTTGGGACAAGCTCATTGAACTCTTCCTCAATAACAAGTTGTCCTGTATGCTCCAACTTCCAGAGCAATTTCGAAATACCAAGAAAGGGTTTTCATCAATCATAGAATTTTGCCACACTTTGAAGAACTTGGCTGAAGCACTAGCTGATTGTGATTCCAAAAGTGATGAAATTGAGCTTGTTATGCAAATTCTCCGCCAGCTTCCGCCATCCTATGATAGCATTATTAATGTGATTACAAACACTAAGTCGTTCCCCTCATTCCTCGAGGCTAAAAACATGCTCCTAATACATGAATATCATGAAGAAGCAATTGATCCAACTGGTGATTCTATATTTACATCGTCCACTTCCTTGTACTCATCTGCAACCACCAGTGGGAAATCAAAAAATAAGTTAAATAGGGTTAAAAATAATGGATGTTTTGCTGCTAAGGGGGGATGCTAATGCCGAAATCAACCCTCTCTTGGTTCTCTAATACAGCCCGGAGCACACTATTTTTAGCCACCAGGGACTAGCTCCAACAGTACATGTGTCAGCCTCCATACGACAACCTCCTACTGTCGCCCAACAGCAGCCACCCGTTTCCTTTGCTACTACCGCTACCGCATATGATGTTGCCCCCTTCGGTGGTTCTTCCCTCTAGAATGCAACCCCTATTGATTTTTATCAACGAGCACTTCAACAACCTTTTTTTGGATAGATTTACCCTTCTTATGGAGCATCCCAACAACAACCATTTGCACCATCTCAGCAGCCATCCAGCATGTCTTTTGGTGGCCATGTTTCCAATCTTGGGCAGCCACAACTAACAAACCTTGCCTTAGTCTTTCATGCAATGTCAGTACCGCCGCCCGACAACAACTATTACATGGATTCAGGTGCCAACTCACATATGACTTTCAACCAAGGTACACTGCACTCCCTAGCTACATGTAATTCTAAATTCATTATGGTTGGTAATGGTGCTGCTCTTCCCGTTCAAATCTATCGGTCAAACTTGTTTTTTCCCCTTTTTCCAATAATCAGTTGTCGATAAAAAATGTTCTTGTTTCCAATAAAATCATTGAAAATCTCAAGTATGTTCATCGTTTCACCACCGATAATTCTGTTTCTATCGAGTTTGATATGTATGGTTTCACTGTGAAGGATCTTAAAACAGGTACAACCATCCAACGATGCAACAATGACCACCATGACTTGTATCTTGTTCTTACTTCGCCTATGAAGTCCTCCTCTGAGTCTACTCATGTTGTTGTTTCTTACGATACATGGCACCGACGTCTTGGACATTCCAGCTCATCTATTTTTTAGTTTCTTAAGACTCGTCGTTTTATTTCATGTTCGAATATAGAGTCTTTGTTATGTCATGCTTGTCATTTTACTATTACATCTTCATGTACCACCACGTCTTGTGTGTTTGAACTTATACATTTTGATCTTTGGACTTTTCCAATTTCAAGCATTAGTGGATTTAAATATTATGTTCTTTTTAGATGATTTCTCTCACTTTCTTTGGGTTTTACCTCTATGTGCAAAATCTGATGTTTTTTGTGTTTTTAAAAACTTTCGTGCTTATGTTCTAAATCAGTTCAAAACCGATGTACAACTTTTTTAGTGTGATAATAAGTGTGAATTCAATAATCAACCAATTCTTGATTTCTTTAAAAATCATGGTATAAAAATTCACTTCTCTTACCCTTATACCTCGCAATAAAATGGTAAAGCTGAGTGAACGATTCGCACTATCAATAACATGGTTCGCACCTTGTTGTTTCAAGCTTCTCTTCCTCCTATGTTATGGGTTGAAGCTCTTCTTTCGACCACTCATACCTTTAACCTCCTACCAACCTCCACTCTTAAGTACAAAACTGCCTTTGAATTTTTGTTCGGGTTCTCTCCTTTTTATTCTCACCTTCCTGTATTTGGGTGTCTATGTTAGCCAAATACATCTTCCACCACTCCTAAGAAACTAGCACCTCACTCCTTTGCTTGTGTCTATCTTGGCCCTTGCGATGATCATAGAGGATATTGTTGTTTAGATCTCATCACTCAAAGAGTCATTTTGTAACATCCCGAATCCTGGATGAGAAATTTAAGAGTTAAAATGCACTTTGGAGGACCTACTCGATGAGTTGGTTGGTCCCGACTCGTCGTGCAGGGGCTGAGCTGGCCACACGCATTATGAAGCCTACTCGTTGAGTTGAAGGGTTGGACTAGATGAGTTGATTATCTATTGAGAAAACCCTAATTTTATGGCTTGCAGCTTATTTAAAGGCCCTTAAGCCCTCATTTCCGCCTCCCTGACCATTTAGACACACTGATAGAAACCCTAGATGAGCTGTAGTCGTTATGAGAGAGAGAAAGGCTAAGGATCTTGTGTTCAAGTGCATTTTTAGAAGAGGGTTGAAGAGCAAGAAGGTTTGGAACGAGACGAGTATTTGGATCCAGTGTTCTTTCAGTGTTAGCTTTCAGTTGGAGGTAAAAAGCTATCTCCTTGATCAATCCTTTTTGTTAGATCACTTCCTAGACAGTTTTAAGGCTTTATCCCATCCATCTTTTAGTTTGGACTTGTTGATCTGGTCATGGAAGTTGAGATTACAAATATAAGCTATATGAGTCCCTTTGAGCCAAAAGATTCGAGCTTTATCAAGCTTTGGGAAAGTCTTCAAGCACAAAGACCTTTATGGATCTTGTTTGGCATCTTGAGCCCTATATGCCATGCATGAACGTAAAGGTTGAAACTTTACATGATGATTCAGCCTTAGGAGGCTAGATCCAGAGTATGACACCTTATTTCTATCCAAAATCATCTGAATGAGGAAATGGACTTAATAGACTCGACACGATGGTGAGCTAACTCAATGAGTCGGTTAGGGTTTACCCGATGGTTTGGACGTGTGACATACTCGATGAGCTGATGACACAGCTCAACAAGCTGAGAGGGTGTTACCAATCTTTGGATTTAGAGTGGACTCGACAAGTTGATGAGACAACTCGACGAGTAGGTAGGGTTTTCCTGATATTTTGGACGCTGCATGGACTCGACGAGTTGGCTAGCAAATGGAAAGAGGCAATGGACAACAAGATACAGTCCATGTATGACAATAAAGTTTGGAACTTGGTTGATAATGTACCAGGTCGTAAGACAGTTGGGTGCAAATGGATTTTCAAGAAGAAAACCGACATGGATGGTAATGTACACACTTACAAGACACGACTGGTTGCAAAGGGTTATTCTCAAACTCCGGGAGTTGGTTATGATGAGACATTTTCACCGGTGGCCAAGATTAAGTCTATTAGGGTTCTGTTAGCCATTACTACATTTCATGACTATGAAATATGGCAAATTGATGTCAAAACCATTTTCCTTAATGGAACGTTGGCTGAAGATGTTTACATGGTTCAACCAGAGGGTTTTGTCAGTATAGAGTATCCTGATAGAGTGTGTAAGCTTGAGAAATCCATCTATGGATTGAAACAAGCACCTCGCAGATGGAATCTTTGTTTTGATGAGAAACTCAAAGAATTTAGCTTTTCAAGATGCGAAGATGAATCTTGTGTATATGTCAAGGCTAGTAGGAGTATAGTCAGCTTTTTGGTATTGTATGTGGATGACATACTACTCATAGGAAATGACATCCCAACCTTGCAGGAAGTAAATTCTGATGGGTTTTAGGTAAAACAAATAAACTAGAAAAGAATTCCTAAGTTCACATGTAACCTACTTTGGATCTATGTTTTATCTATTGATTATACAACTTTGAATTGCAAAACAAGAACCCTAGAGGAGAGAGGCTATAATCGAAATCTACAAACTAGGGTTTAGTAATTACATACCTTTCAATTGTTATAGTAAACAATTGATGATTCCCTTGATCTTGATCTTGATCTTGATCTTCTTGGAAGCTTAGCACCACAAGTGTAATGCCTCTAATGGAATCACACCCAAACTAGAAAGAAGGAAATTAGAGGAGAGAGGGAAGAGGGAGTATGCAAAATTTCGGCCCTTAGGGTTTCTTCCAAAGAAAAGAGTGACCAAAACATGAACCAGGAGGCTCCTTATATAGCTAAGGGATCTAGGGTTTAGGGGAAACCCTAGTTATCCTTTGCTTAGGGCCTAAGCAAACCCAAGGCCCTTATCCAAGCCCCTATGGACGAAATTATTAGGGTTTCCCCTAAAGATTTCGTCCACCCTTATCCAAGGGGGTTCTAGAGCCTTCCACTCAACTATTAGATAATTGCAAACTAGTCCCTGCACCTTATAATTAATTCTTTTAACCCCGAAATTAATTCTAATTAATTTCTGGCTAACAACTAATTAAACCAAATGATTTCTTATTAATATATTAATCTTTTAACATATTAATAAAATCATTTATATTAGTTTATTAATCTTATAATAAATTAATATCTCTCCTTTCATAATTTCCTTGTCCGGTTGCTAGGTTTGAGGGCAACCCAAAAGGACCGTGCTGCTATCAATTCAAGTACATACCAATTATAGTTATGGGCTTAGACACTTAATCCAACAGTCTCCCACTTGGATAAGTCTGTAACTATAATTGCTAGTATGCCTTCTAAATTTGACCAGCAAATTGTAGCTTCCAAAAAGCTGCTGCCAAACTCTGACCCAGTCAGTTACGTATCCTAAGATAAGTGATCATATAATCCTTCGTTCTGCTAGATATCCCTAGACAAAAGACATGGAATGAAATCAACCTCTTTATCCAGAATCTATGTTTCCCGATTCCTGATTAGTGATGATGTAGGACTTCTAATTGAACACATCAATTTAGTCCTGGCTGGGCCCAGCACATAAGTCAACACCAAATCATCGAGGGGCCCACAGATATTGCTTTTTCCTATTAAGGAAAAAGGAACGAATAAACATTGACTCATATGCTTGTATCTTTTACTCATCAAATCATACATGATAATACGTTTTATAACACCAAGTTACTGATGCATTTTCGTATTACCAATGCATAACCGACTTGCAAATTACAACTCATATATCTCTGTTTCAAGATTATAAGATATTATCGTCTCAGTATTACTCGTGATGAATTTCATGAAGTAATACTCTGAGCGAGGGTTTATCCAATACTCAAATCTCAATTTCTGAGTACTCATGAACGTTGCAGCAAAAATCTATTGCCATGTCTATCCTTAGACAATCTACAATCCAGTTCATGACAGTCTTGATTCACTACTTACTTCCAAAAGTACGAGCGACTGTGGAGTTTGAATAATCTTATTATTCGGGAAGTAAAACATGCAAAAATGAAACACAATAATAAACAATTGACAAAAGGTAGAACCCAAACTTATAAATAATACTTTATTATTTAATCACCAAAAGTCAATTACATTTACTTTGTTACAAGTTTCAGAACAAAACTAATCTAACTACTAAAACTAATATCATCTTTCAGTCCTATGCTCCGAGCATGCTGAATATGCTTAGCCCTACTCAGACCCTTTGTGAGGGGATCTGCTGGGTTATCTTCAGATGACACCCTCTTCACTATAAGATGGCCTTCTTCTACTCTATGTTTGATGAAATGGTACTTTCTATCGATATGTCTGGTTTTACCATGATCTCTCGGTTCCTTTGTCAAGGCAACCGCTCCTTCATTATCACAGAACAGTTCCATAGGCTCCTGGATGGTTGGAACAACTCCGAGATCCCCGATGAAGTTCCTCAACCAAGCTGCTTCTTTCGATGCTTCACTTGCTGCTATGTACTCTGATTCACAAGTAGAATTAGCCACCGTATCTTGCTTGGAACTCTTCCAAGTAACTGCTCCTCCATTTAATAAGAATACCCAGCCTGACTGAGAATGGAAGTTATCTCTATCCGTCTGAAAGCTGGCATCACTGTAACCATCTACTCTCAAAGTATCATTGCCGCCAAGTACAAGGACCCAGTCCTTCTTTCTTCGCAAATACTTGAGTATATTCTTCACGGCTATCCAATGAGCTCTACCTGGGTTTCCCTGATAGCGACTGACCATGCTCAAAGCAAATGCCACATCAGGACGAGTACATGTCATAGCGTACATGATCGATCCGACAGCGGAAGCATAAGGTACACGACTCATGTCATCTATTTCCTCATCTGTACTCGGGCATTGAGTCTTACTCAATTTGGTATTGCTCTGGATAGGTAGCTCTCCCTTCTTGGAATTTTCCATACTAAACCTCTTTAGTACCTTATCCAAGTATGTGCTCTGACTAAGTCCAATTAGTCTCTTCTTTCTATCTCTCAATATTCTAATCCCCAGAATATAGGCGGCTTCTCCTAGGTCTTTCATGGCAAAACACTTTCCAAGCCAAGACTTAACTTCATTCAAGGTTGGAACGTCGTTACCAATGAGTAATATGTCATCGACATATAACACCAGAAAAGTTACTATACTCCCACTAGCCTTGATATACACACAAAACTCATCTTCACGTCTAGAGAAACCAAACTCTTTGACTTTCTCATGGAAGCAAAGATTCCAGCTGCGAGATGCTTGTTTCAATCCATAAATGGATTTCTCAAGCTTGCATACCCTATTGGGAAACTTTGCATCAACAAAACCCTCTGGCTGACTCATGTAAACATCCTCAGCCAACTTCCCGTTAAGGAAGGCAGTCTTGACATCCATCTGCCAGATTTCATAGTCATGAAAGGCAGCTATGGCGAGCAATATCCTAATAGATTTAATCTTAGCCACCGGCGAAAAAGTCTCATCATAGTCAACCCCTGGGGTTTGAGTGAAACCTTTTGCAACCAGTCGAGCCTTGAACGTATGCACATTCCCATCCATGTTTTTCTTCTTCTTGAAGATCCATTTTCACCCAACTGTCTTCCGACCTGGTGCACTATCAACCAAATTCCAAACTTGGTTGTCATACATGGACTTAATCTCGCTGTCCATTGCTTCTTTCCACTTGGAAGCCTCTGGGCCTGCCATTGCTTCCTTATAAGTGACTGGTTCATCTAAGTTTACCAGTGTTCTGTCACTTATGAATGTGTCACCATCTGAAGTAATATGAAAACCATACAACTCAGGTGGCACACTCACCCTAGTGGATCTTCGAAGCGGTAATGATTTATCAACCGGTTCAACAGGGACTGTTTCCTCTGGTTGAGTGCTAGTGTCATCTAAGGTTCCTTCATTGGCTGACTCTTGAATCTCTTCAAGGTCAATGGTACTCCCACTGTCCTCTTTGAATATGAGCTCTCTTTCCAGAAAGACTCCTCTTCGAGCTACAAACACCACGTTTTCACTAGGTCTGTAGAACAAATATCCAAAAGACTGCTTTGGGTAACCAATGAAAACACATTTCTCACTTCTAGCTGCTAGCTTGTCGTGAGTCTCTCGTCTTACGAAAGCTTCACAACCCCAGACTTTAATATGTGCTAACGAGGGAACTTTCCCTGTCCACATTTCGTGAGGTGTTTTGGCAACCTTCTTTGTCGGGACAAGATTGAGGATGTGGGCGGCTGTCTCTAAGGCATACCCCCAGAAGTGAATAGGAAGCGAGGCACGACTCATCATAGAACGAACCATGTCTAGCAAGGTTCGATTACGCCTCTCAGCTACACCATTTAACTGTGGTGTCCTAGGAGGATTCAATTGTGAGACTATCCCACATTCTTTCAGATAGTCATTGAACTCGGTACTAAGATACTCCCCGCCTCTATCGGATCTAAGTATCTTGATCTTTCTGCCCAATTGATTTTCGACTTCATGCTTAAACTCTTTGAACTTTTCAAAGGTTTCTGACTTATGTTTGATCAAGTAGATGTAACCATATCTGCTATAATCGTCAGTGAAAGTCACATAGAATCGATTAGCATCCCTTGTGGTTGATCTGAAGGGCCCACACACATCTGTGTGTATGAGATCCAACAGACCTTCACCTATTTCACAAGACCTTGTGAATGGTGATTTTGTTATCTTTCCCAAAAGACAAGATTCACACATATCATCTGATTTTAGGTCAAATGATTCCAACACTCCATCCTTTTGGAGTTGGGCTATGCGTTTCTTGTTAATGTGTCCAAGACGACAATGCCACAAGAATGCCTTGTCTACACTATTAGACAAGTTAATATTAAGTACACTATTTCCTAATCTGTCAACACAAGTCACTGTTTCATACACACCATCACAAGGTAAAGCTTCAAACACAAAAACACCATTCTTATAAACAGAAATTGAACCATTCAAATCAATAAAAGAATATTTAAAACCTTGTCTGAACAATGCATGAAATGAAATAATGTTTCTCGTCATCTCGGACGAATAGCAACAATTTATTAAGTCTAATCTAACATCATTACTAAGCAATAATTGATAAACTCCGATCTTGGTCACTGGTGAAGACTTTCTGTTCCCCATGATCAAGTTTATCCTCCCATGCTCTATCTCCTCACTTTCCTTTAGCCCCTGCAAATCAGAACAGATATGAAAACCACATCCTGTATCAAGGACCCATGAACGAGAAGATAATGAGTTATTAGCAGAAATAGTGTAAATACCTGCCGAGGATGGCTTCACTTTGCCATCCTTGATATCTTGCAGATATTGTGGGCAAGATCTCTTCCAATGCCTTTTTTGATTGCAGTAAAAGCAAGTGGCCTCTTTTGGATCAGAAACATGGGGAGTGGAACCATTGGGCTTAGCCTTCGGGCCATTACTAGATGACACAGCTTGAGCCTTGCTCTTCCAGTTTTGCTTGGGAGGACCTTTCCTCTTCTTCCCCTTACCCTGTCCAATGGCCAAGACAGGGGCACTTGCAGGTGTGGAGGGTATACTTTTACCCTTCATCCCTGCCTCAGCTGTCTGCAACAAGTTGTGCAATTGGGCCAAAGTCTGCTCAGTGTTGTTCAAATGGTAAGTTAAGATAAATTGACCATAACAATTAGGCAACGAGTTCAAGACCATGTCAATGGCCAATTCCTCATCGAAGTGAATGTTGAGCTTGACCAAACGCTCTATGTAGCGTTGCATTCTTTGCACATGAGATACAACCGATTCCCCCTCTTTCATCTTGCAAGCCATGAGTGACTTGACTACCTCAAAATTTTCTTGACGAGCTCGCTTATGGTACTTTTCCATAAGGTCCTTGTTCATCTCAAAGGGCCAGTAGTCCTCATAGTACCTCTGCAATTCTGGGGACATGGTTGCAACCATGATGCATGCCACTTTGGTAGCATCATCATAGTGTTTCTTGTAGGCAGCATACTCTTCGGGAGTGGCTTTTGACTCATCAAGTTCTTTGAGCTCCTTTTCACGGACATACTCTTTGTCCTCAAATCTAAGCGCCATCTTGATGTTACGCATCCAATCGTTATAGTTGGAGCCATCCATAACAACTTTGGAGCAGATGTTTAGTAGAGAGAAGTTGTGGCTGGAGGATGATGAAGCAGAAGTGTTTCTAGGAGTAGACATCTGAAAAGAAAGATAGTTTTAGTTAGATTCCAAGACACCTCAATATAATAACACAAAGATATCATATCAAGGTTAGGACCCAACTATGACGATTTACAACTTAGAAATGGGATGCCGAGATCCAAGTTCAAATCTCATAAAGGTAGGTGAATGACGATTCACTAATTTCACCATTAAACAAAATAAACGAAGTGAAATTCCTAATTCTTTTGAGATACATTAAAAATATTTAATGGCATGTTTTAATCTCGGATTATGCTCTACTATTTGTGACTGGGATACCGAGGATCACAAACTAGATGTGAATAACCATGTAAATGTGCTTGGTAACCTTATTGTATTTATCATTAACTATTGATGTGCCGGTAAACCACACACGCTCCATCAAAATGATAATTATAAGATACCCATTACTACTCTTTATTAGTTCCTTTTAGTGTGCCGGTTAACCACACACGCTCCACTAACGACCAATAAAGCATAATGTGCAATTTCATGGATTAGCATACTTTTCACATTTTTCCTAATGTAACTAGAGTTGGGATTTTGAAAAATAGTGTTCTAGTACTTTCTTTAATAGCATTATACTTTTAATGAGGAGTAGTTGTCCTATCAAATCCGTTCTGCTAACGACCCTCCACTAATCAAGGAAGCGGTGGATGAGAGTGGACACCCATTCAATTACCATTTTATAGGCAGTTTCCTTATACCCCCCTTATAGACTAGCTTCGTGAATGAGGCATACTAGCGATTTGACTGACCATATTCTTATACATATATAATATTTAACTTTTAATTATAATATATATAAGATGTGTTTTAAAACATTTTAAAACTCCAAGGATTTATATAAATTTTTTCGAAATTTAAACTATTAAATTTTAAATTTAAATAAACCAATTAATTAGATTTAATATTTATCTATTAATTAACTTTTAATTAATTTATTAAATCTTGTAAGGATTATCTAATTAAATTAAACAATTAATTTAATCCTAATCCATATCCTTTCTAGATTTCGAAAATATGGGGATAGGATAATTTCCTTATTTTTCTCAATTATCCAATAAGGCAACTATTATCCAAAACAAAGAAACCCTAATCTTTATAGCATATTTCGAAATTTCCAAGGGAGGAGGCTAGGGTTTTCAAAACCCTAACCCTAATTTCGATTAGGGTTCTTTGGTGGCTAGGGTTTTCAAAAAACCTTTGATCCACAACCCTAAAATCGAAAAAATGGCCTTTAGGGTTTAATAGCTATAAACCCTAATTTGCAATTCAACAATTATAATAATTCAATTTAAAACAAACAAAGGCTCTGATACTACTGATGGGTTTTAGGTAAAACAAATAAACTAGAAAACAATTCCTAAGTTCACATGCAACCTACTTTGGATCTATGTTTTATCTATTGATTATACAACTTTGAATTGCAAAACAAGAACCCTAGAGGAGAGAGGCTATAATCAAAATCTACAAACTAGGGTTTAGTAATTACATACCTTTCAATTGTTATAGTAAACAATTGATGATTCCCTTGATCTTGATCTTGATCTTCTTGGAAGCTTAGCACCACAAGTGTAATGCCTCTAATGGAATCACACCCAAACTAGCAAGAAGGAAATTAGAGGAGAGAGGGAAGAGGGAGTATGCAAAATTTCGGCCCTTAGGGTTTCTTCCAAAGAAAAGAGTGAGCAAAACATGAACCAGGAGGCTCCTTATATAGCTGAGGGATCTAGGGTTTAGGAGAAACCCTAGTTATCCTTTGCTTAGGGCCTAAGCAAACCCAAGGGCCTTATCCAAGCCCATATGGACGAAATTATTAGGGTTTCCCCTAAAGATTTCATCCACCCTTATCCAAGGGGGTTCTAGAGCCTTCCATTCAACTATTAGATAATTGCAAACTAGTCTCTGCACCTTATAATTAATTCTTTTAACCCCGAAATTAATTCTAATTAATTTCTGGCTAACAACTAATTAAACCAAATGATTTCTTATTAATATATTAATCTTTTAACATATTAATAAAATCATTTATATTAGTTTATTAATCTTATAATAAATTAATATCTCTCCTTTCATAATTTCCTTGTCCGGTTGCTAGGTTTGAGGGCAACCCAAAAGGACTGTGCTGCTATCAATTCAAGTACATACCAATTATAGTTATGGGCTTAGACACCTAATCCAACAAATTCCTGGCTTGGGAAGTGTTTAGCTATGAAGGACCTTGGAGAAGCTGCCTATATCCTAGGGATAAGGATTTTGAGAAACAGGAGTAAAAGACTAATCGGACTTAGTCAAAGCACCTATGTGGACAAAGTGTTGAAAAGATTCAACATGCATAATTCCAAGAAAGGCGAGTCACCTATCCAGTGTAATGCCAAACTGAGTAAAAGTCAGAGTCCGAGTACACTCAGAGCCCGAGTACAGAGGCTGAGATAGCTGAGATGAGTCGAGTATCATATGCTTCCGCTGTAGGCTCGATCATGTATGATATGACTTGTACTCGTCCTGATGTTGCCTTTGCTTTGAGAATGGTCAGCAAATATCAGGGGAATCCTGGCAAGGCTCACTGGACAGCGGTAAAGAATATTCTCAAGTACTTGTGAAGGACTAAGGAATGTGTTCTTACCCTTGGTGGGAGTGATGACTTGAAAGTAGCAGGGTATAGTGATGCTAGCTTTTAGACTAACATGGACAATTTTCGCTCTCATTCGGGTTGGGTCTTTACCCTAAATGGAGGGGCAATTACTTGGGAAAGTTGCAAGAAAGATACAATGGCTGATTCCACTTGTAAATCAGAGTTTATAGCAGCAAGCAAGGCAACAAAGGAGGCTATATGGCTAAAGAACTTCATCGGAGACCTTGGAGTTGTACCAGCTATAGAGGAACCAATGGATATTTTCTGTGACAATAATAGTGCGGTTGCCTTAGCCAAGGAACTAAGAGATCATGGGAGATCCAGACACAATGACAAAAAATATCATTTCATCAGATATCGAATAGAAGAAGGAATCCTCGTGGCTAAGAGGGTATCATTAGATGAGAACCCAACAGATCCCCTCACAAAGTGACTGACTCGGGTTAAGCATCTCCAGCATGCTCGGAGTATAGGTCTGAAGAATGATATTAGTTTTAGTAGTTAGATAATTTTGGAATTTGTAAAGTGTAATTGACATTTGATGATAAATAAAAGCATTTATTTATGAGTAAAGTGTTGCTATCTCTTGTCAATCGTTTACTATTAACTCTTTTTGCATGTTTTGACTTCCCGAATAATTATGTTATGGTATATATCATATTATTCAAACTCTCCATAGTCGATCATATGTTGGAAGTAGATATGAATCAAGACCGTCATGGGGTGGCTTGTAGAGGTCTAAGATGTTAGACAAAGCGGGGCTACAATACTCATGAGTGCTTATAAGTTTTGAGTATCGGATTCAACCCACGCTCACTGGTATCATTTCATGGAATTTATCTCAAGTGATCGTGAGACAGTAATATCATATAAGTCTTCAAACCTAGAGATATGATTTGTTTCCAATGAGTTGGTTATGCATTGATTGCATGAAAACGCATTGGTAACTCGATGTTATAAACCGTGCCTTTGTGTGTAATTTAACAAGTAGTAGAGCAAACATATGAGTCAAAGTTTATCTATTCCTTCTAGGATTAGAAGCGATATCTGGGCCCCTCGATGATTTTGTTTTGACCTATGTACCGGGCCCGGTCAGAACTAAGTTGATGTGTTCAGTTAAGTTCTATATAAAACAAATCGGAAATCGGGAAACAAATGATGGACAATAAGCAAGACCATGTTCCATGTATTTTTCCGGCTGATATCTAGAACAGAGGATTATATGATCACTTATCTAAAATGTCGCTTCATAGTTCAACAGAGTTTTAAGAGCTACGATTGCTGATCGGTTCTTGAAGTCATACTTGCAACTATGATTATTAGACTTATCCAAGTGGGAGACTGTTGGATATAGTGTCTAAGTCCATAACTATATTTGGTATATACTTGACCCGACCCGACATGGTCCATTTGAGTTGCACTTCACCCGAACACTTTATGGATAATCTTTTGGGAATAGTATAAGTTATGATTTATTAATATATTATAAGTTCTAATATATTATATAAAATCATATTATTTAATTAGTATTGATCTGTAATTAATTTAGAATTAATTTAGAGATCAAAAGTATGACTAATTAAATATGGGCTCTTGTATTTATATAGTGTGGGCTAATGCTTATTTGGAATGGGCTAGGCTTGCATGGAAAGTCCATGGGTACTTCATGGAGCTTTAACCCATGGATCTCATGGAAATGAAAAGAGATGGGTATTAGGGTTTGCATGGATGTAACCCTAATCCACCACACTATATAAAGGAGAATTTGGTTCTTGAAATCACACTAGTTGTCGTGAGTATACTAAAAGGGCCAATTTCAAGAAAGGTTGTGACTATTCTCTCAACTTTCCAAGTTTGTAGTGATTTGTGACTTCCATTTGAGGCATCCACACTATTGGTGCTAGGCTCTCAAACTCCAAGCAATCAACTACAATTACAAGGTAAGTATTTCTACTAGATTTATTTGATTCAAGTACCCCATGCCATGCTAGTTAGGATAAGAACCTTAGAAAAATAATTATTTGTATGTATCTTAGTCAAATATAGATCCAAGGTTTCTAGAGTTGCATGTACACCATAGGAGTGTTAGAATGCTCAAAATACATCAGTTTACCCGATGGTTTGGATGTGCGACATACTCGACGAGTTGATGAGGCAACTCGACGAGTTAAAAGGGTTTTACCAATCTTTGGATTCATAGTGGACTCGACGTGTTGATGAGACAAATTGACGAGTAGTTAGGCTTTTCCTGATCTTTTGGAGACTGTATGGAATCGACGAGTTGGATGGCAACTCGGTGAGTAGAGCCGGGTTTTCGTGATCTATTGAGTTCTGAGGGACTCGATGAGTTCATGAGATATACTTGGCGAGTTAAGTCAACAAGAATTGTTGACTTGGGTGTGGACTTCCGACTTTTAGAGTTAGATCAGTTTGACTGTTGGCTTCTGTTGACTTTAGGGTTCTGGTCAACTGTGGATTTTGGAAGCCATGGAGGGGTGGAGATTTGACCAGCAGCTTGAGTGTGGGATTCATTGATTTACTTTGCGAGATGAATCTTCTTACTATACTTACCTTGAGTGGTAATTTGTGTGACCGAAGGGTCTTGTATGCTATTATTGAGTATTGTGATATTATGCATTATGTCTTTTTGATTTATACGGTACGTTGTTTTGTGCTTCTATTGAGTTAGGACCGGAGGGTCCAACCCGAGTTCTAAGACTGGAGGGTCCTCACCGAGATACCAAGACTGGATGGTCCGAATCGTGCTGTGAGACTGGAGGGTCTACACTGAGACACATGACCACAAGGTCCTTATCGAAACATAGCCATGAGAGGCTAACTATTTGTGTGTGTGGTATTTTGGGGAACTCACTATGCTTCGTGCTTACCGTGTTGTGTAATATGTGTTTCCGGTACTTCTGTAGATTTTGGAAAGGAGAAGGCTCGATTGTACACACCTGTTCAAGATTATGAATGAGGATTCTGGGATATTATCAGTTATTTCATTGAGTTGTGATTTGATAAATGACACATTGTGGTTTTTGAGAAAATGTGATATTGATTTTTAGGTGATTTAAAAATGAAAATTTTGTTGGATAAGGTGTCTAAGTCCATAACTATTTCTGGTATGTACTTGACCCGACCCGGCATGGTCCATTTGGGTTGCATGGCATCATGCAATTGGATAGACTAAATGAGAGAAATAACACTTGGAGATTATTAATATATTATAAGTTCTAATATATTAATAATATTATTTGATTAGTTTGATCAAGAATTAATTTAGAATTAATTATGTGATCAAAAGATAACTAATTAAATATATGGGTTGATTATGTAAATCATCCATATCTTGTATAGTGGGCTAAAAGGCTCCATGGACTATCAAGTTGGGTTCCACCCATAGGATGCTCCATGGATGCTCCATGGGAGTTACAAACCCATGGGTCATGGAAATGAAGAGTCATGACACATTAGGGTGTAACCCTAGATGTGTCAACACTATATAAGAAACATGTTCTCCACCTAAAATTGGCTACACTAAGAAACAAGAGGGCTTGGCCGATTTTTGAGAAGTGTGTGTTCTCTCATAAGTTCTTCCAAGAGCATTTGGTGTTGTGTGAAGCATTTGAGGCATCACACTTGGGGTGCTAGGTTCACAAGGTTTCAAGGAACACAAACAACAACAAGGTAAGTTATTCTATCTATACTTTAAGTTAAAATTGTTCCCCATGTATGCTAGATAGGAATATAACCTTGGAATTCAACTTTGCATGATAATTAGACAAACATAGATCCAAGGTTATTAGGGTTGCATGTACACTTAGGAAGTGTTAGAATGCTCAAAACCCATCAGTGGTATCAGAGCCTAGGCTTGTTTGCTCTTATTTGTGCTTAAAAGTTGAAAAAGAATCGAAAATCTTGCTGTCTGCGAATGGACTCGTCGAGTCTATAGGGGGGACTCGTCAAGTTCATGAGTATCTTCAACCAACTCGGTGAGTGAGTTCATGCACTCGGCGAGTAGGGTCGACTGATTGCAGAATTTCGATTTAGTTGCTGGGAATGAATTAGAAACATTACCCTAAACTGTTTTGGTAATTGAAAACTTGTTTTTGGTGGTGTAATGTTTTTTGCTAATTCATTTACAACAACTAGTTATCAAAATTACAAAGTTTTAAATGTAATTTTTGATTGTGTTCATATTCATGTTCTTGTTCTTATGATGTTTTAGATGATCATAGGAATTATTTGTAACCTATGTGGTAGATTAATTCTTGATCATAATGTGTTTTAATGGAGTCCATAACTTGTCCTCAAGTTATGGAAAACCAAGAGTCACACTTGAATTAAAACCATTAAAACAAACACAAGAGTTAGAAAAATGAAGAGTCTTCATTTTATTACTCTATTAAACTCATAAGTTACAAGAAATGAAATGTTTTGAAAGTTACAAAACTTGCCCTCAAGTTTTGGAACAAGAAAAGTTAAGTTAAAACTTTAAGTTCCAACCCCTAGAATTTTAAAAGTTAAAATTCAACCCTTATACTTATATTATGATGATTTAATAATTATATATATGTATAAGAATAAAGTCGTCTTACCGCTAGTACGCCTCATTCACGAAGCCGGTCTATAAGGTGGGTATAAGGTTGTTGCCTATAAAATGGTGACTTAATGGGTGTCTACTCTCACCCACCGCTTGCTTGACTGGTGGAGGGTCGTTAGCCGAACGGGTAAGACAAGGACTTATAAACTCTCATTCAAAGTATGATGAATATTATAAAGTAACTAAATGTTTTATTAAATTCCCAATCTTAGTTACTTTAGGAAAATGTGAATAAGGTGCTAATCCATGAAATTACACTTTACACTTTGTCTAAGTTGTTGGTGGAGCGTGTGTGGTTAACCGGCACACTAACTTGGACTTAACAAGGTAGGTAAAGGGTGACTTAAGGTTTATTATAGTATCGGTGGAGCGTGTGTGGTTTACCGGCACATCGATTGAGTGATAAACTTTAAGGGTACCAAGTGATTTGCATGGTTACTTCACACCTCGTTTTGTGATCCTCGGTATCCCAGTCACAAAACTTGGAGGGCACTCTCGAGATTGAAACATGCCTTTGAAAAGTTCATTGAATCTCAAAGAATCTAGGAATTTCTAAAAACCAATAAAACCTAATATCTAATATTTCGGTTTTCATGGTGGAAATTGGTGAATCGTCATTCACCTACCTTTCAAATATGGTATAGCTTAGATTACGACATACCTCTTCTAAGTTATATTATACTGTGATTGGATCCTAGCCTTAATATTACATTTGGGTGTTTTATTAAGGAGTCTCTTAAATCTATACTAAACTTGTTCTCCTCTTTCAAATGTCTTCAAATAATGCTTCTGGCTCGAATCCTAATGGCTCCTTTACTCTTATGAGTTTGTGTGGGAAAGTCACCTTTGATGGATCCAACTTCAATGAATGGATCAGAAACATCAAGATGATTACCCGCTACGAGGACAAAGAATATGTCCTTGACAAGGAGCTTAAGGAGATTGATGAGACCACTGCAACTCCTCAGGAGATCGCTGACTTTCAGGCACATGAAAGGGATGCTACGAAAGTAGCATGCATCATGATGGCCACAATGACAGCAGAACTCCAAAAGTCCTATGAGGATTTCTACCCTTATGAAATGCACCAAGATTTGATGGAATGATACCATCAAAGTGCATGACAAGAGAGGTACGAAATCATCTGCTCCATGATAACAACCATGATGAAGGACGGAGATTCCGTCACGAGCCACATGCAGAAAATGCAAAGGTATGTGGATCGTTTGCTGAAGCTTAATGTGAACTTCCCTGAGGAGCTTGCAATAGATATCATTTTGCACTCCTTACCATCGTGCTATGATCAATTCCGCATGACATATCACATGAACAAGGAAGAGGTCACCCTCAGCAAACTTCAGGGACTTCTCAAGACCGCAGAAACAGGCCTTAAGGGGAAGTCGGTTGCTATCACTCCTACTCCAAACTCAACTCCGGTTTTGGCAATCGGGAAAAGTCGAGGGAGGAAGAGAAAGAGATCTTCGAAGGGTACCAAGGCTCGGACCCTTGATGCTCTTCTTCAAGTGGAACCAAGAAAGGTTTCATTACTCCTTCTTTTGACCCAAAAGAGGCTGAATGCTTCTATTGCCATGAAAAAGCTCATTGGAAGCGAAACTGCCCAAAGTACCAGCAGGATGTGAAGGATGGGAAAGTCAAACCCAACCATGCAGGTATTTACACTATCATTTCTAATAACTCACCCCATTCTAAATCTTGGGTCCTTGATACCGGTTGTGGTATTCATATTTGTTGTGACTTGCAGGGACTAAGAAGAAGTGAGAATGTGGAGCAAGGAAGAATAAACTTGATCATGGGGAATAGGAAAGCTTCACCTGTCACCAAGATTTCAGTTTATACTTTATCGCTAAGTAGTGGGTTTAGTTTAGATTTGAATAAGTGTTGTTACTCGCCAGGAATGGCAAGAAATATTATTTCCTTTCATGCTTTGTACAAACAAGGGTTTACCTTTTCGTTTAATAATGAAGTTGGTTCTATTGATGCTTTCTTTAATAATGTTCTTTATTTTAAAGCATTACCTTGTGATGGTGTGTATGAAGCTGTGTCTGTTGTAGATAACTTAGGAAATAATGTTTTGTGTATTGATTCTACTAATAATAATAACTTGGATAAAGCATCATTATGGCGTTGTCGTCTTGGACATATAAGCAAGAAACGCATAGGCCAACTCCAAAAAGATGGAGTCTTGGAGTCGTTTGACCTAAAGTCAAATGATAGTTGCGAATCGTGCTTACTTGGAAAAATGACAAAGTCACCCTTCACAGGCTCGTGTGAAAGGGGTGAAGGTTTGTTGGACCTTATACACACGGATGTGTGTGGACCATTCAAACATGCCACAAGGGATGCTAATCGTTATTATTTGACTTTTACTGATGATTACGGTAGATATGGATATGTCTACTTAATCAAGCATAAGTCAGAGACTTTCGAGAAGTTTAAGGAATTTAAACAGGAAGTCGAGAATCAATTGGGCAGGAACATTAAGATGCTTCGATCCGATCGGGGTGGTGAGTATCTTAGTTCAGAGTTCCTCGACTATCTAAGGGAATGTGGGATTGTCTCACAATTGACACCTCCCAGGACACCGCAGTTGAATGGTGTGGTTGAGAGGCGTAATCGAACCTTGTTGGACATGGTTCGTTCCATGATGAGTCGAGCTTCGCTACCAATCTCATTCTGGGGGTATGCCTTAGAGACTGCCGCCCATATCTTTAATCTAGTCCCTACAAAGAAAGTTGCCAAAACTCCTCACGAGATGTGGACTGGTAAAGTACCTAAACTTGACCACATCAAGATTTGGGGTTGCGAGGCTTTCGTGAGACGCGAGACTCATGATAAGCTCGAACCCCGAAGCGAGAGGTGTATTTTCGTCGGCTACCCACAACAATCCTTTGGTTACCTCTTCTACAGACCTAGTGATAATGTGGTCTTTGTAGCAAGAAGAGGAGTCTTTCGAGAAAGAGAGTTTATAAGCCAAGAAGACAATGGGAGGCAAATTGATCTTGAAGAAATTCAAGAGTCAAGTGGTGATGGAACTTCAAACTCTAGCCCTCAACTTGAGGAGGAAACTCCTGTTGAGCCAATTGACGAATCTGTACCTCTGAGGCGTTCCACGAGAGTTAGGAGTGCACCTGAGCATTACTATGGATTCCATATTACTGCAGAAGGTGAGACACTTATTAGTGATGGGACACTAGTAAGTCAAGATGACCCTAACAGTTACGAGGAAGCCATGGCAGGCCCCGAGTCTACTAAATGGAAAGAGGCTATGGATAGCGAGATACAATCCATGTATGACAATCAAGTTTGGAACTTGGTTGAGAATGTACCAGGTCGAAAGACTGTAGGGTGCAAATGGGTCTTCAAGAAGAAGACCGACATGGATGGTAAAGTACACACTTATAAGGCTAGACTGGTTGCAAAGGGCTTCTCTCAAATTCCTGGAGTGGATTATGATGAGACCTTTTCTCCAGTAGCCAAGATTAAGTCTATTCGGGTTCTATTAGCCATAGCCGCATTTCATGACTATGAAATTTGGCAAATGGATGTCAAAACCGCTTTCCTTAATGGAAAGTTGGCTGAAGATGCTTACATGAGTCAGCCAGAGGGTTTTGTCAGCAACGAGTACCCTAATAGAGTGTGTAAGCTTGAGAAGTCCATTTATGGATTAAAGCAAGCACCTCGCAGATGGAATCTTTGCTTTGATGAAAAGGTCAAGGAATTTGGCTTTTCTAGGAGTGAAGATGAATCTTGTGTGTATGTCAAGGCTAGTGGGAATATAGTTAGCTTTTTGGTATTGTATGTGGATGACATACTACTCATAGGAAACGACATTCCAACCCTGCAGGAAGTAAAGTCCTGGCTTGGAAAGTGTTTCGCTATGAAGGACCTTGGTGAAGCTGCCTATATTTTAGGGATAAGGATCTTGAGAGATCGGAGTAAAAGACTAATTGGACTTAGTCAAAGTACCTACTTGGATAAGGTGCTGAAGAGATTCAGAATGCAAGACTCCAAGAAAGGAGAGTTGCCCATCCAGAGTAACGCCAAACTGAGTAAGACACAAAGCCCTAGCACTGAGGCTGAGATAGCACAAATGAGTCGAGTACCTTATGCTTCGGCTGTAGGATCGATCATGTATGCTATGACGTGTACTCGACCTAATGTAGCTTTTGCCCTGAGCATGGTTAGCAGGTTTCAGGGGAACCCTGGCAAGGCACACTGGGCTGCGGTAAAGAATATTCTCAAGTACCTACGAAGGACTAAGGACTGGGTCCTTACCCTCGGTGGGAGTGATGACTTGAGAGTTGTAGGGTATAGTGATGCTAGCTTCCAGACTGATAGGGATAACTTCCGCTCTCAGTCGGGCTGGGTCTTTACCCTAAATGGAGGAGCAATTTCTTGGAAGAGTTCCAAGCAAGAGACAGTGGCAGATTCTACTTGTGAATCAGAGTATATTGCAGCTAGCGAGGCGGCAAAGGAGGCGTTATGGCTGAGGAACTTCATTGGAGACCTTGGAGTTGTACCAGCTATTAAAGAGCCAATGGAAATTTTCTGTGATAGTGAAAGTGCTGTTGCCTTAGCCAAGGAACCAAGGGATCACGGGAGATCCAGGCACATCGACAGAAAATACCATTTTATTAGACATCGAATAGAAGAAGGACTCCTCGTGGCAAAGAGGGTATCATCAGATGAGAATCCGGCAGATCCCCTCACGAAGGGACTGACTCGGGTTAAGCATCTTCAGCATGCTCGGAGCATAGGGCTGAAGGATGATATTAGATTTAGTAGTTAGATAACCTCGAAATTTGTAAAGTGTAATTGACATTTGATGATGAATAAAAAATGTTTTATTTATGAGTAAAGTGTTGCTATCTCTTGTCGATCGTTTACTATATTTCTTTTGCATGTTTTGACTTCTAGAATAATTTTGTTTGGTATAACATATTATTCAAACCTCCACAGTCAGTCATATGTCGGAAGTAGGTATGAATCAAGTCTGTCATGTTTGGTTGTAGAGGTCTTGAACAAGGCTACAACAATCATGAGTGCTCATAAGTTCTGAGCATTGGACTCAACCCACGCTCACTGGAATCATTTCATGGAATTCTATCTCGAGTGATCGTGAGACATTAATATCGTATAAGTCTTCAAACCTAGAGATATGATTTGTTACTTACAAGTTGGTTATGCATTGATTGTACGAAAAACGCATTGGTAACTCGATGTTATAAATCGTGCTCTTGTGTGTAATTCAATGAGTGGTAGAACAAACATATGAGTCGAAGTTTATCTGTTCCTTCTTGGATTAGAAGCTGATATCTGGGCCCCTCGATGATTTTGTTTTGACCTATGTACCGGGCCCGGTCAGAACTAAGTTGATGTGTTCAATTAAGTTCTTTGTCGAACAAATCGGAAATCGGGAAACAAACTGTTGGACAATAAGTAAGACATTGTTCCATGTATTTGTCCGACTGATATCTAGAACAGAGGATTATATGATCACTTATCTTAAATGGCGTACCATCATCTTCTCAGTTTCGAGAAACCTTGTAAAGAGCTACGATTGCCGATCGGTTCCTGAAGTCATATTTGCAGTAATAGTTATTAGACTTATCCAAGTGGGAGACTGTTGGATAAGGTGTCTAAGTCCATAACTATTTCTGGTATGTACTTGACCCGACCCGGCATGGTCCATTTGGGTTGCATGGCATCATGCAATTGGATAGACTAAATGAGAGAAATAACACTTGGAGATTATTAATATATTATAAGTTCTAATATATTAATAATATTATTTGATTAGTTTGATCAAGAATTAATTTAGAATTAACTATGTGATCAAAAGATAACTAATTAAATATATGGGTTGATTATGTAAATCATCCATATCTTGTATAGTGGGCTAAAAGGCTCCATGGACTATCAAGTTGGGTTCCACCTATAGGATGCTCCATGGATGCTCCATGGGAGTTACAAACCCATGGGTCATGGAAATGAAGAGTCATGACACATTAGGGTGTAACCCTAGATGTGTCAACACTATATAAGAAACATGTTCTCCACCTAAAATTGGCTACACTAAGAAACAAGAGGGCTTGGCCGATTTTTGAGAAGTGTGTGTTCTCTCATAAGTTCTTCCAAGAGCATTTGGTGTTGTGTGAAGCATTTGAGGCATCACACTTGGGGTGCTAGGCTCACAAGGTTTCAAGGAACACAAACAACAACAAGGTAAGTTATTCTATCTATACTTTAAGTTAAAATTGTTCCCCATGTATGCTAGATAGGAATATAACCTTGGAATTCAACTTTGCATGATAATTAGACAAACATAGATCCAAGGTTATTAGGGTTGCATGTACACTTAGGAAGTGTTAGAATGCTCAAAACCCATCAAATTTTGTTTGAAAATTTACGGTGTTACACATTTTATCTCGTTATGTTATCTTTGTTGAATCTCATTTTCCTTAACCCGACTTTCATCCTACTTCTTCTCATACCGAATATGCCTTTTTGGATCATGATGATTCTCCATCTCTCCTATCTACCATCCTAACTCCTACTCCAGCTCCTGTTACCCACTCAGTGTCTACCTCACCTCCTTCTCCTAATGGAGCCTCTTCTCCCTCTACTAACGACTCTCCTACTTCATCTACCACACAGTCCTCTCCCCCCCCACCTCCCTTAGTCACCTTATGGTCACTAGATCTCGCACTGGACCCCTCAGCCCTAAACAAATTCTTATCCTCTCGGCCGTGTCTAACATCTCTCCCATTCCTTGCTCCACATCTCAGGCTATGTGTGATCCTCAATGGCATGCTTCCATGGATTCTGAAATGTTTTCCCTTCTCTCTAATCATACATGGGATGTTGTTCTAAAACCCTCCTCAACTAATATTGTTGGTTGTCGTTGGCTTTATCGTCACAAATTTGATGGTCATCATGGTCGTTTGAATCGTTACAAGGGTCGACTTGTTGCTCAAGGGTTCTCTCAACAGCCTGGCTTGGATTTTAATGACACGCTTAGTCCTGTTGTTAAATCAGACACCATCCATACTGTTCTCAGCATCTATATTTCCCGCAATTGGCTCATTCATTAGCTTGATGCCAAGAACGCCTTCCTCCATGGTGACTTACCTGAGACTTTTTACATGTGTCAACCTCGTGGGTATGTAAACACTCAAGTTCATGATCATGTATGTCGCCTACGCAAAGCTCTTTATGGGCTGAAACAAGCCCCACATGCTTGGTATCAACGGTTTGCTGTTTATCTCTCCACGCTTGGTTTCCGCAGCAATAAATTTGATTCCTTGCTTTTCACTTATCACCATGGCTCTGACACTGTCTATCTTCTTCTCTATGTTGATGACATCATTCTCACTGCTTCTTCCACTTTTCTCATCTCCAAGGTTATTTCTCAGCTTTCTTCTGAATTTCCCAAGTCTGACCTCAGATCTTTCTCATTCTTTCTTGGCATTGTTGCCACTCGTACCTCTTATGGACTTTTCATATCTCAATCTTCCTTTGATCTAGAGATCATTGCTCGGGCTGATATGACTGGGTGCAATACCTGCTGCACACCCGCTGAAAGCAAAAGCAAGTTGGCGGCAGGTTGTGATCCGATCTTTGATCCTACACTCTATCATAGTCTTGTTGGAGCCCTGTAGTACTTCACTTTCACTTGTCCTGATATTGCGTATGCTGTGCACCAGGTCTGTCTTTTTATGCATGACCCGCGTGTACCACACTTTCAGGCTATCAAACGTATTCTTCGTTACCTTCAGGGTACTTTGACTCACGGTCTTATTATCCATCCGTCTTCTATTGACCGTTTGGTCTCCTATTCGGATGCTGATTGGGCAGGCTGTCCTACTACTCTGCGGTCTACCTTGGGTTTCTGTTTTTATCTTGGAGATAACCTTGTTTCTTGGTCTTCTAAACGACACCATGTCGTCTCGCAATCTAGTGTCGAAGCCGAGTACCGGGGGTAGCCAATGTTGTTGTTGAATCCTTTTGGCTTCATAATCTTCTCCTTGAGTTATCCTATCCGTTTTCTTGTGCCACTCTTGTTTTTTCTGATAATATCGGTGCCACATACCTAGTGTATAAATCGGTACAGCACCAACGAACCAAACATGTAGAAATTGATTTACATTTTGTTAGGGAACGTGTTGCGATTGGTCATGTGCATGTTTTACATGTTCTGTCGGCTTATCAGTATGCATATATATATATATATATATATATATATATATATATATATATATATATATATATATATATATATATATTCATAAACGGTTTACCTACTCAGTTATTTCTTGATTTTAGAAATAGTTTAATCATTAGAGATTCCCCCGTTCAAACTCAAACTACAAGGGTGTGTTAAATATTTAGTTTAGTTATTTCTTTTTTATATTTTTACATAGTATAGGGTCCCTTTGTGTAATATATATTCTACATGTATGTATCCAATACATGCAACCCTAATTGATAGGTTTTCACATCATTCAACATTTCCCTTCCCCGAATCCCATGTTTAACCTTATTTATCTTATCTTTTGGGTGGTATAACCTACATGCATTCCTGAAATCCCCCGCTCCCGCGCGGAAATGAGAACCCAAGGGATTTTTTTTACATTAACATCCGTATTTTCAATAAATATGAAGTTCAATGATCATTTAATTTTTATTGATTTTTTCAATGGAAAGCAGAAACTTTTTTTAAGTATTAAATATGTCATAAATTAGATTTTATAAATATGTTCTATTAGACTTTAGAGCATAGATAATACAGAGTTCAATAATAGAATTGAAAGAGGGGGCAAGCATAATTGTCATTTAATGGTTGAAGCTCAACCATTATGAGATGTCGCATTGAAATTTAAAGTTTAACTGAAACTTTTCAATGAGAAATTTTTTTTTTTGATTCTTAAATAGATGTTTAAATATATTCCATTGAACCCCATAGAGTTTAATATATTATAGAAAAAATAATAGAGTTGTATACAATATAAAGTGATATTATGTCAATCCATTAATCTTTATGCATTAATTGTGGATGCTGTGCAGTTAAATGCTTTTAGAAAAAAATTGTTAAAGTTATATGAATACTGATGATATGTAAATTCCTTAAACTCTAATGTATGGATACAACAAACGAAGTTGTTAGATTACTTACTTATTTTCAACCTTAATTAAAGACCTCATTTTGTATAACCTGGACTATATAATATCTTTTTTTTTTTTTTTTTTGTATCAGAAGCATTACTTAAAAAAAAAAACATGTGCAACTATCGGGTGGTTGCTTATATCTCTTAGTCGAATGACAGTCAAACAAAGTAGCAATATTGGTCAAAGCATTTTTAAGAAATCATCTCATAAAATAGTTATTTGGAGACGCAACAAATTTTGTTTCGTGATATTGCAAAGATTCTATTTTCCTGATGCAATCTATAGCATTTCATCATATATGCAATATATAACACACATAAATGATAAGCAACTCCATGCATTTATTTTGAAATGAGAGAATCTAAATTTTCATACACATATGATCTAGCTAAACAGCTAATCCTACATTTTTTTCACAGTATTTATAGGAAATGAAGGTAGGGAGTATTGCAAGTATAATCAAAACACAACATCAGAGTTACCTGCTTCAATTAATTTTAAAGGAATGGTAAGATAACCAGATCCTCAATCCGATTGTCCATGCATGTATGCTTCAAATATGCATTTCTATTCTTAAGTACTCGTTCTCGTTTTTTCTCTGTATAGGGTTTCTTAATGGCAATCTTGTTGGGCTTGCTTTGCTTATCATTTGGCTCCAAAATCACAAGTGCTACCACCTACGATGTAACATCTTATGGTGCAAAAGGAGATGGAAATACAGATGACTCCAGTGTAAATAATATCTTCAACATTGAATAAAAAAGAGAATGTTGTATCATGAAAATTAAATTAAAGAAACCACAAATTAATCAGTTAACTCTTTTTTAATTATGTTCATTCTTGCAGGCTTTCCTTCGAGCATGGGATGATTTATGTGGAGATCAGTCGCCAGAACCAACATTGATAATACCATCAGACAAGACATTTTTGATAAGCCCGGTGGCATTCAATGGGCCATGCAAATCCCCTACTGTATATGTTATGGTAATTAAAATGAACAAATAGCTAGCTATCCAATGCTTTTAATTTATAAAGTCGCTTTTGATTAAATGTCACTTTGTTATAAATTAATTATGATTAATATAATGAGTAGCTGTTGGGCAACATCACTGCACCCAAGACTTTCGATGGATGGAAAGATTGTGTTCGGAATCACTATTGGATTTACTTCACATCCGTGCAAGGACTCAAGATCCAAGGACCTGGGCAAATTGATGGTCAGGGTTCGATTTGGTGGAAAGAGGAGGTCGAATATTTCATAATCTCTAGTTTAAATTAATTGATCAATATCAAAAACTTATATTAATTAAATGGAAACATAAAAAACATCGGATTCATGGTTCCTTTTAATTTACAGGGTAAAACCACAACCAACACTTGCGATCGCCCAACTGTAAGCCGTCTGTTTTTTTCAATGTTATGGACTTGAATTATATAAAGTTTCGTAAAAACTGACATGTATATATGCCAATTTGAATGTTTAGGCTTTACATTTTCATTCTTGTAATGGCCTTCAATTGAGAGGTACAACACACATCAACAGCCCGAAGCTACATATGAGTATCAATGGTTGTGAAGATGTAGATGTTGGAAATCTAAACATTTTAGCTCCTGGGGATAGTCCCAATACCGATGGGATAGACATTAGTGGATCCTCACATGTTTATATCCATGATTCTAAAATTCAAACTGGTATGAGAGTAGATAATCATAACATTCTTGATTCTTAACGATTTATTCTATCATGTATATATATTGCATAAGCTTTATAATATGCTTCTTTTTCTGGAAACCATCAAAAACAGGTGATGATTGTGTTGCTATTAATGGTGGGACGTATGATATTAATGTCACAAGAGTGTTATGTGGACCTGGTCACGGCATAAGGCACATGAAAACGCTCTTACTTATATAGTTATATATCGATCATGACATTTATACAATTTTTTTTTTCTCACTATATGTATGTGATTTTGCAGTATCGGAAGCCTTGGGGAAAACGGTGGTCATGACACAGTTGAACAAGTTCGTGTAGAACGTTGTAACATCTCAGGAACAACAAATGGGTTAAGAATCAAAACGGTGCCGGTAAAATTAATGACATACAACTTGATGACAATCTTTGCATTTTTTTTACATATCGTATTCAATGGTTATTATTTGATTTCAATCCATTTGGTATGTCATATGTAGTATGGAACGGGGTATGCTAGGAAGATTGTATTTCGAGACATTCATCTGGAAAATGTTAAAAATCCAATTATAATTGATCAACATTATTGTAATAATCCGGAAGATGCCTTTTGCCCAGCACCGGTATGCTTGTTCTCCATGAAAGTAATCTCATTTTACCAAAGATGCAATTCCATATCTAACATTTACTGATTTTTTTATGTATCAGCCAATGGCGACAGCTGTAAAAGTGAGCGATGTTATGTATATGAATATATATGGGTCTTCGGCAACAAAGCAGGCTATTACTTTCAATTGCAGTGGAAAGTTCAACTGCACTGAAATTGTAACAAACGAAGTTGGAATCACGGGACATGATGAATTTTCTTACTGCCAAAATGCTCAAGGAAAATTTATCGATACCAACCCTCCTATTAAATGTTAAGTATTAGATTGTAGCAATCCCCCATAGGGTTAAAATCTATGTACTTTTACATGTTCTAATGATAACAAAGGTAAATATATTATTTTAAGAGCTTCCCCTCCCGGATAAATTCTACTCACATACGGATATATGTATTACCCGTCAACAACCCGTTTGAGGTAAAGTCCTAAGCTGCAAGTCTCCAAGCTCAAAGTACAATTAATCCAAGCATCGGTTTCATCATTTTCTCCAGACGTTTTAACCATGCAACCATCCAACTTATTCTATTAAGACCTAAAGTTAGAATAGAAATTAACCAAAGATTTGTTACCATCCCCTCAAACTTAACATTGGTAAATAAATTAATCACTTTTAAATGGATCAACATACCATACCTATTCTTTTTAAAAGAAATTGATGATGATTGAAGTTAAAGATTTTGGCAAAATATCTTTAGCAACATGAATCAATCTAAACGGGTGAGTCATTATCACAAAAAAAATGAAAATGAAATCAAATTTTTAATTCTTAAATCAACAATTATTAACCTTAAATATCCACATAACCTGACATTTTATCGAACCAAAAGAACGATATCCTAATTCCATCGAAAAACTTTTATATTTCTTGCTCTTCCAAGAAATAATAGTATTCCCTATATAAACACAATGCCAAGTACATTTATGAAGACAAACATTTGGCCTACTTAGCATGCACAAAACTTTTCAAAGATAAACATTCATATCTAGTTACATAATTCCCTTCCATGATTACTCTTTAAGAAACAAAGTGCAATACTTAGATGTGACTTACATTGAGTGTGCATAAACTAACTCAAGAGTTGAACAATATACAAAAAAGCAGATCCATTAATAGTTAGATAAATCAAATTTTGAATGAGAACTGATTCAAACATAACATTTTTTCTCCGTACACAACAATTTGTGTTTTAAAGTGTTGTATTGTACAATTCTATAATGCATAAATTGTTGTGTATGACAAAAAAACTGTTGTGTACGAATCACTTTCCTTTTCGAATTTATATCTCAAATTTAGTAACATTTTGCAATAGATGGTCAACCTTACTAACCCCATCGCTTTTAGTAACATTGGAATCTAATAATTTTTAACCGGTAAGATACAAAATTCACGAATTTTAGTTTTCTTAGATATTTTATAATAAAATTGATTTTAAAAGTATATTAACTTTACTTGTTCCATCAATGTTATTTCCGATAAAAAAAAAATATCATCTACATACACATGCAATACAACTATTGACTAATTTTTACTTCTAACAAATAGTGAATAATCATTAACACTTCGAGTAAAACCCAAACCGAAGATAACGAAGAACACAACTTTTCATTCCACTTATATGGAGCCACTACTAGAAAATAGAGGGTTTTTCTATAGAAAATAGCTACAGAAATTTTCCATAGCTAATTAGTTATGGAATCATTACGGATCAGCTATAGAATAGGATGCCCTAATATACTAACGGAATAGCTACAGATACTAGTCCGTAGATATTCTGTAGCTAATTAGTTACATAATAGCTATGGATGCTAATTTGTAGCTAATTATCTACGGAATGAATACAGAGTAGCTACAGATACTAATCCATAGCTATTTTGTAGCTAATTAGCAACGAAATAGCTACGGACTAGCGACTGAAAGGAAATAGCTGCGGAATAGCTATGAAATAACGACGGATACCAATCACTATTTTAAGTAAGTTTTTTTGGTTTAATTCGACTTAGGTTTTCGTTTTGGGTTAGGATTGATTTTCAGTTTTTGTAACTTGCTTCTGCTTATTGGTTGTAGAATAGAATGGGTTTTTTGTAACTTGCTTCTTGATTATTTGTTTTGATTTAGGGTTTATTTTGATTTTCGTTTCAAATTGAGAAAATGGTTTATATGATTTAGAAACTTTAGTGAAAGTAGATTGTTAAAATGGTTATAAGATGGTTAGTTTCAAAGGGGTTTGACAACCTAAGCAATGGTTCTTCTTAAAAACAGGTTTAGCCATGAAAAATATGAGTCTATTTGTTGTAATAATGAAAATTTAATATGAACAATATGTTTTAGGATTCAGAGAATGTATAGAAACAACTTTTTTTAGGATTTAAAAGTTATTAGGAGGATATGAACAACATTTGGTCACTTTGGTTAGGAGATATAAACAACATTAGGTAATTTTCAAAGGCTTAAGAGTTAAAAAAAAATTATTCATGATGGCTTTCACCCTTTGCAAGTTGTTTAATGCAATAAAAAATGTAAATGTTTGCTTCAAAGAATCATTTGTTTATATCTTTAGGATTTAAAAGTTTTTAGAAAGAAACTACAAGTTTAAGAGTTTTTTTTTCCTGTGTGTAGGGGCATAATATTGTGTGTAGGGGCATAATATGGATCCAAATTTCTCTTTACAAATGCTTTCGATTTTCAAGAAATCACAAGTTCAAAAGGCATCATGTATGTTTGGTAGTCTTTGAAGGAAATGTGTTTTTATTTTTGAGCTAGTTAAATGAAGATATACAAGCGTATTATAACATCCTAGTTTCATTTTGTTATACTTATAGTTTTGTACTTTCAAAAAATTCCCCAATTATGGCTATAATAAACAAATAAATGAAAGTACATTGCTATGTTTGTATTTTTTTGTGATCATTGATTATGGTATGCTGAAACAGGAACAATCGACAACATTTGATTCAAAACTCAAATTGAAGAACACTTGTCAGCCTTTATTGATTCAACTTACCTGATAATTTGCTAAGTAATCCATCAAATAATTCTCAATTTTATTTTGTAAGCATTTATTTAAACATTTGTAGTTGACACTTTTAATGTGTATTATTAGACACATTTAATGTATTATTAGACAATGTTAATTATTAATATGTATTTGTATTTGATACTTTTTTTAAGTTTATTAGTTTTATTACAATGTTATTTGTTTTGTACATGGATTTCAATATTATTATAAGTTTAATGTAATGAGTTTTTCAATATTTTGGACAATAAAAACTAGATTTTTTTTATAATTTTTTACTATTTTTTTAAAATTAAAAGTAATTAGCCACAAATTACCTGCTGAAAATCCGTACCTATTTACTTTCGTAGCTATTTCATAGCTATCCATTTCCATAGCTATTCCGTAGTTATTCTATTTTGTAGCTATTCTGTAGGAAATCCGTAGCTATGTATTTCCGTAGCCATTCCGTAGCTAATCCGTACCTATAATTTAACCACGAGCCATTATGCTAAAGACAATTTTCCGTAGCAGCTATGTTGCTATCCGCTTATAGCTACAGAATATTTACAGATTGTGTTGTAATTATCACACCAGTTTTCTAGTAGTGAGCTTGCTAAACGTATATAAATATTTTTAACAATTTACACACCCTATTCTCCCATTTCATATGATACCCCGACACAAACAAATATATACGACCTCATCAAGGTCACCAAATAAAAAGATATTGTTTATGTAAAATTAAAAAATAACCCATTTTTAATTAACAAGAGTTGTATCGGTTCTAACAAATATCATAATGGGAATATGAGAAAATATCTTCTCATAGTCAATTCCCCCATGTTGATTATAAATTTTAGCAACTAAACGAGATATACCTCTCAACCTCTGTAACGCCCTGTTCCAAATCGATTCATAATTCGATGTTGTGGCCCGAAAACCAGTTACCATAAGGCTTAGGTCCTTAGGGAAGAAGAGTGTTAGCCTTTTTGGATGTGGGTATTATAGATTAGTTGATCCGAGAGTTCGGTTGTGTTTCGGAACCCAGAGGTATAATCGTAATTTGGCAGTTCGAGCCCTTATAAATTTTGGGTTTTTGTTCGGGAAGTTTTAAGGCGAGAGTGAGTTGATAGAATTGTAGGGCTTCTCATCACCTTCTCGTGGATATAAATTTTGTTGGAAATGGATTTTGGACGAAGGAGTTATGACAAAATGAAGTTAAAGTGTTTTGGAGCTTGGTCAAGTATGCGGGGTGTACGCACGGCATAGTGGATTAAAGGATCATGGAAAAACCATTCTTTGCTTCAATGTTTAAGATCAAGGATCTTGGTTATCTTAATTTCTCTTTAGAATCAAAGTATTATATACTTCATCTAGCATTTTTTGTGCTCCATGAAATTTAGCTAGCAATATGCTAAAAAATTTCTAGGTTCTAGGAATGTTGTTTTTCCTCTTCCAATAAATCTCAAGCTTTTACTGTGTCAAGTATGAATGAGCATTAGAACCGTCGGAACCATAACCGAACCAGAACCAAAATAGGAATTCGTAATAAGGTCCGGTTACTGGTTCTCCATTTTTATGAAAACCAGTCCCTGTTCTAAAAATCGGAATCGGTTTCACATTTTTCTTATTTTTTAAAATTTGCATAACTCACTCATATAAAGTCGCAATTACTTGATCATTTTTACAACATGTAATTTGGAATTTGTAATTCATTTTTTACTATACAAACATATAGTTTGGTTAGATATTGAATCAGATACATGCCCCGAAAGAAAGAATATTGATGATGCGTTTTTTCTATTTCAGCACTTTTTTGTTTTTTTTTTTTTTTTAATTTGTTCTGTTTTTTTTTAATGTGCATAACTCATTCATATGACGTTGCAATTACTTAATTTTTTTCCAGCATGTAATTTAGTATTTGTACTTCATTTTAGACTATATAAACACATATTTTGGTTAGATATTTAATTAGCTATAGACCCCGGAAGACATTATACATATGTAGCGTATTTTTGTTTCAACATTTTGTTTTTATTTTTTGGAAATTTTCATGGTTTTAAAATGATCATAATTCACTCATATGAAATTAGTATTACTTGATTATTTTTTCATCATGTAATTTAGTGTTTGTATTTCAATTTAGAATTTAAAAAGTCATAATTTGGTTAAATATAGAATCATTTATAGGATCCGGAAGATAACATATCATCTACGATATCTCAACCGGTTCTATTTTGAAAATAACTGAAAAACCGGGACTGCAACCAAAACCGGCGGTCTGGTTCCCAGTTCTTATAATGTAGGAAAACTAGTTTTGGCTCCGAACCCGTCCGGTTCTAAAGCTCATCCCTAGTCCCGAGGTGAGCGTGTGCAATCACAATTATTTTATAGCAAATTAGTAGGAAAACATAAATTTTTTAGTTCATGCTTGTCCTGGTCTCGCTTTTGTTGTACAAAATCTGAGTCATATCATCTTAGACCCAAAACTATCATGTTTAGAAGTTGCCATGCATGTTGCTTGATACATAAAAAGTGATCCTAATCAAGTCATACTAATGAATAATGGAGATGATTTCTCTCTTCAAGCTTATTATGACTCGACAAAAGAAGTATTAGTAGATTTCTCATTTTACTTGGAAATAGTCATATTACATGGAAATCCAAAAAACAAATCACATTTTCATTGTCTTTAACGAAGGCTGAATAACGGAGTCTGAGTCATATCACTTGTAAACTTGAAAATTTGGATTACTTGTCTCTTACACAAAATTCCCATTCCTAATCTTATAATTGTTCGTCTATGTTGTGCAGTAAAGTTGGAATTCATATTGCCAAAAATCAGGTATGTGCATGATAATGTACTAAACACGTGGAATTAGATTTTGGTATTTTTTACAAGAAGATCTTGTTTCTTTTCAATATATACCTACTAAATCTCAACTTGCATATCTGTTTATTAGAATTCTTCCTAGTAACTAAAATTATCACTTGTTTCGACAAGCTAGGAAATACTCATTGTCCAACTTGAGGGGATGTTAGTATACCGATTTTTTTTTTCCTTTGACAGTTAGTTATAACATGCGCATGCGTTAGTTTGTTAAGTTGTTAGTGTTAGCTTAGTTGGTTAACCATTGAAGGGGGAGGACATGAGTTTGTTAAGTTATTAGAGTTAGCTTAGTTGGTTAACCATTGCAGGGGGAGAACATGAGTTTCTTAGGTTGTTAGTGTTAACTTAGTTGGTTAATCATTGAGGGGGGGAGGGGGTGGAGGAATGGACAACTGCATACAGCTTAATTTTTTATATATATATATATATATATATATATATATATATATATATATATATATATATATATATATATATATATATATATATATATATATATATATATATATATACACTACCAAATAAATAAGGATTATTTCACTACTAGAAAAGCTATTTTCCTTGACGGACAATGTATGTCGCAAATGTTTATACATGATTGACAAATATCTGTCGTTGACAAATATTTGTCATTGAAAACCACGTAATATCTGTCTAAACATCACTTGGATAGTCATATGTTATAATCCAATCGACGGTTTTCTCATTCAATGGTTTATCTTCACCTATTCAATAATATATCCACTCTATTTGGTTTCCATCCAATCACCAATTTAACCATATATTCACACGGATCGCAATTAACTTCAATTTTTATTTTGATCTAATGGTTGAAATTTTCTAACAACAAACACAATACGATCAACGATGGATAATAGATAAATCCACTTTCTTGGTATCCACAAACCTTCCGCTTTGTATTTACTATTATCAGAGTAAAACAAGAGAGAAGAACCAAAATGTTCAATGTATTGAAATTACTTTTTCAATGAATACAGAGTGCAAGACTTATATACAAGAAAGACTTAACTAACTACTAACTCATCATATAACAACTAACTAATGCTAGTTAACTTAATTAACTGTGATTAAACCATCTTCTAACTGCCTGAGTAACTAACTTTAACAGACCCACCATATCGAACTTTAATGAATAAAAATCGATATGACAAAATTCAACATGATGTTCAATACCCCCCATCAAGATGAGCTCTGGAAAATGTTGTAGAGCCGTCTTGGACATAATCGGAATCATCTTATGACGTGGCAAAGGCTTGGTAAATATGCCTGCAAGTTGGTGAGTTGTTCAAATAGGTAAGAGTTTCACTGTTTTATTAAGAATGTTATCACGAATGAAGTGACCGTCTATTTCTATATGTTTAGTTCGTTCATGCAAGGTGGGATTAAGAGCTAACTGAATAGCAGATTCATTGTCATAGAAGATGGAAGTTGGTTCATGTTGGTACACCCCAAAATTCGTGAGAAAATGTTGAAGCTAAAAAATTTCAGTTGTAGTAACAGCAAGGGCCCGATACTCTACTTCTGTTGATGATCTGGACATAATTTTTTGTTTCTTTCACTTCTACGAAACCATGGAATCACCAATGAAAACACAAAAACCAATCATTGACCGTCGAGTGTCTGAATATCCTGCCCAATCAGAATCAGAAAAAGCACGAACCTTCAATGAGCTATTCGAAGAATGAAATAATCCTTGTCCAGGATTTAACTTCAAATACTAGAGAAGATGAGTTGCAGCTTGCATATGAGGAACCCTAGTATTTGTAACAAATTGACTTAACCTATTTACATCATAGGTGATATCCGGGCGTGTAATAGTTAGATACATCAAACGACCAATCAAAATTCTATAAGAAGCAGGATCTCGTAATGGAAGTCCCTCAAAATTAGAAGTTTTGCAAGCAGGCTCCATTGGCTATTGAAGTGGTTTAGCTGCCAATTTACTTGTATCTTTAAGTAACTTCAAAGTATATTCTCTTTGTGAAAGAAAAATCCCCAGTGCAAACCTTGTAATTTCCAATCCCAAAAAATGTTGAAGTTTGCCCAAGTCTTTCAACTTAAATGTGTTGCTTAAGCTATCTTTAATGGCATTAATTTCAGACATAGAAGCTCCAGTTAAGACTATGTCATCAACATAGACTAATAAGGCCACATAATTTTTGCCAACTCCTTTATAAAAAAGGGAATAATCTGCTTTTGATTGGATAAATCCTTGAGAAATTAAGAAAGAAGAAAACTTTGAGTTCCATTAGCGAGAAGCTTGTCTTAAGCCATACATAGATTTCTGTAGTTTACAAACCAAACTAGTGATAGTTGAATGAATAGTTGAAGAAGTGCAGCCTTGGGGTAATTACATATAAACCTCTTCATCTAAATCGCCATTTAAGAAAGCATTATTCACATATAATTGAATAAGAGGCCATGAATATTGAGCAACTAAAGTTAATAAGATCTTGACAGTAACCATTTTTGCCATAGGGGAAACTGTGTCCAAAAAATCAATACCCTATTGCTGATTGAACCCTTTCGCAACCAAACGGGCCTTATATCTCTCAATAGTGGCTTCTGACTTCCTTTTGATTTTCTAAACCCACTTTGAGCATAATGGTTTTCTGTCAAAGGTTAAGGGAAAAACTCTCCAGGTGTGATTGGCTTCTAAAGCTTGCAACTCTTCATGCATAGCTTGGACCCATGTAGAAGATTAAGAAGCTTCTTTGTAATTTTTGGGTTCAATTTCCGAAAAGAGAGCAAGAGTGTAAGCCCTGCATTTTGGTGATAAATAGGAATAAGACACAACATCCGATCAATGGTATTTTGGTCGATTTTCCACAATGATGTTATTGATAAGATTGCAATGATAATCTTGGAGGTAAGATGGTGATCTATATGCCCGAATTGCTCTTGTAGGTTGTGAAGGTAATGACGAAACAGGAAAAGAACTAGAAGAATCCTGATCTATTTGAAAAGAATCATCTATATTATAGGATGTAACATACACCTTTAGTTATCGTGTTTTGCAATGAATAATATTATGATATATTATTTGAAATTTGAGTAATGAGTTCTAATAGATAGTTTTTACTTGAATTGAAGTAAAATTATACTTAGAATCATTTAGAATGTTTTGGAAGTCTTATGAGATTCCGATCAAAAGTTAAATAACGAAATTTAACGAAAATATAAAATTTGAAATAAGCATAATTTTAGTATTGGAAGTTGTAAAGAATCTCGCTAGAAACATTTAGGTGAAAACCTTATCGAAATCCAAGTTATAATGAAGAAGTTATGACCAATCGACGGTCCGCGACAAAATCGGCAAAAACTATTTAGCATAAAAAATGAGTTTTCGATAAACTATTTTTTAACCTTAGTAATCTAAATGAAAGTCGTAGTACTTGTTAAACCGAGAATTTGCATAAAAAGAACGTCAAAATCTAACTTCGTATGAGGAAGTTATGGTTTTTCTAAGTTTCGGAATAGCAGTAGACAGCTAAAAACTCGAAATAAAGATCGAGTGATTTTTAGCCGACGCAACCTAAATGAGAATCGAAGGTCTCGTC